>NC_135963.1:17844524-19044524 GCF_053455715.1 Rhinoraja longicauda
TATGTCTAAACTGAACATCACTTATTAGACATCAATTGGAAGTAGAGCAGGATAACCCGGGAGAAGGGAGGGCTCGAATGGAAACGGCCGATGGTGAGTTGTCTGAATCCTCTCTCCATGGAGGGAAAAGTTCAACTCTCGATCAATAGAGGACGCGTTGAATTGATGGCGTGACAATATTTTTATTTATTTACAATCAAGGCAGAGATCAGTGATTGGGAAGAGCTTGGCTTAGTAGAGACACGAATAACTGCAGATGCTGGTATCTAAAGCAAAGCACAAACTGCTGAAGAACTCAGCAAGTCGTGCAGCATCAGTGGAGGTGGGGTGGGATAGGAGGGGGGGGGGGGTGGGATAGGGGGGGTAGACAGACGACGTGCTGGTTCGGGACGTTTCAGTCTGAAGTTAGAAACAAAATGCTGGAGTAACTCAGCGCGCCAGGCAGCATCTCTGGAGAGAAGGAATGGGTCAGTCTGAAGTCCCGCCCGAGACGTCGTCTGTCCGTTCCCTCCCTTCCCTGAAGCTGAGTAAAACGTAAATGCATTGGAGTAATTCAGCGGGACCAGGCAGCATCCATGGAGCAAATGTCTCCAAAATGCTGCCTGACCCGCTGAGTTACTCCAGCGCTGTATATTTTGTTCAACTGATGTTCAGCTTAAACTCATAAATAGTCAGTACTACTGTGGAAGTGAAGCTTGTTTGCAAGGAACCAATTATGAATAAGTTCCAGCCTCGAAACATTACTGAAAATACAGAAAGGTTGGGCTGGGTGGCCGTCTTACCTCCAAGCTCACTGCACGGTTTTGAACCTGCAGTGCGCCATTCTCTTGATCCAAGCAGTCACGGGGTGAATGTACAAACCCCGTGCAATCAGACCCTAGTCAGCATCGAACCCGGGTCTCTGGCTCTGTAAAGGCAGCAACTCTACCGCTGCGCCACTGTGCTGCCCCCACTGTCAGGTCCCAGGGAAAGATTCTATGTTGTTGTGTGCTGGAAATTAGCTCAATTAAATTCACATTTTCTGGAGACTTGGCAAAGTTTGAACGACTAATATGACGATAGGAAACCTTTACCCCTTTAGGAGGCAGTTCCACCATCATGTACCAGGTTACAGTACTTCTTGTACCACAGCAAGCACCTTTTCAACGATAGACATAAAGTGACAGAGCAACTCAGCGGGTCAGGCAGCATCTCTGGAGAAAAAAAAAGGATAGGTGACATTTCGAATCGGGTCCTGATCCCGAAACGTCACCTATCCTTTTTCTCCAGAGATGCTGCCTAACTCGCTGAGTTACTCCAGCACTTTGCGTCTATCTTTGGTAACACGAGGGAGTACTTTTTCAATGTTCAGTTTCTGCTTCCACCATCCCCTTGGAAAGTGTTCATATCTCCAGCAACCACTGGATGCTTTATTTCCCCCTTTCTCTGCTCTAGTTATTTTTCAATTACTTGAAATTCATGATTCCTGAAATTTGAGACTAAGGAAAATAGATTATTTTTAAATTTATCAAAAAAGACACACAAAATACCACAAAGATTCTGCAAACCAGCATATGTAGTTCCTTGTGACTCTAAGTTGTTTTTACTTACTATATCTATGTGATTTTACAGACCTCCATTCATGCTTCCAATGAAAATAACTATACTATATCCAATTTTCTTCTCAAAATTGAGCTTTTTTACATCCTGACAGCACCCCTCAATTTCTACTGCAAATAGAAACATAGAAACATAGAAAATAGGTGCAGGAGTAGTCCATTCGGCCCTTCGAGCCAGCACCGCCATTCAATATGATCATGGCTAATCATCCAAAATCAATACCCCATTCTGGCTTTTCCCCCATATCCCTTGTTTCGCTAGGGCCTAAGAGCTAAATCTAACTCTCTCTTGAAAACATCCAGTGAATTGGCCTCCACTGCCTTCTGTGGCAGAGAATTCCACAGATTCACAACTCTCTGCGTGAAATAGTTTTTCCTCATCTCAGTCCTAAATGGCCTACCTCTTATTCTTAAACTGTGACCCCTGGTTCTGGACTCCCCCAACATTGGGAACATTTTTCCTGCATCTACCCTGTCCAATCCTCTAAGAATTTTATATGTTTCTATAAGATCCCCTCTCATCCTTCTAATTTCCAGCGAATACAAGCCCAGTCGACCCATTCTTTCATCATATGTCTGTCCCGGCAATCCCGGGAATTAACCTGGTGGACCTACGCTGCACTCTCTCCATTGCAATAATGTCCTTCCTCAAATTAGGAGAACAAACTTGCACACAATTCTCTGGGTGTGGTCTCACCAGGACCCTGTACAACTGCAGTAGGACCTTCTTGCTCCTAAACTCTTTTGAAAGTCCTGATACACCACATCCTCTGGCTCTCCCTTATCTATCCTACTTGTTACATCCTCAAAAAATTCCAAAAGATTAGTTCAGCATGATTTTCCTTTCATAAATCCATGCTGGCTTTGACTGATCCCATTAGGAGGCAGTGATCATAATATGCTAAGTTTTAATCTACAAATTGAGAGGGAGAAGGGAAAATCGGAAGTGTCAGTATTACAGTATAGCAAAGGGGATTACAGAGGCATGGGGCAGGAGCTGGCCAGATTTGACTGGAAGGAGACCCTAGCCGGGAAGACGGTGGAACAGCAATGGCAGGTATTCCTGGGAATAATGCAGAAGTTGCAGGATCAATTCATCCCAAAGAGGAGGAAAGATTCTAAGGGGAGTAAGAGGCACCCGTGGCTGACAAGGGAAGTCAAGGACAGCATAAAAATAAAAGAGAATAAGTATAACATAGCAAAGAAGAGCGGGAAGTCAAAGGATTGGAACTCTTTTAAAGAGCAACAGAAGAAAACTAAAAAGGCAAAAAGATGAGGTACGAAGGTAAGCTGGCCAATAATATAAAGGAGGATAGTAAAAGTTTCTTTAGGTATGTGAAGAGGAAAAAATAGTTAAGGCAAATGTGGGTCCCTTGAAGACAGAAGCAGGGGAATTTATTACGGGGAACAAGGAAATGGCAGACGAGTTGAACCGGTACTTTGGATCTGTCTTCACTAAGGAAGATACAAACAATCTCCCAGATGTTCTGGTGGCCAGAGATCCTAGGGTGACGGAGGAACTGAAGGAAATTCACATTAGGCAGGAAATGGTGTTGGGTAGACTGATGGGACTGAAGGCTGATAATCCCCAGGACCTGATGGTCTGCATCCCAGGGTACTTAAGGAGGTGGCTCTAGAAATCATGGACGCATTGGTGATCATTTTCGAATGTTCTATAGATTCAGGATCAGTTCCTGTGGATTGGAGGGTAGCTAATGTTATCCCACTTTTTAAGAAAGGAGGGAGAGAGAAAATGGGAAATTATAGACCAGTTAGTCTGACATCAGTGGTGGGGAAGATGCTGGAGTCAATTATAAAAGACGAAATTGCGGAGCATTTGGATAGTAGTAACAGGATTGTTCCGAGTCAGCATGGATTTACGAAGGGGAAATCATGCTTGACCAATCTTCTGGATTTTTTTGTGGATGTAACTATCTGCCTTCAGTCCTAACAGTTTACCTAACACCATTTTCTGACTAATGTGGATTCCCTTCAGTTCCTCCCTCCCACTAGATCCTTGGTCCCCTAGTATTTCCGGGAGATTGTTTGTGTCTTCCTAAGTGAAGACAGAACCAAAGTACTCTTTTAACTATTCTGCCATTTCCTTGTTTCCCATTATAAATTCTCCTGTCTCTGACTGTAAGGGACCTACATTCATCTTCACTAATCTTTTCCTTTTTCCCTACCTAAAGAAACTTTTGCAGTCAGTTTCTATATTCCTTCTTTCATGCTCTATTTTCCCCCTCTTAATTAACCCCTTTATCCCTCTCTGTTGTGTTCTAAATTTCTCCCAGTCCTCTGGTTTGCCACTTCTTCTGGCCAATTTATATGCCTCTTCCTTAGATTTAACACTATCCTTGACTTCCCTTGTCAACCACGGTTGAACCTCCGTCCCAGTTTTATTTTTTCGCCAGACAGGGATGAATTTCTGGAGCTCATCAGTGCGGTCTTTAAATCTTTGCCATTGCATCTCCACTGTCAACCATTTAAGTATAATTTGCCAGTCTATCCTAGCCAATTCCCATCTCTTACCTTCAAATATTCATAATTATTTCTCTGTATGCTTGGATTACATCAGGCTGTATTGATTTTGTATGTATGGCAACTTACACATTTTATTTAACTGGTGGTTGAGCTTCTGTACTACCTAGTTTCATTACTTCTCCCAATTGTAATTTGAACTAGATATATACAAATCTAGTTGATTACCTCATTTTGACTCAAGTTAATGATCTAAATTAGGAAAGGCACTGTTTCCTGCACTAGTTTCTTCGCACTATCAGCACATCCTCCCCTAGTTCAGTAATCCCCTTCATACTTTCATAACCTCCCTATTTTATTTCCTATCTTTTTTCAAATTTCCTGCTTATTACCAAACTTTACAATATGGAGTTGGGGGTCAAGTTCTCACTCACAGCACCGTGCATCTGCCCAGAAAACACTTCTTCCACAACACTTTCAATAAAATCCTACAGAAAAGGTTGGCCAATAGAGTTGCAGAACATAGAATCAGTGGTTGTATGGATTGAGAACCAGCTACCAGACAGAAAGCAAAAAGTGGGAATAAATTCAGTCTAGCAGGCTGTGAAGGGTGGGATTAATACATGGGACCAAGCTGTGTACAATCCATATCAACAATTTGGTTGAAAAGAACAAATCTGATGCTTCAGGTCTGCTGAAGGTCCTCAACCAAGTAAGATCGTAGGAGGATGTAAAAATGAGTTATGTTCACTCTGAGGGAATCGGTAAGAAACAGGTAGATGGAATATAATGTAGGACAACGTGAAGTCATCCATGTGACATTAAAGCAGAATATTTGTTTAATGGTTAGAGATTCGGCATTGTTGATATTTGATCTGGGACTGCTTGGAGACAAATCACTGAAGACCAACATACAGATACAGTAGGTAATTAGGAGGAGAAGTCACCTGTGAAATGTTCTTGTGAGAGAAGATTTGATTACAAGTCTGATTGCAATTATATCGGGCCATGAGGAGGCTAAACCTGGAGTATTGTTTACAGTTTTTGTCTCCTTATCCAAAGAAGGATGAACGTCAGAGAAAGAGTGCAGCAAAGGTTCATTCAGCTGGTGAATTTGTATGTGGATAGATTGAGTAAACCAGGAATGTACTCTCTAGAGTTTGGAGCAATGAACAAAGATCTTGCCAAAGCTTACAAGATTCTTGCCAGGTTGGATGGAGGGGGGAGTTTGCCCTGGAACCAAGGGCACAGTTTCAGAATAAGGGGAGGTAACTTAGGACTGAGTTGAGGAAAAATATCTTCACTTGGAGCACGGTGAATCCTTGCAATTCTCTACTGTGGAGGAGAGCAGAGGCTCAGTCACTGGGATCATTCAAAAGCAAGATCTACAGACTCGAGGGATTAGAGATATGGTGAACATAGTGGAAAATGCTACGAAGGCCTGCTCCTGTTCCTATTTTTTATGTTCTCATAAGTTACTATCTGGGTGGAAATTTAAACTGGTGAAAAGACAAATTAAAATATTTCTTCACTGAAAATATAAGAAATGTATGTAAGTTTTCAGATGAGGGAATGAAGACAAAAGGATGACACTGTAAACAGGAAGCTTCAGTGATGAGAGGAAAGTTGTTTCTGTCAGTCAGGAATGAATTGCCTACCTATCTCGTGCAATGCAGCCCTATATATATTGCATTGTTAAACAGTGGGATATGCTGCCCAAAGTCCAGTTCAAGAAATAGAGACCATTCCCTGGCTTTAACCAGAAAATAGACACCATCATAATTTCCCTTGCTGGAATTCAGAGGGAAAGTTACAGAACGGTAGAAATATAGGAGCAGGTGTAGGTCACTAAGCTGTTGAGTCTGTTTTGTCATTCAGTACAACTGTAGCTGATTCGCAATCTTTCCCCACACCCCTCTGTCTATATATTAGGCCTCATGGCCTTCTGTGTAGAGAATTCAACAGGTACACAATCCTCTGAGTGAAGACATTTCTCCCTACTCTATCCCAGACTAACCTCGTATACTGAGAATATGACCCCTGAATCTATAGACACCAGCCAGGAGAAACATCCTCACTCCATCAACCCTGTCAAGGCCTCATGAAAGGAGTGTTATTTGTATTTTTTTCCTCTAGCTTTATTTAAAGAGCAAAACTATTCCAGTCACACTATTGTATAAGGTGACACTGCGTATTTTTGATATTATATGCACACATAGCTGCTGAAGGAATGTAATTTAATCAGTTTAATTACTTATGATATAATAGAATGCAGTGACCCAGTTGACCTTAGTAGTTATAAATCACTGTGGCTGTTTTGTTTTGGTTCAGCACAGTATTTTGTACTAACTCTTCGGCAATGATATAACATTGCATTTTGTAATAAGAAACATGTCACAATTAATATAATCCTGTGTGAATATTGTTCCATACTGTTCCTGAGGTTGTATGCCATTGTAACGGGTTGAGTGAGGTTCACCAAATTAAAAAAAAGGGAAACATTTTAATGGTCATTTGTAGGTTTAAATTCCATGTCAACCTTCCTTGAGGTCTGTCTGAGTGAAGTCAATAGTTTTGCACTAAATGGTAGGCATTGTGGACTTAAAGCAAGACTACAAGTAACGCGTTTACTGGTGCAAGGTCTTGACTTGATGCTGGTAGACCTGTTGAATTCCTCCATATTACAGCATCCTCAGTCTCTTGTGCCTCCAGCTCATTTTACGTCATGTTTACAACTAATCCACCAGCCTTGATGACATTTCTGTCTAGGAAGAGCAGTGCCTCAGCTCACTAAACATTCATTGATTTCTTTATTTCACCCATATGATTGATGCTTTATTTTCAAATTCAAACATTAATTATTTCCAATCCATCCAAATTAAGTTCGATTGTGAGTTGTGAAGTATTTTTAGCTGTTTACGTTATTTTATGATATTGATTCATCTTGCTGCTAACGTGGGAATACTGATGGTAAAATTCCACCTCTCAAACAAAAATTGTTTTGCTTATATAAACCGTTCCTGGCAATGATGATCAATTCTCTCACAGTGGAACATTAGAGCTTTGAAACCAATAAGCCCACATTGCCCCTGCCTCAAATCAAAATTTCTAAACACCCAAGGGAACATTTTGATATTCTTTGAACACGTCCACTCATCTTTGTGCCCCTACAGACTCTTTAATAAAGCCTGCTCACTGTCTGTCAATAACAACTGTACATGCTGAAAGCAACGAGCAATTAAGGTCAATCAGCATCCAACAACTCAACATGTTAGCAATTAGGCCACAAGCCAGTAATGTCTTTAGCAAATGTACTAGAATTTTAAAGTAGCGTTTGAAGGATTATTTAGATAAAAGTTAAATGATACTGAGGTAATAATGAGTAACGCTGAGTGCACTGAGGTAAAAAACAGTGAGGCAAGATTTAATGTGCATTAAATGACCGAGTGAAAAGACAAAACATCTGGCTAGAAAGAGAGCACCCGTCAGTGGCCAAGTACAGTGCAATTTTGTTTTATTTTGAGGCTTCCCCAATACTAATGAGGAGCCTCAATAAGATGCCAAAACAGCTTGAATGCACTTAACGATGAACAAGAAACTTACAGTACAATGTCACCGGGGTACAGTTGAAGCTTGCCCAGTGCATGTTTCATTTAGTTTATGCAATTTGCAAAATGGTCCTAAAACAAGCAGTCTTCTCACATGTGAGAATTTCAGACTAATATCATGACAAGGAGGACCAACATGGTGATGTCCATATGTGAAGTTGGCACCCAATGCATCTGTTCTGTGCACAAAAAGCAAGCAAAATTCGCATGTTATCATTTTCCAGTACATCCATATGCTGAATGTATCCATGTCACAGGTGAGGATTTCAAATGAGCCCCATCACAGACTGTACGTTGATGTTCGTGATGTTGATGAATCCCAGATTGACTTGGATTATTTGGTAATGCCTAGTACGTTTGTGTTCTGTGGCACAAAATGGTGACTCGCTTCATAATTCATGGTCCCATCTCTTCTTCAGAATAATAGTGGAACATTTATCCTGGTTTTATAGTAAGACAGGTAAATAGGAGGCCAGATCATCCCAGGTGCTATGCTCCTCTGGTACATCTAACAGCAGACTCAAGCAAGAGAATCCTGGAGGAAGTCAACTATCTGCTCTTGTAGGTAGAGTAGAGGAGGTTAACAGGGAAATACGGAAGATAATTTTAATGAAAAGGAGGAGCAGTGCTGAAAGCCATGCAACGATACCTCCAATGGCAACACAAGGTATAGATGTTGATAAATTGCAAAAGGGTAAATATCAGGGCTTTGGTTTAATTTTAAAATGGCATACCAGTGATGAATCTTCCTTCAGTTCCATGGTGATGTGTCAGCCTAGATTATGTACTTATGTATCAAGATGCGTCTTAAACAAGCACACTGACTCAGAGGAGAGCGTGCTGCCTGATGGTGCAAAGACAGCTCACAAATAGAATATTTAGGATAGAACAAAAATTATGCTGTCTTTTTAGAAAGTCTGATATATTTTTAAGTCAAGTTATGCAGAGGCAAATAAGGTCTGTAGCTGTATTGTTAGGTGATGCAGAGAAAAAATGGAAGGAGCTTTATGTTTATTATTGTCACATGTACTGAGGTACAGTGACTAAGCAAAGCTTTGCATTGCATGCGATGCTATTAGATCAGAAAATACTATACATAAGTACAACCAAGTCAAACTCAAGTGGAGCAAATGGGAAGATAGAGAGTGCAGAATATTGTTCTCAGCATTTTACAGAATTGTTGCCGAACCAGAGAAAGATAGGTAGAATAATGTCCAAAAGCTTGCTGAAGAAATTAGCTGTAAGCACCTGAAATGTGAAGAGGGTATCAAGGGATGGAGGGGCTTAGATAGGAGAAACCTAGATTGAGATGAAACTCAGCAGTGGCAAAGAAAGGAGTCTTGCTGAAGGATGGTCTGAAGAAATGAGTGATTGGGAGGGAGACAGTCATGGTAGATGATTGTAACCACCGGATTAGTTCCTCTCTATTTCTTCCACCTGATTAGTTCCTCTCAAAATCATTCTCAGTGTTTCAAAGTTTGATGCCTTGCCTGTGCCCTCAGATTACAGGAGCTCTCTCAGAAAGCTAAACAACACTTCACCATCCCTGCCAGAAAGCAGTCTCAAAGTGGTTAATCATGCATCCCATCTTGCAGTATTAAAAGACTGACAAAACAAAGAGAAATCATATATAGAAAAAATAAAGAAAATAGAAAGTCACCAATTTATCATTTTTATTGAATAATGCACAGACAACCCAATCTACATATGAAGGATTCAATTTAACAAAACTGAAATAAAATGTATTCAATCAGTGCAATTCAGGGGTTCCAATGTTAACCTCTACATGGCATCATCGATGTTCATAAATTTCATAATTTGTAAGAGCAGAATTATGCCATTTGGTCCATCAAGTCTACTCCGTTATTCAATCGTGGCTGATCTACCCTTCCCTCTCAACGCCATTCTCCCGCTTTCTCCACATAACCCCTGTCACCTGTACTAATCTGTCACTCTCCGCCTTATAAATATCCATTGACTTGGTTCCACAGCCTTATGTGGCGAAGAATTCCACAAATTCACCACCCACTGACTAAAGAAATTCTTCCTCATCAAAATGTTAGATTAAAACCTCTGCTTAATGGACAATGGGCCAAGTTTCTGATTTCTATTTCAAAGGGAAATATGGAATATATGGAAAATATGGAAGGAAATATAAATAAATCATATCAGTACAAGTTCTGGAACTAGATTCCATGAGGGAATAACTAATTTTGCTGCTTATGATGTGAACATGGCTTTTTGAAATTACCATCATTTCTTATTTGCTCACATAATATATACACGCACCTCTTCAATCTCATCTGTTGTATTTGGTATATTCTTCTATGTCAGTGAGACCAAGCGTAGATTGGATAATTACTTCGCAGACTGTCAGACAAGGCCAACAGGAGTTCCCATTTACTAGCCATTTCAATTCCCCTCCTCATTCTTTCCACTCCCATCCACCCCTGTCACCCTGTTCTTTCCACCTCCTGAATCTATTCATCACCCACCAGTCTCTACTTTGGGTCGCCCATTTTAACCCCACTCCCCATGCTCTCCCATTCCTTTCTTCTCACCATCCCTCCTCCTCTGGTTCTACATTTCAGTTCCTCTCTTCCTGTCTTATCAGATTCCACCAGTTTGCATCTTTTTGGCTTCACCTCCAGCTTTGGTTACTATCTAATACTTCTCTCCCCCACTTGACTCATCTACTAATCAAACCCTCGTTACCTGGACCCACCTATTATTGCCAGCTCTTGCCCCATCCCATTCCCCTCACCTTTTTCTACCAACTCTCCCCTCTATTCCTTTAGTTTGAAGAACGTTCATAACTTGAATCATTGTCTGTCCATTTCCCTCCATAGATGCCAGAGCTGCTGAGTTCCTCCAGCAAATTGGTTTTTTTTGCTCAAGATTTCAGCATCTGTGGTCATGTTAGGATTATAATTTAGAGGCAAAGTTGGACATAGTGCGAGATTTTGTATCTATTTGATGTCTTGATGACTAATGACAACATGCAACCCATGAGACATTTGTGTTAGCTAATGTTATGCAACATCTTGGGTGTCCTCCCTTGTTTGAGTCTTTGTATATGGTATTGCTCACCATTTTCTTTTCAATATCAATAAGATATCGTAAAACACAGGCGCAGCATGGTAGCGCAGCGGTAGAGTTGCTCCTTTGCAGGGCCAGAGATCCGGGTTCAATCCTGACTAAGGGTGCAATCTGTACGGCTGGATTTTCTCTGGGATCTCCGGTTTCCTCCCACACTTCAAGGCGTACATGTTTGCAGGTTAATTGGTTTGTTATAATTGTAAATTGTCCCTCGTGTGTGTAGACACCATTAGTGTGCATGATTCGCTGGTTGGTGTGGACTCGGTGGGCCAAAGGGCCTGTTTCCGTGTCGTATCTCTAAACTAAACAAAACACAGAAAGGGAGGACACTAAAAAAAGGGAAGGAAAGAAGAAATAAGGACAGATAATAAAGAGAAAAATACAGATATTAAAAAAGATAATCAGAAAAGGATAGAATAATAAATGAAGGATAGAAGTTTATGAGTGTTTTCAAAACTGTTGAAAACCAGTCGGCTCTGATTTCTACCATTCCCTTCACCCTGAATTTCACCTCCATTGACTCTCTACATTCACTACAAGAAAGGGCCCTTACATTTTGGATCTGTCAAACTAAACAATAAACCAACTTATAATTGGACTCGAGACAATTAGACTTGTTGAACAAACTATCTATGTAACAGGAATTACAATTGTAATATCGATGTACTGTCATAAATACCATTGCACATTTAGAAAATTATATATCCATTCTAGTTTCAGAGAATATATAACCTTCTGAACAAAAGAACATAATTTTTTTGCAATTTCCCAGTTTTGACCTCCTGCATACCTACTGAAATTATGACAAGTGTAGCCGCAGTGGAGACAACTTTAATATTCTAGCTCCATTTATGGATTATGCTGAACTGATTGAACATTAACAGTTCACAAATTCATGTGCAGTGAAAATAACTTTGTGCTTTTTGCAACAGTGATATCACATTTGTAGCTGACAAGGACTCATAGTAATGTATAAACAACCTGGAGAAACAAGGAATTGCAGATGCAATTTCAGAGTGTCTGGCAGTGTCTGTGGAGGGAATGGACAGACAATGTTTCAGGCCAGGACCCTTCTTCAGACTCTTCAGCAATCTAAATCAGGGTCCCGATCCAAAACATTGTCTATCCATTCTCTCCACAGATCCACATTGGCTCTAATTTCTCCCAATTCTATTGAAAAGCCACCAATTTGAATCATTATAGTATCTTTCAGCTGTTCCAAATGTAATGAATTATGTGAAAAAACATGATCATTAAAACATGGCGAGAAGATATATAACGAGAAATTTGATGGTACTTCTATTTACGAGTCACAAACTGAGTGGCTAAGTAGCCAATTGGCCCATTTTACTTAAATAGGCGAATTATTCTGGATTTTGTACTTTAATTGGGACAGCAGTTCATTTGATACATTGAGATGTTACTTTGATCTTTGCTTGCCATGTGTATATGGTGACCAGGGTGACTGCTAATCTGTTGAAGGGGACATATTCAGCAAACAGTTCCCTCGCCTCCACCTCTTTAAAGATCTGTTTAAGTAAGGGAACATTATGAATGATTTTTTTTTTTGTTGCTATGTTTTTTGTTTGCAACTATTGCCAGGACTGAGCAACCATCATGGTGTCCAGACAGAAGTTAGAGTATCATTAGAGCTTGCCTGTTTGCCCGAGGGTTCTTTTAAGGAGGTCTCATAGAAATTCTTGTGAATTCTGTGGCCCAGATAACAATCACAATCACTGATTTATGACTATCATATAACAAATAGGCATTATTACCCATTCAATGTGTCATAAGTGCTTTACAAAATTTGAACAGATTTACATGTAGCTTAATCTTATTTGGTGCCATAAAACAACATGTATTAATGATTAAAAAAATGAAATTAAAGATTTGTTAACTCAAATGCAACTTAACTGATTTTTAAAATCTACAATTCTGCGTGTACTACCTACCTTTATAGTTCTTTTTTAGATGTTTTTTTATGAATCTGCTATTTCTTTACATAAGAGTATATATATTATGGTTGTTAATTTATTTATCAGTTATTACCCTGCTATTTGTTTATTTATATTTCCTTCCTCAATTGCATCAATCAGTTTTATTGTAGCTATATTTATTGATAGTATTTATAGTATTCTTAATAAACAGTTAACATCATGTACCCTCTGTACGATGATTGTCAATTAAACCGTTCTTCATGAAATCTATAAGCATCAATTAGCTAATGGATATGTTTTCTGTTTTCAGTGAAGGTAATTAATTGCTGCACTTGACTGAGTTGACACATCCTTCTGATAAAAAAAATATGATGTTTACTGACAAAAACAGCACTACAGTCCCTCAGAAGCCTGGACAGAAGAAGACAAGACCGCAGGGTCTACCGTCTCCAGCTCTTTGTTGTGCCTGTGGCCTCTGCATCATGTTGGCGGGGATCAATATTACTCTTGTGGGGGCCTTTGCCTTCGGCACCTTCTTGCCAGTGAACAACCCCCCCATTATCATCGGGCCTATTCTGCTGGTGGTTGCTTTCACCTTTTTTGCGGCCTGCTGTATCTGCAGTCGGAGGCCTCCTGCCCACGGTCAGAGGAAGTCGAAGCCTGGTTCCAATATTGGCATCATCAAGCCTGGTCACGCCACGTTTGAGATTGAGACTAGCGAGCACACGGTGCAAGACACAACTGCAGTCCAGCTCAGCCCAACAAACTCACCGGTGTCTTCTAAGAAATCTACCCCAGTCCATGAAAACTCAAAGACATGTAAACTCTTTACTATGGATGGCAACAATCCTGCAGCCAAGTATACACCTGGAACTGAGGCAATAGAACTGAACTTACCCCAGGACTTGGATTCATCCTCATAGAACTGGATTGAGCTTTGATTACAAAACTACTTTCCATATACAATGTTACAACTAGGTCTCTTAAACCTTTCACCAGCAAGAATCAGTTTTTAAATTTGAATAACTATGTCCATTCGAATTTCACTTTAAATCTTTGGTTTAGTTCAGCAGAGAAATTTCAATGTTTCCTGCCATCTTATTGAGCAGGATCAGATGCATTTCAGTGAGATTTTCATGAAGAATAACAGTGAAATTTGAAAATGAATACAAAAGCATCATTTGATTATCACTTCAAGTTGCAAGTCTGACACAAATGTCTGCACAAATTACAAGTACCTAATTTGATTATTTGAGGAATGGATGGATATTTAACATTGTTTGCCAAAAATACATACTTTTTTCATAAGATGTGTATTCTATACCTGACTCCCCTCAAAATAATTTGGGAGCAAAGAACAAGTACTGTTTATTTTAATTCAGATTTAACTGATTTAATAAAACATTGTTGGTAGATTAACTTTATTAGCAAATTTTGGGGAAAACAAGTTTTTCCATGTATGCTTTGGTGTTCATTTTGAAATCCCTTCATTGGCTTACATTTTTTACAAATGCTCTATGCTGAAGTGATTAAACAGCTGGATCGAGGATACAGATGAGATGAGAAATAGAGCACAGTGTAACATTAAGCATGCTTTCTGCCTTTTTTAATTGGCTCTTGGTAATGGAAGTAATTGGGATATTTTAATGGGATCTTGAGGGAGTGGAACTCTCCTGAACACTCAGATGTCCAGATGAGTTTTGTGAGGTTAAAAAAGATGTTTAAAATGTATTTGCAAAGGGATAGAGAAAGTATTAAGCATCTGCAAATGCCAATCATAGTATATATTATGTATTTAAGATTGAATGGGTGCGGTTTTATGGAAGTGCAGGGAAATTTTGTTTTATTTAATCAGGCAATTTTTCCATTCTGCCATTGTATAAGACATAATGTTGTAATTGTTAACAGAAAGATAATTGCAAATAAATGTTTACTTGTATCTGTCAAGCACACATGGAGAACTTCTTTGTGCGTAAAAGTGCTATATGTCTAAGTTGGAACACTATTATCTGAATTTTTGACAATGTTATGTTTAACAATATTACTTAGAAAATATTTGTTTTAATTGGATAAAGCTGAGGCTGGCTACACCATGAATTCACCTAAACTAAGACAAGTATTTGATGATAGAAACAAGGAACTGTAGATGTGATGTACAAAAAAGAGAGACACAAAATTCTGGAGTAAATCAGTGGGTCAAGCAACATCCCTGGAGAACATGGATAGGTGACGTTTTGGATCAGGACCCTTCTTCAGTCTGAAGAAGGATCACAACCCATAATGTCACCTATTCAAACATTTGATGGTGGTACGTTAACTTTTGGCTCATGCAGTTAGATTCTGAGTTTTAAAACCTTGAGATCTTGGAGGCATGTTTGATGAACATGGGCAGCCTAAATTGCATTGAAACATTAACTGCCTGCAAAATCTTATTGGAATACAGCTGTGTGAGAGAGTACTTGTATAGTGAGCAAAGCATTGCTGACATGAATGGATTTAGGAAGGAGAAAATAATTTGTTGTTTTGTTTTATTGATATTGAACACAATGCAGGGTGTGGCAGGATAAACATACAAATAATTAAATGACCAATTGACCTGTGGCACAGAACATCACAATACGGGATAATGAAGGTAAAAGAGTAGTGACTGTTTAGGCTTTTAACAACTCAAATGTATTGGAAATTTGTAAAACTAAAGTGAAGAAAAAACTCCACTGGTTTAAAATTATGATAAAGGGAGCATTAAGGGCCTGTCCCACATAGGTGATTTTTTAGGCGACTGCCGGCGACAGTAATAGTCGTAGGTCGCCGAAAAACCGGCGACTGGACCCCTCCTACGACATTGTCTACGACAAGCTACAACAACCTACCACCTAGTCGATGTCAAGCTACAGCAACAACTGACAACCGGTGACCCAATCGTCGTGACCTAGGACGTCCACCTACGACAATCTATGACCACACTGGCGACAATCAACGACAACCGAAGCCAACCCACGTCCACCCGCGACAAACTACGACCCTGAAGACTGAAGACAACTGAAGACAATTCACGTCATTCTGGCCTCTAAAACAATGGAATCCCCCAGTTTCCCTATAAAAGGAATGGTATGGCAGGATTTCCAATTATTCTGCATCATGACTATTTGAAAGTGATGCCATGAGAAACTACTCTGAAATGCAATAACTTCATACATCAATTTTCTGTCAAAATGTCAAGAATTTCCGTTATTGATATTGAAACAAGCACATTTTTTTTAAAGGTTGATAAAGACATACAAGAGTGCATACAAAAATATTGTAATAAACTTCAATAAATTTCAATAAACTTCAAACTTTAAAATTCAAACTTTAAACAGCGTACAAGTGCAAAAACTTACAAAACATAACATAATTTATGGACACATTATGGACACACTTGATCAGATCAAGTCCACACTTGGAATTCACCGAAGTCAGACCGGTGACAACCTACATCACCTGGCGACAACCTACGACGGCCCCTACGTCAGGATACATCAAGCTACACTCATTGGCGTCAAACCCACCGTCGGCGAGAAATTTTCAACATTCTGAAAATCTAACAGCGACCAGAAAGATGCTACGACTCTTTGGAGACGACTCACGACCATACAGGTGACACCCCAGCGACCATGTGGTGACAGCCTAGTCGCCTGTAGTCGCCTAAAAAATCGCTTGTGGACAGGCCCTTTAATGTTCACTTTAGAACCTCTTTATTGCCTTGCATTTTTTATAAATATTCTGTGATTAATGAAGCACTCTTAATTTCAATTCACTGGATTTGTTGAGAGGATTGGTCTGAGTCTCTGAAGAAACAAATTAAAAAAATTATCATCATATGTCATATGCGACAGAGGCATCCAAGGCTTCAACAGAGTTCCTCTTCTATCTAATTGTCTCCCATAAAGATTCCTCAAAGCAACTGAACTGTCCATTCATTAATCTCTCGGGAGGGTCAGCATTAAACTTCCTTGCATTGAAATACCTCAAAATGCAATGGAAGCATTGAACATGTTAGCAGTTATCAACAGAGGCAACTCCATGTTGAATGGCTTTTCCACTTTGAAGTTTTTCAGTCCCAAGAACTGAACTGCCCCATGCTACATTAAAGGTGCAAAACACAAAGTGCCGGAGAAAATCAGCAGGTCAGGCGGGATCTGTGGAGGGAATTGTATATCTGAGTTTCTTGTGACTGAATTAAATATGTTCAGTGTGTGCAAGTTAATATGCAAGTTGTAATTGGTATTGAGGCCATAGCTGGAGTTCCAAGGTGGATCCGTCCAACCATGACACCTTGGCCATAAAGATTAATCTCTGCACTTCCAGCTATCTTATGTGTGTTTGGGTGCAAGTCTCACCTGCAATTGTTACCTACCCTCGTATATTTTACTAGCAAGAAGAACAACAAAATGTTCACTCTGAATTAATATTCCAAACTGTATAGTATACATTATGAAATACCTAAAAACAAGGAACTGCAGATGCTGGTTTGCAACAAAAAGACACAACGTGCTGGAGTAACTCAGCGGGTCAGGCAGTATCCCTTGAGATCACGGATAGGTAACGTTTCGGTCGGGTTCCCTTCTTCAGAGTCTGAGGTACACCGACGTCTATTTCTCTCCACAGATGCTGCCTGACCCGGTGAGTTACTCCAGCACTTTGTGTCTTTAAAAAAAAAAAGAAATACGTACACAGTTTTGGTGTCTCAAAGACAGGATAACTTGATTGTTAAATAAAGAATCCCAAAACACACAGGGCAGAAGTTATGTGGGTTTCCCACATAAATAAATCATAAATCCATTTTTTTAAGTTCAACGCTAAATCACATTCACATGCAGCTTACGAACGCTTCACTTATGGTGTGTGCACGGACGAGCGTTTTAGAAGCCGGCGGGGGTGGATTTGCCGGCGGCTGCGGGCTCCTTCGGCCGTGTGGGTACTCCGGTTTCGTAGCTATATGTCACTGCATCTTGCAGAGAAATCTAAATGGTTAAACGCCATGGGGCTCATCTACACATTGCCATTGGCTTGCCTACGTTCGTCATCCCCGTGAAAGATTGCCTGCTGTTAACTTGCACAATTCCAACTGCAGGTTAATGTATGGTCGACGTTTCCGATCGAAACTCTGCATCAGGACTGACGCTTTGCCCGCTGAGTTTTTTTTCCGGAGGTTTGCTCTTTGCTCCAGATCCCAGCAGCCGCAATCTCTAGTAGTGCCGTCACTCCGACAGGTTTCGTGGTGCAGCCTGAGTACAACAATGATACACGTTTCGAGGCAGTCTAATGAAGGCAGCGAAAAGCGACGGTCACTGAATGATAGCATTATCACAAGAGGATATTAAGCAGATCAAATAATGATACGAAAAGGAAATTATACAGCGTCAACGTGATATATCACAATAGATCAGGAAGGAAAGTTATTATTACAAAAAGTAATAATTATTACTTTAATAATTACTGTAATAATTATTACAAAAAGTAGCCTTGCACGAGTAATTTTTAAAAAAACACCTTGTGAGAGAAATTGGAGATGCTTTGCCACAGAATAAATCACATATCTATCGGTTGGAAATAAAGATGGGGTGGAAGGGATGTACATCAGTCTGCGGTGCAACCACAAGACCCGGGTCTGAAGAAGTGTCTTGACCCGAAACCTCTCCATGTTGTCCAGAAATGCTGCCCAGTTACTCCAGCACGTTGTGTCTTTTTTTTCTTCCTTTTTGGTAAACCAGCACCTGCAGTTCTTTGTTTCTTCTACCTTTCTGAAGATCCACTCCATCGGTTGTTAGTACATTTCAACTTTGAGGAAATCTGAACTCGGGATTCAAGTCGCCGAACACTTTTTTTAAAAATATGAGCATCGGCCAACGCGTGAGAGACCAGGGAAGAAGTCACCCGAGAATGTGGTTGAAAGGAAGTTCCAACCACCCAGTGAAACCATGGCCTTTGATATTCTGGGTGCGCGCCGAGTAAATATTCTGCCTCCCTAGTGCTCCGACCAAAATCCAAGGATTTGAATGCTAAAAGTAATCTCCAACAGCCCCACCTTGTCCAACCTCACACCAATGTTTCAATTCAGGTAAGAATAATAACTGACATTGTAGATTCTCTCCATTGGTTACCTTAAAGATATTCCAATATTTCTTCACGTTTAAAGAGTCGTTTGTACATGAAGCCATGCTTCACTAACGTTTACTGCAACAAGCGTAAACCTTTTAAACCAAAGTTTATTTCCAAAAATCAGCGTTAGTGTTTATATTGCAGAAATATTAAACGGACAAATAGATATGAGAACGGGAGAAACCACTTATTCCCCCAAAAGCAGTGGTCCCCAACCTCGCGGCCTAATTTGGGGTTGCAAAAACGTTTGACAATATTATTTTAGCTATTTTTCCACTTGGTAACTAATTTACTATTGGCATAAAGTCAGCCGTTGATTCAACATATGTTTTGTATTTAAATATTTATTTGCAATAGAAAGATGATTAGCAGTTATTATTGTGGGTATTATAGCAGAGGTTGCAATGTATAACTCTGATGTGACCCTGATATATGGACAGCATCCTTTAGAGGATTAGAAAAATGTTCCATTATTTCAGTACGGAAATGCTATTTAAAAGGTTGACATACAGTTGCTTGGCTATTCAATAACATCATGGCTGCACTTCATCTTAGCTCCATTTGCTCACACGAAGGGAACCAAGTTTGTAGGCCTGTGGTGCAAGAACAGGGAAGTGGGATTGATTGGCCAACTCTGCAGAGGAGCTGCCATGACGGGGTAAATGGCACAGAGTAAGGAATGGCCTTACTATTTAGAGTTCCAGCAGTCTATTCTGTTCATTATTTCTCCAAGGATTACCTCACACCAAGCTAAGTTCATTGTAAAACTGAGTCTGAAGAAGGGTCCTGAACCAAATTACTACTTGTCCACTCCCTCCATAGATGTTGCCTGACCTGCTGATTTCCTCCGAAACTTTGTGTTGTGCTCGCTTTATTGTAATGTGCCTAGGAACAGTGAGGTACAGATACGATGAAAATCTTATTTGCAGGCAACACACAAAGTCCGTTAACTAGCTTCACAGTTCAAATTTTGACTTCAAGGGAAAATAGGGAGTTTGAAGTTCGCACAGTGGCACACTGGTGGAGTCTCGGGTTTGATTCGGACTATGGATGCTCTCTGCACAGAGTTAGTATGTTCTCCATGTGACTGCTTGGGTTTTCTCCAGGTTCCTCCCACATTCCAAAGATGTGCGTGTTGGTAGATTAATTGGCTTCTGTAAATTGTCCCAAGTGTGTAGGATAGAACTAGTGTATGCAGGGCCGGATTAAGCTAGTGCGGGGCCTGTAGCATATGTTATAAAGGGGCTATAAATTAAAAAAATTCACATAAATATTAAAACATAAATTATTTACTTGCATAGTAAACTAATTCAATTTTTTCATTTGCTATACAGCCAGGTGATGCGACAAATATGGCTGACACTTCAGTAATAGTAATACTTACATGTAGGTATCAATTTCAAATGTCAAAAGTAACAAAACTACAATTTAAAAGTTACATTTTTCTAGATTTAGCATGAGCAAATTTGTTGATGATATTGGAAATGTCCATTTCACGCAGAAGTTCATGTTCAATGCTCATTAGTGTGAGATTGTTCAATCTGTTTTGACCCATGGTGCTCCTTAGTTCATTTTTAATCCTTTTCAGTTTTGAAAATGAGCATTCTCCACTGCAGTAGGTAACCATGAGTGACAAATAATAATAATAATAATAATAATAATAATAATATATTCCTTTATTTGTCCCACACTGGGGAAATTTGCAGTGTTACAGCAGCAAAGTGGATAGCAAGAGACATTCATTATAAATAAAAATAACTGCTTTTTTCTTTACTGTTACTGTTGACTGGTCAGCTGACTGATATGCTGGGAGTAGCGCTGGTTGTGCAGTCTCACAGCAGCGGGGAGGAAGGACCTCCGATATCTCTCGCAATATATACAGCATTTTCTACATTTGGAAAACGACTTCAAAGAATTCTCAGTTATCAAACAGTACAAGTTAACTCTACAAGGTCTTGTTTGGCACCAATATGAGAAGCAAGATCAGTTTTCAACAGTTCAGTAAACTGCACAAATTCTTCACCAAGACTTTCTTCCAGATCTTCTGGATATCATCATATCATCATATATCATATATATACAGCCGGAAACAGGCCTTTTTGGCCCTCCAAGTCCGTGCCGCCCAGCGATCCCCGCACATTAACACTATCCTACACCCACTAGGGACAATTTTTACATTTACCCAGCCAATTAACCTACATACCTGTACGACTTTGGAGTGTGGGAGGAAACCGAAGATCTCGGAGAAAACCCACGCAGGTCACGGGGAGAACGTACAAACTCCTTACAGTGCAGCACCCGTAGTCAGGATCGAACCTGAGTCTCCGGCGCTGCATTCGCTGTAAAGCAGCAACTCTACCGCTGCGCTACCGTGCCGCCTCACGATATGATTTGATAAGATTTGATGACCTCTTTAGAATCTCTTCAAGTGTAAACGACTGTAACTGATGAAGGAATCCAAATACACCATTCACCTTTTGATAAGCTTTCTGGCGTTTTGACGAAATGGTCAGCTTTTAAACTTCTGAGAAGGCGTTTGAGATTCAACAAGTGGATCAAGAGTGCTGAAACCACTGAAACCATCATACGCGGGATTTCGCTTGTGTTCTCTTCGAGTTTGTTGTTGATAATCTTCACACTCAGTCAGATCCTTGTCTTTTTGCTCAATGTCTGAAAAAATAGACCGCATAGCTTGAATATATCCATGCAAGAGTGCACAAGCTGTGTGCAAGTTTTGGCCAGAAGATTGCAAAGAAGCACTGGTCATTTGAAAACGCTGTAATACTTGATCCCACAATATGACCATTATTCCTGTTTCCAACTTCATCATGGTTGAAAGTAGTCCACGAGCCTGTTGTTGACACTGCCTTCTGATCGTTGTTATTTGAAACGCCATCCAAGACTTGTTTTATTGCAGAAAAGCTGTGTAAAAGTGCTTTTGTTGCATCTGCACGAGCTGACCACCTGGTATCTGACATTCTTTTCACAATGGGCGAATGAGCACCACCTCATTGCAGCAGAAAGGAGATCCCACCGATAAGTTGAAGCAGGAAAAAATGTGTACAGGCTTTCTACAAAGTCAAAGAAAATTAATGCTTCTTGACAACATTCAGCAGCACATTTTCCAACCAAATTTAGTGAATGTGCAAAACATAACATATAACAGAACTTTATTGTCATTCGGTATAAATACCGAACGAAATTTCAGCAATCACAAGACACAGCAAAAAAAGAAAAGAACACAGGACACACGACCCCAACACCAACATCCATCACAGTGACTCCAAACACCCCCTCACTGTGATGGAAGGCAACAAAACTTCCACTCTCTTCCCCCCCGCGCCCACGGACAGGCAGCTGACATTGATATAAAAGACTGCCGTGGTCAAAGTTATGACAAAGTTATTACATGGAATGTAATCCGCAAACTCATTCAGCTCTTTAATTCGTGCTTGTAAGCCACTATACTTGCCACTCACGTTGCTGGCATTGTCATAACCTTGACCACGGCAGTCTTTTATATCAATGTCATTTTCCTTTAAAAAGTCAAGTGAACTTTGAGCCAGCTGTTCAGCACTATGACCTTCCATATCCAAAAATTTCACAAATCTTTCAACTGGTCCAGACGGCAAAACATAGCGCACAGTCAATGTCAGCTGGTCCACATTAGATATATCTGGAGTAGAATCCAATGAAACAGAATAATACTTGTATTTCTTCACTTCGCCGATAATGTGATCCAGTATGCTGGATTCAATCAGATTAATTAATTCCTCACATGTTGTTTTAGATAGGTATGATTTATGTCCCCTTCCTTTGCATGAGTATTTATATGCTCTGCCAGAAAAGGGCCAAACTTGGCCAGTAATTCTAACAACCCCAGTAATTTCCATTATGAGGAGAGCCAACAATTTCATCATTGCCACGAAATGAAAGGCCTCGTTCTGCTAAAAACTTGACTTCAATTATTCGCTCTAGAAGTGCTGGCGTTGCTGTATCATGCCTTCTGCCGCACTAGTACTAGTTGTTCCTATATTTCCAGCTTCAGCTGTTATAGCACCATCTCCATGAACATCCAAATATTCTGTCAACTTACGTGTTTTTGATATCACAAGTTGGTCTCTTCTTTCGCTTTACGTTTTGCATTTCCAGAAGCATAATGACGTCCAATACCTCTGGCTCTATTGCTCATTGCTGTCTGCAATGGAAAAAAAATCAATGAAATATGCATTTAAAAACAAATAGTTTTATGTAAATAAACATGTGAACTTCAGGAAATAAAAAGGTATGTATCGTGTTTTCAGGTGCCGAGCAGATGTAACACACAGAATATATTAAAATAAACTTTATTTGTACAAGAACTAATGATACAACCACATAGAGAAATAAAGTAGTAACAGCACCTAAGCAAGCAATACAATACAATACAATATCCTTTATTGTCATTGTACAAGTACAACGAGGTTTTGATTGTCGCTTAAATCAAATATTTAAATCAATCACGGCGAACATGTAAACAACAAGAAGGGGGAGGGGAAAGGAAAAAGAAAAAGGGGGAACGAGGTAAAGTGCAAAAAAAGGTTCATGCAGGGGTCAGTTGTGCCAGATGACCCTGTCATCTGTGAACACTGAATTTAGGTATAAAAACATAGCCTTATATAGATCATTTCTAACATTCTAGAAATTTCCATACAAGACCATACGATTTATTGAACATCATAAAAAGCACGATAAATAAAAATTCAGATCATTTCACACCGGCCACAACAGTATGATTTTGCAATCGGCAAGCCAAGACCATATCAACAGTTTATGTTATAAAATCTAAATAGCGGTATCAACAAAGACATGTGAACAATGACAAATTTATGTGATTGTTGTGGCTATGAGCGTGTGTGGATCAAATGCACTCAACAACCAACTAGGAACAGCGTTCTGAAAATTATCTGTTTAGTTGCTTATTGAAACTCATTTCAATTGGGAAATACAGGTTGAACCCCACAGTCTAATCTGAACTTGTATGTTCCTGAGCTGGTTCGGACTACCAAAAATCAGAAAATAAATTAGGAATCATGAGCTAGGTCGTACCACACAAAACTGTTGAAACATCCACTACATCTTCTCATCACTAACCACATCCACGCTACTCTCTCACATCACACCACACTTTTACATAACATCGGCGGCACGGTAGCGCAGCGGTAGAGTTGCTGCTTTACAGCGAATGCAGCGCCGGAGACTCAGGTTCGATCCTGACTACGGGTGCTGCACTGTATGGAGTTTGTACGTTCTCCCCGTGACCTGCGTGGGTTTTCTCCGAGATCTTCGGGTTCCTCCCACGCTCCAAAGACGTACAGGTATGTAAGTTAATTGGCTGGGTAAATGTAAAAATTGTCCCTAGTGGGTGTAGGATAGTGTTAATGTACGGGGATCGCTGGGCGGCATGGACTTGGAGGGCCGAAAAGGCCTGTTTCCGGCTGTATATATATGATATGATATGATATGATTCATCAGTCTAGACATATACTTAACTAACTCAGTTAAGTTAAATTTGAACAAAATTATTTATTGGTATCATGTTATTAATGACGTCCGTAATGATTACATAACATGCAGCTCCCCCGACATGTAAACCACAGATCGTGTGATGCCGATTTCACCAGACAGCTTGCAAAGCATTTAGTGTGGGGCCCCCGAAAATGCAGGGCCCGTAGCATATGCTACTTTTGCTACTAGTTAATCCGGCACTGAGTGTACGGGTGATCATTGGTCGACACGAACAGTGGGCCAAAGGATCTGTTTCTACACTGTATCTCTAAACTAAACTCTGTATCCCTCTTGGGCTCACACCTGTTTCTATCGCACAGTCTCCCTATTAGGGACCCCCTTGCCTGAAGTAATCTATATCAGGCTGTGATTTGTCCTGCCTCTTTTCACTTCCAGTTTCCACTCTCCCTACTACAATCAGTCTGCAGAAGGGTCCCGACCCAAAATGTCACCTATCCATTTTCTCCGGAGATGCTGCCTGACCCACTGAGTTACTTCAGCATTTTGTGTCTTTCTTTGGTATAAACCAGCATCCGCAGTTCCTTTTTATTACACAATAACATAACATATTCATAAAACGCGCATGTTCTACAAGACAGTGGAATGACAAAGACTGTGCAAAGACACAATGCAGAAGTGCAAAACATAATTCAAAAATAAGTCTTCAACAACTATTTCCAGAATGTAACTCACTTGTTCAAAACCTCAGCATTTTGCAGTTACTCTCTCCACCAAGAATATTTCGGCTCAATCTGCCTCTTTATTTCTGCCCAGCATTCGTATCCCTAATTTTGTCTGTCTCGCTGCCCATTGAAAGTGACAATCCCTCTCGCTCTGAGTTCAAACATGATGCCTTATCTCCAACCAAAGTCAAGCCGGCATTCTCTTTCCATTCCCACACTTCTCTCCCTGCCACTGGGAAAGTTGGCATTCTTCCTTCACCCACCTCTGGTCATCTGGAATTTAAACATTCCAGTTGAAACGGGCTGAGGAATGAATGTCTGATCTTCTCGTACCAACATTGTTTCTTTGCCAATGTGAAATTTACCCTCAATCTGTTCACAACATTTTCAGAAAGATAAGAAATATGGTTTGTTAAATTTATTCAGCGTGACAGGAAAGTTGGTAATATCTAGTGGTTCAAATTCACTGAGGTAATTTTCATTGTTACCACTGGTGAAAAATAAGTGACAGTGAATTGACAGGCCATCTGACTTCAAGGGGAAATACAAGTGGGGTCAACCTACAATGCCCGTTCACTCCTACTTATTTATCACCCGGTGATAAAACTTAAAATTACCTTCACTGTCTCTGTTTTGTAAAACTGAGGGGATTTAATTATATCTCGACATTAGCCATTAACCCTGACGGAAAGTTGAGGCATTAATGTTTTTGTATGACAGCCTTGTAGCATTTAATCACTCCACTGGAAGAATTATTCACCTACTTGACATGGTGTTAGTATAGGCTGTGGTAATCACTCTGTTTGACTCTGACATTTTCTCTTTGATATTACACTTCAAGTATATTTTATGAGAAAAGTTCGAAGCAAATTTATTCAAGTTGCCTTTCATGTGCCAGTGATTCATCAGAAGATTAATTAATATGTAAGAGGATTTCATGGGAATATTTTGGGTTTAACTTCACTATGGAAGCATTTAATGTGTCATGATTATTTATATTTGGAGAAGTCTTCAAGAAAAATATTGTTTCTGGAATTAAGAAGATGTGCATGATTACACCTGAGGTACATTTATATGATGTAATTGCTTAGTATTTTGTTTGTTTTTCCTGTTTGGGTCTGGTTTCTAAAGTTCCACATGTGCATAGGCAATAAAGATGTTTTGTTGATTTTTGGATGATATTGTGCAGTGTCTAAGAATGTTTTCTTATCAGCAGAAGCAAATTTCAATAACAATCCAGACAGATTGAATATCCAAGTCTTGTAACTATTTGTCAGGCGTTGAGCTCCATATTGGCCCCAGTGAGCATAACGCAATAACAGTAGACAATCACCTTTACTCTACCGTCAGTTCTCTTGACTCCTGTATTAATTCTAAACTGTCAGACTGTTCATCTAACATCCAGAGCTGGGTAATTTTTTTCTTTTCTTCTGACTAAACAACGGGAAGATCTAAGCCACTGTATAAGGTCATCATTCCTCATCATTAGCTATTGACTCCATGCACTCCCAAGCAAATATCAGAATCTGAATTGTGTGTTTGCAACCTTGGCTTTGCATGTTATCCCAGAATTTAGTTTAGACCTTGTATCTAAACTGTGCCACCTAGATTCTTATTGCCACCTTTAGAACTTTGTCCATCTCTAGTGTTGTCTCGGCTCATCCCAATACTGAAATTATTATTTCAAGTCATCCTGTATAAATAAAATATCTCTGTTGAAGGCTACAGTTTATCATCTGCCGCTGACTCCAAAAAGACATAGATGGATCATTGGTGCATTCTCCAGAGTGCTACATGTGACTGCGAAATGACTGTGATTTCAAGCTGACATCAATATACTATCAAATCTAGTCATATCGAGTTCATTGTCATGTGTACGAGTACAGGTGTAATGAAAATCTTTCTTGCAACAACATCACAGTCACATAGACTCAGGCAACACATAAAAACATAAACTGTTAATAAATGGCAATTTCAACAGCTACTACAGTGAAAAAATAAATATTGTGTAAAACACAAGACGTTTGAGTAAAATGTAATTGGAAAACAAGTCCATGTTCAAGAGGTGGTCCATTGTGATCTTTTGCTGAGATACAATTTCCCAATCTATATGAGGAGAAATTAAACAAGAATGAAGCATAGCTATACTGTATTATAGAGGAATCGCCAAATCATATTTGATCATTTTTACCATCTCACATTGTATTTAATTGGCCGTTAAACTAATTACAAATGTTAGAACATTGCTCATTCCCATAATAAAAAAGAAAATGCTCGGATCCATACTTAAAGAAAAAGTAGTGTTGGTGACATGTGGAAAATCATGACATAATAAAATAAAGTCAGCATGGTGTTATATGAGGGAAATGTGTTTAAATATTTACCAGATTTCTTCAAAGATGTAATTAAGAGAATGAATCAAAGTGTACCTGCAGTTTATACCCAATTTGAATCCCCTTATTATGAATAAAAAGTAAGATGGGATTAGTGTAATGGGCAAAAGTGTTGGTCTGGATGTGATGGGCTGAGGGCCCATTTCTCTGCTGTACAATGATGAAATGCTTGGGCCAGCATGCGCAGTAAAGATTCACCAGACCGTTTTTAGAAGTGGTTGTTCTACAATACAGTCCGTACAATACAGAAATGGTTGTTCTACAATACATTAGAACTTTATTTATCCTGGAGGGAAATTGATCTGCCAACAGTAAAAAAAACACAAATTACATGAAATTTGTGAGGGGCTGACATGTTTGATTGATGAGGGTAGGCCAGTGGATGTTGTCTACATGGACCTTAGTAAAGCATTCAACACAGTTCCTCATGGTTGTCTAATCCAGAAAACGAAGGCATGGGATGTTACATATTAGAGGAAAGTATTCAGTAAATAGCAGGAGTATTGATGTACAGAGGGGTCTTGGGGTACTAGTCCAGAGCTCTTTGAAAGTAGCAACAGAGGTGGATAGTATGGTAAAGAAGGCAGACAGCAAGCTTGCCTTCATAGATTGTGGCATTGAGTATAAAAGTTGGCAAGTGACATTGCCGCTGTATAAAACTTAGGTTAAGCCACATTTCGACTATCGTGTGTTGTTCTGGTTGTTCATGAAGGATTTGGAGATAATGTGGAAGTGTAATAAAGAGGTTCACCAGGATATTTACGGATTAGAGAGTATTAGTTATAATGACAAGTGGACAAACTTTGGTTGTTTTTGTTGGTGTTGGCGGCTGAGAGGAGATCACATAAGTATATAAAATTATGAGACGCATCAGTAGGGTAGATGATCTTTCTTGTGGAGTAGAAATGTAAAATACTTGAGGGCATAGTTTATGGTGAGAGAGGGAACATTTATAAGAATATTTACAAGACAGGTTTTCAATGTGGGGAGTGGTAGGTGCTTGGAATGTGCTACTTGGAGAGATGGTGGAAGCAGATACAATAACAACATTTAAGAACCATTTAAGAGGCAAATTACCAAGCAGAATGAAAGTATATGGACCATGAGCAAGCAGATGGGATTAGTTTTGTTTTATTTGACATCATGTTCAGCACAGACTTTGTGGGCCAAGCGGCTTGTTCCTATGCTGTAGACAATAGACAATAGACAATAGGTGCAGGAGTAGGCCATTCAGCCCTTCGAGCCAGCACCGCCATTCAATGCGATCATGGCTGATCACTCTCAATCAGTACCCCGTTCCTGCCTTCTCCCCATACCCCCTCACTCCGCTATCCTTAAGAGCTCTATCCAGCTCTCTCTTGAAAGCATCCAACGAACTGGCCTCCACTGCCTTCTGAGGCAGAGAATTCCACACCTTCACCACTCTCTGCACTGTTTTATGTTGTATGTTCTACATGACTGTGGAGAGTCTGATGGTGACTGCTTTAAAGCAGAAACTGGGAGAATTTTGGCTATTAAAAGAATCAAGGAATGTGTTATCTGGCAGGAAAATGGTGCTCAGAGAAAAGATCAGCAACAATCTTGCTCCGCAGCAGAGCCGTCTCAAGAGGCTGAATGGCCTGCTTCTGTTCCATCTCTTCATGTTCTTATTTTCGCAAGTTAATTGCTTGCTTTGCATAACCAAACAACACTGGCCTCTTAATGACCAGTCAAGCAATTCTGTGACTTAATTGGATTGTGTTGTTAAAGCATTTCAACTGATTAGCAATGTTGAAAGCTGAGGGCTTGAGATGAACACATGATTGAAGAGACAGATTTCACTGTGATTCATGTCTGCGCTTTGTTGACGCTCCAGTTATAATGGAAGTGTAGCATGATTGGGTAATTTAAAACTGGATTGAATGAAAGCAGGATTCCTTGAATAAAGGAATACACTTCAATTGGCAATGAATTTGATGTTGGTTTGACAGTTGGTTGGCACCGCTCCAGATCAATATGAGGGCAACTAGCAAAACTGCCGGGATGCCAATATCCATAAGCTATTCAGCGTGGGGCTTCCCTCTGTAACACCAAGTGACGATGATGGAACATCAGGCTGATGTGAGTCAACTTGAATGAGATTGGCATATTCAAAATATATGTAAATAATACACCTTTCATTATTTTTCTGTCACCTGTTTTGTATCAGGTGTCTGAGCCAAAAAAGCCATATTGGAACATAAAATATAGAAGGGTTATTTAGGTCCTTGGATGGTGGTGAGACAGGAGATGAAAGAACGAGCGTTGTACCTCCAGCAACATCCTAACTTCACCCCCTCTCCCTCGGCCTGGCTCGATCTGCCAACCATCCTTCACTCTTCCTCAGTCCAACCGTCACCCACCAGCCCATATCTCACCACACCGAAGATAGACACAAAATGTCACAGTAACTCAGCGGTTCAGGCAGCTTCTTCTGAGAGAAGGAATTGATGACGTTTTGGGTCGAGACCCTTCTTCAGACTGAGACCCCTCTCTTTACACTGTCTCTCTTCCCTCTCCACACTCGAAAGAGCAGCAATTCCTTTCTCCCTACCACAAACACCACTCGACCTGTTGCATTCCTCCAGCGGACTGTTTGTTGCTCCAAGAGTCTGTTGATCTCTGTCTTGGATATATTCAGTGATTGAATCTCCACATCCCCCTGGGATGGAAAATTTAAAAGATTCACAATGTGTGACGTACCATGCATCCCTAAATAGCTAAACCCATTCTTTTTAGGCTTTGATTCCTGGCTGGAAGCACCTAAGCCATTAGAAGCATAAACTCCACGTCTGCCTTTCAACATCTTAAGAGATATTTCCTTGTTAATCCAAGTGCAGTCTTATTCATTGTAGGCAGGAACTGCAGACTGGAAACCCAAACAGCAGATAGTTATGTGTGGGAACGAGCTGCAGATGCTGGTTTAAACCGAAGATAGACACAAAATGCTGGAGTAACTCAGCGATGCAGGCAGCATCTCTGGATAGAAGGAATGGGTGACGTGTTGGGTCGAGACCCTTCTTCAGACGGTCTCGTCCCGAAATGTCACCCATTCCTTCTCTCCAGAGATGCTGCCTGTCCCGCTGAGTTACTCCATCATTTTGTGTCTATCTACAGTCTCCATCGGCTCCATATAATCAACGTTTTTGATAAGGTGAGTTACTAAGGTCGCCAGTAGAATACCATTGCACAGGAGGCAGGAGTATGGGCTAAAGTATCCACTTCAGTAACGATGAAGGGTGAATGAAATGCCATTTGGAGATACCTATCTTTAATCCAGGCTGTTGTATTTGAGATATCTGTTACTTGTAGATTAGGTTGAAGAGCAGGCACTTCAGATTCTGAGTTGTGCACTGTATTTCCTTGATGGTGTAAGCGGGAGAGAGGGGATGGACAGATTTGGACTTCCATTTCCATGAAACCGGAAATTAATATTTACGGTTTACTATTCATTAATGGCTTGCTTTCTTTCACACTGTAATTAACTTGAATTGTGATGATAACGCTGTCAGCAGTCACTGCAAGAAGGGACATGGGACATGCAGAAGCAATCTCCTTGTAAGGGGATATTCAATTAGATTTGAAGTATACAAGATAAAACATGTCAGAATCATTTACGAGGACCAGTTTGTTTTGCTAGCCAGAGGGGATATTAATAAGATCAAGAAATACACATAATATTGCAAATATTTAATGATGACTTCAATGTGCAGGTAAATCATGTATTCGTAAATACGTTACCATAGCAACTAGGGAGAAGACAGACACATAATTCCAGACTTCACTTAGAAAAATGATTCTTGGTGAATTTATCTCTTTAATATCTGAGACATGTGTCTCTGTCTGTCTCCCAACATGGCTCTCAATCTTTCCAAGTCTTTCCAGTTGTGTGAACGAGATCGCTAAGATCTTGAAGCCCTTTGAAAAGGCAAATCAAAAAATTCTTGATGACTGAAGAGGAAATGAATAAAAATAATTGTATTCACCGGAAATCCTCTTCTTGCTCAGTAATTAGGAAGTGGGTCCCAGTACTACTTTGCAGTACTATGATAATGTTGTCAAAATGTTTTGTATCAATTTCATGCATCAATTTCATGCCATGGGGCCCTATCCTTCATCGTTCACTTTGGGCTGTCCTCACATATTGTAATTCTCATCTTTCCGTAAAAACAGGGACTTGTTTCTATTGTCGCTCCCATGCAGTGATTTTGGTCTCTCTCCCTTTCCCATGTGATCATGCATTAAATTTTAGGAATATTTTCTTCCACTCCCTCCCATCCATACTGTTTTCTTTGAAGATAGCAGGAACCATAAGATTGTGAGATAATGTGATCGGAGCAGAATTGGGGATGGAGGGGAGGAAGGGAAGGGGGAGGGGGGAGAGGAGGGGGAGAGGGAGAGGGAAGGGGGAGGGGGGGAGGAGAGGGTGCTGCACCAATGCAGGAGAGGTTTGGGGCCAATGGGTCCACTTGGTCTTTGACATTTTGTCCGTGGGAAAAAGGATCTGACTGTCTACTCTGTCTGTGGCTGTCAGAATTTTATATGCTTGCATCGGGTATCCCCTCAACCTTTGACATTCCTGAGAAAATAATCCGTGTTTGTCCAACATCTCCTTAATAGCTCTAATCCAGGCAGCATTCAGGTAAACCTCTTCTGACCCCTCTCCAAAGGCGACACATCCTTCTTCTAATGTTCTTTAATAACACCTCAAAATTTACATCCTTCCCATCTTGTTTTTTAAAATATCATCCATGCCTTTTATTCCTCTGTCTCTCCACCTTCCCCTCGCTTGCAGCTTTCCACAGTCACTGTGCTCTTCTGATTTTTGAATTCCTGAGTATTATAGGAATTGAATGAAACTACACTTGTATTTGTATTCTCAGCTGGGAAATCCTGGAATTTGCTCCCTAAACCTATTGGCCTTGTTACCCATTGCCTCAGTATTCCACTCTTCAGTGCAAACCTAATTAACCAGGTTTTTCAGTTCACCCCCTAAATAATTTATAACTGGAATTTCCAATTTTATTTGATATTTATCCACTGATGGATGTCGGGAGACTTTATCATGCTGACGGCTTCACAGAAATGCAGGGATCAGCGGGAAGCTTTCCCAACTCATGTACAACATATGTTTAGACAGCAGCTCACCCCTTTGTTCTGCCTCATTAAAGTGATTTAGGCACAGCTTCAGACAATGCCCCGTGCTGAAATGTCAGTGTGATATCCACAGCCATCTGTGCCATCTTTCTATCTTTAGGGAACGTCACTAGAAATTGTTTCATAATTATCATGATGGAGAATTGTGCCGAATTTGATTGAAGAATGTAAATTTGACAAGTATTCCCACTTCCTAGCTTGGCATTTTAAGGTGAAACTCCCAGCTGCTTCCTACATAAACATCAGCTTTGACATCCCGACCGGGAACCAATGTTCAGTTGGCATTGAGAGCCAACATTGGGTTGAAGCTGGCTCTTTTAATTCCAAAAATATACTTTATTCATGGCGCGAAGGCAGATTGTTTACTGAATAGTGTCAGATTAGGAAAAGGGGAGGTGCAACGAGACCCGTGTGCACTTGTACATCAGTCACTGAAAGTAAGCATGCAGGTACAGCAGGCAGTGAAGAAAGCTAATGGCATGTTGGCCTTCATTGCGAGAGGATTTGAGTTTAGCAACAAGGGGGTCCTACTGCAGTTGGACAGGGCCCTGGTGAGACTGAACCTGGAGTATTCTGTGCAGTTTTGGTCTCTTAATTTGAGGAAGGACATTATTGCTATTGAGGGAGTGCATATGATGAAAGAATGGGTTGACTGGGCTTGTATTCACTGGAATTTAGGATGAGAGGGGATCTTATATAAACATATAAAATTCTGAAAGGATTGGACAGGCTAGATGCCGGTAAAATGTTCCCAATGTCTGGGGAGTCCAGAACCAGGGGTTACAGTTTAATGGTATATATAATGTCTCTTCATTAATAACTTGCACAGTTATTGGGGTGAGGAATAATAAAGGTTGTAACCATCACTACAACATTTCAGTTCTGAACACATTGGAATACCCTTTTATTTGCTTTCCATTTAGTCTTTATTTGTAGAATGTAGTATTTCTCATGATTTGAGTAGGAAAAAAACCTGCAGATGCTGTTTTAAATCGAAGGTAGACACAAAATGCTGGAGTAACTCGGTGGTTCAGGCAGCATCTCGAGAGAGAAGGAATGGGTGATGTTTCGGGTCGAGACCCTTCTTCAGACTGATTTGACTAGATTCTCAAGATTTGATTTGTGTTAACATCTTTAAGTAAGCAGGTTTTAAATTATGTCCTAATTCTTATTCTCACAGCCCCTCATTTCAGCTCTTTCGTGGAGCAATGAATAAAATCATAAGTTGCAGAGAACTGTGAAGTGAAGCAGAACTGAAGGCCATCCCTGCAGCACTTGAATAGACAACATTCAAGTAAACATACTTCATGAAGTACTGCAGAGAGAGTCAAGAACGTCTAATTGGCATATTTTCTGACAATGGAATATTGAAAATCCTACTTGCTGCAGCTTAACAGGTCCATAAATACAATAACACACAGATAATATATAATAATCAAAAATACAGTAAATTAATAGCCATGATGATAGATAAGATTTCAAGATTGCTAGTGTAGGAAAATAATAGCAGATGCTGGTACAAATCGAAGGTATCACAAAATGCTGGAGTAACTCAGCAGGTCAGGCAGCATCTCAGAAGAGAAGGAATGGGTGATGTTTCGGGTCAAGACCCTTCTTCACAGTTCTCTGTAACTTATGATTTTATTCATTGCTTATTCAAGATTTCAAGATCAATTTATTGTCACATGTACCAATTAAGGTACAGTGAAATTTGAGTTACCATACAGCCATACTAAGTGAAAAGCAACAAGACACACAGCCACATAAAGTAAAATTTACCGTAAACATCCACCACAGCGAATTCCACATTCCTCACTGTGATGGGAGGTAATAAAGTTCCATCAGCTTCCTCTTTGTTCACCCACGGTTGGGCCTGTTGAACCACCCGCAGTCACCGCTGCCGACTTGTCCGATGTCTGAAGCCCTCGCGTTAGGATGATCGGAACTCCCCGCGTCGGGCAGGTTGAAACACTCCCTGCAGCATGCAGCTCCCGAATCGGCCTCTTCTTACCAGAGACCATGGGCTTCACGATGTTAAAGTCCACAGGCCCCGTGGTTGGAGCTCTCCACAGTCGATCCTCAGCAAAGGATCGCAACTCCGCGACGTTAAAGTCCGCGCCGTGCACTCAGCTTGAAGCGCCGGGCCGGTCTCCAGGAAAGGCCACCAACTCCTCGATGTTTGGCCGCAGAGGGGACAGAGATACGATACGGAGAAAAATCGCATCTCGCATCTAGGTAAGAGATTGAAAAAAAGTGTCCCCCAATTCCCCCCCCCCCCCCCCCCCCACCTCCCATATAAAACAAACCAAGAAACACTAAAACATACTTTTAACACATACTTAAAATATTAAAAACAGTAGAAAGGACAGACAATCTGTTGGCGAGGCAGCCACTGTGGTGGCGCCACCCGATGGATAACCATGATAGTGCAAAAAGCAACCAAAGACACAATCCATTTATGAATCATAGATGGAGTTGATGGGGGTGGTGGGGAAAAAGGTTGGTTTGTGTGAAGGACTGGGCTGTGTGAGGTTGAGGCTCAGTTTTATTTTTGCTGATGCAGAGGGAGAGATGGTAGTCTTGGCATTTCGCCCCGTATGAAATGTTCATGCATTCTTCTTCCTGATTCGCTTCATATTACTGCTATAGTTATAAACATTCCATTTGGGATTCAGGTTGCTGGTTGCCATCCCACTGTAGGTCTGACAAAACAAAATGTATTGCTGCCCAACCTCTTAGAAACTGGAGGAAGAAAACATGAAATAAAGTAATTGCCAGGTGCTGATAGGGAAGAGAAAAAATGCATAGATGAGGAGCCAGTCATGGCAGGAAGATGGGTGGTGGATAGAAATAGGTGATACAAATACTAAGCCATGATGTTATTTGTCATCAGTGGGCCTTCTTATCAATAATACAAAGCATCACTTCTTTAAAGATTTTCTTTTTTTTGTGTGTGATTTATCCACTCAATGGGAAATTGCATCCAGGGATGAGAAGCATCCCTTAAAGCTAGTTTAAATATAATTTATTGTGTCCAAATACACAGGTAATCTCCTAATTCTGTTGAAGTTTATTGCTTTACATTTTAAATCTCTGTATCCTGTGCACTGACCACAACCTAACCATTGAGTCTCGTTCCCTATGCCATTGGATTGCATCAGTGTCCAGCGTACTCTGTTTGCTGCATCTTCAGTCATGAATCACTCACTAGTCCTGTTGTGCTTCATTATCTGACTCACTGATGTTGACCAAGCTGGCTGTGTACCCAGTTTCCCACTGTGCCTCGCTGGTTAGCCTCTGTATTCTTGAACTGCCATTTTCTTTTCCATTCTCCAGTTTTCCCACTATCTTCCACTCTCCACAACATCGCCGTACTGGGCATCCAGCATGGAGTCAGATCACAATGTACTAACAAGGAACTGCAGATGCTGTTTTACCAAAGAAAGACACAAAATGCTGGAGTAACTCAGCGGGTCAGGCAGCATCTCTGGAGAACAAGGATAGGTGGGCGTTTTGGGTAGGGATCCTTTTTCGGACTAAGTGCAGTTGGTTGGGGAAGCAGGAAAGAAACCTTGAGGAGAGGAAGGACAGGAGAGAGCATGGCTGGTAATGGGTGAAGGGTTCGGGTGGGGGGAGGGGAGGGGAGGGGAGGGGGTGTTTGATAGGCAGATTGTTGGACATATTGAATCAATCTGTGTGAAAGCTCTCTATTCACAATGCCACTGGATTTCAATTATTTAATATTCTGGGATTAATTTAAGTTAAATTTCTGTCCTTTGAACATTTGGAGATTAAAAGTCGGATTGTTACCTTTGTGCTAACTAGTGGCTCTGAAAAAGCTACCATCCAAATTAGGAATTTAACACATTTATTTTTGCATCAATGTGTCACCCAGATAGAGACTAAACATGTTTGAAAGCAGACAGTTTTAGAAACATGAATGCAGTCAATTTCTGAAAGTTAACTGGAGATGTTTTTGAACTTGAATAAATGTCGTAAATAAGAGGATGTTGAATAATAATTCATTACTTAGCCATCTCTCGTTTACATAGCCAGAAATATATATTTTACACTATTCTACTACACGAATGCAGACCATGCAGTTTAAAATATGTGCATGAATTTCCAGTCTCATGGCAAATACTTGTGTTTTGGAGTTTTCTCTGACCTTGCAGCCTCGAGAAAAATATGAATACTTTAGTTTGCAGACTGCTGTGAGCAGGCTTTGATAGTCAATGCTACCAATTAGCTATTCCGAAGATGAAGAGAAAAATGTAAAACAAAATACATTACATCTCTGACAACTGCTCTGCAGTACTCTGTGCCATGGTTTCTGAATGAAGAACGCGCCACTTAAGCTAAAAAGTACTTTGAAAACATAATGTATATTTGGCTCAAATTACATCAACCACCTTATTGCTAAAGGCTTATCACTTTTTAGATAAAAGCCACTTGAAATGTGCAGAGGGTTCATTAGTCTGCATCCTCAATTGTTCTAATACATTAGTGCCATTTAGCAACTCATGTTTTAGCTAATCCCTTTACCTCATGTACATGAACATGCATAGATTATTAGGAAAGGGACCAGAATAACACCATTTAAAGGGGCCATCAACCATCAAAGTAACCATGGCAGCAATGGCCAAGAAAGCACACCAAGGCCTCTACTTCCTTAGAAGCCTTTGGGAGTTTGGCCTGTCCCCAACAACTCTCACCAATTTCCTCAGATGCGCCACAGAAACCCATTTTACTACGATGCATCACAGCATAGTTTGGGAACAGTTCCATCCAAGATGCCAAGAAATTGCAGAGAATTGTGGATGTGGCCCAGACCATCACACAAACCAACCTCCCTTCCATTGACTCGATTTGCACTTCACGCTACCTCAGCAAAGCCACCAGCATAATTAAGAATGAGTCTCACCCCAGTCACTCCTTCTTCACCCCTCTCCCATCGGGTAAGAGGTACAGAAGTATGAAAATACGCACCTCCAGGTTCAGGGACAATTTTGTCCTAATTGTTATTAGGCAACTGAATCGTCCTATCACCAACTAGAGAATGGTCCTAATGTAGTGGGTGCGGTCACCGCGGTAATCAGGCCAGACGCCAGGTGAGTAGTTAATAACTTTATTACCTGTGGTACCAAACACCGCACTCAAGAAGAACGTGAGTCGACACACCCAAACCCTTTATAGTCCCAGACCACCTGACCCAAGGGGACTGACCCAGGAAGTGACCTAATCCCTCCCGTCCACTGAGTGCCGAGTGGAATGACCAAGGGAGTGGCCTAGCCCCCGGGTGCCGCCACACTAAGCTATTATCTACCTCACTGGAGACCCCCAGACTATCATTAAATCAGATTTTACTGGACATTATCTTGCACTTAACATTATTCCCTTTATCATGTATCTGTACACTGCGGATGGCTCTACTGTAATCATGTATAGTGTTTCCAATGACTGGTCAGCACGCAACAAAAGCTTTTCACTGTTCCTTGGTACACGTGACAATAAATAAACAATTTTCAGGTTAACTGCTGTTGGGGTTCTTCAGGCTATAATTTTACAAGTTGTTTCGTGCATTTTAGAGTTGTTTGCTAATGCGGCCAAGGAGTAGCATCGTGGCAGGTGCTGGAGGAGTAAACCAGTAGCACCCAGACTTGGAGTTCAGCATGACTGTGAAAATGGGCAGACATTACTGGAGAAGCCACTTGAATAAGAGAGAGGAAGCACAGTGAGAGATTCCCAGCGGGAAGCCATATCCACCCAAGGGGTTGGAAAATAAACCTTTCTTTCTGAAAGTTGAAACCGGGTATAGACAACAATGTCAGCATGTTATAGGTAATGAACTATTAAGTGTAGGGAGCAACTGCAGATACTGGTTTAAACCGAAGACAGACACAAAACAGTGGAGTAACTCAGCAGGTCAGGCAGCATCTCTGGAGAAAAGGAACAGGTGATGTTTCGGGTCGAGACCCTTCTTCAGACTATTACTATTACTTTTACGAGCTATTATGCTTCTTACTTGTTATGATACGGAAGGAGAACTTTGGGCTCTTTGGCTCTATGACAGCTGCCAACAGAGCAATCTCATCCGGATCCTCCCTCCTTTTCCCCACACTTTACCAATTCTAATGAGTAATTTACACCAGCCAATTGACTTATTTAGGAAATCACATCCCTGTGGCATGGAAATTCTGGGTCACAGGGAGAATATGTGACATCCTCACACACGACAGAATGTCGGGTAACATCAGAGATTAGGGTTGAATCCAGGTCAGCGGAACTGCTAGAAGGCAACTCTAAGTGCTGCACTCTAACTGTGCTGCCACCTATGTAAGGCTACCTCCAGAAGGGATCTGCAGATTTATCCAGTCTCTCGCAATTGTTATGCTCTGTTGCATATGGAAGGTCACAGTCACACTCTATTCAAGCTAATTACATTTCATTTTGACTTGGCTGCATTTCAGGTTTCAAGTTTCTCCAGGGTGCCATTGTCAGAACACATGCCACTTTACAAATATGATGCACGTCATCTTGGAACATCACTCTTTCAGTGTCCTGCTGTATTTTGATAGTTCTGTCGGTTCATCTGTAACTTCAATACAAATACTGTCATTCTTCTGTACTCTACTCCACTGAACTATTCACCTTTAAACTTTAGAGATATAGCACGGAAACAGGCCCTTCAGCCCACCGCGTCCACGCCGAACAACGAACACTAGCACTATCTTACACACTATGGACAATTTACAATTTTTACTGAAGCCATTAACTTACAAATCTGTACGTTTTTGGGAGTATGGAAGGAAACAGGATCGCCCGGAGAAAACCCATGTGGTCAGAGGGAGAATGTGCAAACTTCGTACAGACAGCATCTGTGGTCAGGATCGAACCCAAGTGTCTGGCGCTGTAAGGTAGTGACTCTACTGATGCGCCACTGTGTCGCCTGGTTGCTTTTATGGTAGACCTTGTTCTTGGAGTGGTTGGCATCTCCAGCAGCCTCATATTCCTCTACAATTGCCTGATCAAGTTGCAGTTCGTGACTATCTGAAAGGAGAAAGGCACAAGGCTAGAGTTGTGGTGAGGGGAGGAAGGACAAATAAAAGGGGCATACATTTGTCTTGTGCAACTTGTGAATCCGAAAAAAAATTACGGGGCGAGAATGAAGTGGGAATTCAGCGGCCACTGCCTATGCAGAAGATAGCATTGTCCTCTGTAGTTTCAAAGCCTACACTGGTAATAGTTTTAACAAGTGTTGTTCCAGTGATGGTGTCACTGTCCCCTCTGTTGGAATAGTGTGGAAGGTGTTACAGTTGCTGACCATTTGTTGCTGTCACTGCTCATGCACAACTTGTACAGAAGGCAGGTGGATGGCTGTCATATAGTGCTGCACAATCTTCTGGGTGAAAAGACTGCCAACGATACGTCCAAGTTGATTGAAATAACTTTGAGGCTGGCAGTGGGGGTGAGCTAAACCCATACTAAGAATTCTGGTTAATTTGGTGTCTTGGTTTTGGTTTGGTGGATTGAGCAGTGCTGGAGCTTGTGGGATTTAATATTTGAGGATAGGCTCACTGACTTAAAGTCTTAGAGGATTACAACACAAAAACATGCCTTTCCTCCCAACTTGCCCATGCCGACCAAGATAACCCATCTATGCCAGTCTCATGCTGTCTGCATTTGGCCCATATCCTTGTAAACCTTTCCTATCTAAATAACTATCAAAATGTCTTTTAAATGTTGTTATTGTACCTGCCTCCACTTCCTCCGCTGGCAGCTTTCTCGGCTTCCTCCATAGATCCACCACCCTCTGTGTGGAAAGAGTTGTCCATCAGGTTTCTCTTAGATCTTTCCCCTTTCAACTTAAACCTATGTCCACTAGTTCTTGGTTTCCCTACTCTGGGTAAAAGACTGTGTATTCACCCTATCCATACCCCTCATGATTTTCTACAGGTCTACATGATCATGCTTCAGCCTCTTGTGCTCCACGGAATAAACTCCTCTCCCTAGAGCTCAGCCCCTGCAGTCCTGGCCTAGTCGTAAATCTTCTCTGCACTCTCTCCAGCTTAACAACATCCCTCCTATAGCAAGGTGACCAAAACTGAACACAATACTTCAAATGCGGCCTCACTAAAGTCATGTATAACTGTAACGCAACATCCCAACTTCTATACTCAATAATAACTAATGCAGACCAGTATACTGAAATCCTTTTTGACCACCCTATCTATCTGAGACACTGCTTTCAGGGAACTATGGACCTGACACTTAGATTCCTCTGCTCGACAAACAGTCCCCAAAGCACCTGCCATTCACTGTGAAGGTCCTGCCCGGATTGACTTCCCGAAATGCAACACATTGCACTTATCTGCATTAATCTCCATTAACCATTCCTCAGCCCACTTGTCCAGCTGATTAAGATCCTGCTATAATTTTTGATAACCATCTTCATGATCTACCATACTTTAGTGTCATAGGCAAACTTACTTGTGGGTTCATTCTGCAGGACTGGATCCAATGTCTCTTAACTCAAGCCAAAAAATGTCTTCCCCTTTGGGTTCAATGAAAATGGTCATGTTCACTCAATTATATACTAAGTAGACATTATAAATCATGGGTAATATGGGAGTATTAATGTGTCCCGGATTGAAATATACTGTAATGCACAGTGGGGGAATCTAAGGTTATTAAGTGCTTTATCAATGCAAATCCTTCTCTTGTGGTTTTGGCTGCCATAGCTATTTGGTTCCTCCTTTCTAAGAGCTTCCCATTGTTAAGATAGTGGGCTAGAATGTGTTTTGAATAGCTCAACATGTTTGTGTACTACACGAAGGGATTTAATCCAAAACTTGATTGTTAATCCTCGGTGCATAGATTGTAGGCTCTGCAAAAATTTCATTGTGGCCCATGTGTCCAGTGACACCATTTGATATGGTCTGATGGTACTTTATTGTCACATGTACACGGGTCCTGAGCCACACCTCCCTGACCAAGTTTAATCCATCCTTTTCCCTGTTTCTCTCTCAAAATGCACCCACCCTCAGCCGCCTCCTGCAGTCTAAGACTGTTCTCTATTTTCTTCATCTTCAATGACTTAACTTGTGGGAGAAGGGTATTTGTTTGTGTTTTCTCACAATACTCTGTCTCAAATGCCCTGCAACAGTATTGTAGAAAGTCTTTAGCATTGACAATGGTGCTTTAAATGGGGCCCACACCAGCTTGGTATGCAAGGTATTAAGATGCCCTCTCATCAAATGCTTAACCAAGACTTCTGTGCTTTCCACACGGCCCTAGAGTCTACTCTACACCACACTGGGCAACGCTGTGACATCCTTTGTTTCATCGGACTGGTTTTGGCAATACTTTCCGCCACCTACTATGTCCCCAATATATGTTTCCCTTTTAAGAAGTGCAGCCTGACATTAAGTACACAGTCTTTAGCTCTGAGCTGTACAATTCTCGGTCCCTTGCTGAGGTGTGCAGCCACACAACAGCATGGGTTGTGCCTGCAGCCACTGCAATCATCATAATTAGCAGGCAGGACAAAGCAGGCATGCTTGCGTAAGAGGATAATCCTGTACAACAATTCCCTTGCTCATTTTCATGAGCCATGGCACTTCAAATATTCCACAGACATCTTGCACCAATCATGTTTATAGCCACTGTGGGCAATTTATAACATAGGATTTATTTGTAACTGGTAAAAAAAAATTAGCAGACGTGAGAAATTGAAAAACATAATATCTCTCCCAATGTTTAAGCAAACTGAGGTTTGATTCCCTGTTATCCGTGCCACTTTGATTCTGGGAACACTCAAGCTGCAGCAGTGTCATATTAGGACAAACAATTTTTGGAGCAGTTATCTCATTCTTTTAGATAAGGGACACAAGTACTAATATTTTAACATTTTTAGAGTCTGCATTAATATCGAGCGCAGACGTGGAGCAAATGATGTGCTAATAACACCAAAAGAAATACTCAACTGCACTAGCAAATATTTTTTTTCCACATGAAACATTCTTACAACTTGGAAGTAGCAATTAGTGTTGAATTACAGTTAGGTGATACTGTGAAATGTATGTGGTTTTACTGAGGGTGGTTATAATTGCTAGGATATCGTGATGTTTATCCAGAAATTCAGGGTTGGATTGAAAATAAGTTGCATCCAACTGTACCACCTTGCCTTTACAGAGCTGGAATGTTTTGCGTATTAATATTGACTATTTACCTGTGTAGGATTTGCATTTTTCAAGTACGAATACGATTCAAAAGGATCTAATTTTATTTTTTGAACACAAAAGAAATGAGGATTATGAGATACAGGCAATAAAATTGAGTTGAAACCAAGGTAAGATCAGCCATGATTTTATCAGCCGGCCAAACAGGTTGCAGAGGTTGACTTCTACGTCTTTTGCTTGCAATCTAGCATAAATATTAAATGGGTGCCCTTACCTTGAATAGGGTAATCACTGTACATGGGAGAAATGCAGAGGAACAAGTCTCGAGTATAGGTATCTAGGGCCCGTAAATGCAACAGTTCTTAAACCTTCTGCAGATACATGCAGGGACCCAATGCCTGCTATCAGAGCTGCTTTTCTCCTCCCAGAAACTGAGCTGCCTTGACCACAACTAGTGGGGAACCAGGCCCCACTCAGGAGAACCAAGGCTTCAAGTACCCGAATTAATGGTTTTGAAGGGCTGCTTGAGGTTATCACTAAAAACATAACTTTTAGAAGGTAATTACTTGAATGTGAGAGGCATAGATAGGGCAGATTGTCAGAACCTTTTTCTCAAGAGTGCCTGGAATACACTGCCAGGGTTAATGGTTGAGGCCAGTACGATTAGGGGCTAATGGAATCAAGGGATATGGGGAGAAGGCAGGCACGGGTTATTGATTGTGGACGATCAACCATGATCACAATGAATGGCGGTGCTGGCTCAAAGGGCCGAATGGCCTCCTCCTGCACCTATTTTCTATGTTTCTATGAAAGTAGTGTTTAAGAGGCTTTTGGATAGGTATACGGACATGCGGGGAATGGAGGGATATGGAATATGTGCAGGTGGGTATGAGATGATCTTGGCATCATGTTCGGCACAGACATTGTATGCTGAAGGGCCTGGGCTTGTGTTCTGGTGCGGTTAAGAAAAACAACAACCCCCCAATCCTACCATCGCCCTATTGACCACTTTGCCCACAACATAAGGATCTTGTTCCTGACCTACCATTCTTATCCTAAGCCTTTAATCACAGCACTGTGTCATTAATCTTGCTCCTGAGCTTCATTTTCTCAGAGGTAAGACTTGGATTTCAACCCCAACCCAGTCTGATCTTAGACTGACTACCTGATCTTGGCCCCAATTCCCTATCCTTGCCCTAATGCTTTCCAACTGGCTGAGACCTGTGATGGAAGCTCCAAACGTCCCATTACCAAGCCACTCAGCTGATTACCAATTCCTACCACCACACCCTCCCCTCACCCCACACCAAATTCTGGTCTTTGTCTTAATTTTGCTCATTACAACTGTTGGCGTTTGAATCTCAAGGGCAGGATAGTCTGTTGGATTACTTTCTTATCACTGAGTGCAGACCGAATGAAATGATACCTAATGTCGATATGTTTGCATCTTTGTCGGTTCACTGGGTTCTTTGATAATGCAATCGCACCTTGATTGTCCTCAAAGATTTTCACTGGCTCGTACTGGCAATCTTTGTCCATTCCTTTCAATAGCTGCACAAGATACAAGCTCTCTTGTGTAGTAGCCGTCATTGCCATATATTCGGCTTCACATGTGAATAAGGTTACTGTCTGCTGTTTCTTGGATTTCCATGAAATAACAGGCCCATTTTCAGACAAACTAAAACAATATCCTGTTGTGCTTCGCCTGTCATTTTGATCTGCCGCCCAGTCAGCGTCACTGTATGCAACAAGTTTGAGTTTTTCCTCTCTTTTCTTGTAACACAGCTCCTGGTTTATAGTACCCTTTAAGTACCTCAACACATGTTTGGCAGGTATCCTATGTTGTTCTTTAGGCTCTGCTAGATATTGTGACAGTTTACTGACAATCCAGATTAAATCAGGCCCTGTACATGTCATCACATATATCAAGCTGCCTACCACTTCCCTGTATTGTGTTGGATTAACAGGCTCATCATCATCATAAAAGTCTTGTTTCTGTTCACATGGAGTTGACCTTGTTTTACAGTCAGACATTCCAAACTTCTCCAGTATTTTTGCTATGTACCTCTTTTGGTTCATTTTTATTTCTCCCTCTGTCTGTGAAAAATCAATGCCTAGAAAATGTCTAAGTTTCCCAAGATCTTTCATCTTAAACTTTGCACTTAGCATTTCTTTCACACCATTGAGAGATTCTTTATCACTGGCAGCAATAATTAGGTCGTCAACCCACATGATCAGAATTATTCTCTCATTTTCAGTCTCTTTACTGTACATGCAGTGATCTGCTGGATTTTGTGCGAAACCATTTTTACTGAGATGATCATGCAGCATCTTGTTCCAGTTCCGTCCTGACTGTTTCAGTCCATACAGTGATTTGTTAAGTTTGCAGACCAGCTTTTTACCTGTGTCTGTTTTCACTTCAAATCCTTCAGGTTGTTCAATATACAGCTCACAATCAATTGGAGCATGTAGATAAGCTGTTTTCACATCCATCTGGTGTAATTCCAAATCGTACTGAGCTGCTGGCTGCATCAGACTGTGCACTGATGTCATGTTAGCTGTTGGGGAAAACGTCTCCTTGTAATCTATTCCTACTACCTGACTATACCCCTTTGCAACATACCTGGCTTTGTATGTCTCAGTCTTATCTGAAGATTCTTTTACTGCAAACACCCACTTCCCCCCCACTGCATTTTTGCCCTGTGGTATTGTGGTTAGAGTGTATGTGTCATTTTCTTTGAGAGATTTGATTTCCTCCTTCATAGCTTTAGCCCAAATGTCAGATTTTGATGAGCTCATAGCTTCTTTGAAGGTTTGTGGAACATTATACATCACTCTGTAGCAGTAGTCTACATTTACATTTATCTGGTCATCCTCTTTTACTTTACACTCATAGTCTCGTAAGTACTGTGGGCTTTTCCTTTCTCTCTTAGGATAGCGTGTGCTCTGACTATTTTCACCCTGTCCAGTTTGAGTGTTGCTATCACTCTCAGTAGTATCCGTGTGTGACTTCAGTGTCACTTCTGGACTCTGATCAGTCACCTCTGCGTTTGGTCTGGGGGATGTTAATCTCTTCCCAGGATGGTCATCATCACTCATCTCCATATCTGTCTGAGTTTGGCATTCAGTTACACTTTTTGTTATGAACTTCACTAGTCTGTTTTTGAGAACTCGCCCTGTCTCTGGGTAGTAGACTAAGTATGCAGGGCTGTTTTTGTCATAACCTACAAAAATCCCTTTTTCACATCTTGAGTCTAACTTCTTTTTGACTTGTTTGTATGAGAAACAGACTGATCCAAACTTCTTCATTTTTGAAAGATTAGGCTTTCTGTCTGTCACCATGTAGTGTGGAGTCTGACCAACACGTTTGTTGTAGCATCTGTTGCGGATTACTGCAGCAGTCATTACAGCATATGTCCACAATTCTTTCGGTAGGTTACTCTCGAGTAGCATGCACCTTGCCATTTCAAATAGCGTTCTCCAGTTTCTCTCAGCTGTCCCATTTTGATGGGGGGAGTAAGGTGCGGAGGTTTCATGCCTTATGGCATTTCTACTGAGCAATGATTGGAAATCTGCTGCTGTGAACTCTGTGCCATTATCAGATCTTATGCACTTAATTTTTCCATAGGGGGCCGCGTCCGCTATGAACTTTTCTGTAGCTTTTATAGTGTCACGTTTTGTTTTCAAGAAGTAAACAAACACTTCTCCTGAGTAGTCATCTGTGAAAGTTTGTATGTATTTGTATCCATCTTTTGCTTCTGGCTCTATAGGGCCAGCCAAATCAGTATGCACTAACTCAAGTGCTTCTTTAGCCCTTACATCTGGCTCTCTGTTCCTGCTCTGTGCAAATTTGCCTTTTATCCAGACCTCACAGTTGAGTTTGGACTTATCAACTTTACCTTTGATTTTCATGCCCTCTGTTACCCTCTCTAACTGTGATACATCATCATAGTTACAGTGACCAAGTATCTCGTGCCATGTTTGAATATCATAACACCCGTGACATCCGTCATTAGTTTTTATGACTTACAGTGTTTAGATAATATAGTCTGTCGTACTCCTTAATGTCGAACTTGGTACCGTTCTTGTGGATGAGCTTGTTGCTGCCTTGGCGAAAGATCACTGAAGCTCCGGTGGTCGTTGCTGCCTTGACAGAGAAGATGTCCTGTGGGAATGATGGGATGTACAACGCCTTTCTCAGCGTCGTCCTCACACGACGGCCCTCACTGTCTCTCAGGTACACCTCTGCTTCGCCTTTCCTCTGTGCGACACCGCTCGTCCTTGTCCCGTCAGCCAACTCGATGAAGTGTTTGGCGGGCTGGAAAGTCTCATCAAATTTCTTAAACTTTTCAATGTCTGTGATTATGTGTGACGTTGCGCCCATGTCGACCATAAGCCCTTTACGAGTCTCTTCACTTGACTGGCAGTCATTTATTTTGAATGCAAATGTGTGGTCGTTGGAGTCAGATGCTTGTTTCACGTTGTCTCGCTTTTTCTTTCTGCAGTTTGCCTCCTTATGAGTGGGGCTCTTGCAAAAACTGCACCACTGCCTCTGTTCTTTACCGCTGCGCTCTCCGCTGCATTCCCACGCTTTGTGTCCCGTCTGACTGCAGTTGTAGCAGGTGAATGTCTTCTCTGAGCCTTTAGTCCTTTCTTTCACCCAGCCTCTTGCTTTCATTACGTTGTCGTCACTCATATGGCCGCTAAATCTTTCAGTGCTCTCGTAGCTTCTCAACTTGGTCTTAAATTCACCAAAAGTTGTCTTCTCATCACCCTGTGTTATGTGGATGGCAAATGGCTTAAATGTCTCTGGCAAGCCTTTCAGAATCATGGCAATCAGCAGCCCGTCACTAAGAGTCTCTCCGGCTTTTCTTAGTGCTGTAATCGCCGTTTCTGCACGAATAATGTATTCTGTTACACTTTCGTTTATGGCCTTTTTCAGCGATGTCAGCTCAGTGTAGAGGCCGATCACTCGCGGCTTCCCTGTGTCCGCGTAATGGCTCCTCAGTAGCTGCAACGCTTTTCTCCCGTCGTCCGCCGCTTCTCTCATAATGAGCGACAAACTTTTGTCGTCTAGCACTTGTATCAGCTCGGCGTAGGCTTTTTCGTTTTTCTCGGCTTCCCCGTCGTCTTCTTCGTCGGTAGCCGGCTCGTTCAGAATTGTTGACTTTAAGCCTTGTAGCCGCAGGTGGCCTAAAAACTTTGTTTCCCATCATTCGTAATTCTTTTCATCTCCGTCGAAGCATAATCTGTTCCATCGGCTTCCACCATCCCTCCTGGGCCCATAACCTGTTGGCGTTTGCATCTCAAGGGCAGGATAGTCGGTATTATGCTTTTATTCTTCGGAGGAATAAACACACATGCTCTCATACGTCGGTGTTGCTTTAACCGGAAGAGAAGACTTTTATTTTGTTTTCATATGCATTTTATATCTGGTACACCGGTAGTGACGTCAGTATAAGAGCACATCTAAACAGTTTCGGTTTAACATCCAACAACAACTACTAACTAGGTTCACCTATCCCACCCGGGCACAGATATTAGGCCTATAGCCTTGAGTTCTCTCCTCAAGACAGAGGCTGCCTTTGGGTAAGCATTTGATTAGCACAATTTAATTTATGAACTTTAAACCAGCTCCACAGGGATTTGTGCTGGGACCTCTGTTGTTTGTTATATATATATATATATATATATATATATATATATATATATATATATATATATATATATATATATATATGGCTTTGACATAAATGTAGATGGATTGGTTAACAGGCACCAAAGTTGGTGGAGTTGAAGACATAAAGAAAGCTTTCAAGGTATACAGTAGGATATAGATCATGTACAAAAATGGGTGGAGAATTGGCAGATGGAGTTTAATTCGAGCAGGTGTGAGGTGTTGCACTTTGGGAGTCCAATATGAGGGGAACATAGACAGTTAATGGCAAGACCCTTCACAGCATTGATGTACAAGGGATCTTGGAGTCCGTCCATAGCTGCCTGAAAGTGGCAACATGATTAGATCGAGTGTTAAAGAAGAGATTTGGCGTGCTTGCCTTCTTTGGTGAGGGCACGAAGCACAAGAGTCAAGAAGCCATGTTTCAGTTTTATAGGACTTCGGTTAAGCTGCATTTGCAGTTTTGTGTGCAGTTATGTTTGCTCTATTGCAGGAAGGATGTGGAGGCTTTGGAGAGGGTGCAGAAAAGGTTTACCAGCATGCTGCCTGCATGAGGGAAGTTTGGCTACAAACGGAAGTTTGACAAACTTGGATTATTTTTTGTGGAACCTTTTGAGGTTGAGGGGAGATCTGTTGGAATTATATCAAATTATGAGAGGCAGAGAGAGGTAGACATTCAGAACATTTTTTTCTCAGGGTGGAAATGTCAAAGACTAGTGGGCATTATTTTAAGGTGCGAGGTGCAAAGTTAAAAGAAGGTCTGTGGGTCAAATGTTTGACATGGGGAATGCTGGGTGTCTGGAAGCTGTGCCAGTGGTGACAATGGAGGCAGATGCCATAAGTGGCTTTTTGATAGGCACATGTATACAGGGAACAGAAGGATATGGATCACAAGTGGCAAAGGAGATTAGTTTGACATCACTTGACATCATGTCCAACACAGACATTGTGGGCTGAAGGGCCTGTTCCCACGCTGGACTGTTGTCTGTTCTAAACTACCACAAATCTTTCAATATTATTGAATTTTGCAGCAGTGGCTTCCCTGTTTGTGCCTTGCTGTTAGCACAATCCTCTAGCACATCTATCAGGGCACACTAGGATTTCCAGACATGAATTTTTTTTAATTTGCGTCAATAAAATATAATTGGTAAATTGATTTACTTTTCATGTTTTAGAGGTTGATGGCAGTGTTGTTGCCCTTGCATCCCGAGGAGCACGTAAAACCTCTTTATGTTCCCAGAATAATGATCATTTCCGATAATAAGCCGACACATTTATCAACATTAAATTCGTCACAATGGCTGAGGCCATTTAAATTTGTTCTTTAGTTTACACAAAATAAGAAGATTGTTAATGGTTCATTTTGTTATAAATGTTCTTTGACTGGAGTTATTGGCAACTTTGATAAGAAGCTATTATTTTTGAATCTGTGCAATAAAAGGCTGTCCCATATTTATCCTCCTATTTCAATGTTCTCTTCCGATTCATGTGGGTATTTAACAGGCAGTAGATTACTTGAACAGGATGACATGCCATCTGAGCATGGTTGATACTCTTTTAAGATTCACATTTGTGCACATCTATAGGCACCTGGCATTCATTTCCTTCTTACTGTCTCAATGATTTTTTTCCTCCTATTCCAAACCTCTAACAATTGCTAGATTGCGTTCAATGGTGCACCTATTTTTTACTACTCCTTGTCATCAAGGAGTACCCCAACAGTTAAGGGCACTTAAAGTCATCAGCATACTGATACTATTTTGGTCCCATGCCTCTTATTAAACCTGCATTGGTCAAAAGATGGTGGGTGTGAAGATGAAAAGGTCATTTTTATGGAGAACACAAAATGCTGGAGTAACTCAGCGGATCAGGCAGCATTTCTGGAGCACATGGACAGGCAATGTTTCAGGTCAGGATCTTTCTTTATTGGGGAAGAGAAAGCTGAAAAGAGGCAAGGATGGGACGCAGCCTGACAAGTGATAATTGGGTACAGGAGAGGAGGTCTTTTATTAATGGTAGATGGGTAGACAAAGGTTAGAGATTGTTTTGCCTTTGTCTGGTGTCTCTCAAAATGTAGTAATGGGGTTTGGGTTGCAAGATAGACCGAGTGGTGAAGGAGGCATTTGGCACAATGCCTTCATCAGTAAGGGTATTGAGTACAAGAGCTGAGCTGCTGTGCTATAACAGAATAAGACATTGGTGAGATCACATTTGTAGTTCTGTGTGCAGTTCTGGTAACTCTGATCTCAGAAGGATGGCATTAAGCTGGAAAGGGATTCAGGACAATAGACAATACGTGCAGGAGTAGGCCATTCGGCCCTTTGAGCCAGCACGGCCATTCACCGTGATCATGGCTGATCATCCACAATCAGTACCCCGGTCCTGCCTTCTACCCATATCCCTTGACTCCGCTATCATTAAGAGCTCTATCTAACTCTCTCTAACAGGACTCTCTTTAACAGGACTCTAGACTTTTAGTTATAGGAAGAGGCTGTATAGGCCGGAAATTTATTTCCCTGGAGCATGGAGGCTGAGTGGTGACCTTGTATACAAAACCATGAGAGGCTTAGATAAAGTGAATGGTCACTGTCTCTTTTCCAGGGTAGAGCATTCCAAAACTAATGGGAATTGGATTAGGGTGAGAAGAGAAAGAATTAAAAGAGACCTGAATGGCAATTTCTTCACACAGAGGACATTACGTAAGTGGAACGAGCCCCTAGTGGAAGCTGTAGAGGGTAGAATGGTAGTGTTTTAAAAATATTTGGACACGCAGATGCATAGGAAAAGTATAGAGGGAAATGGGTCAAATACAGGTGACTTGAACTAGCTCAGCTACAAAATCAGGATGGCATGGATAGGTTGAGGCAAAGGATTTGTTTCTGTGCTGTATGACTCTGACTTAATTGGGAAGGGTATCTAGTACAAAAATTGGGATAGCATGATGTGGCTGGACAAATTATTGGTGAGACCACACTTGGAATACTCTGTGCTGTTCTGCTCACCTAGATATGAGAAGGATGTCATTAATTTGGAAAGGGTGCAAAAGAGCTTCTCCAGGATGTTACCTGGGCTTGTGGGGTTGAGTTACAGGGAGCGGTTGGGAAGAGTAGGACTTCTTTCTTTGAAGCGTAGGAGGTTAAAGGATGACCTTACTGAGATGTACAGGATCATGAGGGACATGGATAAAGTGAGTACTCTTTTTTTCCCAGGATAGAGGATTCAAAACTAGTGTTTATGAGGGACCTCAGGCAACCTTTTTCACTCAAAGCGTTGTTGGTGTCCGACATGAACTGCCAGAGGAACCGACAACTTTTTAAAAGACATTTGGTCAGATATATATATAGGAAGGGTTTCGAGGGATACGAGCCAAATGCAGGCAAATGGAACTAGCCCAATATGCCAACTTGGTTTGGATGGTAAAGGTGAGCTGTTTGCCATGTTGCTGTGCTGCATGGCTCAGTGACTCTCTTGACTGAATGAAACAAAGTTTAAGCAACCTTGACCATTGAAAAGATATGCACTATCCTTGTGATGATTGCACTGAAGTTTTACAAGAAGCCACATGAGTTCAATCTATTTTAGCGGAGTGAGGGGGTATGGGGAGAAGGCAGGAACGGGGTACTGATTGAGAGTGATCAGCCATGATCGCATTGAATGGCGGTGCTGGCTCCAAGGGCTGAATGGCCTACTCCTGCACCTATTGTCTATTGTCTATTGTCTATTTTGCCCAAGTGATGCCAATACTGCTGCGTTACAGGACTCTCCTATGATGGTTGCAGGCACCCACTGCAATGGTAACATATAAGGCAAAAGGAAGGCTAGCATATCATTAGAAGGGCAATTTACCCACGTTTCCAAAACATTTTGCAGCCATTGAGGCATTGCTGGCCCTAGTGAGTGCAATCAATTCATTTATCATCTTTTGTTTGCATCACATGTAGCAACAAGCACTTAAAAGCCATGTCCATCACTGTGTTCATCTGGGCATTTCCATTCTGCTTGAATGGTCCCTGTCCTGTGGAAAAAATATTTAATTCTGAAGAGTCATGCTGATTTTTGTTTCTTGTTCCACTCATAATGTATGTGCCATTGGTGATACTGAACCATGGACTTTATTCTTTCAATGCAGTCACCCTTTAAGGGGTAGTTCCTATAACCAACTGCTGCCTAGTTGTGCATCGGGTTTGGTGAGGAAAGTTCCAGAAAGAGAGAATGTGAAATAAAGCATTTACAAGGATGTTGTGTGACTGAGTCATTTAACAAAGAACATTTATTCATGAAATAGCTTACAGAGTCAGGCAACATCCTTTATATAGTCATATTTGACCAACTATTCATTGACCGACTATTTGATACATCTGAGAGAACAAATAGGAGGGGCATTGAAACAATTATTTGTCCTATTTTGAAGATGTCCATTTGTTGCTCATTTCTGTGGGGGAAATTCATAGCAATGGAAATTTATATTGTGAATTCTTGGACTATTGGAAGGCTTTTAATTGAATGTTAAATCTGGTAGGCACACTGTCTACCACAGCTGACTCATGATGCATGCACCCACTGTGCAAAGCTGCACAGAGTGAATATAGATTTGTAAAACATGCTAAACAGACTGAAGGGTGCAATGTTTCACGTGCCATCCAATTTTATTTTTATTTTTGTGTCACAGCAATAATGATCATATTCAATGATAAAATTTAGAAACATAGAAAATAGGTGCAGGAGTAGGCCATTCGGCCCTTCAGGCCAGCACCGCCATTCAATATGATCATGGCTGATCATCCAAAATCAGTACCCCGTTCCTGCTTTCTCCCCATATCCCTTGATTCTGTTAGCCCTAAAAGCTATATCGGACTCTCTCTTGAAAACATCCAGTGAATTGGCCCCGACTGCCTTCTGTGGCAGAGAATTCCACAGATTCACAACTCTCTGGGTGAAAAGGTTTTTCCTCATCTCAGTCCTAAATGGCCTAAACCCTTATTCTTAAACTGTGACCCCTGGTTCTGGACTCCCCCAACATCGGGAACAATTTTCCTTCACAATTTGAAATTGTCGGGCTGGTTTGTGTGTCCCTGTTACCCGTGAGGAACTTCATCCAAAAGTGCTCCTACTGTCATGTCTGACTGTACTGTGTCACCAATTATCCCATTGCTATGGTTGCCATATACTACAGGCAGTCGAGTCTTCGCACTGCAGCTCGGATTCCTTTAGAAGCATTCTTTTTTACCTTTCATGTGAAATTTTATCATAGTTAAATTTGACACTATTTAAAAACTGATTTGTATTGACAGTTTCCTGGAAATTCTTTTTGCTGGTATACCTGACGTCTGGCATTCTGTCAACTGTACAGCACCTTAATGACAATGAATGTCACAACAATGTGCATATAAATTCACTTTAACAGATGTATTTAAATCTTAACTAGCTGGTGATAGTTCCTCACGAAGATCCATGAACCTTAACTAGCTGGGGATAGATTCCCCAGATGGTGTACCATTTGTATTGGTGCAATCAGATGAAGGGAATCCGAAGGGCGAAAGGAGGGGTGTGAGAGAGCTCTGGCACTAAGACTAAGGAAAATCAGAGATTTTGTAAATATATTATGGGGAAAAAGGGTAACTAGCAGGAGAATAGGGTCCCTCAGAAACAAAAGTGGTCATCTATTTATAGGGCTACAGGAGATGGCTAAGTGCCTCAATTGATATGTCTCCTCACAGTTTACCGTGGAGAAACACATGAAGACTAGGGAACTTGGGGCAGTTAATATAAGAAAATAACTGCAGATGCTGGTACAAATCGATTTATTCACAAAATGCTGGAGTAACTCAGCAGGTCAGGCAGCATCTCGGGAGAGAAGGAATGGGTGACGTTTCGGGTCGAGACCCTTCTTCAGGGGCAGTTAATGGCAGTGCCTTGAGGACAGTCTGTATGACAGTTGAGGAGATGCTGAATGTCCTGTAAAGGCAGGTAAATCTCCTGGGTATGATCAGATATACCCAAAGTCACTATGGGAAGCGAGAAAAAAAGAATTGCATGAGTCCTGACTACGATATTTGAATCATATAACAGAACTTTATTGTCATTCGGTATAAATACCGAACGAAATTTCAGCAGTCACAAGACACAGCAAAAAAGAAAAGAACACAGGACACACGACCCCAACACAAACATCCATCACAGTGACTCCAAACACCCCCTCACTGTGATGGAAGGCAACAAAACTTCCACTCTCTTCCACTCTCTTCCACGGACAGGCATCATCGATAAAACATGAGTGATGTTCTGGAAAACGGGAGGGTGGCTAATGTGGTGTCTCCATTTAAGAAAGCTTTCAATGAAACACCTGGCAACTATAGACCAGGAAGCCTTGCATCAGTGGTAAGAAAGTTACTGGAAAGTATTTTAAGTGATAAGGTAGATATGCATTATAAGGTCATAAGGTCATTTGGAAAGACTGGTTGATTTAAACATAGTCAGCATGGTTTAGTGCATGGGAGATCGTGCCTCATGAATTTGATTTGATTTTGACGAAGTAACCTCAAAGATTGATAAAGGCAGGACCGAAGATATAGTCTCTCTGGACTTCAGCAAGGTCTTTGATATGCTTCCACATGGTAATCTGCTCTGGAAGGTTACGAGGAGCCAGGAGAGCTATTCTTTTTGTGCACAACCCGCAGGCATTGCCACTTTCATTTCACTGCACATCGTGTATGTGTATGTGACAAATAAATTTGACTTGACTTGACTTGACTTAATTGAATACAGAATTGGCTTCATGGTGGAAAGCAGAGGGTGGAAGGTTGTTATTTGGACTGGATGCCTGTGACTAGTGGTGTGCCCCAGGTACTGGTGCTGGGCCCATGGCTGTTTGTGGTTTATCGCAATAATTATTTGCAAATATACAAGGTATGATTAGTAAATTTCCAGATGACACTAAACTAGGTAAAATTGGAGACAGTGGAGATAGTTATCAAGAATCACAGCGGGATCTTGATCAGCTGGAAAAGTGGGATGAGCAGTGGTTGATGGAGTTTAATTCAGATAAATGTGAGACGTTGTATTTAGGAAGTCAAACTAGAGTAAGATCTTCACAGTGAACGGTAGCACCCTTGCGAGTGTTGTACGCAGAGAGGTAGAGGAGTGCATGTATGTATTTCCCTCATAGGTACTAGGGTAGTAAAGAAGGCATTTGGCATACTGGCCTTCATCAGTCAGATATATTGAATATAGGAATTGAGACGTTATGTTGCAGTTGCACAAGAGATTGGTGAGGCCACATGTGAAATATTGTGCTCAGTTTTGGTCACTCTACTGTTATTGAAGGATGTTATTAAGCTGGGAAAAGTGCAGAGAAGATTTATGAGGACGTTGCTAGGACTCGAGGGCCTGAGCTAATACGCGGAGGTTCGGCAGGCTAGGACTTTATTCCTTGCAGCACAGGAGGCTGAGGGGTGATCTTACAAAGGTATATACAATTGTGAGGGGAATAGCTAAGGAGAATGCAGAGTCTTTTTCCAGGTTAGAGGAATCAAGAACTAAAGGGCATAGTTTTAAGGTGAGAGGGGAAAGATTTAATAGGAACCTGATGGGCAACATTTTCACACAGAGGGTGGTGAATATATGAAACGAGCTGCCAGGTGAAGTTTTTGAGACAGGTACAATAACAGCATTTGAAACCCAGGTACATTGATAGGAAGGATTTAAAGGGATATGGGCCAAACGTGGGCAAATGGGACTTTATTAGCATAGTATGACTCTATGACAATTAACATTCTCTGCCCCTCCAAATGCCAATCTGTTATCCAAAACTCTGCTCATAAAATAAATATTCAGTCCTTTAAATGAATCAGCATTATATTCCATTATTGTAGTGTCAAACTTCCTCGGGCTTAAAGATTTTGCACTGATGTCTAATGTACACGAGAGACCTCAATAAGATAATATCAATGTCTTAATGAGATGGATTGTATTGAATTTGTAAGACAGATTGACAAAACTAGTCTTAATGTCATATTTCTGTTAGTTTGCCCTTTGATCTTCATTGTTCAAATGATAACAGAATTAACTTTTCAAGTGTTTCCTCATTCTTTTGCAGCAAGGGGCACCATAAAGAATCTATGTTGTACCCTCTCTCGAACCCAAAATGTCACCGGTAATATAAAGATTTTGCATGAACCATCATTAGCTCTTGAATTTTACATTCTATACCTATCACTAAGGATAAAAATTGAAATTCTAATTGCCCCCCACCCCACCCCCACCCATATTCTGAACATTGCAACTACTTTAAATAGTTGCGGGGTATCGGGTAGCTTTAGGTATTCATGATTGCTTCAATTTAGATGCAATAATTTCTTTTTGTGAACCAAAATATGTTATTGCATAACTATTGACTTTGAAATGTATCTGCCAATTTTTGGAACAATTCTCCTGTCTAAGGAATATTTATTTGCAGATCTATTTGCTCCCTGAAGACTGAGCTGCACCTTTCACTTTGACATGAATAATTGATTTAACGTGTTCTAGTATCATTTTTTTTTGCTGCAGTGGAAAATTGCAGTGCATTCTAAAATATAGAAGCTGTCCAAAACAAGGATGTAATGTTGAGGCTCTATAAGGCGCTGGTAAGGCTGCATTTGGAATATTGTGAGCAGTTTTGGCCACCATATCTGAGGAAGGATGTGCTGGCTCTGGAGAGGGTCCAGAGGAGGTTTGCAAGAATAATCCCAGGAATGAGTAGGTTAATCTATGATGAGCGTTTGTCGGCACTGGGCCTGTACTCGCTGGAGTTTAGAAGAATGAGGGGGGACCTCATTGAAACATACAGAATAGTGAAAGGTTTGGATAGAGTGGATGTGAAGAGGATGTTTCCACCAGTGGGAGAGTCTAGGACCAGAGGTCATGGCCTCAGAATGAAGGGATGTTCTTTTAGGAGGAGAAATTTATTTAGTCAGAGGGTGGTGAATCTGTGGAATTCTTTGCCACAGAAGGCTGTGGAGGCCAAGTCTGTGGATACTTTTAAGGCAGAGATAGATAGATTCTTGATTGGTGTTAGTGTCAGAGATTATGGGGAAAAGGCAGGAGAACGGGGTTAGGAAGGAGAGATAGATCAGCCATGATTGAATGGCAGAGTAGACATGATGGGCCGAATGGCATAATTCTACTCCTATTCCTTATCACCATATGACCTTATGAACCCAATTGTTAAACAAATGAGATCTATAGTCTGTGAGATTAACATGAAAAACACAGATTAATTAATAATCCTTTATTCGTCCCACAACAGGGAAGTTTGCAGGGTTTGCAGCAGCAAAGTGGATAGCAAAAATAAATAAGCATTCATTAAAAAATAAAATAACGGTAATTATCTTTATTTACTGGTCTGCTGGGAGCAGTGCGGATTGTGCAGTCTGACGGCAGCAGGAAGGAAGGACCTTCGACATCTCTCCTTCACACACTTGGGGTGAGGAAGTCTGTCACTGAAGGAGCTGCTCAGCGCAGTGACAGTGTCCTGCAAGGGGTGGGAGGGGTCGTCCAGCAGTGATGATAGCTTTCCCATCATCCTCTTCTCTCCCACTGATAAGACGGTGGATAGAGAAAAAGGGCTATAATATTCACAGGAAATTGAATGATCTGTGAACATATGCACAGGCACAAACCTCGACAAAGTTAACTGAATATTCAGGTGTACACAACGTATAGAAAAGACAGACAGGTGGGCAGAGGGGGTGGGGCACTCTGTTAGTAAGGAATGATATTTACTCCCTTACAAGGGGTGACATAGAATCAGGAGATGTAGAATCAGTATGGATAGGAATTGTAAGGGTAAAAAGACCCTAATGGGAGTTATCTACAGGCCCCCAAACAGTAGCCTCGACATAGGGTGCAAGTTGAATCAAGAGCTAAAATTGACATGTTGCAAATGTAATGCTATGGTGGTTATGGGAGATTTCAACATGCAGGTAGACTGGGAAAATCAGGTTGGTAATGGATCCCAGGAAAGAGAGTTTGTGGAGTGACCCCGAGATGGATTCTTAGGACAGCTTGTACTGGAGCCTACCAGGGAGAAGGCAATTCTGGATTAAGTGTTGTGTAATGAACCTGATCTGATAAGGGGACTCAAGGTAAAAGAGCCATTAGGAGGCAGTGATCACAATATGATACGTTTTACTCTACAAATTGAGAGGGAGAAGGGAAAATCGGAAGTGTCAGTATTACAGTATAGCAAAGGGGATTACAGAGGCATGAGGCAGGAGCTGGCCAGATTTGACTGGAAGGAGGCCCTAGCAGGGAAGACGGTGGAACAGCAATGGCAGGTATTCCTGGGAATAATGCAGACGTTGCAGGATCAATTTATCCCAAAGAGGAGGAAAGATTCTAAGGGGAGTAAGAGGCACCCATGGCTGACAAGGGAAGTCAAGGACAGCATAAAAATAAAAGAGAAGTATAACATAGCAAAGAAGAGTGGGAAGCCAGAGGATTGGGACTCTTTTAAAGAGCAACTGAAGATAACTAAAAAGGCAATACGGGGAGAAAAGATGAGGTATGAGGGTAAGCTAGCCAATAATATAAAGGAGGATAGTAAAAGCTTTTTTAGGTATGTGAAGAGGAAAAAAATAGTTCAGGCAAATGTGGGTCCCTTGAAGACAGAAGCAGGGGAGTTTATTATGGGGAACAAGGAAATGGCAGATGGGTTGAACCGGTACTTTGGATCTGTCTTCACTAAGGTAGATACAAACAATCTCCCAGACGTTCTAGTGGCCAGAGATCTTAGGGTGACGGAGGAACTGAAGGAAATCCACATTAGGCAGGAAATGGTGTTGGGTAGACTGATGGGACTGAAGGCTGATAAATCCCCAGGGCCTGATGGTCTGCATCCCAGGGTACCTAAGGAGGTGGCTCTAGAAATTGTGGACGCATTGGTAATCATTCTCCAATGTTCTATAGATTCAGGATCAGTTCCTGTGGATTGGAGGGTAGCTAATGTTATCCCACTTTTTAAGAAAGGAGGGAGAGAGAAAACGGGAAATTATAGACCAGTTAGTCTGACATCAGTGGTGGGGAAGATGCTGGAGTCAATTAAAAAAGACGAAATTGCAGAGCATTTGGATAGCAATAACAGGATTGTTCCGAGTCAGCATGGATTTACGAAGGGGAAATCATGCTTGACTAATCTTCTGGAATTTTTTCGAGGATGTAACTAGGAAAATTGACAGGGGAGAGCTGGTGGATGTGGTGTACCTCGACTTTTAGAAAACCTTCGATAAGGTCCGACATAGGAGATTAGTGGGCAAAATTAGAGCACATGGTATTGGGGGTAGGGTACTGACATGGATAGAAAATTGGTTGACAGACAGAAAGAAAGAGTGGGGATAAATGGGTCCCTTTCAGAATGGCAGGCAGTGACTAGTGGGGTACCGCAAGGCTCGGTGCTGGGACCGCAGCTATTTACAATATGCATTAATGACTTGGATGAAGGGATTAAAAGTATCATTAGCAAATTTGCAGATGATATAAAGCTGGGTGGTAGTGTGAACTGTGAGGAAGATGCTACGAGGTTGCATGGTGACTTGGACAGGTTGTGTGAGTGGGCGGATGCATGGCAGATGCAGTTTAATGTGGATAAGTGTGAGGTTATCCACTGGTGGTAAGAATAGGAAGGCAGATTATTATCAGAATGGTGTCAAGTTAGGGAAAGGGGACGTACAACGAGATCTGGGTGTCCTAGTGCATCAGTCACTGAAAGGAAGCATGCAGGTACAGCAGGCAGTGAAGAAAGCCAATGGAATGTTGGCCTTCATAACAAGAGGAGTTGAGTATAGGAGCAAAGAGGTCCTTCTGCAATTGTACAGGGCCCTAGTGAGACCGCACCTGCAGTTTTGGTCTCCAAATTTGAAGAAGGATATTCTTGCTACTGAGGGCATGCAGCGTAGGTTTATGAGGTTAATTCCCGGAATGGCGGGACTGTCATATGTTGAAAGACTGGAGCGACTAGGCTTGTATACACTGGAATTTAGAAGGATGAGAGGGGATCTTATTGAAACATATAAGATTATTAAGGGGTTGGACACGTTAGAGGCAGGAAACATGTTCCCAATGTTGGGGGAGTCCAGAACCAGGGGCCACAGTTTAAGAATAAGGGGTACGCCATTTAGAACAGAGATGAGGAAAAACTTTTTCAGTCAGAGAGTTGTAAATCTGTGGAATTCTCTGCCTCAGAAGGCAGTGGAGGCCAATTCTCTGAATGCATTCAAGAGAGAGCTAGATAGAGCTCTTGAGGATAGTGGAGTCAGGGGGTATGGGGAGAAGGCAGGAACGTGGTGCTGATTGAGAATGATCATCCATGATCACATTGAATGGTGGTGCTGGCTCGAAGGGCCGAATGGCCTACTCCTGCACCTATTGTCTATTGTCTATTGTCTATTAAACAAAAATGAACATATGCTTTGACAAGTTGGTATTGAGCAATTGAACAATTTCTGTCAAATCGATTTTCTTCCCAACAAATAAGATCTTAAGGATTACATGCTAGATAAAACTGACAATTTCTTAATGATCAAAGCCCATATTTACAACACTATTTGGAATGAATTTAATTTACTCACATCTGCTGTTCAACCTCTTTCCATGTAGAGTTCATTCTGCACAAATGAACTAATTGGAACTAATTTAAACATCACAACTCAAGATCAAATCATAGGTGCACATTCCTTGGAGGAATTATTTTGAATTGATTTTATGCTGAATGAGTTTACTATACTGCCTCTCTGATCACTCTTTCTGTTCTAACCATAGTGCCAGTAATCCTGTACTCAGTTAGTCATATCTCTCTGCTTTCCCTATTTCCTAACTCCACAATGGCCCATATTGTAAATATGATTAATGTTAACACTGAAGAAGGGTCTCTACCCGAAACGTCACCCATTCCTTCTCTCCTGAGATGCTGCCTGACCCGCTGTTACTCCAGCATTTTGTGTCTACCTTCGATTTAACAAATACATTGATAACTAGTAATTTTCAGTGTCTCAAGAGTTCAGATCCCTTAAGCCTGGGTCCATGGACTGTTGCATTTATTATTGCTGTGGAAGCGGGGCGGCACAGTGGTACAGCAGTAGAGTTGCTGCCTTACAGTGCTTGCAGAGCCAGAGAACCATGTTCAATCCCGACTAAGGGTGCTGTCTGTATGGAGTTTGTACGTTCTCCCCGTGACCGTGTGGGTTCTCTCCCACACTCGAAAGACTTACAGGTATGTAGGTTAATTGGCTGGGTGTATATGTAAATTGTCCCTAGTGTGTGTAGGATAGTGTTAATATCTGAGGATCGCTGGTCGGCATGGACTCGGTGGGCCGAAGGGCCTGCTTCCGCGTTGTGTCTCTAAACTAAAACTCAAACTAAGAAGCAATAAAAATATCAATACAGAGGCCACTCCTACCTCTCATTGTACATCCTCACAGACTGATAGATATTCAACTTCATTTGTTCAGCATTCCTTTTATACTTTAATTATCTTTGCTAGAATGCAGCATGGCTGACACCAAGCTAATGTTGGTCTGTGCCAACCTTACGGATGAAATATGCCATCAGTGTAGTTATAAGGTCATAAGGAATAGGTGTAGAAATTGGCCATTTGGCCCATCAATACTCCGCCATTCAATCATGGCTGGTCTATCTCTCCCTCCTAACCCCATTCTCCTGCCTTCTCCCCATAACCTCTGACACCTGTACTAATCAAGAATCTATCGACTGACTTGGCCTCCACAGCCTTCTGTGGCAAAGAATTCCACAGATTCACCACCCTCTGACTAAAGAAATTTCTCCTCACCTCCTTGAACGACCTTAAATTCCGTGGCTATGACCTCTAGTCCTAGACTCTCCCACTAGTGGAAACACCCTCTCCACTTTCACTCTATCCAAGCCTTTCACTGTTCTATATGTTTCAATGTGGTCCCCCCTCATTCTTCTAAACTCCAGCGAGTACAGGCCCGGTGCCGGCAAACGCTAATCATAGGTTAACCTACTCATTCCTGGGATCATGCTTGTAAACCCCTCTCCTTCCTCAGATATGGTGCCCAAAATTGCTCACAATATTCCAAATGCGGCCTTACCAGCGCCTTGTAGAGCCTCAACATTTCATCCCTTGTCGGCAGGGTATTGATGCCAATAGTCATGATTTGTCAACCTCCTGGCAGTTGTGGTATTGTTATGCTGTGGAGGCGCAAGTTGTCAGTACCTTCATTTGCCACGTTCTCGTCAAATTCATACGCAATCCCCACTTTCCAATATAATCCCTTTTCCTTTTCTGTTGCTGGATCAAAATCCTGGCGCGACTTTCACACCAGCACCTCGGGAATAACTGTGACACACACGCACGCACACACCAAGCATTTTAACAAAGCTCAAGGGAATTTAAGAATGCCCAATAAATGCAGCACTTGCCAGCCATCTCTACTCCCATCAAAACAAATACAAAACTATCTTTCACTATGATTTGGCAATGTGCCCAAGTCTCTCCCCCATACAAATGGGCACTAAGGTTATTGAGCAAGGTTGTACACTTGGATTTATTACATACACTATAGACAGGAGTTGGCCATTCGGCCCTTCGACCAGCACCACCATTCAATGTGATCATGGCTGATCATTCTCAATCAGTGCCCCGTTCCTGCCTTCTCCTCATACCCCCTATCCCACATTGGTTCTTCATTTTTGCAAATGTACTTATTATTCTGAAACTTTCCATCATCTATTTGTGCAATTGATTGCAAGGGTGCAGAAAAGGCTTACCCTGATGCTGCCCGGATTATACAAGTTCACAAGTTATAGGAGCAGAATTAGGCCATTCGGTCCATCGAGTTCATTCCGTCATTCAACCATGGCTGATCTGATCCCATTTTCCTGCCTTCTCCCCATAGCCTTGACACCCGTTCACTGATTGGGGGCTATTAGCTACAAGGAGAGACAAACTTGTATTATTTTATGCGATGTGTAGGAGGCTGAGGGGACACCTGAGAGAAATATATAAAATGATGAGAAGCATACATAGAATAGATGGTCAGAATCTTTCCCTAGGGTGGAAATGTCAAAAATTAGAGGTAGGAGGCATAAAGTTTAAAGGAGATGTGTGGGGAAAGTTGTTTAAACAGGAGTGGTTGGTACCTGGAAGGCACTTCCAGGGGTGATGGTGGAGGCACATATATGAAAGTGGCATTTAAGAGGCTTTTAGGTAGGCACATGGATATGAAGAGATATGGATCATGTACAGGTTAGTTTATCTTGGCATCATTGTGGACCGAAGGCCACTTCCTGTGCTGTATTTTTCTATGCAAAAATTACTTATTGCTGCAGTTGGTTTAGTTTAGCATTATCAAAAACAATATTGGTTTGGGTAGGAAGGAACTGCAGATGCTGGTTTAAACCGAAGATAGACACAAAAAGCTGGAGTAACTCAGCGGGACAGGCAGCATCTCTGGAGAGAAGGAATTGGTGATGTTTTGGCACGATCCGAAACGTCACCCATCCCTTCTGACTGAAGAAGGGTCTCGACTCGAAATGTCACCCATTCCTTCTCTCCAGAGATGCTGCCTGTCCCGCTGAGTTACTCCAGCTTTTTGTGTCTAATATTGGTTTGGGATTGGCAACAGCTACACCCTCCTCAATCCGAAGGCCAGAGGCAGCTTCACCTGTGGAAACTGTAGGAGGGCCTGCCATCAAGGGAAGGCCTAGTCAACCACAGCAGGAAATGCAACCACAGATGAAACATTCCCTCTTCACAATGGCACAACATCAAAGCCGCACCATCTTCTCTCGCAGATGGACGGATACCAACTGTATTGGTTTGGGCAGCACCCAAGTAGCTGGATGATGTATTACTTTTTTGGTTATTTATTGGTCATCGATATGCTGTTGTAATGACTTACAACTGCTTTCTCTTTACATTTTGGTTTAATGGAAACCAGATTTTATGATCTAATGGTCCACTTCTCTGGTTTAATGGAAACATGTTGTGGTTGACTGGATACGTGTGTAATTTCCTTGCTCTGTTGCTGTTACAATGAATCTTTCACTCTTCTTCTATCTGTTCACTAAATCTGCTTTACTGTTTATGTTGCTATGAATATATAAAATTAAATCAAAGTGCCGCCCGCTCACTTTGTATTGGGTCCTGTGGCACAGTGTACAAGAATACGGAACTAAAAATACACAGATGTTAACTTATGCAGTGGTGGCTCAGTGGTAGAGTTGCTGCCTTACAGCGCCAGAGACTTGGGTTCAATCCTGACTATGGGTGCTGTCTAAACAGAGTGTGAGTTTTCCCCGGGTGCTCCGGTTTCCTCCCACACTCCAAAGACGTGCAGTTTTCTAGGTTAATGGGCTTTGGTAAAGATTGTAAATTGTCTCTCATGTGTAGGATAGTGCTAGTGTACAGGGATTGCTGGTTGGCGTGAACTCGGTGGGCCAAAAGGCCTGTTTCTGCGCTGTATCTCTAAAACAAAACAAAATAATATTCTCATCTCTATCTTCTCTGTTACCACTGTAACACAGCAAAATGCGTGAACATCACTCAAAGGCTGGTGCACTAATATATATTTTAAAAAATAAGTCCAGTTATCCAGACTTAGAAACATAGAAACATAGAAAATAGGTGCAGGAGGAGGCCACTTGGCCCTTCAAGCTAGCACCGCCATTCATTGTGATCATGGCTGATCATCCACAACCAGTGAAACAGAGAAATTCCCCATGAATACTCTTTCACCTCCACTGCTACATTGCCTAAATCTGAACTTTAAATTGTACACGGCACTCCCCCACCCTTCTCTCATGGCCGCACCCACCCTATTGTTGGGCTTTTCACACATTCGCTAAAGGAAATACCTATATTGATAGGTTAATTGGCCACTGTACATTGCCCTCAGTGTGTAGGTGAGTGGTAGAATCTGTTGGGTGGGGGGGGGGGGGCTGATACGGATGTATGGAAAATTGAATCAAATGTAGAGTAGGATTCGTAACACTGGGTGGTGCACCCATTGGCTTATGTTGTGAGCCAAAGGGCCGCCGCCTTCCATCCTGTATGATTCTCTGATAACCTTTCAATGCAGAATTGACTGCAGCCAACAATGAAGCCAACTAGCAAGCAGATTAGATGTGTAGAAAGGAACTGCAGGCTTCTCTCTCGTCATATGAATCAGACTAGCTGGTCTTCCTCTCATAATGCAGGTTACGTACATTTACTGATTTCTTTCAAAGTGTATGTAAACCTACATTAACTCTCTACTGGTCATCTCTACTTATAGCAGCCCACACTAGCTTTCTTTTCTATCAAGGCTGCTAAGCGATCTGCCGTCTTAATGCCGTTGCCTGGGTAACAAGGTCAAGCAGTCTTTTTTCACAGAGATTTACAATGGTTTTATTCATCAAAAGATAAAGGTGTCCAAAGCATTGTTAAACTTCATAGGATCCAGGAAATAATATAGATGTATTAATAAAGTAGAAGATGGATTCAATCAAATTTACAGCATAAATATCGAAGCCTAAACTAGTCACATATCCTGTGAAATGTATTTTAATTCTCTACCTTTTGGCATATTTTGCTCTCATCCTAATGTAGTTGATGTTGGAGGATGAAAAAATGTTTCCACTTCTTGACGGCATTTTGTCTATCTTCTCAGTTATGACCATGGTTAGAACAACATAAAGGTATTACTTTGCCATTTAGAATAGTACACGATCAGGCCCTACAGCCCACAGTCTCTGTGCAAATCATAATGACATTAAACTGATCTCCTCTGCCTACATCTGATCCAAACTATAAAAAGTTGACTTCCATTTTTATTGCTTGTTGATAATTCCTCCTGTTGAGGGATGCACTCTTTTGCAGATTAAAAATTAAAGAGTTGTAGATGAAAGATGAGCCCACATTTGAAGTCATTACTGATGACAGTAGAGGGCCAAGCAAGGCAGTGATTGCCATTAAATAGATGCCTGTTGTTTCTGGTGTTTAACTCAAAGGATGGCCATTCCTCTATTTAGCTTCTGTCATTCAGCACGTGATGTGCATATGCAGCTTGGAACAGAGTCCTTCATCCTGCTGAAACTATGTTGACCATCAAGCACCCATTCACACTAATCCCATTTTATTCGCTCCGCATTCCCATCAATTTTCCCAGACTCTCCCAGTAACCTTACATTTACAAGGGACAATTTACTATGGCCAATGAACTGCCCAACCCACATGTCTTTGGGATGTGGGGGAAAAGAGCTGCATCCAGAGGAAGCTCCTGCAGGTGCAGAAAGAAAATGCAAACTCCACTTAGCACCGCAAATCAGAATTGAATCTGTATCACTAGAATGATGAAGCCCGGATGCTGGCTTTGAGGGGATCTTAAATGCATTAATGTTGGTTTAATGCATTTATCTTATAATCCAGCTCATCTGGCCACTCCCTGCTGAGAGTTGAGGATGTTAGAGCCTTCCCTAAAGTAGAGAATTTGCTACTGATTTCCACTCTGCCCTCAAATTCACTTGGACTATTTCTGACACCACTCTCTTTTCTGGATTGCTCTATCTCCATCTCAGGAGCAAGCTATCCACAGTTATCTTGACTACACCTCCTTTGCACTCTCTCCTGTAAGGATGTTGCCCCCTTTTTCACAGTTTCTCTGTCTCTGCCAAACATGTTCTTGAGATGGGCTTTTACGTTCCATGATTTCTGACATGCCCTCCTTTTTCAGAAAACATGGTCCCCCCTCTACCATGGATTATAGAGCGCTTGCATGCATTTCCTCCATTCCCCACGACAATACAGTGGGTGGTATTGTAGATGGCGAAGATGGTTATCAAAAATTACAGCAGGATCTTAATCGGTTGGGCAGGTGGACTGATGAATGGTTAATGAAGTTTAATATAGATAAGTGTGAAGTGTTGCATTTTGGGAAGTCTAATCAGGGCAGGACTTACACAGGGAATGGCAGGGCTCAGGGGAGTCAAGTCAAGTCAAGTCAATTTTATTTGTATAGCACATTTAAAAACAACCCACGTTGACCAAAGTGCTGCACATCTGATTAGGAAAAAAAAAGAAACATACAGTGGCAGGCAGCCAAACACAACGGCGCGGCCATCTTGAACAAAATGTTTAACTAAAGCAGAATGGTGTCCCGCGGCCGCGCCGCACCGGGCGATGGAAGGCCCCGCGGCCGAGCCGCACCGGGCGCTGTTCAGTCCCGCGGCCGAGCCGCGCCAGGTGATGGAAGGCCCCGCGGAAGAGACCTAAAAAAAAAAAGAAAGATTTCCCCCCCCCACCCCCCACCCCCCCACATACCCACCCACCCTCACCACCCCCCCCCCCACATACACAACCAAAACAAAACACCCCACCACCAACACACAAACAAAAAGGACAAAGGACAAACAGACTGCCAGCGTTGTAGAGCAGAGAGATCTAGGAGTGATGGTACATAGTTCCTTAAAAGTGGCGTCACAAGTAGATAGGGGGGCACATCAGTGCATGTCATGTCAGTTTCTCTTCCATGTCTCATACTGACCTGTCTGTTGTCTACACCCTTCCCCTCCTGCCTCATTTCCATCTGCCTGTCAGTGTAATACTTCTCTATCTAGTTTTCTTCTCCTTTGGCCTGCCCTTCTCATCCGTTTCCCAATCTCGTCCCACTTGCCCATCAATCCTCTTTCATCTATGTGCAGTTATTGCCTTCCAACTTAAGCCACTATCTCCCATTCCCCTTCTTCCATCTTGCTCATTCCACTGTCACTGAGTCTAATCTCTACCCCCTCCCTCTGCCCCCACTTGACTCCATCTGCCCATCCTCACCGGGTTCCGCCTATCACCTACGTCATTGGTAGATAGAATGGTGAAGAAATTGTTTGGCATGCTGGCCTTCATCAGTAAGGGCGATGAGTATAGAAGTTGGGATGTTACGTTCTAGTTATACAAGATGTTGGTAAGTCCACATGTGAAGTATTGTTCTTGTATTTGGTCACTCTGCTGCAGGAAGGACGCCACTGAGCTTGAAATGGTGCAGAAAGGACAAGAGGATGTTGGCAAGACTCGGGTTATAGTGATAGGTTGGGCAGGCTAAGACTTTATTTCTTGGAGCGAAGGTGACTGAGAGTGATCTCGTAGAGGTGTACAAAATCATGAGGGGCATTGAAAGGGTGAATGCACAGCATCTTTTTTCTCGAGAACTGGAGAGCAAAGGTTTCAAGTGAAAGAGAAAAAAATGCAGTAATCTGAGAGGCAACCTTTTCACACAAAGTGGTACAGATAGGGAACATGCTGCCACAGCCTTCTGTGGCAATGAATTCCACAGATTTACCACCCTCTGACTAAAAAAAATTCTCCTCATCTCCTTTCTAAAGGAACGTCCTTTAATTCTGAGGCTATGACCACTGGTCCTAGACTCCCCCACTAGTGGAAACATCCTCTCCACATCTACTCTATTCAAGCCACTTGGGTGGCATTGATGAGTTGAGTTAAAGGGACAGTTTCCATGCTGTGACTCTTACGACCTCTTGTCTCACCCTTTTTTCCTCTGGCTATCTTGCCTCTACATTCTTAGTTTGATGCAATTTCTCGACCTGAAACATTGACCATCTCTTTGCCTCCGTAGATGCTGCTTGACTAGCTGAGTTCCACCAGCAATTTGTTATTTTTTTGATCCATTAAAAACTGCTGGGAGGAAAACTTCTGAAAGCTTTGAAATCGAGAATTGACTGGAAACGGGTCATATTGGGGGATAATTGGATTCTTCACCAAACTGAGAAAAGATTTGAATTAAAATCCATCAATTTAGGGTAATGCTAAATACACTGAAATCAAATTCCAAGTAATTTGAGTTATTGGCTATATTTATTTTATTACCCATTACCTCATATATTAATGGAGTGAGGTAAAATAAATATAGGCAATAACTCAAATTACTTGGAATTTGATTGCAATGATTTTTAGGTGCAGGATTAATTACTATTGTGCTCTGAAACAAATGTCACAAAATGTTCATATCTTTGGCTGTAAGTCTGCTGGATGTTATGGTAAACTCTTTCCCACAAAAATATTGTTATCGACATCCACCCCCACCATCTCCTTACTCACCACACAAGCTTGAAAAACAGCGTTTGTTTGGAATCAAAGTGAATTGCAGCGCATTTGTTCATAGCAGTGCCTTCTGACAAATGAGTTCAGGAAAGTGCTTCAGAAATGTAGTTAGTAACCTTGAAGATAATGTAAACGGTAGCTTTGTTACTGCACTGCAACTGAAGTGACTGAGAGGTGTAATGGAATTTGGTCTCTCAAAGCTTGAAGGACAGCTAAGAATGACTTCTCTGTGGATTACATTTTAATTATAAACCAGACAAGCTTCAAACCCTCGTAGCCGTAGGTTTACTGCTGTGTGCCAAGAGGGAGGGACAATTAATCAGAGCGCACTGCAGCTGCTTGTAGGGACTTACTCGGAAAAGGATGGATGTCCGAGAGCCCTAATTTTACAGTGTGTGCATGTATTAACATCAATATCTTAAACTTTCCATTCCGAAGCTCTGGGGTGAGACGAGGTGTTGATTTTAACCAAGAGCTTGAAAGATTCAAAACATTCTGCAAAACATTCTGAAGTCATTGTAATATTCAGATGGCTTGGCAAATGTACTTTCAGAATGTTCTGAGATTATTAAGCCATTTATCACTGTTCAGCGATTGTTTGAAAAGAACCAGAGAAAATGAAAAAGAGAATAAGGAGCATTGGGGATTACGCAATCGCCATAACATGGTGCTTCGATGCCACTGCTTCGATGGCATATTTAGAATCATAAAGCACAGCAACAGGCCCTTCGGCCCAACTTCCCCATGACGACAACGATACCCTTTCTGCACTAGTCCCACCTGTCTGTATTTGGCCCATATCGCTCTAAACCCTTCCAATCGATGAACCTGTCCAAATGCCCTTTAAGTGTATTGATAGTACCTGCCTCATCTACCTCCTCTGGCAGTCTGAAGAAGGGTCTCGACCCGAAAAGTCACCCATTCCTTCTCTCCAGAGATGCTGCCTGACCCGCTCAGTTACTCGAGTAATTTTGTGTCTACCTCCTCTGGCAGCTCGTCCCATATACCCACCACCCATCTCCTGATAAAGGCAAAATATTAAAGCTAATTGACATTTGACAAGTAAGAATTTCATTGTTCGTTCTGCAACATGTGACAATAAAACAACGTTGACTCTTGAGATAATCTTCATCAAAACAATTTCTTCCTCCATTTGATGATTGTGGGACTGTTGGTGCTAATTTCAAGTCATTTTGTTCCCTCTCATTTTTCTTTATTAGAAACCAGATACATTGTAAAGCAGATGCCACTATGGTTTGGTATAGTTCTGTGTAATTATATAATCCTTGGTATCTACTGTATAAAAGCAAAATGAAAATAAAAATCACATTGCAAAATTGATCATACAGAGGGCATCTTTACAGTTGCAGGAAAGAGCCAAGGAGAAAGGACATGGAAGCCTTTCGGTCAGAAGCAGTTATTCTGTTATGATTAATTCATTAACTTGCGGTCTGAAGATTAACCTTTAGCATATGCTCCTCCCTTAGCATACTGACATTCTGTGACCGGAGAATGTACTCTACCTTATGCCACTGCTGTAAAATATCATTGAAAGGTCTGTGCGCTAGGCAGAATGAAGATCATTCTCATTCACAGGATCAACCGTGTGGCATTTAGTAGCACAAATGGCTTGTTCTGATGAAGTCAGCACTGCAAGATGAATACCCAAACAAGCATGTTTTCAATTCCCCTAATTCTCAGGTGGTTTCTCCTTTCACCATAATGGGCTGATAGATAGACAACTGTACAACTTAGTAAGCAGATGCACAATCAGAGCAACCTCTATTAGATTCACAAAACCATAGTCAGACAAATCCAAACAGGATTGTATGATTTGAATTTAAAACTATCCACGTTACATTTGAAGCACGTATACAGAGATTATCCATCAGTCTGCAGCATAATATCAAACACTAGGATAAACTGTACATATACAGTAAGTCGCATCAATCAATTTGAAGTGTTGAAAGAACGGTTCCTGACCTACAGGTTACAGTATATCCTGAACTCTCTGATAATTGTGTAGGTTGTTTTGATGGTTTGAGCAGGAGTTGCCATTTGACTCATTAAAATGACAATTGCCTACAAAATATGCAGTCATTTAAGGGTCAAGTGTGTCATGAATGTTCAATTGTCATATGTAGCAGGACCGTAAAAATTAGACTCGTATGTGCTGCAACTTTACAGGCGCAGTGAATGCAACAACACAACAAATAAATATACAATAAATTCTATGTAAAACAGACCATACGAAAATAGGTGGAAGAGCAGGGACTCTGCAGAAGGACTTGGACAGGTTGGGAGAGTGGTCTGAAAAGTGGCAGGTGGAATATAGTAGTAGCAAAGTGTGGAGTCATGCATTTCTAGAGTAGGAATAAAGGCTTAGACTATTTTCTAAATGGAAAAAGAATCCAGGAATCGAAGGTGCAAAGAGACATGGGACTGCTGGTGCAGGATTCCTAAAAAGTGAATCTGCAAGTTGAATCGGTAGTAAAGAAGGCAAACGGAATGCTAGCATTTATTTCAAGAGGGCTAGAATACAAAAACAGGGATGTAATGCTGAGGATAGACACAAAAAGCTGGAGTAACCTGAGAGAGAACCTCAGGCAGCATCTCTGGAGAGAAGGAATGGATGACCTTTCGGGTTGAGACCCTTCTTCAGACCCGCTAATGCTGAGGCTCTATAAGGTGCTGGTCAGGCCTTATTTGGAGTATTGTGAACAATTTTGGGTACCATATCTGAGGAAGGATGTGCTGGCCCTGGAGGTTTACAAGAATTATCCCAAGAATGGGTGAGTTAACTTATGATGAGCATTTGACGGCACTGGGCCTGTGCTCGTGGAGTCTAGAAGAATGAGGGGGAACCTCATTGAAACGTACAGAATAGTGAAAGGCTTGGATAGAGTGGATGTGGAGAGGATGTTTCTACCAGTGGGAGAGTCTAGGACTAGAGGTCATAGCCTCAGAATTAAAGGATGTTCTTGGAAGGAGATGAGAAGGAATTTCTTTAGTCAGAGGGTGGTGAATCTGTGGAAATCTTTGCCACAGAAGGCTGTGGAGGCCAAGTCGATGGATATTTTAAAAGAATAGTTAGATTCTTGATTAGTATGGGTGTCAGGGATTATGGGGAGACGGCAGGAGAATGGGGTTAAGAGAGAGAGATAGATCAGCCATGATTGAATGGTGAAGTAGAATTGATGGGCCGAATGGCCTAATTCTGCTCCTCTTACTTATCACTTATGACCATGATAGGGCAAGCTTCCAGTCATGAAATTGCAGGATCCATAGTAGTTCAATGCTGAGGTGGGATTTGTGATAAGGGTTACGTAAGATAGTTCAATAGCCGAATGGTTGATACACAGAGAAGCACTGAATATCACTGTGTAACTTAGTAAGGAACTTGTGCCCTGCAGCCCACGTTGAACATAATTCAATTTCTATAAAAATTTTAACAGAAATTAAAATTAGGAACCTTGTAGCAGGTTGTAAAAGTATACAATTTTCCTTCCAAGTTTGCTTGTTTTGTGTCATGCAGAGGTGCTCGGCTGTGCAGATGGCCATCCAATGACATGCACGTTGCTAGTTAACAAAGACGTAGATCAACAGATCCTAGTTCATGGAATTCTCTATCAATGTATCCTCTTAATTCCTAAGCCCAATGTCACAATCAATTCTTCCTGGGATGAGAGGGTCATCTTATCAAGAAGCTAGACACCTGTACAGTTTACATCTGTATTGCTTGCAGTTTAGTACAAAATGGGGGCGATCCTTCTTCTTTCGTGTCCCTTCATCTATGTTTCAAATGTTCGCCCAGGCCCTTGCACAGTGGACAGCCTTCTCGTTTGCCACCTAGATCTTCTAGGCAGCATTGTTCACCAAGTGGACATCTTAGTAGGTGTGGCATGGATTGTACAGATGTTTCGCATTCTGTGTCTGCCGCATCTGCATAGCCCCATTTGCTCATATTGGTCTTGCATCGGCCCATCCCTGTACGAAGCCTATTGAGGGACTTCCAGGTCTTCCAGTCACACCTGTGACCAGGTGGTGGCTGTTGCTTGGTTGGGATTGGCAGCTTTTCGTGGTGGTGGTTTTCACTGCGTTTCTTTTCCCACAAGGATAGTCTGGTTGCTTGAGGAGACTGTGACAGTGGCTGGACTGTGTGAAGGAAGCTCTTCCTCGACTTCAGGCGGTTTGGGGCTGGGTGATGGGAGTGACAGGAATGGCGGGTGTCCCCAACTTGCCTACTACGTTCAGTTCTACCAGCGACTGATCTGCGGATTCCTGGTGGAGCAATACCGGCCAAGACATGCAGGTTTTAGGCAGCCAGTGATGCATCTGCAGCTGTCATTAAGGGCGGCATCGACTTTCTTCACATGAGATAATCTCTCCCAAACAGGACAAGCATACTCTGCGGCAGAGCACAAGAGCAGTTGACCGCAGTATGGATGCATTGGTACCCCACGACGAGTTTGCCAGCTTGAGTAGGAGGCTGTTCCTCGTCATCACTACAATAGACGATGGTGGTAGCAGAATTAGCTCAGGACACTTCCAGTTTTCTACCCTGCGATGTGGACGCTTCTGCTATGGGGCCGGGTGATCCTGATTCAAACAAATAAGATCCTAAGATGGCCTGGGAGGATAAAGTGGGGTTTCGACCCAAAATGTCACCTATTCCTTTGCTCCAGAGACCCACTGAGCATTTTGTGTCTATCTTCAAGTTAAATGTTGAGATGTCTTCAGGAGTCGAAAGTCTTCAACAAGGTGACATAGTTAGAGGATAAGGGGTTGGACATTTAAAATTGAGATACATAGAAATTTCATTGATATGATTAATATCTGGTTTGATAGCAACATGTAAAAATAGTTTTATAAATTATCTTGAGGTATTTAGCTTGATTATAAATGGTGCAGACATGTTCAGGGCATTACAATACAGCAGGCAGGAATGAACCAATGTTGGGAGGGAGGCTTGTAATAAAATGGAATGGCTGACCCTGGAGTAACTCAGCGGGTCAGGCAGCATCTCTGGAGAAAACAGATAGGTGACATTTTGGGTCGGAACTGATTGTAGTGGGGATGGGGGAACTGGAAGCAAGAAAAGACCAGGACAAATCAGGGCAGGAAACAGATGCCCTCAGGCAGGGTGGTTCCCTGATAGGCCAATTGTTGGCTTGGGATGGTGTGAACCCAAGAGGGATATTTTGTTGCAAAATGTGGAACTGGTTAACTGACTTTTATTGTAGGAAGGGGGGGTGGCAGGTAATGGTGGGAAAAGAAAGGGGAAGGGGGGGATGGGAGTCGGAAGTGACAAAAATGTCGGAAGATGATGTGTGGGATGCGGAGGCTGATGGAATGAAAGGTGTGGACCAGGGGAACTCTGTCCTTGTTGCGTCTGTGGGAAGGGGGAGTGAGAGCAGATCTGCGGGGCACAGAGGAGACACTAGTGAGGGACCCATCTATGACAGAATGAGGGTAACCACGTTCACAAAAGGATTGGGACATCCCAGATGTCTCTGTATGGGAAAACCTCATCTTGGGAGCAGATGTGGCTGAGATGGAGGAATTGGGAGTAGGAAATAGCATCCGTGCAAGAGGCAGGAAGAAAAGAAGTGTAGTCCAGATAACTGTGGGAGGTTTGTAGTAGATGTGAGTCGATAGTCTGTCTCCTGTGATGGGGCCAGAGTGATCAAGAAAGGAGACAGAAGTCAGAGATAGTCCAGGTGAATTTTAGGGCAGGGCAGGGTAGGGTAGTAGTCAGGGCAGTAAAGTCCATGAGCTCGGCACGGGTGCAGGAGGTAGCCCTGATGCAATTGTCAATGTAGTGGATAAAGTGTTGGGGGATTGGTTCTATAGGCCTGGAACAAGGACTATGTTCGATGTAACCAACAAAACTATAAGCATTGCTAGGGCCCATGGCTATACCTTTAACTTGGAGAAAGAGAGAGGAGTCAAAAGAGAAGTTGTTAAGTGTGAGAAGTTCCGCTAGGCGGAGGAGAGTGTTTGTAGAGGAAAATTGGTTGGGTCAAGTAAGATACAGATGGAGGGGTGGACAGGTTCTGGATTATGGGTTAGAAGGGACTAGACTGAGGAGCTGGAAGAGTATTTGTACTCCTGATCCCCGGGCCCCCCAGTGTGTTTAAAAAAAGCCACTATCTGCTGTGTGGAGCAGCTAGAACCTCCCACTCATTGCAACATTTCCAACCTGTGGAAAATCTGCCTAGCCAATGTTAACTTCAAACGGCTGCTAAAATCCCAGAATTAGAATCCCATTCCCTTTTATATTTATTTATTGGCTGTTTGTATTTACTGGCTTTATTGTCCATTCTTCATTGCACTTGAAAAGGTCGTCTTGATTAATCGGTGTCCTTTAAGACACTGAAGCAACTAAAGGAGCTCGAGGGATGAAGCAGTAACAAAGAGACAGTGATACACTTCAGTATCAGAATGGGGTTTTATGATTTGGAAATAACTTTTAGATATTGGCATTCATAAGCGCCCTGTGGCCATTGCAAAAGTATGGAGTTGTCTATTTTTGTTCAAGGAAGCTTTGGTGAACTACTGCATGATCCTTCATGGTCAGTTTCATTCCGTGAGAAGCTGTGAATGAACAATGAACATTGCACATTCATAAACATTTCCTTTTCTATATTTATAGCAAACGTCATTGATGACCCAACTAATAATGATTAAGCCTAAAATACTGTCTGAGGGAATTCCTGCTGTGGTGATTGGACTCCAAAAGCACAAACACCCTTTCTATGAGACATTATCTCAGCCAGAGAAGTTTTATCCAGGATATCTGTTGATGTCAATTTTACTTGGGCACCTCAATGGCACACTCAGAGATCCTACTTGATGGTGAGATCAAGGGCAATCACTCTCATCTCTTCTCTAAAATTGGCCATATATAAACTAGGGTTGCACTGATACCCAGAATCAAGTGATTCTGTCAAAACACAAGTGAGGCATAAGTCATAGAGTGAAACAGTGTGGAAACCGGCCCTTCATAGAGTCATAGAGTGATACAGTGTGGAAACCGGCCCTTCGGCCCAACTCGTCCATACCGGCGAACATGTCCCAGCTACACTAGTCCCATTTGCCTGCACTTGGTCCATATCCCTCCAAACCTGTCTTATCCATGTACCTGTCTAACTGTTTCTTAAACAATGGGATAGTCCCAGCCTCAACTACCTCCTCTGGCAGCTTGTTCTATACACCCACCACCCTTTGTGTGAAAAAGTTACCCCTTCAGATTTCTATTAAATCTTTTCCCCTTCACTTTGAACCTATGTCCTCTGGTCCTCGATTCCAGAGGCAAAAGATTCTGTGTATCTACCCAATCTATTCCTCTCATGATTTTGTATACCTCAAAAAGATCTCCCCTCATCCTTCTACGCTCCATGGTATAGAGACACAGCCTACTCGACCTCTCCTTATAGCTCACATCCTCTAGTCCTGGCAACATTCTCGTAAATCTTTAGTTTTAGTTTAGTTTAGCATAGAGATACAGCATGGAAACAGACGCTTCAGCCCACTGAGTCCACGCTGACCATCGATCACCCGTCATGCTTATGCTCTGATATCCCGCTATTGCATCCTACACACTAGGGGAAATTTACAAAAGCCAATTAACCTGCAAAACGGCACGCATTTTAAATGTGGGAGGAAACCAGAGCACCCGGAGGAAACCCACTCAGTCACAGGCCGATAATGCAAACTCCACACAGCTCCATCCAAGGTCAGGATCGAACCCGGGTCTCTGGCGCTGGGAGGCAGCAACTCTACCGCAGTGCCACTGTGCTACCTTCGATCAAAAACGTTATCTCATTCTCCTATTCACGGATGTGGCTTTTATTGCTGGGTCAGAGGGAATTAATATTTATGAATATGTGCAAGTTATTTTTTTCAAAGGATATGCTTTCACAGGCTAACACAGCATTTAATTACCTCATCCACAACAGCCCTTGAGATGGTAGTGGTGAGTCGCCCTCTTGGACTGCTGTCCTTGAGGTGTGGCTACACCACAGTGCTTTTACAGAGGCAGTTCCAGGATTTCGATCCAGTGACGTTGAAGAAATGGTGATGCATTTCCAAGTCAGCCCGTACACTAACGCCATCTTACATGCTAGGGAAAATGTACAATTTCACTGAAGCCCATTAACCTACAAATCTGTAAGTCTTTGGAGTGTGAAAGGAAAAAACCCATGCAGCCACAGGGAGAACATGCAAACTCCGTACAGTCAGGATCGAACGCGAGTCTCTGGCGCTGTCAGGCACCAATCTACTGCTGCGGCACTGTGCCACCCCAAAAAGTACATTATGTTTTGTAAAAGTATTTTGGAATTTTAGTTTAGAGATACAGTGCGGAAACAGGCTCTTTCTGCCCACCAAGTCCGTGCCGCCCAGCGATCCCCGCACATTAACACTATCCTACACCCACTAGGGACAATTATTATATTTACCAAGCCAATTAACCTACAAACCTGTACGTCTTTGGAGTGTGGGAGGAAACCGAAGATCTCGGAGAAAACCCACGCAGGTCACGGGGAGAACATACAAACTCCGTACAGACAGCGCCCATAGTCGTGATCCAACCCGGGTCTCCGGCGCTGCATTCGCTTTAAGGCAGCAACTCTACTGCTATGATCATGGCTGATCATCCAAAATCAGCGCCCTGTTCTTGCTTTTTTCCCAATATCCCTTGATTCCTTTACCCCTAAGAGCTAAAAACACCCAGTGAATTGGCCTCCACTGCCTTCTGTGGTAGAGAATACCAGATTCACAACTCTCTGGGTAAAAAAGTTTTTCCTCATCTCAGTCCTAAATGGCCTGCCCCTTATTCTTAAACTGTGAGCCCTGGTTCTGGACTCCCCCAACATCGGGAACATTTTTCCTGCATCTTGCCCTTAATCCCTTAAGAATTTGATATGTTGCTAAGCAAAGTGTTTTATATGTTTCAGACACAAGCCACATTACATTCAGCAGAGCGAATCTTACTTTCAGTAGCATAACATATTTTCCGTCTTCCTATCTGATGTGTGTAACAATGAAAATGGATTGAATATATGTAAATGAGGACACATTATCTTCCCCTGGGTATTAAAGGTGATCTGATGGGGGTTATTTAAGATGACTGAAGGACTTAACAAGGTGTAGATAAACTATTGCCTCTGATAGGGGAAGTCTAATGATGAGAGCATTATCTTCATGTACTGTATAGCAGAGCAAGACACTTAAACTGTTTTCAGGTCAAGTCACATTCAGGGACAGTTTCTTACCAGCTGTTATCAGACAACTGAACCATCCTCTCACCAGCTGGAGCATGGTCCTGACCTCCCATCTACCTCATCAGAGACCTTTCAATGATCTTTACTCGTACTTTATCTTGCACTAACTGTTGTACCCTTTATCTGTACACTGTGGACTGTACACTGTGGACTGCTTGATTGTAATTTTGTATCGTCTTTTCTTTGGATAGAACGCAACAATAACAAAAGCTTTTCACAGTACCACGGTATACATGACAATGATAAACAAAGTAAATGCATAGCACAACAAGCCATAATGCAAGCCAATAACTTGGCATCATTAAATAAAAAGCGGGCAGCATTACTGACCTAGCTACAGCCAAGGAAGCATATTCTCACCTCTACTTACTCATGAGACTAAGGAAATTCCACATGTTTCAAATGGCTCATGTCAATTTCTATAGGCGCACAATATGAGGCATCCTATTGGAATGCATCACAGCTTGGTTTAGCAACAGCTTTGCCCAAGACCTCAAAGTGTAGCGGGTTGTGGACCGCTCAGTACATCATGCAAAGAGGTCTCGCCTCAGGTGAGAATCTAGGGCATCACGGTGGTGCGGCGGTAGAGTTGCTGCCTTGCAGCGCGTGCAGCGCTTGCAGCGCCAGAGACCAGGGTTCGATCCTGACTACGGGTGCTGTTTGTACGAAGATTGTACGTTCTCCCCGTGACCATGTGGGTTTTCTCCAAGATCTTCGGTTTCCTTCCACACTCCAAAGAAGTACAGGTTTGTAGGTTAATTGGCTTGATACGTATAAATTGGGCCTAGTGTGTGTCGGATAGTGTTAATAGAGTCATAGAGTCATAGAATGATACAGTGTGGAAACAGGCCCTTCAGCCCAACTTGCCCACACCGGCCACCATGCCCCATCTACACTAGTCCCACCTGCCCGCGTTTGGTTCATATCCCTCCAAACCTGTCCTATCCATGTATCTGTCTAGCTGTTTCTTAAACTGGGATAGTCCCTGCCACAACCACCTCATCTGGCAGCTTGTTCCATACTCCCACCACCCTTTGTGTGGAAAAAGTTACTCCTCAGATTCCAATTAAATCTTTTCCCCTTCACCTTAAACCTATGTCCTCTGGTCCTCGATTCACCTACTCGGGGCAAAAGACTCTGTGCATCTATCCTATTCATTCCACTCATGATTTTCATCCATAAATTTGCATTTGAGAGCAGTGACTTCAAATAAGCAGGAATCCTATATACAAATCAATAGAATTATTAACTGTATTTGCAAATGGTTGAGATTAGATTGCAGCCTTCCGTAATCAGAAAGAATTGTTCGGGTAGGTATTTTTAATTGGCTACTTGTAACTGACAGCTCAAGGGTAGCTGGCAGGCTTCAGTGTGAGAAGGTCTCTTCAGAACTAGAAGCACAGGCTGACTGTACACTCACCTGGTGCATGTGCGGGATCGCTGGTCGGTGTGGACTCGGTGGGCCGAAGGGCCTGTTTCCACGCTGTACCTCTAAACTAAACTAAACTAAACTATCTGGTGAAAATCAAAAAAATAACTGCAGATGCTGAAAATCTGAATTCTGCTGAAGGATCGCCAACCTGAAATAATGGCTCTGTTTCTCTTCTCATGAATGCAGCTGGACCTACTAAATATTTCCAGTGATTTTTGTTTTGTTTTGGCTCAACTCGGCTTGCATTCGTTGCAGATTAGAAGAATGAAAAAGGATTTGAGAAACCTGCTAAACTCCAGCAAATCTGTACCGAGGCAGGATGTTCTGGATGTCGAGGGAGCCGATGATCAGGGTCTCAGACTCAGGTTAAGAGTTAAACTATTTCGTTTAGATAAGAAGTCATTTCTTCTCGCAGTGACCCTGTGGAATTCACTAACCCAGAACATAATTGAAACCAAATCAATAACTATCCGAAAAAAAGATTAGATATTGGTCTAATAGCAAGAGGGATTAAAGAACATGGGGGGAAAAAAGTTGGAACAGAGTACTGGATTTGGATAATCAGCTGTGATCATCTTGAATATTGGAGCAGACTTAAATGGCCTACCTCTACTCTTATTTTCTATGTACCGATGTTTAAACCTATATCCAGTTGAAAATACCATAGAATGATTGGTTTAATGCATCTCCTATATCAGCATTCTAACCAAATGTTTGGGGTTTTGATTTCTATAAAAACTATTCTGTCAGCCATCTTATTTCTTTATTTATTGGTGTGCTTTAGTATTTACCAATCATTGAATTGATTTCTTTCAGATTAAATCTCCCAGTGGTATCATTATTACTATTTCTGAGCTAACATGAGATCCATGTTTAACAAATATGGATGTATGTTATCTTGAGAAACGCTATTCTCTGTACACAATAACATAAAACTCTTATGCACTGAGGCTAAATTAATGTCATTGGGAAGAGGTGATAGAAAAAGCACCTGATGTTTCTAGGCAACAGGAGGTTCCAGTGATCGGATTAAATGTCATTGTCTCTTTATAAGCAATGTTACATTGAAGAACTAAAAATGAAAATTGCAGTCTAAGGTCTAATGTAGGGTAAACTCTAAATTTTAACAAATGATAGCCCAGTTATGTGCGAGTCCTATCAGTTTAGGTGATACACATGGTGGAGGAAAATAGATCTCAGTTTGCCTCAAAAGATGGTTTCTTTACACGATGCAATGAGCAGAAGTGGAAACCTAGCACCACCAACAGCTCGCATAGCACCACAGCAGGCAAATTTGTTAAAGGCAATCACAAGGAAAATTCAAGCCTTAAAAATAATATGAGAAAAATGCAGTGAGTAATGAACAGGTGACTTCTATATATCCCTAATCGAAGGTATTTATTCACAAAATGCTGGAGTAACTCAGCAGGTCAGGCAGCATCTCAGGAGAGAAGGAATGGGTGACGTTTCGGGTCGAGACCCTTCTTCAGATCTTCTATATATCCCTAAGATCTATCCCTTCTATATATCCCTAAGATCGCCTTAACATTACACCGGGTGGTGCCACCAGCACTGGCTGCTTCGCCAACCGTCTGTCTGTCCTTTCTACTGTTTTTGTTATTTTTAAGTATGTGTTAAGAGTATATTTTAGTGTTTCTTGCTTTGTTTTATGTGGGGGGTGTAGGGGGGAATTGGGCAAAACTTTTTTTTAATCTCTTACCTTGACGGAGATGCGATTTTTCTCCGTTTCGTATCTCCGTCCCCTCTGCGGCCTAACATCGAGGAGTTGGCGTCCTTTCCTGGAGACCGGCCCGGCACTTCAAGCCGTGGGTGCGGCGCGGAATTTAACATCGTGGAGCTTGTGATCCTTTGCCGAGAATCGACTGTGGAGAGCCTGTGGACTTTAACATCGTGAGCCCGTGCGGTCTCTGGTAAGACGAGGCCGACTCAGGAGCTCCATGCTGCGAAGAGTGTTTCAACCGACCCGATGCAGAGAGTTTCGATCATCCCGACGCGAGGGCCTCAGAGAGTCGGCAGTGGCGACTGCGGGTGGTTCAACAGCCCCGACCGCGGGTGAACAAAGACGAAGCTGATTGAACTTTATTACCTTCCATCACAGTGAGGAATGTGGAGTCCACCGTGGTAGATGTTTATGTTAAACTGTATTTTATGTGGCTATGTGTCTTGTTGCTTTTTACTTAGTATGGCTGTATGGTAACCCAAATTTCACTTAATTGGTACATGTGACAATAAAGTGATCTTGAAATCTTAACTGGCTACTTAACTGGCATCAATCCAGAGATACTGCCTGTCTCGCTGAGTTACTCCAGCATTTTGTGTCTACCTACAATTTAAACCAGTATCTGCAGTTTTTTCCTACTGTAAATTACCCTTTGGTGCAAATAAGTAATAAAAGAACCAAATGGGAGTTGATGGGCAGAGTATAAATTGCAAAGCTACGAGCAAATAGGTGTGGAAATGGGACTGATAGATTGCTCTGCTGAGAACCAGCATGGACCCATGGAACTGAATGGCCTCCCGTGTTATAATAAACCAGTGTTGGATTTAGTACTGTTTTCTCTGAGTCAGACCATAACTGAATTTTATAGTAATTTTAGTTTCCTTTAGTTTAGAGAAACAGCTTGGAAACAGACCCTTCAGCCCACCGAGTCTGCACCGACCAGCGATTCCCGCACACTAACGCTTTCCTACGCACACTAGGGACAATTTTACATTTATACCAATTAACCTAAGAAAAATCTGCTACTTGAATGCTTTGAAATTTTTTGTCTCAAAAATATATTCAGGTAGTGGGCTCCAGATCCCACATTTTTGGGGTGTAAACATTTTCCTTCGCTTCCAGTCCAAAATTACTCCCAATTTTTAGAAATCTTTGCATAATTATTGACCCACTGTGCCAAGCGAAATAGGCCCTTCAAATGTACTGAATGTAACTTCATGATAATTTTACACATTTTAATTTAAACCTACCTCAGCAACCTAAGTCAGAACAGGCTTGCTTCAAAATTAAACTTCTCTATCTCACAAACTTCTTTCTGACCTCTCTGGTACTACCATCTATCTATATACTAAAACTCTCGTTTGTTTGTTTGTTTGTTCCTGAACTACAGCTAAAACAGTACACAATAGCGCGACAATTTTAGGCCCACCTTTCTCACCGCCATCCCTTTGGTGCTAATGGAAGAGGTTTCATTGAAATCGGTGTTATATATTTAGTTATTCACATTTTAAAGTTTAAATCTATCTCCTAGGGGGGGAGGAGGGAGGATAATGGGGGTTGAGTGGGGGGGAGGTGAGAGGGGGGAAGGGGAGGGGAGGGGGATCGGGAGGGGGGGTCGGGAAAGGGGAGAGTGTGAGGGGAGGGGGAGGGGGAGGGTGGTGGAGGGAGGGTGGTGGAGGGAGGGAGGGAAGGGGGAGGGTGTGAGGGTAGAGGGGAGGGGGAGGGAAGGGGGAGGGGAGAAGGGTGTGAGGAGGGAGGGAGGGGAGGGGAGGTGGGAGGGGAGGTGGGAGGGGAGAGGGGTGGAGGAGAGGGGCTGCACCAATGCAGGAGAGGTCTGGGCCCAACGGGTCCATTTGGTCTCGTATCCTGCTACAAATTGGCACCAGAACTGTGACCTAACTAGGGTTTTAAATGGTTCCAGCTTGGCATCTTTGGTCTTGTATCCTAAAGATAGGGAAGGAAACCATATATTATTTATCTTCACACTTTTACAGTGTTGATTATTGGCACATGGTGCAGCAGGTAATGTTGCTGCCTGATACTTACAAACACCCAGTTTCAGTATAGACCTCTGACACTGTGTGAATTTTGAATGTTCTTACTGTGATTATTTAGATTTATTTTGAGTACTTGCATTCCTAAGAGTTCCCGGAGAAAGCTCATGCAGGTCATGGGGAGAGCATGCAAACCCCATACAGGAGAGCATGCAAACCCCATAGTCACGATCGAACCCGGGTCTCTGGCGCTGTAAAGCAGCAACTCTACCGCTGCGCCACTGTGCCGTGTTGATGGGCATGTGAGGGAGAACATGGACAAAGGTGGAGGAATGGGACTGTTGAAATTGTTCTGAACGATAGTACAGACTTGATGGGATAAGTGTTGCGAGGAACATATGAGATTTTAATAGTGGTTTGTTACCCCTGCTTAAATTTCCCTAGGTAATCTATGGGTGACTGTGTGACAGGTTTCCTCCAGTATTTGCGTAATGTTATATTAAAAGCTACCTTTGTGTTCTCTCGTTAGTGGTTTGCTCCCAGTGACCCGCTTGAAATCATTCTTGAGACAGATCTGACTTCACAACTAAAATTCCATCAAAACCACCCACTCGCCACCCTCCTGAAGGAGATGACAGCTTTCAGTGAAGAAGAAATTAAAAGTCTGTAGCTGTATCAGGAGCACGAACTATGTCGCTGGCAGACAGGAAGAATAATTAAATTGCTACTGACCCAGAGAACAAATCAATCGTGTCTCAGCTTTGTATGAATGTTGCAAAGTGCAGGTCAGTGAAGGACACCAATCTGTCTAGCTGTACAGAAAGGGAATGGTGTAAGAGTTTTACTGAATAAATTCATTTGAATATATAATCAAAAGCTGAGAGTCATAAAGTTGTATAGCATAAAAATGGACCATTCAACCCACCCTGTCAAAGCCAACCTTTTTTGCCCATCTACACTAATCCCACTGCCCACACTATGTCCATATTTTTCCAAGCCATAGATGGACACATAATGGACACATAAGTAACTCAGCGGATCAGGCAGCATCTCTGGAGAAAAGGAATAGGTGACGTTTCTGGTCGAGATCCTTCTTCCATGCCATGTCTATTTAAGGGCCTGTTTAAAGGTCCCTTAAATGTAGTGATTGTATCTGATTCCTTCACCTCCTTTGGTTGCATTTGTCAGAGTCCGAGAAGCCCCACTTCTTCAGGTTGAGTCCGCAACGCCCCACTCCAGTGTGGAGGTGGTTTAGGGCTTTCCAGGTAGTATAAGGCAAGTGGTGTCCTGGTGCCATCTGTTGTTTCGTTTTGGTACCTGGCAAAGTTGGCTCTAGTTCCATGAAGCTGTTCCGACTCTTCAAGCGTTTCTTAGCATGTTGGAGATTGTGCAGGGAGTGACGGGGGTCTGTGTCCGCATTGAAGCGTCGAGGCATGCACTGCAGAGGCACAGATGTGGCACTGGCTGTGGCAAAGCGATGGCAGAACATCGTCTGACACACGAGCGAGCGAGACCTCCTTTGGCAGCAAGTTCTAGATATCAAGTACAGTATGTTTTTCAAAAAAACACACCCCTCAGATCCTCTTTAAATCTCCTCCCCCTCACCTTAAACCTATGCTGTCTTGTTTTTGTTACCCCTACCACAGGAAAAGAGATTCTGGCTATCTCCCCTACCCATGTCTATTATAATTTTATATGCCTCTGTGAGGTCACCCTTCAGCCTCCTTCACTCCATGGAAAACAAGGTAAGCCTATCCAATCTTTCCCCACAACTCCAGTCATCCAGTATTGGCAACTTCCTCTCGAATCTTCTTGGCATTCACTCCAGTGCATCCACATCCTTCCTCTTGTATGGTGACCAGAACTGTACATAATACACAATACTCCAAGTGGAGACTAAACAGTGTTGCAACAAAACATCCCATCTTTTATATTCTGTGCCACGACCTATAAAGGCAAGCATGCCATATGCTGCTTCACCACCTTGTCCACTTGTGTTGCCATTTTTATGTAAGTATGGATTTGATGCTCATAAAATCATGAGCGGTATAGATAAGGTAGACAGTCAGAATCTTTTTCCCAGGATACTGGAGGCCATACAGCAGCTTTAAGGTGAGAGGTGCGGTTTAAAGGAGGTGTGCGGGGAAAGATTTTATTTACACAGGGCAGTGAGTGCCTGGAATGTGCTGCCTGGGGTGGTGGTTGAAGCAGGTACCTGTTTCATGATTCCCGATTATATTATTGATCTCATGTTGCTATTTAATTATCTGTAGGGAGGAACTGCAGATGCTGGTTTATATCGAAGATAGACACAAAGTGTTGGAGTAACTCGGCGGGTCAGGCAGCATCTCAGGCAGAAACAAAATAGGTGATGTTTCGGGTCAGACCCCTTCTTCAGACTGAGGGAGAGGGGGAACTGAACAAATCAGAACAAATCAGGCCTGGCAACAGATGACCAGAGCGGCATGGTGGCGCAGCGGTAGAGTTGCCTTACAGCGCCAGAGACCCAGGTTTGATCCATCCTACGGGTGGGTGCTGGCTGTGCAGCAATTGTGTGTTCTCCTTGTAACTTTGTGGATTTCCCACTGGTGCTCTGGTTTCCTCCCACATTCCAATTACATACAGGTTTGTTAGGTTAATTGACTTCAGTAAAGATTGTAAATTGTCCCTAGTGTGCAGGATAATGCTAGTGTACGGGGTTCGCTGGTCTGTGCGGATTCGGTCGGCCGTAGGGCCTGTATACTATACTATACAGTACGATACGTTACAATAAAACTTTATTTATCGAATTAGGGAAATTAATCTGCCAACATTAAGATGCATGAAACATGAAATTAAAGTGACGAGTGGAAAGGATTGGGGATGTGCAAAGATTGGTGAGGGGGGGCGGGAGGGGAGTCAGTCAACCCCACGCCAGAAGGGGGAGGAGTTGTACAGTTTGATAGCCACAGGAAAAAAGGATCTCCTGTGGCATTCTGTACTGCTTCTTCATCATCATATATATACAGCCAGAAACAGGCCTTTTCGGCCCTCCAAGTCCGTGCCGCCCAGCGATCCCCGTACATTAACACTATTCCCCGCACATTAACACTATCCTACACCCACTATGGACAATTTTTACATTTACCCAGCCAATTAACCTACATACCTGTACGTCTTTGGAGTGTGGGAAGAAACCGAAGATCTCGGAGAAAACCCACGCAGGTCACGGGGAGAACGTACAAACTCCTTACAGTGCAGCACCCGTAGTCAGGATCGAACCTGAGTCTCCGGCGCTGCATCCGCTGTAAAGCAGCAACTCTACCGCTGCGCTACCGTGCTGCCCTTGGTGGAACCAGTCTGTTGCTGAAGGTACTCTTCAGGTTGACCAGTGTGTCATGGAGGGGGTGGGCTGTTTTGTTCAAGATGCTCCACAGTTTGAGGAGCATCCTCCCCTCCAAGACCACCTCCCATGAATCCAACTCCGCCCCCAGGACAGGGCCAGCTTTCCTGATGAGTTTATTAATCCTGTTAGCATCTGCGGCCTTCGCCCTGCTGCCCCAGCACATGACAGCGAAGAAGATGGCACTGGCTACCACCGATTGGTAGAACATCTGCAGCATCTTTCTCAAAAAGTACAGCTGGCTCTATCCCTTCTTGTACAGGGCCTCAACATTCCTGGACGAGACCAGTTTACTGTCCAGGTACACTCCAAGTTATTTGTACTCCTTGCACATCCACACCATTGATGGATACAGGGGTCAGGGGTGTTCCTCTCCTCCTGAAGTCCACCACCAACTCCTTAGTCTTGTCGGTGTTGAGCTGCAGGTGATTCAGCCCACACCACTCAACAAAGGTGATGACTACACCTCTGTAATCAGCTTCCCTCCCCTCACTGATGCAGCCCACAATTGCAGTGTCTTCCAAAAACTTCTGCAGGTGGCAGGAGTCCGAGTTATATCTGAAGTCCAAGGTGTAGATGGTGAACAGGAAGGGAGAGAGGACCGTCCCCTGTGGGGCCCATATGTTGCTCACCACCATGTCCGAGACGCAGTTCTGTAGCCTGACAGATTTTGGTCGTCCAGTCAGATAGTTGGTGATCCAGGATACCAATGGAGCATCCATTTTATCAGTTTGCTCCCTAGCAGTAGCAGTATCCACACTGTACCTCTAAACTAAACTAAACTAAACTAAACTAAACTAAACTAAACTAAACTGAACTAAATTAAGCAAAGGAAGGATGGAGCCCATAATGGCCCATTGTTGGCTGGGGAAGAGGTGATAACGAAGAGATACGGAGATGCAAACAGTGGAACCAGTAGAACGGCTAGGGTGGGGGAGTGGTGGAGAGAGAGGGAATGCCAGGGACATTTGAAATTAGAGAAATCAATGTTCATTCAGCTGGGCTGCAAGCTGCCCAACCAAAATATGCGGTGCTGTTCCTACAATTTGCATGTGGCAGAAGGTATTTAATATGGTCTTATTACAAATTGTATCCTGTCTGAAGGTGACGGTTTCTCACATCTGTATTTTTACATGAGCACAGGTATTACCTCCCAGTTAAATGTGAATGTATAGAGAGGCTGAGCAAATTATGAACAGATTTAAAAACCTATTTCCAGTGGAAGGGATTTTGGATCAACTCAAGCCCATATTTCCTAAAGTATTAAAAGAGGTTTTGAAGTATTTTTGAGTTTTTATTAAGATTATAAGTTTTTTTTCTTCGCTTTTGTTCTTACAAAGTTTTGAATGGTCTTGAATGTTGCACCAGAGAGAGAGAGAGAGAGAACCCTCAAAGTTTTCTCCAAATTGCAACTGGAAAGATGATCTGAGGTGAAGCTCGATTTTTTGAGGTCCACGTTAAGCTGCAGTGCTTGCTGACAATTGAAAAATCTGCTGCCTTCTGTCAGAATGTTAATATAATAATCTGGTGGTTATTTTCTAGCCTATTAATTCAGAGGCCTGGACTAGCATCTAGCGATAAGAGTTCAAAACCCACCCTAGCAGCTTGAAATTTTAAATTCAGTTAATTAAATAAATCTGGAAGAGGTATTAGGATCAGCAGTGGTGGCACTGAACCACGAATTGTATCAACCTATTGATTTGCTCAATGCCGTTTATTGTCTAATCATGAGAAACAGCACAGAAGGACACTGTGCACCACCTACGTTTGAGTTGGCTCTCTACAAAAAACATGCACTTACTCCCACTCCCTTTCCTTACCTTTGTGGCCTTGTAATTATTTTTAAATGACTGATCCAATTCCCTCCTTAAAGCCCATTCTTGCTATTGAGGGCGTGCAGCGTAGGTTCACTAGGTTAATTCCCGGAATGGCGGGACTGTCGTATGTTGAAAGGCTGGAGCAATTAGGCTTGTATACACTGGAATTTTGAAGGATGAGGGGGGATCTTATTGAAACATATAAGATAATTAGGGGATTGGACACATTAGAGGCAAGAAACATGTTCCCAATGTTGGGGGAGTCCAGAACAAGGGGCCACAGTTTAAGAATAAGGGGTAGGCCATTTAGAACGGAGATGAGGAAGAACTTTTTCAGTCAGAGAGTGGTGAAGGTGTGGAATTCTCTGCCTCAGAAGGCAGTGGAGGCCAGTTCGTTGGATGCTTTCAAGAGAGAGCTGGATAGAGCTCTTAAGGATAGCGGAGTGAGGGGGTATGGGGAGAAGGCAGGAACGGGGTACTGATTGAGAGTGATCAGCCATGATCGCATTGAATGGCGGTGCTGGCTTGAAGGGTTGAATGGCCTGCTCCTGCACCTATTGTCTATTGTCTATTGTCTATTGTCTAACTGTATTAGCCTCCAAAACTCGGTTGTGCAATGATTCCAGATCCAGTCTGCATAAAGAAGTTTTTGTTGTGCTGCTTTTGATCACTTGCTATTCTTCCTCAATCTGCCACCTCTGAACCTCGACCCTTCCACCAATTGGAATGGATTATTTCTCTCCTGACCCCATATCATTTTGGGGCACCTCCGTTCTGTTTCTTCACAACTTCTACTCCAAGGAGAGTAATCCCACAATTCTAAAGCTGTACCAGAAATCTATGCTCCACCATCTCCAGGGTAATCTTTACCCTGTCTAATCAAACGTGACATCAATCCAGACTCGCAACTATATAGACAACTCTTTACACCCAACTGAAAATGCCTAGTGGATCACTAAGTTGTGATACCGGCTGCTAATCATTGCTTTTCATGGATAACTTTCATTGCTTTTCATTGATAAATTCCAAGCCTGCCAATGATACCCATATCCCAAGACCAAATAAAGAAAAGTTCTACACAAGACCTTGGAGTCAAACTTCAGAGCTTGGGATTAGATTCTATTGCTCAATGCCTGACTGATTAAGGCAAGCATGCCATAGGCCTTCTTTACCATGCTATCTACTTGTGTTACCACTTTCAGGGAGTTTTGACTTGGACCCCAAGATCCCTCTGTATATCAATGCTATTAAGAATCTTGCCAATAGCTGTATACTTTCACCTTGCATTAAACCACCCAAAGTGCAACACCTCACACTTGCTCGGATTAAACTCTAAGCAAGTGTGAAATATTTCTCTGCACATTTCTGTTGCTAATCTATATCCCGCTGTATAGTTCGACAACCTTTCGCCCTTTCCACAACTCCACCAATTTTAGTGTCGTCTGCAATTTACTAAAAAATCTGTCGACACTTCTGCTCAAATTCTTTATAGGAAAGAGTGAAGAGGGAGAAAGATGAAAATTTAAGTGAAGCTTCACTGCTCTTATATTTTGTGGTGGGATTCATAGGCTTTGGAAAAGATGCATATTGCACGTTACATGAGCATTAGAAGATATTAATCTAGCAAAACATAAACTGTTATCACCAGATGACGCACTTATTATTTTCAAACTTGAGGGGTTTCTTTCTAAAAATCTTTAGTTGATATCCTAGAAATTAGGTTACAAGGCATTATTTTTAAATGCCACATAATCCAAAATTAATTTCATTTGGAATAAAATGAACCGGCAAGGATATCCAAATAAAATTGCCTTTATCATATTTGTAGCGGCAGCTCGCAGGGTCAAAATGGCGGCGCTGCCATAGCAGCTGCGGCTTACCTGCGGTCCATTTGTCTTTGTGTTTTTGTTGTTTTTTTGTCTTAATTGTAGTTGTGATGTGGTGTTTTTGTGTTAGTGTACTATGTGTGTATGTGGGGGGGAGGGGGGAACTGTAAAATTGTAAATAGGTGTCCCTTCCGAACGGAGACCCGACCGTTGTGTTCTGGGCCGTGTCTCCGTTCCTGCTGCGGCCTACCATCGGCCCAACTCCTGGAGCTGGCGGTCTCCAGGGCTCCGGTTCGCAGAGCCCGCGGATCGGACTTACCATCAGCGGAGCCGGCCGTCTTCGCAGGCTGCGGGAGCGGCTGCGACTCGCCTTAGGCTCGGGCCGCGTGGATGCCGACATCGGGAGCTGCGGCAGCGTGTTCGCCTGCCCCGGGTGGCGGGGCTTGGGTCGTGGACATTTCACCGTCCGGCGCGGCCTAAAATAGGCCGCGGGATATTTCTCTGCTGGGCGGGAGCTTCAATGTCGGGAGCCACGACCGCCCCGACGTGCAGCAACAGCGGCAGCAGCAGCGTGTTCGCCCGCCCCGGATCGGACTTATCATCGGCGGAGCCGGCCGTCTTCGGAGGCTGCGGGAGCGGCTGCGACTCGCCTTAGGCTCGGGCCGCTGCGGACCGTCCGGCGCGGCCTGCAACCACAACAACCTGACCGCGGGAGAGGACAGCAGGAGAAGGGAAAAGACATTGTGGCCTTCCATCACAGTGAGGAGAGGACTGGAGGAGACTCACTGTGATGGATGTTTTCTTGATGGATGTTTCTTTTGTGTGTTTTGGGGGTTGTGTAATTTTAATGCCTATTTTAATGCTTTTGTTGTTGGACTGTGGGTGACTGAATTTCGTCCAATTTGGATGACAATAAAGCTATCTTGAATCTTGAATCTTGTTTGTGATCCTGACCTTTCCCCAGCCTTATAACTTCATTGTTGGTGGAATACCCATTCCAACTGTACCAACGCTACTCTACAGTCATCATGGCATATCTCAGTTGAGCAAGAAACATGTGCCAAGTCTTTGCTTTCATACAAATATAAAGAGATATTCTGCTAATATTGGAAGAACTAACTGGGAAGCCTCATAACTGATTGTCGATTATTCAAATCCCTTCTAAAGCCAAAATTCTCATTCATGGGTCTCTCAGTAATGACACTGCCAGCAGTTACGAGAGGATCATAATAGACATGGCCAGTACCTCTGACAGATAGCAAATGCAGGCACTTTGGCAAATACCCTATTCCCACAGTCTTCAGAGATCCCTGGAGTTTTGTGATGAGCACATGCTCAGCTTTTCAAAGGCCATCATATGACATGCTGCAACTGTAACTATGTATCCTGGACTGCTTTGCACATGAAGATGAAGGTGACAATGACTCTCAACTTCCTGCCCATTGGATCACTTCAGTGGGCAGCAGCAAACACATGCTATATATGTCATTTTTTTCTCTCCGCATTAGTAGAGGTCACCAAGGCTTTCCGATCTGGGATAAATGAGGAGATAGGGTCATCTCAGGCACTGCAATTTCTCATGCAAGAGAGCCATTTTAATTATTTACTGGCCTTCTTACCATCTCTAGAGATTGCACCAAATCCCCTTCCCCTTTATAAAATAACTACCCTTGATAATTTCCCTGTACAATATAGGTGTTTGAATGATTATTGTCTTTAATGTTGATCAGACTGTTACATGAATATGCAAATAGACATCACTAGGTGGAGACAAATAACTGCTTAGTTCAAACACCACTTTCAGATTTGGTTTTACTGTAACGTGCTGCTCCAATTCTCCTTCCCTCCTTAACTCTCAATCATTCAACTTCTCTCATTTTTTGCTACAATTACACAATTTAACATGTGCCTTTATCTCTCTTTATATATAAATCAGAGTTATCAGACCCAGGATGCCTTAATGCTGTCATCACCACTTCCTTGTTTTTTGTTAACCAAGAGTTATTATAACTTGTACATGGTACAATGGATGGCACAGTGGCACAGCGTTGGAGCTGCTGCCTTACAGCGCCAGAGATTCAGGCTCGATCCTGACTACGGGTGCTGTCGGTATGGAGTTTCCACCTTCTCCCTGTGACCACAAGGGTTTTCCACGGGAGCTCCGGTTTCCTCCCACACTCCAAAGACGTACAGGTTTGTAGGTTCATTGTCTTTTGTAAAATTGTAAGTTATCCCAAGTGTGTAGGATAGTGTTAGTGTATGGGCTGATCGTTGGTCGGCGCGGACTCGGTGGGCCTCAGGGCCTGGTTCCCCACTGTATCTCTAAAGTAAAGCAAACTAAAGTTTGCAGTGGACAAGTTCATGCCACACAATATCATTATGGAATTGGGTGTATGTAGCACTACAGTTGAAATTATGTCATCAATTCTTCTATACTGAAAAATTACTTAAATAGAACAATTTTTTTTCCATTAAAGTTCTAATTCTACAAATTTCCAAATGATATGTTCCTCACTTTATAAGAATGTAATTTAAAGTCCAACATATTGACTGGACAATAACATTCTAAACTATAAATTTAATCTTATGGCGAGTAGGCTTTTAAATAAAGGAATGTACATTTTCATGCCGATGGTGTGTAAATTAATGAGGTGAATGGACAGGGTGAATACATAGTGTAGAGTTATCAAGAACTAAAAGGCATAGGTTTAAGATAAGAGGGGAAAGATTTAATAGGAACCTAAGGGGCAACTTTTTCACACAGATGATGGTAGGTATATGGAATGAGTAGCCAGAGGTATATTTGAAGCAGGTACAATAACAAAATTTAAAAGATATTTGGACAGATACATGGATGGGAAAGGTTTAGAGGATTATGGGCCAAATGCGGGCAAATGGGATTAGTTTAGATGGGGCATTTTGTACAGCATGAGCGAGTTGGGCTGAAGGGCCTATTTCTGTGCATTTTGACTCTGTGACACTCCTCATTCTATCCTAGAAGAAACTTAAAATTAAATTGACCATATGCTTCTCCTGTCCTGTGTCTGCATCCTCCTACTCAGAGAAGTGATTTTGAGATAAGCAGATAACATCATCAAGATCCAAGTTGCATGATTGGACCCTGTTTTTTACACATTAACGAGCTCCCTCATCCATTACGGGTAACTTTCCAGTGACATGTGAACAATGCTGCAATGTGCACTGCATTACATGTAGTAACTACATACCGTAACACTCCCCCTTGGCCTTTCCCCTTTCCCATTCCCCTTCTCCCTTGTGCCCACCTGGTTCGCACCTATTTCTCCCTTCCACCCCCTCCACCTTCACTCTTTCCTTTAGCTTCACAATTTCCAACCCTTCAATCTCTTCCCTCACACCTTCTGTCTTTTCATCTCCAACCATCTGCTTATCAAAATTGTATCAACGTATTGCCAGCCAGACTTTGTTCTGCCCCTTTTCTTTTCTAGCTCCCCCCCCCCACACACACACACATGCACACACACACACACACGCACACACACACACGCACGCGCACACACGCACAGTCAGCCCTAGTCCAGCATTTTGTGTCTTTTGTAATTCAGCCACATCTGCAGTTCCAAGTTTCTAGGTGAATTAGCAGGTTGTGAGGAAAACACAAAGAGCCAGCAAAAGAATAAAGTGAGATAAAATGAGCGGGCAGGAAGTTGGTAGACAGAATATGATGTGGCAAAATGTAACATTATCCACTTTGGAAATGAGGAACAAAAGAGCAACTTACTATTCAGTGGATTCTGAGAATGGAATTTAATTGAAGATGATGACCTGTCTGAGAAGCCTAACTAGTTCCATTCCAGCAACACACTCAGGCAGGTAGACTGGAAGGTGAGGCCCAGGGGGACTCCAACCATGCCATGTCCAGGAAAGAGGGAGTAAGAGGCAGAGGTGAGAGAAATTCATGAAATATGCTCAAGGGCTCTTGGTGTCAACCACAGTAGAGGGGAAACCATACTTGAGGAAAATATCTCAGAGGCAAATGTGTTGAAAGTGTCATCGGAACAGATTCATCAGAGATCGAGTTACCTTGAAAATGGAATGGAGTCTCGCAGGAGGTCAGGGTAAAAGGAAATAAAATCAAGATAGATGTAGTAGTCCTTGGGCCTGTAATGGATGTAGTGACCCTGAGATGGAGATAGAGAGATGCGGAAAGGGAAGGGAAGAATCAGAGATGAACCAAGCATAGGAGAGTGCAAGGTTGAAATTGGGTGACAAATGCCATCCAAACACTCATAGTCATGCAGCTTGGAAACAAGCCCTTCACCCAATTTGTCCGTGCCAACCAAGATGCCCATCTAAACCGATCCCATTTGCTCTTGTCTGACCTGTCACCCTCTAAACCTCTCCTATCCAGATACTTGTCCACATGACTTTTAAATGTTGTTATTGTACCTGCCTCAACTATTGCCTCTGGCAGCTTGTGCTCTAAATGTCTGTGTGAAAGTTGCCCCTCTTTCACACAGAGGATATTAATAGATAGGGCAAATCCACAAAGTCTTTCACCCCGAATAGGGGAATAAAGAACCAGAGAATAATAGGTTTAAGGTGAGAGGAAATACAGATGTCGATGTATTCTTTCTAACATAACATCCCAACTTCTACAATCGGTGCCTTCACTGGTGAAACTCAATGCCCTTACTCTTTAGGCTTGCTATATTTTTCACCACTAGGTGGTGGAAGATGTCTACTCTTTCTCTTTGCAAAGTCTCTCAGGAGCTCAGTAATGTGCAGTGATATTATACAGCATCCAGGAAGAGAATGCTTTGCTTATTCTAAAAGCAAATCTATTCAGCACTGTCTGCTTTACTGTTGCCCTGTATTATCTTTCAAAGAAGAAAATATGCCAATATTTGTTTGATCTTGAAGAACATAAGAGAAAAGAAATCGAAGAACAAGGCTAATTGCACCTTAATCTGCCACTGACCAATGGCATGGACATTTTTTTGTCGTTGCATTTTCTTGTTCTAACATTTTACTGCTTGATTCCTTTAATATCCAAAACATTATCAGTCTCTGTCTTGAATATAATCAATAACTGGACCTCCACAGTCATCTTAGGTAGAGGATTCTGAAATTCTCGATCCTCTTGGTGAAGATTTTGTTTCTCATCTCAGTCCTGAATGGCCATCTCCTTCTTTTAAGCCTATCATTCCAGACTTCCAAACTAGGGAAAAGATCTTCACTAACAAGTCTCATGAGAAATCCATAAGTGTCAACATGATCACTACCCCACAACCTCCCTCTTCTAGGTCCAGTCTACTTAACCGCTCCTTATCGGAGAGGTTCCAATCCACCTCCCCACCCCAGGAATCATTCTGGTAAACCATTGTGGCATTCCCTCTGTCTCAGGTATATTGGATAGGAAAACCTGATCTTTACACAAGTCAGAGAATAGACACAAAATGCTGGAGTAACTCAGCGGGACAGGCAACATCTCTGGAGAGAAGGAATGGGTGACGTTTCGGGTCGAGACCCTTCTTCAGTCTGAGAGTCAAGGGAGAGGGAAAGTAGAGATATGGAAGGGTACAAAGAGCATGTAAAGAGTGAAAAGGACAGATCAAAGTAGACGTTGATCAAGGAAATGTACAATGGTTCATTGTTGGCCGAGGAGAAGGAGACAACGAGGCATACAAACAGTAAAATTAATCAGGACCTTTTTAAAGGTCACTCAATGGTTCAATGTTTGTTTTTATTGTCACGTATGTATAGCAAAGTGAAATTCTTTTGCACAGCCCACAAATGCACCGATGCCATTTTTTGACGCTGTTTACAAAGAAAAAAAATCCAAAGTCCAAAGTCTGGCCCACATCCTGGAAATACTGGAGCCTCCCCGATCTAGGTAAGCTCAGGTCAGCACCAGGCTGCTGGAGGCCCATGACCTGACGTCCCTCTCCTCTCCTGACCGCCTTCACCATAACCCTTTATAATTTCAGTATCAGTTCAAAATGCTTTTCCAAGAAACTTGTACTCTTTAAATGTATACTAACCATTTTCCTCAAATGCCGTTTTACACAGCGAAGGTTGGTAAATAAACAGAGTGACACATGCTTTCCAAACATTCATTGGGCTTGCTTTAGTTTTCACCACTAGGTGGTAGAAGGTGTCTACTTTTACCCAGCGCAATGTCTCTCTGGAGTCTCTCAAGAATAAACTGCTCTGGCCGCTACAGGCAGCGATATTACACAGCATCCTGGAAGTCTGCTGCTATCTTCAGCCAAACACTGAAAAACATGAACTCATCTGGCAAGAAAAGTTACATAAAAGTCAGGGCTGTTGAAATGTCTTGATCAAAGTAACCAATTTGCGAATTTATGTGAGTTTAATCAATTTTCAATGAGGAATTTAACAACAATCAAGGGAACAGAATGACATCAAATTACATTTAACATGAAAAAAGAGATGGTCTTCCAAATAAATATTAGTACCACTTGGATAATAATGGCGGCAAACTAACATGATTACTGCTGAGAAATTGTTATTTGTGTGTCTCATCATCAGGAATCAACTTTGTTGAGAGTAATGATTGAATGCACAAGCAGAGGAATGCAGTAGGTAGTTTTTCTGGATTGACAGTTTTAGATTTCCTACTTCTGTGGTGATTTGATTTCTGCCTAACTAAAGTTAACATATTACACTGCAAATAATCATCTGTGGTTGATTACATATATTTAGTTTAGTTTAGAGACGCAGCATGGAAACAGGCTCTTCGGCCCCCAGAGTCGACGTCGACCATCAATCACCAGTTCACACTAGTTGTATGTCCTCCCACTTTCGCACCCACTCCCTAGGCACTAGGGACAAGTTAAAGAGGCTAATAAACCTCTAAACCTGCACATCTTTGGGATGTGGGAGGAAACCTATGCAGTCACAGGAAAATGTGCAAACTCCATTCAGACAGCACTCGAGGTCAGAAACAAACACGGGTCTCTGACGCTGTGAGATAGTGGCTCTACCAGCTGCTCCATGGTGCTGCCCAACCTTGTGGGTACTTGGCCTGCACTATGTAAGGCCTGTGCTTTAAAAAAAAAATCAGTTTACTATATTTGTGATACACACAGAGTATATACATGCTATGTGTCTACTTGGATGGTTCTAAAATTTAGCTTTTTTTTTACATGCACTAAACATCCAATGTGTTATATGTGCATCGAACATTGCATCTGAAATTTATAGAACTGTTACAGTACTTTGAGTTCATGCCTTTAATAGAACTGAATTTTAGAAGTAGAGTTCAGAATACCCCCCATTACTAAAGAAAGACAAAATGCTGGAGTAAACATCAAGAAATTTCCAAAACCTTGCTTCTTTTAGCAATCTCTTCTGCCAGCTAGATATCAAGTTTGTATTATTAGGAGTTCACATGATAGGTTGTTATAGTGAGCAGAGGCTTAATTGAATATAGAACATTGAAATGTACGGCACAGGAGCAGGCTCATCGGCCCGCAATGCCTGTGCCGAACATGATGCCAAGATTAACTAATCACATCTGCTGTACATGATACACATGCCTCAATTCGCTGCATATCCATGTGCCAATCTAAAAGCCTCTTAATTGCCATTGTCAGATCTGCATCCACCACCACCATGCAGGTGTTATGGTGCCACGCGGTAGAGTTGCTGCCCTACGGCACCAGAGACACAGGTTTGATCCTGACTACGAGCGCTGTCTGTACGGAGTTTGTGCGTTCTCCCTGTGACTGCGTGGGTTTTCTCCGGGGGCTCCAGTTTCCTCCCCTATTCCAAAGACTTACAGGTTTGTAGATTCATCAGCTTTGGTAAAAATTGTAACTCGTCCCTAATGTGTAGGATGCGGTGGTGTATGGGGATCGCTGGTCAGCGCGGACTCTGTCGGCTGAAGGGCCTGTTTCCGCACTGCATCTCTAAACGAAACTAAACTATCCCTGGCAACACATTTCAGGCACCCACCATCCTCTGAATACAAAAAACTTACCCTGCATATTTCCTTTAAAATTTGGCCATCTCACCTTAAAGATGTCCTCTAGATAACAGAAGGTGGAGTGAAATGGAAGTCCAAAACTGACTGCTGCATTTTCAGATCTAACTGAGGCTATTTGTTTCAAAATGCAAATATTGTTATTGTCCAGAAATAGGGCGCATGAAAACACAGCAAATTTTACAGCTGCTATACTGTATCATAAAACTCTGCTGTCACAAAACAGGTGCTTATATACTGGTTTTATTTCTCATGTAAAAATCTAGTCCTTATTCAAGAAGCCAGTGTATTTTGCAGAATTGGGAATGGTGAAGGGAATGAAAGAGCAAGTGAAGGTGATGACCAGAGTGATCTTTGCCATGTCCTTGAAATGTAAGAGTAAGTGTCAGAGAAAAAAGACGTAATATCTTGAAAAATCACGTCACCAGCAGTGAAATATTGCTTTCATGAAATTTTAACGAGCAAACGGATTTTGTTAAGCAAAGACTATCAATTTCTGACAATTTATCGACTCAATTGCAGCATGCAAATCCTGGCCACTGTGATTTCACTTAATACAGGAAAAGTCTTTGATCGGGCAGGATGAAGGTAAGTACATTGCACTGTGATGTTCTGGATTGAAGGCACCTATATTCAAGTGCTACATTCAAATCCCTGAGAGCTGCGAAACCTCACCTCTGTCGTTCAGTGTGAAAGGGGAAATAGCTGAATGGCTTTCTCACCTACTGCAATCAGTAGTAGCAATAATTGGATAAATAAGAGTAACTGCAATCCTGCTAACAGGTAGTGCTATAGAGACAGAGCAATAATTATTTATATTATTGGGAAAAGACGTGTGCATTGGTAATAGTATTGGATTATTATTGTCACATGCACCAAGATACAGTGAAAGCTTTCTATGCAATTAAATCAGATCATATATACATCATGAGTACAAAATCATGAGAGGGATAGATTGGGTAAACATACAGAATCTTTTGCCCGGAGTAGAGATATCAAGAACCAGAGGACATCGGTTTCAGGTGAGGGGGAAAGATTTAATGGGAACCTGAGGGGTATCTTTTTTACACAAAGGGTGGAGGGTGTACAAAACAAGCTGTCGGATGAGGTAGTTGAGGCAGGTATTGTTGTGACGTTTAAAAAACATTTAGACTGGTATATGGATAGGGTCGGTTTAGAGGATTATGGACCAAATACAGGCAGGTGGGGCTAGTTTAGATGGGGCATGTTGGTCGACGTGGTCAAGTTGAGCTGATGTGCCTATTTCCACGCTGTATGACTCCATGACTCTATACACTGATGACCTAAAACATTATGACCACCTGCCTAATATGCTGTTGGCCTGCTGTGTGCCGCCAAAACAGCGCCGACCTGCTGAGGCATGGACCACAAGACCCTTGAAGATGTCCTGTGGTATCTGGCACCAAAACATTAGCAGCAGATCCTTCAAGGCCTGTAAGTTGCGAGGTGGAGCCGCCCGCCATGGATTGGACTTGTCGATCCAGCACATCCCACAGATGCTCAATCGGATTGAGATCTGGAGAATTTGGAGGCCAGGGCAACACCGGGAAGACTTCACCATGTTCCTCAAACCATTCCCGAACAATGTGTGCAGTGTGGCAGTGCGCATTATCCTGCTGAAAGAGGCCACTGCCATCAGGGAATACCATTGTCATCATCTGCAACGATGTTTAGGTAAGTGACACGTGTCAAATTGACGTCCACATGAATGGCCGGACCCAGGGTTTCCCAGCAGAACATTGCCCAGAGCATCACACTCCCTCCACCAGCTTGTCATCTTCCCACAGTGTATCCTGGTGCCATCACTTCCCCAGGTAAACGGCGCACACATACACGGCCATCCACGTGAACTAAAAGAAAACGGGACTCATCGGACCAGGCGACCTTCTTCCACTGGTCCAAGGTCCAGTTCCAACGCTTGCATGCCCAATGTAGGTGCTTTCGACGGTGGACAGGGGTCATCATGGGCACCCTGACTGGTCTGCGGTGACACAGCTCCATACGCAGCAGGGTGCGATGCACTGTGCATTGTGACACATTCCTCCTGTGACCACCATTAAAACTTTCTTTGACTTGTGCCACAGTAGACCTTCTGTCGGTTCGGATCAGACGGGATAGCCTTCGTTGCCCTAAAGCATCGATGAGCCTTGGGCGCCCAACACCCTGTTGTCGGTTTATGGTTTGTCCCTCCTCAGACCACTGTTGGCAAGTACCCACCACTGCTGACCGGGAGCACCCCACTTACCTTGCCGTTTCAGAAATGCTCTGTCCCAGTCATCTGGCCGTACCAATTTGGCCTTGTCAAAGTCGCTTAGGTCTTCACTCCTGCCCATTTCTCCTGCATCCAACACATTAACTTCAAGAACTGACTGTACACTTGCTGCTTAATATATCCCACCCCTTGACAGGTGCCATTGTAACAAGATAATCAATGTTTTATTCACTTCACCTGTCAGTGGTCATAATGTTTTGATATACATCAGTATAATCAAGCCATATACAAGTATAATAGATAGTGCAAAAGGAATAATACCTGAGTGCAGTACAATTTGGAATAGGGATATAAAAGAGTGGAATTATAGTATTGGATGATAGTAGATCTTCAGCATGCAAGTGTCAGCATGCTCTGGTGTCTTCTCGCATGTAGGCTAATGTAAGCATGAGTGTGTAAGTTTGAGTCAGAGTTAGATTAGTTTATTGGATTCAGATTCTTTTTTTGATATATATGTACCAGCGTGCAATGACATTCCATTTTGCACGAATCTCATAGAGTACACAAGTTAAGTCAAGTTTATTTTTACATGCACATGTACAGTGAGGTACTGATCCAGACAGGTACAGGAGCCAGAATACTCTGGGGCTGTAGAGAGCATCCTGTCCGGCAACATTACAGTCTGGTTTGGGAACAGCTCTGCCCAGGACAGGATGGCCCTGCAGAGAGTAGAGCGTTCGGCAGAACGCACCATGGGAACTACACTCGTCCCCCTGCAGGACCTATACATCAGGAGGTGCAGATCCAGAGCAAGCAAGATCATGAGGGACCCCTGTCACCCCAGCAACGGACTGTTCCAGATGCTACGATCAGGCAAACGCCTCCACTGTCACGCTGTGAAAACGGAGAGGATGAGACGGAGTTTCTTCCCACAGGCCATCAGGACTGTCAACTTTTATAACTCCAGAGACTAAATTTTTGTCTACACTATAGTAACTTATTAACTTTATTTATATGCTGTAACTGTAATTCTTTTTTGTGCACAATTCGCAGGCATTGCCACTTTCATTTCACTGCACATCGTATATGTGTATGTGACAAATAAACTTGACTTGACTTGACTTGACATAAGGATGATCAGAAAGCACTGTGAGCAAATAATTATAGCAGTCGATGGCCAGAATCAGGTCTGAAGATTGGGATGATCATATGACATAGCACCTTACAGCACTTGATCGGGTCCTTCGGCCCACCGCATCTGTGCCGACCATGATGCCAATTTGAACTGCACATCTGCCTGCATGTGGTCTCTATGCCTCAATTCACTGCCTGTCCATGGGTCTGTCTAGATGCATCTTTAACGTTATGATTGTATCTGCCTCCAATACTTCGGGGAGAAGGCAGGAGAACAGGGTTTAGAGGGAAAAATAGATCAGCCATGAATGAATTGTGGACTAGATTTGATGGGGCAAATGGCCTAATTCTGCTCCTATGACTTATGAACTTCTCTTTGTAGGGCGTTTCAAACATCTACCACTCTCTTGTGTAAAAAAAAACTTGCCTCATAAATCTCCTTTAAACTGAACCTCTCTTACCCTAAACCTATGCCCTCTAGTATTTGACATTTTCACCCTGAGAAAAACACTTTGACCATCACTATTTAGGTCTCTCAACATTTTATATACTTCTTTGTGGTCTGTCCTCAACCTTTGATGCTCCAGTGAAAACAGCCAACCTCTCCTTATAGCTGATAATCTCTAATTCATGCAACATCCTGGAAAACCTGTACTGCAAGCTCTCCAAAGCCTTCACATCCTTCCTGTCTTGGGGCAACCAGAACTGCATACAATATTCCAAATGTCTAATCAAAACTTTATAAAGCTGAATGTTATACTGAATGCCATGCCCAATGAAGCCAAGTATACTATATATCCTCTTTACCACACCGTTCTCCTTTTGTTACCAATTTCAGGGGGCTATGGATTTGCATGCTAAGATCCCTCTGTGCATCAATGGCTCCGAGTCTCCTGCCATTTATTGTGTACTTTTCTTTTACATTTGACTTCCCAATGTGCAACACCTTACATTTGGCTGGTTTAAACTTTACCTCTTATGTTCCGTCTACATTGCGAACTGGTCTATATCCTGCTGAATCCTTTGATAGCTATCACTATCCACAACCTCTCCAATTTTGGTGTCATCTGCAAAGTTGCTAATAGGCCCACCAACATTTTCATCTAATACACTGAGGTCCCAACACTGATCAATGCAGAACACCACTGGTCACTGTTGTGATGTTGCAGGGACTACTTTGTTGTATCACAAGGACTACTTTGTTTGCCTGTGTAGTAACATGTATATAAGAGAATGAGGTGATTAGGTGGCCACTCTGGTTCCAGGTGGCCGTGGAATAAGCAGCCTGGATTTAAGCTCCACCATGATAACCTTTTAAACATGTGTACTCGTGGTCCGTCCAGAGTCATAACAAAGGTACAACAGATACCGGACCATGAAGTACAACAGTCACAGAACTCCAGTCTGAAAAATACCCCATCATCACTACTTTTTATCTTTTAATGCCTAGTCAATTTTGAATCCATTCCACCAAGTTTTCTTGAACCCCATGTGCCTCAATCTTCTGGATGAGTCTACCATGAGGGACCTATTTGAAAGATTAACTAAAGTCCATGTATACAATGTCCACAGGTCTATACTCATCAATCATCTTCGACATCTCCTTAAAAAACCTCAACCAAATTGGTATAGCAAGACCTCATCCTTAAAAAGTCTTTGCTTTTCCAGAAGATAGCCGATCCAGTCAACATCAACCCAACAGTTTATTGACCGTGTGCTGTAATAGGGAATCCAAAGTCATGTGTCGCCAGTAATAGTCAAGTTGAATAATCTACTACCACTGATGTAAACTATTAATCGGAGAGGAATTATAGGATGAAGTTTACAAGTTAGATGATCTTATCCAAGCAATGAAGATAAGTAAATTCATCCTTACAAGCCAATTACCCCTAACCATGACATGAATGTCAGATGTTGGTTAATACACGGTCTGACCAGCCAATGATGGTGGGTTGTCTTCCCTGAGGTTTTCAAAAACATAATGTTTTTTTATATCAACCCAGCAGTTTTCATTGTCATCATAGTTCCGTCCAAGGCATTACATCCGTTTTCACAGTGGGATTTGAATGTATAACGTCTGATTGTCGTCCACTATTGTAATCATTGGATCATCCCCTTGTTTGGTGATCATATAGAAATGCTATAATTTGGTGCTGTCCTGTCATAAATAAATGTGTTTGAATACATACTCAAAGAGTCATGACCTATAGGGGTACAGACCCTGTGCTGGAAATTGCAATTAAGTGCGTAGCATTTTTATTACTCGCACAATTAGTCAATAGTCAATAGTCGATTTATTTGTCACGTACACATAAATGTGCAGTGAAATGAAAAATTACCCGCAGTTCAACAATAAGACCAATAAAAAAAAGCGATAAAAATATGCAATAACACATACAATCATAAACCAGCACCAAACAAAAGAAACATCCATCACAGTGAGTCTCCTCCAGTCACCTCCTCACTGTGATGGAAGGCCAGAATGTCTTTTTCTCTTCCCCTGCCGTCTTCTCCCGCGGTCAGGCTGTTGGAGTTGCCACATCGGGGCGGTCGGGGCTCCCGACATTGAAGCGCCACGCCGGACGGTGAAAGGTCCGCGGAAGGCCGACCCAAGCCCCGCGATTCGGGGCGGGCGAAGACGCTGCCGCTGCCGCTGCCAGAGCTCCCGATGTCGGCCCCCACCCAGGGGCCTGCGGGCTTCCGACGTCCAGTCGGCACGCGTCAAAGCCTCCGGAGACGAGTCGCAGCCGCTCCCGCAGCATCCGAAGGCAGCCAGCGCCGCAGGTGGTGAGTCCGGGCCGCGGGCTCTGCGAACCAGAACCCGGGTGGTCCCAGCCGGAGCCCGCCAGCTCCAGGTGCATGGCCGATGGTAGGCCGCAGAGGGAACGGAGACACGACACAGAAAACAAAGGTCGGGTCTCCGTTCGGGAGAGACACTTTTACAGTTCCCACCCCCCCCCCCCCCCCACATAACACACAACCACAAACACTACATCATATTTAAACTACAATTAAGACAAAAACAACAAAAGACACAAAAGGCAAACGGACTGCAGGCAAGCCGCAGCTGCGAGGGCAGCGCTGGCTCCATGGTGGCTAATAACTTTCTATGGTGCCCTTCACTCGGATGAGACAGAAATACCAACTTAGAATATATGGGAAAGCCTAATTTCATGTCCAGTATGTGTGAAAGAATCTTTGGTACCACTGCAGGTTATGTTACAAAGCTCTTGTGTTGTCAGCCGATTGGCTTTATGCCAGCTCTTCCAAAGTTGTCTCTCTGCTTTTGCTGGGTTTTGAAATTAACATTCCTGAATTGCAGTAACACGTGAAACAATAGTTGTTTTCTTATGAACTTCAAACCTTGGGTTGATGGATCCCTTGCTAATCAACCTCACATTACGTTGCAGCTAATTTTAATATTTTCTTTTGAAGAGAGGGTGCTGCACCAATGCAGGTTTGGGCCCAACGGGTCCACTTGGTCTAGTTTCCTAATAAAGTCATGCATGCTGTTATCAACACTTTGTACTGGTGGTCAATATCTCAGGGGCATAGTGAGGTGTTGTTGTGTTCGATAAATTATCGGATTCAGACAACCAAGTGATTCACTAAGTAATTTATTAAAGTATTAAATAAGGGACACACATGCACGTATCCCCGAAAATCCCCAAACGCACTCGCTAACCCCGAATACACAGCAGAGCACGCCGCAGGATGTTTCTACATACACACGTAAACCCGTACGCACTTGCAAACTCATCAGAGCACACCACAAGGTGTTTCTGTTCTTGATCACCTGGCACCGTTCGCGCACGGTCCAGGGTTGGGGTTCTCTCACCGAAAGGGCGCCCAACTCCATCCTTTATGGCATTTCTTATCAGAGCAGACCGCGCCACTCTTAGTCTGACAACCAATACTGGTCCTGCCCAGGTGACGACAGGGTTCCGTCTCTGACCACTGTCCGTACCCTAAACAGTTGGTAAGTCAGAAATATGGCCACCCGGCAAAATATGTAATAAGACATAGGCCAACAAGGGCAATGTGTTGTGTCGGAAGGAACTGCAGATGCTGGTTTAAGCCAAAGATAGACCCAAAATGCTGGAGTAACTCAGCGGGACAGGCAGCATCTCTGGAGAGAAGTATTGGGTGATGTTTCGGGGCAAGACCCTTCTTCAGACTGAGAGGCAGGGGAAAGGTTTTCCCAATGTGTTGTTAACTCAACCATTCCGATGTTGCCACAAACTACGTTCCTCCAGGGCACTAGGTGCCGACAGTCCCACAGCAGCCAGCAAATCCATCCTGCCCATTTCCCAATTGCTTGTTTGTACGTTCCTGCAGCACTCTCTCATTATCAATATTGGAGTTGCTACTTTCAAATATGGGAGGTGGAAACTCTCACAAGAACAAAAGTTCCAGTTCCGATACACACAAATGTGCAATTATTAGCCCTTGGAGCATGCTCAGGACAGATTCAATAGCTGTGGAAGGAGATTGCCTGGGAGCTGAGGAAACATCATGAAGACCTACCACCTGCAGCCAAGCTCAGTGACAAAGTCCATCGACCAATAACCACTCAACTCCACTCACTAACTATTCCATGCAATGCAGTCCCAATCTCCTCAATCAACAATCCATAGTAATCAATAATCATAACGAACCTTCACAATCCTCTACTCACATTCACATCCACATCCTCGCCTTACTCCCATACTCACATGTACATCTCGCAACTTATACATGGCTGGGACATCACACAGCAGTGTGGCAAGGAGTGGGTATGTGAGATAAGCCAACTGCACAAGGAATCTGGCAAGATGTCTTAACACATTGACAGGGTGGTTGGATCGAGCATGTGTATGGCCACCACGGCGCTGGTGATCAGGTGTGTTTGCTCAGATCTAAACATCTTTTTTCAGGGTGGAGCTGAGCACCTATGACAAATGTGCAAAGTAGCAGTGGCTGTGCATTGTTCGACATTTCTGAAATCCATGTCCATTGAGTATAATGTGCAGCATTATTATATTGCATGATTCATGTGAGTTTCTACCCCATGTTTTGAGAAAGCAAATCTTAGTTTGTCATTACCAATTAGTTTTGATACGGGGAGAATTAAGGTGAGGGAAGGAAGACACCATATTGTTTCAATTTACCAGCCCTGCAGAAGTTGGTAAGAATCATTGGAGACTTCTGAATCTCGATAGTCTCCTTGGGCAGCATGGACAAACAAATAAACTAGAGTTTTATTTAAGGTCATAATATGTAAATAAAATGTGGAAAGAGGTATTGTTCTTCTGAGGAAATTTTTGGCTCTTCAGTAGCTTCAATAATTTTTCTATCAGCTACCAAAGAATATTCTTAATAGTTGTTTATTTAATTAGTATAAGTCTTCATAGAATAAAATACCTAACATGAATATGAATTTAACATGTTATCCATTAGTATGAGCAGTTTCGTGGCTATTAATTTTACATTTAACTCAGTAAAAATAGATTAAAAATGTGAATGTTTAATATGAATATTTTTACATTAAACATTTCTACATGTGTATTTATTTATTCAAGAGGCAAAAATGAATTGAACAAGATCCCGGGAAGTGCATAGATTAAGTCAGTGTTATGTACAAAGTTGATAATCTCATCCATATATTTAAACATCTGAAAAGTTTAGCAATCTTCAAAAGAGGCATCAGCTTAGCCCTGATCCCTGAGAAGAGGAAAGAATGGTGAAACCACACGTGCCACAGTCTCACTTGGTTAGTTTGGGGAACAAGGTTTATAATGCTCCTGTGTGCTCAATGGAAGAAAAAAAATCCCTTCCCCTTCACCACATCAATTGTCACTTAGACAAACATGAAATAAAAATAAAAAGGGCATCATGAGAAAGTTTATTGCACTACATACATGCTAATATTTCAGTGAGGATGAGTCATTTGCTCGTCTATGCCATTTCTTAGTAATCCTGATCTGTTTTGTGACAACTACACGAAAACTGAAGCTGCTTTGATAAATGGGAAAACCTTTGCAAAAAAAACCTGCTCTAACATACATTTTTAATGGCCCGATTGTTCGATTTAATTCCTGTGCAGGTTTTTCTTTTTAATGTGAAAATAGTCATATTTTGTCCTAGATTAGTACAGATAACAGCTGACAGACTCTCCTGCTCAAGGTATTTGCTGGACATAATTCATTCATAAACCAGTAATGCAGCCATTTATCATCTGAATTTTTTCTCGCCCTCTCTGTCTCCGCTCCCGGCTCTCCTGAGTCTCTGAGCTCTGATGTATTAGCCGGCATATGCAAGCTATGAATTATCTGCTGAACAGAGTCAATTATCCACTATAGAAATGAGAGCCTGGGTGCCAATAGCCTGGAGGGGTCCTGCTGTATTTACGGTATGAAGGCAGAGAGAGAGTGAGAGAGGGGGAGAGAGAGAGAGAGGGAGAGAGGTAGAGAGAGAGACTGAAAAAGATCACCTCCCCCAAATTACCTTCTATCAGCCTCAGCTAAAGGAACTGTCGGAACTTTTAATGCAATAATCCATTTTTATATGCCATTTTTATGACTGCTTTAATGGCAATATGTTTTATAATAAACCCTTCAGTATACTAACAAATTTTCTGTCATATGCTTTCTTTCACTTTTTTTCTGGTCTCTCCTCAGCCTTCAATCAAAGCCTTCAGATTGACTGAAGTGACTAATAGAATGGACAGCTAATGGAGTATTGGATAGTTTTTTTCCCAGTCCCCAGCTACAGGCCTATTTGCCTTTGTCATGTAGAGGTACCATTGATTTTTCTCTCTTTCACTCTCTCTCTCTCTTTCTCTCTCTCTCTCTCTCTGCAAACAGTGCCTAGCCCCAGCATGTTGCTGCACAAAACCAGGGCAACCTCGCTGAGTGACACAAGTGACACTTAGGGAAATGAGGCCATTAGACAGAATTATAGGGGTGCTTGATGGATCAGTAATAGGCTCTGATGATGGAATTTAACACAGACCCCCACCAGGGACAGGTCTAATATACACTTCAGCAGATCCCTTAATAAACCTCCTTTCAACATTTTGAGCTGTGAAGTTTTAGCCTACTAAAAATAAAATCCGCTTTCATTGCATTGGTATTTTACTGTGTGTGTGTGGTGTTGGTGTGGGGGTGGGGAGGGGGTGGTTGGTGTCAAGATTTCAATGCAAGTGTGTGTGCATGTATAGTTGTAAATATATATATGCTTGTCTGTGCAGGAATTTATACACCTCTGCTTGTGCATCTATGCATCGTATTATATTTTTCTTCTGATATCAGAAATCTTTTTTGAGGGTTTTTGGAATAACACATTTTTTTAAAGTGCTGTAGGCAGACAAAGAAGTTAAATTCGCTAAGCTGTAAATTGTTTGAAAGATTAAACTGGTACTCTCTTTATCCTTACTGTTTATTCAAGACAATAAAATTATAGGTTAAGTAGAGAGGTACGTTTTTACCCTTTTTTTACCTTTTTGCAAGACAGTACTGGCTTCTCTAAATCCTCTTTTGGCTTTAATCTGAATATAAAGATGCGGAAAGGATTAAATTCTGCTGGTGAATAAATCGTTTGTTTGTGCCAGGATCCATTAGTCTGCTTTTAAGGTGGTTTACGTTACTTTCATTTGTTTGCCTCAAGCAGGTAGGAGGAACAAATACATATCCAAACAAAGAAAGCTCTTAGCAGTGTTTGTTGGAACCAAAAAAGTAAAGATGTTATTGCTTTTATCAACAGCCTGCAGTTTTGGCTTGGCTGCCAAGGAAAGATTAAATTCACAGTAAATTAGAACCCATACGAATAAACTGACCTCACACTATTGACTATAATGTAAACCATTTACTGATCTGTAAAAGAATTGCAGTTTGAAATGTGTGTGGGTTTTCATGAAAGGGCAAAAACATTTGATTTTTTTTTTGGAATGAATCATGATTTGGACTAAACAACATTGTAAGTTGGAGCAACCTTTAAATCCGCAAGATCTGAATTTGGACCAAGATCCGAAGTTTGTCCTCTGACAGGGGGCTAGGTAGGACGGTAGGTAGAAGGTAATTATTTTCCTACTTGAGCCAAGACTATGAAGCCATCTAAGGGAAGGTGTAAACCACCCAGTAGTGGTTCTGCACACTAGGCCAGCTGCTATGTAGTCCAGACTTTAGACATACAGCGAGGAAACTGGCCCTTCGGCCCACTGAGCCCACACCAATCATCAATCACCCCATACACTGGCACTATCCTACACACTTGGGCGGCACGGTAGCGCAGCGGTAGAGTTGCTGCTTTACAGCGAATGCAGCGCCGGAGACTCAGGTTCGATCCTGACTACGGGTGCTGCACTGTAAGGAGTTTGTACGTTCTCCCCGTGACCTGCGTGGGTTTTCTCCGAGATCTTCGGTTTCCTCCCACACTCCAAAGACGTACAGGTATGTAGGTTAATTGGCTGGGTAAATGTAAATATAAAAATTGTCCCTAGTGGGTGTAGGATAGTGTTAATGTACGGGGATCACTGGGCGGCACGGACTTGGTGGGCCGAAAAGGCCTGTTTCCGGCTGTATATATATGATATGATATGATATATGATTTGATAATTTACAATTTACAGAAGCTAATTAACCTACAAACCTGTACGTCATTAGAATATGGGAGGAAACCGGAACACCTAGCGAAAACCCATGTGATCATAGGGAGAACGTACAAACTCCATACAAATAGCACCAGTAGTCAAGATTGAGCCCGGTCCTCTGACGCTGGAGGGAAGCAACTCCACTGCTGTCATGAGGATGAAGGTTCTCTTCCAATTTTGAATGGTATGTAGGTAGCCGGTGTAGCATTCTTATAGAAATTTGAATCATTGTGAAATTTTCAGAATAAAACTCTTCAGATTTTCATGGCTGTACAATTTCAACACCATTAGGCCTTTACTCTCAAACAAAACGGTCTTAAAGTTCCTTTCTTGTGCTGCAGTATGCATTGTGTGTGAAGCAGAATGAAGGGCACTCCCACTTTTCTGTTTAGACTACTTCAGTTTTTCAGTTCTACAATATTGATGGTTGAACGGGCCTGTTTCTATGCTGTGTCTCTAAACTAAACTAGGAGCGAAGTAACAACTGCAAAGGTTAGTAAAACAATGTTAAATATTGATATTTTCTCAATTGGGTTCCTCAGTAATTGTCCTGATTTGAATTCATTGTGCAGATGTATCCTTAGACATATCTAATTCCCAATAGAACGGAATACAACAACCTACAAAAAGGGGAATAATTTTAAGTCCATATTAAAGACTTGGAGTATCATGGATAGACATGAAGAAGGGTCTCGACCCGAAACTTCACATATTCCTTTTCTCCAGAGACGTTGCCTGACCCGCTGAGTCACTCCAGCATTTTGTCTATTTTGGTGTATACCAGTACCTGCAGTTCCTTTAAACAATAGACAATAGGTGCAGGAGGAGGCCATTCGGCCCTTCGAGCCAGCACCGCCATTCAATGTGATCATGGCTGATCATTCTCAATCAGTACCCCGTTCCTGCCTTCTCTCCATACCCCCTGACTCCGCTATCCTTAAGAGCTCTATCTAGCTCTCTCTTGAATGCATACTCCACTTGGAGTATCGTGTGCAGTCTTAATCACAAGCAAAATTCCAGAAATGTTTGACAAAGATGATAATAGAACTGGGAGAATGAAACCATCCATAACGTTCAAGCATCCAGGAGGTTTTATTACTGCAAAGCAGAAGATGAAGAGATGGTTTGATGCCATTTTTCAGACCAATGTTGTGCTTTGAAAACGTGGATTCTAAGAATTGTTTTCCATTATAGTTTGAGACAAGAACAAGTTGGTATAAGTAGAAAATAGCCACTAATCTGTTGCATTAATGAATTTATAAGGGGAATGACAAGAATGAAGAAATATCTGTTGTATGTTGCAGTTGAAAGAAACCTAGGTAATTAGATCTAAATGGGAAGAGATCATTAGGACCAGGATCATGGTTGCTGTCCAGCTTGAATCTACTTGCAATACTCTTATCCTTATCCATCACTTGGGTGTGCATTTCAGAGAGAAAATTCTAGAATTCTGTGCAAAGATATATTCACTATAGCTTCTCCATATATGCCCTTTTGAATGCTTTCATCACCTTAAATGGCTGGTAGATCAGACATCAAGAATAGTGCAGCTAACTCTGTTCTGATAACTTAACCCTTTAATCCCTAGTATCACTGCAGTAAATCTTTGGTGCATACACTCTGATTTCTTCATCTCTCCTTAAATACAGTACCCAAAACCTTCATGCACCAGGTTAGATCTTACCAAGGTGCTGCAACTAAAGGTAGACACAAAATGCTGGAGTAACTCAACGGGACAGGCAGCATCTCTGGAGAGAAGGAATGGGTGACATTTCGGGTCGAGACCCTTCTTCAGACTGATCTAACTAAAGCTGCAACTAAAGCATGGTTTCCTTATTCTTGGATACCAAACCATTTGAAGTAATACTTATCATCTCAATAGTTACTTGATCAGTTTTGGTGCAAGCCTTTAACAATTTCCACCTGTCAGTACCCAGATCCCTTCGTTCCTCTGTATTTCATGTCTTATTATTACAAAACTTGAAAAATACCATTAATGCAACCTACCAATGCCTTTTATTTCTACTCTTTGTTTGGTTTACTTTATTGTCACATATACCGAGGTATAATGAAAAGCTTTCGATGCGTGCTAACCAGTTATTCCAGTATTTTGTGTCCATCAGCGGAAAGACTATACATGATTGCAATTGAGCCTTCCACAGTGATAAAAGGAGCAACGTTTAGTGCACGATAAAGTCCAGTAAAGTCCGATTAATGATCGTCTGAGGGTCTCCAATGAAGTCCGAGGGTTTTCAACGGGTCTGAGGGTCTCCAACCTAAGCCATGTCACAAGATCCACGTACTTTATTTTTGTTTATAATCTCCACTGTGGAAGCTCCGTTTTTTAATATATAAATTATAGTCATTGATGCTCCACTCACCACCATGTTCATGCCCTCAAGCAAGTAATCTAAGTTAGTCAGATGCAGTCTAGCCTTTACAAACCTAAGGTGAATGATCATCTCGCACTTAATCAAGTGCTTGGACACTCCATCCTTGATGATAGATATCAGTAATTTCCTCACAACTGATGATAAACTGCAGAAAAAAAGACACAAATGCTGGAGTAACTCATCAGGTCAGGCAGCATCTTTGGACAAGACAAATACAAAATGCTGGAGTAATTCAGCTGGTCAGGCAGCATCTCTGGAGAAAAGGAATGGGTGACGTTTCGAGTCAAACCCCTCCTTCAGATGGAGAGTCAGGAGAGTGGGAAACTAGATCTTTGGAGAACGTGGATAGATGACATTTTGGGTCGGGACCCTTCTTCAGACTGATAAATGAGTTTCATGCAAACGGTGTTCGAGTGGGAGAAGACTAACATGAAGTTCATGGCTGGAAAGTACCAGATGCACCAAGAAACCAGTTTCTGTGCTGTATTGTTAATGTAATCTTATGTGTTTCAGACTCATTCACCAGCTGTGCACAGAAAAGCTATTATAGTTGTAACATTAGAATGCCAATCATCCAAAATATTTTCTATTCCCAAATCCTAATATAAATCTACAATGCAAAGGTTAAGTGCTTGTCCATAAAGGAGGGAAAGTCAATCAGTTGAGCTGCCACACCCCAGAACAAGGTGTCAAATCTGGTAAGTCGATGAGAAAAAAAAACTAATTTCTGGTTTATAATATAAAAGAAAATATTCTTTCAGTGCCTTAGGGTTCCAGATTCCCTGATCCTTACTCTCTGCTATCCATGCAAATTTAAGAAGTAAAATCAAGGGCATCATTTAACAGATGTAATTACTGGATATAAGCAGTTTGCCACACGTGTCAATGTTGTAAAAATCCCAATAAATGGTGTCATTCTTGGTTGAAGCTCCAGTGCACAGGGAGACCATGGAAGGATTTGAAAACAAAACTGACGATTTAAGATCAAGTAATTTCTCGAAGAGGAGCCGATGTGAGTCAGCAATGCAATAATCAGGAGTTTATGGTTTAGGTGTAAGTTTATTATTGTCATATGTATCTTTCAACTAATCCCTGATCTAAATGTACTGAGGTACAGTGAAAAGCTTTGTTTTGCATGCTACCCAAACAGATCAGGTATACCATACGTAAGTACAATCAAGTCATACTCAAATACAATAGACAGGGCAAAGGTGAAGATGCAGAGTGCAGAATATAGTTCTCAGCAATGTCGTGCATGAATTCCATAAACAGAGTTATAGAAAGCTGTATGTTTACAAAGCAGAGAATGAGTGAAGTGAACCAGGAAGACATTCGAATAATCAAGTTTAAAGTTGACAAATCATAGATCAGAATTTCAAACACCACATAACTTGGTAAAGGGCTCAAATAGCCAATGTTTTGTGTTGGAAATATGTAGCCTGAATAACATTCTGTGTGGTCTGTAGAACCCCTCAGAGTCAAGTGCAAATGGAAGGTTACAAACAGCCCAATTGGGTGTCAGATTAGAAGACAAATGAACGTATCAGGTGCTTTGGAATAGAGTTTATGTGTGGACCGACAACAACAACCTCACTCTTTACACATTTAGCTGTAGAAACTTTCTGCTTATCTCGTCGTGGATAGCAGTCAAGAAGCCTAATAATTTGGAAATGAAGTCGGGATCGAGAAGAAAGCAAGTTGTTGCCCTTTAGGAAGAGAGAAATGGAGAAGAACATCAGAAATAGGATCAGGAATCAGCCACGTCAGGTCAAGTCTATTTATTTGTCACATACACATACAAGATGTGCAGTGAAATGAAAGTGCCAATGCCTGCGGATTGTGCTAAAACTACAAACAGAATAGAATTTTTTTTTAAAAGACACAACACAAAAAATAAATTAACACAGTAAATTAATCCCTGTTGATATAAGAGTTAACAGTCCTGATGGCCTGTGGGAAGAAACTCCGTCTCATCCTCTCTGTTTTCACAGCGTGACAGTGGAGGCGTTTGCCTGACCGTAGCAGCTGGAACAGTTCGTTGCTGGGGTTGTAGGGGTCCCCCATAATGTTGCTGGCTCTGGATCTGCACCTCCTGATGTATAAGTCCTGCAGGAGGGCGAGTATAGTTCCCATAGTGCGTTCAGCTGAACGCACTACTCTCCGCAGAGCCTTCCTGTCCTAGGCAGAGCTGTTCCCAAACCAGATTGAGATGTTGCCGGACAAGATGCTTTCTACAGCCCCAGAGTAGAAGCACTGAAGGATCCTCAGAGAGACTGAATTTCCTCAGCTGTCTGAGGTGGTAAAGGCGCTGCCTTGCCTTACCCACCAGTACGGCAATGTGTGTTGTCAATGTCAGATCCTCTGTGATGTGGACTCCCAGATATTTAAAGCTGCTCACTCTATCCACATAATCCCATTTATCTCGTGTACGTCCTCGGATGTTGAGCCCTAAAGTTCACAATCAGCTCCTTAGTTTTTGTGACATTCAAGAGGAGGCTGCTGTCCTGACACCAGAGTGCCAGATCAGCCACCTCCTCCCGGTAGGCCTTCCCATCATTATTGGAGATCAGGCCCACAAAACACTTCATTCAGCGAGAGCATGGCTGATTTTATCATTTGAGGATTTGATTTGATCGCTGCCTCATCTCCAATTTCCCGCTATTACTGTAAATCCCCAGTAGACTAACTACCTGCCAATTTCATCCCTGAAAATATACCGTCTGCATGGTGCTCTGCAATAAAGAACTGCAACGATCCATGACTCCCTGAGAAAGGACATGGCACCCATCTTTTAAGAATAAGAGGTTACTTAATCATGTGACCTCTTGTCCTTAAAATATGTTCTTTTTGGATCACTGCATGAGGGGAAGTGACTTTAGAAATTTTAGAGATACAGCGCCTAAACAGGCCCTTCGGCCCACCGAGTCTGCACCAACCAGCAATTACTCAGTATACATCTGTCCTACACACTAGGGACAATTTTACTGAGCCAATTACAAATCAGTACGTCTTTGGAGTGTGGGAAGAAACCAGAGCACCTGGAGAAAACATACATACTCTGTACAGACAGCACCCATAGTCAGAATTGCACCTGGGCCTCTGGCGCTGTATGGCAGCAACTCTATCGCTGTGCCACCATGCCTTCTTGATATCTACCCTGTTAACCCTCACTCAATTTTATCTGTTGCATAAGATAATCTCTCCTTCTAAACATCAATAGTAGGAAGATTAACACCTTCCCTTGACAGAAATAAACCAAACTTACTTGTTGCAGGTTTCTAGGATTCAGATTAATGAGTGGTGAAAGAACATTTCAGGGTTACAAACAAGTATCTTTATTACTTGTCACCAAGTAATAAGCATCTGTGCATCTAGTAACGCAGCATCTGTGGAGGGTGTAGATAGACAACGTTTTAAGGACCTGACCCAAAATGTTTCCAACCCATTCCCTCTGCAGATGTTGCTTGTCCCACTGAGTTCCTCCAGCACTTTGTGTTTTGCTCAAGATTCCATCATCTGCAGTTCCTTTTGTCTCTTTCTTTATTACTTGTCAGAGTAATACAAGATGGTATTACTCCTGTACACCATATGACCAGCTGATGCCTGTCCTGCCCAGTGCTGACTCGAGGATACATTAATGACTTGGATGAAGGGATTGAAAGTACCATTAGCAAATTTGCAGATGATACAAAGCTGGGTGGTAGTGTGAACTGTGAGGAAGATGCTATGAGGTTGCAGGGTGACTTGGACAGGTTGTGTGGATGCAAGGCAGATGCAGTTTAATGTGGATAAATGTGAGGTTATCCACTTTGGTAGTAAGAATAGGAAGGCAGAATGGTGTCAAGTTAGGAAAAGGGGACGTACAACGAGATCTGGGTGTCCTAGTGCATCAGTCACTGAAAGGAAGCATGCAGGTACAGCAGGCAGTGAAGAAAGCCTTCATATCAAGAGGAGTTGAGTATAGGAGCAAAGAGGTCCTTCTGCAGTTGTACAGGGCCCTAGTGAGACTGCACCTGGAGTACTGTGTACAGTTTTGGTCTCCAAATTTGAGGAAGGATATTCTTGCTATTGAGGGCGTGCAGCATAGGTTTACTAGGTTAATTCCCGGAATGGCGGGACTGTCATATGTTGAAAGACTGGAATGACTAGGCTTGTATACACTGGAATTTAGAAGGATGAGAGGGGATCTTATCGAAACGTATAAGATTATTAAGGGGTTGAGCACGTTAGAGGCAGGAAACATGTTCCCAATGTTGGGGGAATCCAGAACAAGGGGCCACAGTTTAAGAATAAGGGGTAGGCCATTTAGAACGGAGATGAGGAAAAACTTTTTCAGTCAGAGAGTTGTGAATCTGTGGAATTCTCTACCTCAGAAGGCAGTGGAGGCCAATTCTCTGAATGCATTCAAGACTGAGCTAGATAGAGCTCTTAAGGATAGTGGAGTCAGGGGGTATGGGGAGAAAGCAGGAACGAGGTACTGATTGAGAATGATCAGCCATGATCACATTGAATGGTGGTGCTGGCTCTAAGGGCCGAATGGCCTCCTCCTGCACCTATTGTCTGTTGTCTATTGCGCCAGCAATCCAGCCCTGCCACATGTCTCTATCTTTAGTACTTGTCAGAGTAATACGAGATGGTGTTACTCCTGTATACCATACAGTCACCTGGTCATCAATCCTGCCCTGTCATATGGCCATATGTTGGATTTTAAAGAAGTGCATGGCTTGACTCAAATATCTGATGATTCTGATCAATGGAAGGCTTAGAAGGATTGCCAGAACCACCGTTACAGCAAAAACAGGATGCCAAGAAACTCTCTGCGATTTTGAGGATGTGCCTGTCCTGTTTCCTAAGGTGGTTGGTCATAACATACCAATGTGTTTACTACCTTCTGGGCATTGTGCACATTCTCAAGTTACTGAAACTATACAACTACAAGGTGCTTGACTCTGTAAAGAAAACTCTGCTGGGAAATTGTTTTCTCATCAAGATGTGACTCCAGAATGAAGTATGAAGCACAGGAGAATGATTTTTCACCTTGACTATGCAGCATCTCAACACGTGCTGACAGTGGATCTGGGGGGACGTGTATATTCGTACTTTCATTCTGATAAGTATATAAAATGTTCCAGCCAAATGTTTTATGACCCTAACAGGAATTGACTGTATTAGGGAATGCTACTTACACTTGTCAGTGCAGTGTAGTTAATAGCTAGACAGGCTGTAAAGCTCCATCTAATACCTTAAACAGGGCCAACTATATTTCACCATGTATCGATCAGGCCCCTGTATGTGTTTTCACATGTCCCTGATCCTGTTTGCAAAGCTGTAAAGTAATAACAGTACTCATGTCAAGAGGGTAATTATCATTGATTTAACCCAGTGTGACAAATTTTTCAGTCATGCTGCCTAATTCATACTCAAAGTTTGAATCCGGCGACTGCCTTTGGAGGGTGTTACAACTGAAGAAGATTAAAGGCTATTCTCAATGGGAAAACCTTCAGAGACCTCCACCAGCTAACTCCGCTCAACGGGGAGGCTGAGACACTGGCAATCTTCAGAAATACCACAGGATCACCAAAGGTTTCCAAGTGTCACCCTACCCCCAAAGACAGAATCAAGATGCCTAAATTACGTGCAGGAAGGAACTGCAGATGCTGGTTTAGACAATAGACAATAGACAATAGGTGCAGGAGGAGGCCATTCGGCCCTTCGAACCAGCACCGCCATTCAATGTGATCATGGCTGATCATTCTCAATCAGTACCCCGTTCCTGCCCTCTCCCCATACCCCCTGACTCCGCTATCCTTAAGAGCTCTATCCAGCTCTCTCTTGAATGCATTCAGAGAATTGGCCTCCACTGCCTTCTGAGGCAGAGAATTAAACAGATTCACAACTCTCTGACTGAAAAAGTTTTTCCTCTGAGTTTACACTGAAGATAGACACAAAATACTGGTGTAACTCAGCGGGTCAGGCAGCATCTCTGGAGAAAAGGAATAGGTGACGTTTCGGGCCAAGACCCTTCCTCAGACTGAGAGTCAGGGGAGAGGGAAACTAGAGGTATGAAAAGGTACAGAACAAACCAGAGCCGGTACTGCTGGTCGAGGAGCCCACAATGGTGCATTGTTGGCTGCAGAGAAGGTGATAATGAAGGGATTAGTGTAGTGAACCTAGCAGGTCGACTAGGGAGTTGGGATGGAGAGAGAGGAAATGCAAAGGTTGGAGAAATCAATATTCATACCACTGGGTTAGAAGCTGCCTAAGCGAAATATGAGGTGCTGTTCCTCCAATTTGCGTGTTGGCTCACGCTAGTAATGGAGGAGGCCCAGGACAAAAATGTCAGCATGGGAATGGGAAGGGGAGTTAAAAAATGTTTGACAACCAGGAAATTGCATCGGCAAGGCAGACTGAGCGTATGTGTTCAGCAAAACGATCGCCCAGTCTACACTTGGTCTCGCCAATATATAGTTCACACCGAGAACAACGGACACAGTAGATGAGGTTGGAGGAGGTGCAAGATGTTTCAGATTTGGGCTTCTTTCAAGTGCAGTTGGTGCCAAACCACGCATCTTCATGCATGTGCAAGAACAGGAAATGTAGCAATTCAGGCATTGAGACAGCTGCCTAGCCACTCAGAACAGGAAGCAAGTGAGCTTGCCAAGGATGACCTGTGTACATTGAACCAGGGAATAGTTATTTGCAACTCTGGAAATGAAAAGGAAAACAGAGTAGGATGTCAGCTTTCTCTTTAAAGTCCATTGGATCCACTTGCTGCCTGGTTCAAATAGCCAGAACATTCACATTGCATGCTGTCAGTGTTCACACTTCTACACTGCAACCAATGCCTCGTTTGACCTGAGTTCTTAACTTGCACTTGGAAACAGCTTCCTGCAAATTGCAGCAGGAAATTCTCAGGAATGTCACCAGCAGCTGAGGTACCCCTGCCCTGAAATTTACAACATAGGTGAGAAATAGATGGTCGGCAGTTGAAGTGTGAAGGACTGTGCGTTGAGCTCTTGATTTCATCTGTTGTGACTGTTTTATGCCATCTTGCTTGAATATGTCTCGTTTCCTGTCTGAAGGTGTTACTATTATATGGGCTCATTTATTTGTATTTGATGAAATGATTTACATATTCATTTGTCCGTTGGTGAATTGCATGTTTTGTCATCAATTGGATATGTGTGTATTTGTGTAGGAAGGAACTGCAGATGATGGTTTAGAAACATAGAAACATAGAAAATAGGTGCAGGAGGAGGCCATACGGCCCTTCGAGCCAGCACCGCCATTCATTGTGATCATGGCTGATCATCCACAATCAATAACCCGTGCCTGCCTTCTCCCCATATCCCTTGATTCCACTAGCTGAAGTTTATGCCGAAGATGGACACAACATGTGAAGTAATTCAGTGGATCAGGCAACATCTCTGGAGAAAAAGAATAGGTGACATTTCAGGTCGGAACCCTTGTTCTTCATTTGTATTTGTGTTTATTTCAATCTGTTTGTTTGACATCTTTCAGATTCAAAGTCTGGTCATCTCACTATGCACTCAGAGTAAACCATCATCAATTAATTATTATTCTCCAACATCTCAATTGCTAGGTTAACATACTGTATAAACCCTGAATAATTCATGCAGAGTTTCCAAATGCCGAAGTTTGCAGGCAATACTAAAAATGGAAGACAGGTTTAATAAGTCCTGCCTTGTAGATTACAGTGATGTATTTTCTAAGTATTTTTTATGCATCAGAAATATGGTATCGATTTAGAATACAACAACAAAATGTTGAACCTGGGAGGTGGTGCAAAAATAAATTATGACTTGAAAAAGGGTCAAAATAATGTAGCAATCATGACTTAATTGAACATAAGGAGGACCTATTAAGGCTCATTCTGCACCGTGCTGACAAGATCCAATTGTCAAGGAACAGCAGATGTCCTCTCCTATGTACTGACAAGTGTAAGCAGCATTGATTAATATTGTCACTTCTCGTTGGAATTAACCAGACAGAAAACAGAACCTCATGTTTGTTTTCTTGCAACCAAAACAAAATGCAGCATTGCAAACGTGAGTGCAATATTTGTGTAGTTTAGTTTAGAGATTAAGTGGGTAAACAGGACCTTCGTCCTACTGAGCCTGAGCCGACCAGCGATCCCCACACACCAGCACTATCCAACGAACTAGGGACAATTTACAATTTTTACCAAAGCCAATTAACCTGCATACCTGTACATCTTTGGAGTGTGGGAGGAAACCGGAGCACCTGAGGAAAACCCACGCGGGGTCACAGGGAGAACGTACAAACTCTGTACAGACAGCACCCGTAGTCAAGATCAAACCTGGGTGTCTGGTAAGGCTGCAACTCTACTGCTGTGCCACTGTGCTGCCCAGTAACTTTAACATGAAGACCGGCTCTTGCACAGAAGCAGACACACAGGTGTCCTGAACTGCAAAGACCTGCTCATGCTCACATTTAGTCATGTACCCATGTACACAGGCTTGCTTTTCTACACCCACAATGTAAACAATTTAAAGATCTTCCTAGTGAAAATGGCCTTCAGTGTTTCCAACTTGGCAAAGCAGAGTAAAGGGTAAGTACATGCCTGCAGAGTCATTGTCACGTGAGTTGGCCACTGTCCCAAGAGTTGGTCAGATGTTGAGGATGTGCTCTCGGCGGATATGGAACTTGTCGCCGGCTACCTTAAGACCTGGAGACTAAAACTGAGTATGGCAAAAACCACCACAACGGCCTTTCACCTGAACAACAAGGAAGCTCAACGCCAGCTAACCGTCACCCTCAATGGGTCACCCCTACTCTACAACCCATTTCCTACATACCTCGGGGTGAAACCAGATCAGCAGCTGACCTACAAGCAACACCCAGAAGCTCTCCGTGCTAAAGTCTCGGCACGGAACAACCTCCTTCGTTGCATGGCCGGATCGTCATGGGGCGCCAGGACATCTACTCTTCGAACCAGTGCTCTTGCACTCGTGTACAGCGCCGCTGAGTACGCTGCCCCAGCATGGTGCCGCAGCGCTCATACTAGCAAGCTAGAGGCCACCCTCAACGACACCATGTGGATCATCACTGGCTGCCTACGCCCTACTCCGGCGGATCTCCTGCCGGTGCTCGCAGGTATCGTACCCGCCAAGCTTTGAAGAGAGTTCTTCACTCATAGGCTGGTGTGCAAGGCCCCATCGGATGCCAAACATCCTTTGCACCACCTCCCTCAGGATTCACAGCAACTGGGACCTCAACGCCTGTCATCTCGTCACCCTTTCTCCCGTCATGCAGCGACCCTCTCTGGCTCTGGTTTCAACATACTAGGAGCATGGAGAACCAGCTGGGAACAGACATCGCGACCTCCTCAATTCGCTGTCGCACCGAACACCACAGCCCCACCCGGCTCGGACATGCCCCGCAAAGAGTGGGTCGCCCTGAACCGGCTCTGCACCGGGGTCGGCCGGTTCAACGCCAACATGCATCGTTGGGGGTTGCGTTCATCAGCAGCCTGCATGTGTGGAGCAGACCAGCAAACAGCGCAGCACGTCATTTTCGACTGCACTGTCCTCCGTTCCCCTGGTGGAGGGGTAGACCTCACGGCCCTCGACAACAGTACATTGCACAGGCTACAGCGCCTGAAGGGTGTTACATAACTTCAGCTGCCTCAAACGCAAGAAGAAGAATTGTCACCTCTCCCGTAGCAGAAAAGGCCTAGAAAAGAAATGAACTCCAAGACCTCAGCAAGTGCTCCTGACCGCCAGAAGCACATCAGTTACTCACAAATACAGGTAGTCAGAATTCTGGACAAGCAATTAATCAAGTTACACGTTGGTTATTCAGCTAGTGAGCCACAGAGTCAGAGTCATACTGTGCGGAAACAGGCCCTTCTGCCCAACATGCCCACACCGACCAACATGTCCCACGTTCCACTTGACTGTGCTTAGCCCATATCCCTCTAAACCTGTCCTATCCATGTACCTGTCTAATTGTTTCTGAAACGTTGTGATAGACCCAGCCTCAACTACCTCCTCCAGCAGCTCGTTCCGTACACTCACCACTAGGGCTTGCACCACCGTGCCACCCCAGTACTTGGACTATAATTTCCTGGTTGGTCCTTTTCCCACTTTCGAAGAAGGCTGGAATATTTGTCCATCTTCCATCCCTTTGGGCCAGTTCCTATTTCTAAACAAAATTACAAATTTATCCCTCTGCTATTTTATGGCACCCATACCAGCTGGAACTGGTGAGTTGATATTTTTAGTTTCACTAATGATTTAAATTCAGTATATTTTCAAATATTTTCCAACAGTTGCAGCTCCTCACTGTGAACATAGTAGAAGCATGTGTAGGTAACATGATCATTGGATTTTGCTCGGCCATTACTTAAGGTCAGGGCTGATCAGCAACCTTGTGTATTTCCCTACCAGTTGTCTCCTTTCCTTCATTCTCTCAATGTAATTTTATTTTTCATTAGCAGTTTTAAATACAACGGCTGAGTATCTGTATCATCTGGGGGCAGCCAACTTCAAAGATTTATGATCTGCTGGGTTCAATAGTTTCTTGTCATCTCCTCTCCAATGACTGATCCCATACCTTGAGACAATGCCCTCTAGTTATTCACCTTTCCAATGCAGAATTCTCAGCAGTAGTCTTACCTTTGATCCCCTACACGAGGGGTGTCAAACTCATTTCAGGTCACGGGGCCGGAATGGGCAAAATGCGACTTCAAGCGGGCTGGACCAGTTGTGCACGCGCGCGTGCAAACGCAGCTTTCGTTGCCTTCGTTTTTTCAACCTGCTCTCATGTGTCTCGGTCTCTGCTGCAACTACAACGTGTTTCACTTTACGAATTTCGTTTCTCATGAAGAAGATTGCCCAGCAAGCATTACTTTTATGATTGGTATCTAGGCCCTAGATAGAGTGGATGTGGAAATAATGTTTCCAGTAATAGGAGAGTCTAGGACCAGAGGTCGCAGCATCAGAATAAAAGGTCATAAATTCAAAATGGAGATGAGGAGGAATGGGTGTTGAATCTGTGGAATTCATTGCTGCAGACAGCGGTGGGGGCCAGGACATTGGGTATTTTTGAGGCAGAGATTAATAGGTCTTGGAGGAACAGCACCTCATATTTCGCTTGGGCAGCTTACAGCCCAGTGGTATGAATATTGATTTCTCTAACTTAAAGTAATCCCTGCATTCCCTCTCTCTCCACCCCCCCCCCCCCCCCACCCAAGTTACACCAGCTTTTCGTTCTCAGCTAGCAAACAGCTTACAATGGCCTGTTTCCTTTATCATTGTTACATTTTTGCATATCTTTCATTCATTTGTTCTATATCTGTCTACACCATCATCTATACCTCTTGTTTCCCTTTCCCCCCGACTCTCGGTCTGAAGAAAGGTCTCAACCCGAAACGTCACCCATTCCTTCCCTCCAGAGATGCTGCCTGTCCCGCTGATTTACTCCAGCATTTCGTGCCTATCAAAGAATATTGATTGTGGAAACATCATGGTCAAGCCCTCATCCTGCCCTTTCCCAATGCTCATTAGTATACAGGAGTCATTAGATAGTGATCAGAAATGGGGATTCCGATTTATCTCCCTTCCCTTTCAGCCTGAGCACTTGTACAACAAATGTAGCAACCTTACCAATGACACAAACTTAGTAAATATCAATACTGAAGCAATTCAAAACTGTGCCAGGGAATGGGGGTTATTAACTCATTCATTAGGAACTAAGCTAGCTGCCTCCATATCTGCTTTTCAATGAAGCACTGGACACGACTTTGAATTTAATGTGCTTGTTCCTTTACACCATAGCTCTCAAGTGAGGGGGTATGGGGAGAAGGCAGGAACGGGGTACTGATTGAGAGTGATCAGCCATGATCGCATTGAATGGCGGTGCTGGCTCGAAGGGCTGAATGGCCTACTCCTGCACCTATTGTCTATTGTCTATTGTCTATTGTCTATTGTCTATTGTCTTGATTAGGTTACAGGGAGAAAGAAGACAATAGAATGTGGTTGAGAGAGAAAATTGATCAGCCATGGTTGAATGGCAAAGTAGACTTGATGGGCTAAATGGCCTAAATCATAGACTTCCCACCCAAACCCAGGTATGTTCCTCTGCAATTGCAGGAGATGCAACACCTGGCTCTATACTTCCATCCTCACATCCTCCCAGGAACCCCGGCAGTCCCCAGCAGATGAGACAGATATTCACGTGCACCTCCTCTAACTTCATTTGCTGCATCAGTTTTCCCAATGTGGCCACCTGTACATTGGCGACACCAAGCATAAACTTGGTGACTATTTCGCCAAATACTTGCACTCGGTCCACCAAGGCCTGCTGGATCTCCTGGTTTCTAACAAGTTTAACTGCTTCCTATTCCCCTTGATGTCCTAAGCAACCTCCACTGCCAGAGTGAAGGCCCATGAAAAACTGAAGGATCATCACCTCATATTCCGCTTGGGTAGCTTACCATCTACTTGTTTGAACATTGAAATCTCCAATTGAGGAAACCAACCAACAAATAACCCCCTCCCCCCTCTTTTTATTCCACCGTTCTTCCCTGTGCACCCATTTCTCCCTTTTCGGAGTAGACTTGATGGGCCGAATGGCCTAATTCTACTCCTATCACATAACCTTCCCTCCCCTCCCCCCCCCCGTCTCCTTCCACCTATATTTCGTCATCTGGCTTCACAGTTTGTAATTCTTCTATCCTTATCTCTTTATCTCACACTTTTTGTCTTTTCATCTCTGACCTTCGTCCAACCATCTGTCAATCACACCCTCCCCCACCCCCCACCCCATACTCTGTATCCATCTATTACTTTGTCTTGCACGCACCTCTCTTCCAGCTTCCTCCCCGCTCCCATCCCATGACAATCAGTTTGAAGAAGGGAAGATAGGCACAAAACGTTGGAGTAACTCAGCAGGACAGGCAGCATCTCTGGAGAGAAGAAATGGGTGACGTCTCGGGTCGAATAGCATTTGTAGTTCCTTCATGCACAGCTTGAAGAAGGATCTTAACCCAAAATGTCACCTCCATGTTCTCCAGAGATGCTGCCTGACCTGCTGAGATGCTCCAGCGAATTGTGTGTTCTATTTGCAAATTATCACCTGCAGTTCTTTGTGTTTACCCTCTAGTTCTAGACTCTGCAGTTTGAGAAAACAACATCACAGCATGTACCTTGTTTGTTCCAATGCAATTGACTATCAATTTTCTAAACTCCAGTAGGAAATAGGGCAAACTGCTCATCCCATATTCCCCCATAACAACTAATGTTGTTTCCCCACCTTCAATAGAATAAGAGGCATATCAGCTACAGTGCCCTCCATAATGTTTGGTTCAAAGACCCATCATTTATTTATTTACCTCTGTACACCACAATTTGAGATTTGTAATAGAAAAAAATCACATGTGGTTAAAGTGCACATTGTCAGATTTTATTAAAGGCCATTTTTATACATTTTGGTTTCACCATGTAAAATTTATAGCTGTGTTTATACATAGTCCCCCATTTCAGGGCACCATAATGTTTGGGACACATGGCTTCATGGGTGTTTGCAATTGCTCACGTGTGTTTAATTGCCTCCTTAATGCAAGTATAAGAGTGCTCTCAGCACCTAGTCTTTCCTTCAATCTTTCCATCACCTTTGAAAACTTTTATTGCTGTTTATCAACATGAGGACCAAAATTGTGCCAATGAAAATCAAAGAAGCCATTATGAGACTGAGAAACAGGAATAAAACTGTTAGAGACATCAGCCAAACCTTAGGCTTACCAAAATCAACTGTTTGGAACATCGTTTATAAGAAGGAGAGCACTGGTGTGCTTACTAATTGCAAAGTAGGATGAGAGGGAATCTTATAGAAATGTGTAAAATTATAAAAGGATTGGATTAGTGAGATGCAGGAAAAATGTTCCCAATGTTGGGGGAGTCCAGAGCCAGGGGGCACAGTCTATGAATAAAGGAGAGGCCATTTAAAACTGAGATGAGAAAAAACTTTTTCACCCAGAGAGTTGTGAATTTGTGAAATTATCTGCCACAGAAGGCAGCAGAGGCCAATTCACTGGATGAATTTAAAAGAGAGTTAGATAGAGCTCTAGGGGCTAGTGGAATCAAGGGATTATGGGTAGAAGGCTGGCAGGGTTACTGATTGTGGATGATCAGCCATGATCACAATGAATGGCAGTGCTGGCCCAATGGGCCAAATGGACTCCTCCTGCACTTATTATTATTTTTTAAAATTTTATTTATTCACTTATTTATTTATTTATTTGTTTTTTAAAGGGACTGGCAGGCCAAGGAAGACCTCCACAGCTGATGACAGATGAATTCTCTCTATAATAAAGAAAAATCGCCAAACAACTGTCCGACAGATCAGAAACACTCTTCAGGAGTCAGGTGTCAGGTGTGGATTTGTCAATGACCACTGTCCGCAGAAGACTTCATGAACAGAAATACAGAGGCTACACTGCAAGATGCAAAACACTGGTTAATCGCAAAAATAGGATGACCAGGTTACAGTTTGCCAAGAAGTACTTAAAAGAGCAACCGCAGTTCTGGAAAACATTTTTGTGGACAGATGAGACGAAGATTAACTTATATCAGAGTGATGGCAAGAGCAAAGTATGGAGGAGGGAAGGAACTGCCCAAGATCCAAAGCATACCACCTCATCTGTGAAACATGGTGGTGGGGGTGTTATGGCCTGGGCATGTATGGCTGCTGAAGGTATGGCTCACTTATCTTCATTGACGATACAACTGCTGATGGTAGTAGCACAATGAATTTTGGTGTGTATAGACACATCCTATCTGCTCAAGTTCAAACAAATGCCTCAAAACTCATTGGCCAGCGGTTCATTCTACAGCAAGACAATGATCCCAAACATACTGCTAAAGCAACAAAGGAGTTTTTCAAAGCTAAATAATGGTCAATTCTTGAGTGGCCAAGTCAATTGCCTGATCTGAATGCAATTGAGCATGCCTTTTATATGCTGAAGAGAAAACTGAAGGGGACTAGCGCTCGAAACAAGCATAAGCTAAAGATGGCTGCAATACAGGCCTGGCAGAGCATCACCAGAGAAGACACCCAGCAACTGGTGATGTCCATGAATCACAGACTTCAAGCAGTCATTGCATGCAAAGGATATGCAACAAAACATTAAACATGACTACTTTCATTTACATGACATTGCTGTGTCCCAAACGTTATGGTGCCCTGAAATGGGGGGACTATGTATAAACACTGCTGTAATTTCTATTCTTTTTTTTCTATTACAAATCTCAAATTGTGGAGCACAGAGGCAAATAAATAAATGATGGGTCTTTGTCCCAAACATTATGGAGGGCACTGTAGTTATTCAATGCCTTCATTGCCTAACCTTCATTGCCAAATGGGCCTTCATTTCTAAGCAGTAAATAAATGGTAACGTTTTTAGCCAAACTCAGACATAAGGAGATAGGCTCCATTTATTGTTAAGTGTCGTTAGTTTGAATTTGTAAATCTTTATCCCCATGTTTTTGAGTTGGAAATCCTCCCCAAGGATTCCTCCCCAAATTCAACTCTCCCCAACCCACCTCCCTTGCCCGCCAACGGATAATTCTTATCCTCATATAGTCATACAGGCCCTTCGGCTTGTTATCCTAGCTAATATGCACTATCTAAGCTAGTCCTATTTGCCTGCCTTTGGCCCATATCCCTCCAAATCTTTCCTATCCATGTAGCTGTCCAAGTGTCCTTTAAATGCTGTTACAGTACCTGCCTCAACTACCTCCTCTGGCAGCTTGTTCCATATACGCATCGCCCTCTGTGTGGAAAATGTTGCCCCTCAGGTTCCTATTAAACCTTTCCCCTCTCACCTAAAACCCTACGTCCTCGGGTTCTTGATTTCCCCACCCTGGATATGAAAGACTGTGCATTCACCCTATCTATTCCCCTCGTGTCAGAACTGAGTTCAAATCCAAGGTACCAGATATTCACGGGGAGACCACCCAGACCCCTGCCCTCGGGTGCAATCATTAATGGGTTGAGAAGGGATGGATATGTATTACTGATATTTTTTTTTTAAATGGTGAGTGGTCAAAAAAACTCAGACAGAAGCAAGTGTGTGCGGCATTAAAATATAATAGCAGTTAGAGACCTCCGTTGTTTTAAAGCCCAAACTTATTTGCAGGGAATGTTTCGCTCTCCGTGAGCGTTGATAGGGAGAGTAATGGAATATGACAGAGCCAGTGTACACGGGGAAAAAGCTACCGTGAGCCGTACAGTGACTAAAAAAGGGTCTTAGAAAATCCCCAACTCTACATGGCTGGCTTTGCCCTTGACCTGTACATTTCTTCTTTTGTTCCAGCAGCTTTCTTCGTTTAGTCTCCCCCCACCCACCCCCGCCTTCTGTTTAAACGTGACAGATATTTTTTTTACTCACATCCCCTCAGTGTTACTTGAATTTAACAAGTGGGCTGGAATGCATGGCTGTGTCACAGCGGGTGAGAAAAAAAACCTCACAGGGGAGTCTTTGTTAAAACTGTTAAGTATTAATTTCTCCTGACGAATTTCCGCTGTCATTTCCCTAATATCGTGCACATGAAATAATCATGTCTTAAACCCAGCAGTAATTGAAGATGATTTTCATTTTCCTGGCATCGTGGGAGCAATAATTTCCAGCATATGAGATTTAAACCTCTTAGCAGAATGCTTTATACCTCGTTCCTTGACACGCTGGTTTTAGCGCTCTCTCTCTCTCTCTCTCTCTCTCTCTTAATATTCCCGTCTCTTTTCTCTCCTTATTTCCCCCAGTTCACTATCACTCGTGCCATTATTTTGTAGATTTGACACCCTCTCCTTCAGGTTTATTTAATTTTCGTTCCATCAAAACTTTCCATCATTTTCGTTTTGTACATTTTCTACTCCCTTTCTCTCTGTTTTTCCAGATTCGTCCCTTTGAAGAAAAACCTAACGTCATTGTACATAAGGGCATATGTTGCCTTAATATTTCCCATTCTGTTCTATCAGTTTCGTCCCCCCCCCCCCCCCCCCGACCGCTGCACCTCTCAAGCTATTTCACCTCCCCGCGGTTACAGTGCATGGCTCTGTGGCTGACAGTGCGTTTGCAGGGTGTTGGCAGGGTGAAACGTTTTGGACGGGATTACATGGGCAGTTCCCTGTTCTCGTCATGTCCTGGGCCAACTGTACGCAGACCAGTTTCTCTGAGGTGTGCTCTGTTCAGTGACCTGGAGTGGACTAACCCTAGATGCGAGTAACAAGTGCGGACCAGGGGTCAGACTTGTTCTTGAGCTTAGTTCAGTCAGCCTTTTCCTCTTCAGTTTATCATCATTTACTCCCCCCCCCCCCCCCCATCGGCTGCACCTCTTTCTTTCATTGACTTTATTCTCTTTATCCACCACTTTCGGATAATTCTATGAAATCGTTTGCTGCTGTTTATTTCTTTCCCCTCACTACTTATTTAACTTTTTTTTAAATACTTTTCCAAATCCTCTCCTGTTTTACTCTGCGCGTTTCCTTTTCGTCCTCTGTCTGTTTCCCACTTTCAGTGTGTGTGCATGTGTGTTTCTGTCCTTTCATTCACAGCCAACTCTCTCTCTCTCTCCCCCTCGGTCTCTGCACAGACGCATTTTCCCGGCGATACCTGACTGATGGCCGCTAGAAGTGCTGAGATTTATTAGTGTTTATGCTGGAAGTAGCGGGCAGCCCGCTGCTGAGCTGCGCGGACACAGCACGCCGCAGATTGGGATTTGTCCGCCTTGTATCTGGGAAGCGATTTATCAGCCGAGTGGGAGCCAGAGGCGCTGGCTGCCACCTTCTCTGCCTTTCACAGGGGCCACTGGGGTACAAGCGCGCTGATCACAAAATCTATGTATGCAATCATATTTCTCTTTAGGTGCGATGAAGCAGTAATACTTGTCACCGCCTGATGAAAGTCATTATTCTGATTAAGTCCCTAAAATATTTCATTTGTCAGTGACACTCCTTAAGTACTTCCCTACTTGCGAGCAGCCAACTGTGTCTATTGACTATGTACCACGTCAATTTACATCGCCAGCGACAACATTATTGTCGCTAATGTGCCCAGCAATACGCACCTATCAAGCTCCTATTTCTCCTCGGCTTGCCCTCGGATGTGAAGGTTGTCTACTTTAAAAAATGCTTCTTTTTTTTTTTGGTACTCATTTTCAATGTCATAAATTTCAATTTGTGCCTGCAAATTCAGCTATTATCACCTGCGACAAACTTTGCAGTCATTCTCCCAAACAGAATGCAATTTGCTGCCAATGACTAGCAAATGAAACCTGGATGCGAGCTCATTTGTGTGTGTGTGTGTGTGTGTGTGTGTGGGTGTGTGATTTTCTACACTGCTCCCAACCCCAACCCCCCCCCCCCCCCTCCTAACCTTCCCAACACCCCACCCCACGCCAATAACAATTCTTGTCCTTTTCAGGAATTACCCCTCGCCTTGTTCTACCTCACCTTAACGTCTGCATTAGTGGAAGATCGATGTGTGTGTGTGTGTTACGGATACACATTCCTTCCGCCCTCCTTCGGTTTTTAACATTTAAATGACGGCGAGAATTGAATGATCTGTCAAGCCCTTCTAAGTGCACAAGACAGAGCGACAACATTAAAACAGCCGGAGAATGCACACTGAACAAATAAGTTGAGATACAACACAATAATGTTTTTTTATTTCCTGACAAATTTATTGAATAAAGAGGGGCACTCAACCTCATCGCACAACAGATAGGTTTTTTTTTCCAGATCCTCTTTTATTTTGTATAACATTGCCACAGGTTTTGTTTTCTTCGGCCTGAATGCGAGATCAGTCTGTAGGATCAGCGTCCAGGACTTTCTTCTGGAGGGCAAAACAGATCCGGGCTGAATTTCTGAATTCAGGGAGTGAGGTTGAAGGGTTGATGGTGGGAGTTGACCGGGTCCCACTCAGAGTAATCCACAATTCTCAGTTTACTACCTTCAGACGTTCAAATTATTGCTTCAAAGTCCTCAACTCTTGATGGGCCGAATGGCCTAATTCTGCTCCTATAACTTATGAACTGATTACGTTTAAATCACAGCTTGGTTTTGCAGTAGAAAAACTGCTAAAATAGCTCAAAGTACCCCTCCCCCCCCTCCCCATTGTTTACCAAATCTTGTTAATCCTTCAGTAAGATAGACACAAAATGCTGGAATAACTCAGCAGGTCAGGCAGCGTCTCTGGAGAAAAGGAATAGGTGATGTTTCGGGTCCAGACCCTTCTTCAGACTGAGAGATTCTTCAGTAAGTTCGTGATTACTGCCAAAGAATATTTTACAGGGCTGTGTAACACATGGGATCTTGCTTTGCCTTGGCATCCAGCCAGTGCCTTCAGTCTTTGTTATGCAATGATGCTTGAATTAACAACTGCAACAGGATTATTCTTAAGAAATAGTTTGTAGGTGATTTCTGCAAATTTTCTACCCAGTCAATGTTATAAATTAAAGCGTGCAATTTTGCCCTCTGTAAATTGCCCCTCGTGTGCTGGGAGTGGGAAAGTAGGATAATATACAATTAGTGTGAATGAATGATCGATGGTTGGCGCGGAATCAGTGGCCCAAAAGGCCTGTTTCCATGCTGTAGCTCTGAACTAAACTAAACTAAACTGTTGGTGTAGGATCCACAAACTTCATTGCTACATACTGAATGGGATGTATTTGGGGAACTTGATAACTTTTGGATTGCATTCTGACTGAGCCTTCCATTGGAAATTAAACCCCCCACCCCTCCAACTTTCATCATGCTTTAACAAGCCTTGATTGCCAATGGACCATTTTCACTCCCGCTGTGTTATTACAAACAACTTTTGCAAAATGCAATAGCAATAATGAGTCAAAACACAATCAAAATACTGTGAGAAATATCACATGCTTGTAATCACTCTCGTTGTAATATATGCCTCTGGGAGTCCCTTCCCCTCCAGCCTCCAAAACAGCAAAAAAGATTAAACATGACAGGAATGGTTTTACTGTGTCATCTAATGTTTTTGCCTTGTAAGTTGCAGATAGTGACCATTAAATATCAAACAACTTCTGAACTTCAGTAGACTGAAGAAAAAGAAAGTCTTGACCCAAAACATTACCCATTCCTTCTCTCCAGAGATGCTGCCTGTCCCGCTGAGTTACTCCAGCATTTTGTGTCTATCTTCGATTTAAACCAGCATCTGCAGTTCCTTCCTACACATTTTGTTTGAACTTCAGTAGTTTCATTATCACTTAGATTTAGTTTAGTTTAGGTTATTGTCACATGTACCGAGGTACAGTGAAATTGTTTTGTTGCGTGCTAACCGGATCTTCAATAGATCTTCAGAACAAACGCCTTTTATTCCCATCTCTGCACCCTTTGCCAGAATGCATGAGAATTGTCTTTGGCTCCTGCCGGTAGTTGTACAATAGGGCATAGTACAAGTCATCAAATAGGTGGCAAATTCAACAAGGATAATATAATGATTATGAGGATGTTGTTTGAGAAATCCAAATAGTGGTAATAGACTGGAAGATGAATTCATGGAGGGTATAAGAGATGATTTTCTAGATCAATACACTGAGGAATTAACAAGGGTATCAGCTTTTTTAGAACTACCCTTGTGCAAAGAGAAAGGGTTGATTAATAATCTGGTAGTTAAATTAGAGAAAAGTGACCATAATACAGTAAAAAAAATTTTAACATTAAATTTTCCCTCATCTCAGTCATGAAATACTAACCCCTTATTTTCACCGTGCAGTTTGGGATTCAATCGAGACGGCCTCGACCCGAAACGCCATCCGTTCCTTCTATCCAGAGATGCTGCCTGTCTTGCTGAGTGACTCCAGCATTTTGTATCTATATTCTTTCCAGAACTGCTTTCCATTGCCAGAACAAAATTCCCAGCATATAATGGGTGGCAAGGCGGCGTACCGGTAGAATTGCTGCCTTACAGTGCCAGAGACCCGGCGTCGATCCTGACTACAGATGCTGTCTGTACGGAGTTTGTACATTCTCCCTGAGACCTGCGTGGGTTTTTTTTACGGGATCTCCGGTTTCCTCCCACACCCCAAAGTACGGATTTGTAGGTTAATTGGCTTGGTAAAATTGTAAATTGTCCCTAGTGTGTGTAGGATAGTGCTAGTGTGCGGGGATCGCGAGTCAGCATGAATTGGGTGGGCCGAAGGGCCTGTTTAGTTTATCTCTAAACTAAACTAAGCTAATAGTTGATGATCATTCTCCCATCTTATTACTTCTACCCTGTTAGTTCAGCTATTACATAATGCCTTGATGTAAGCTCCAAATATAGTCAGTGCCTTGTTAATAGTATGGCAGTTATCATGATATGGGACAGACATTAATTGTCAGCGTGGCCTACTTTCATCGCAAGCTGTTTCAACATGAAGGAACATTTACAGGCACATTTATAAAATCATTTGTGGATAGGTATCTGGTGAGTTAATTAGCTTCATGTATCTGGGACGGAGAAATATATACATGAGCAGAATTCTTGACATGCAACTCAATTCTTATTCTAATCCATGAAAGATGCTAAATGACAAAATAATGTTTCCTTTTCAAAATAAAAGCAATAACCCTGAATAACATCCTAAGGGGAAAAGATAGTTAAAATATTCCCATTAGTCCTCACTGAAGTCAGCTACATTGTAACTACAGTGTATCAGAGTGTTTTCAGAGGCAGGTGAGCACAGGAATCTCATTGTAAGTTTTGAAGCCATTGCCATAGGTCTCATGACATGCATTTGTATCTATTGATGCTCTATAGGAACATATTCCAATCAAATATTTCAACAAGAGACACGAGAGACACCAAAACCATTCTTGATAGTTAGTTATTTTACTTACTATACTTAAAAACTATATATTGTATTGAAAGAGAGTAGTGCAGATTCAGATTAGTTCATTGTCATGTACACTGGGGTGCAGTAAATTTACTTGTTCACACGAAGCTCATAGATTACAAAGTTTAAACAGACACATATAGATGCAGCAATAAATACCATGATAGATGCAACAATAAATGCAGGGGCAGCATAGTGACGCATCTAGTAGAGCTGCTGCTTCACAGCGCCGGAGACCCGGGTCGATCCTGACTTTGGGTGTTGTCTGTGTGGTGTTTGCATGTTCTCCCTGTGACTGTGTGGGTTTCCTCCAGGTGCTCCTGCTTCCTCCCACATTCCAAAAGATGTGTGGGTTTGTAGGTTAATTGGCCTCTGTAAATTGCCTCTAGTGAGTGATGAGTGGATACGAAAGTGGGTTCTATGGAATCCCCTTACGCATTCACTCCTTACTAGTGTGAACAGGTGATCCCCGTACCACCCCCCCCCCCCCCCCCTCATGTGAATGGGTGATCAATAACTGGCGTGGACCTGGTGGGCCAAATGGCCTGTTTCCGTGCTGTATCTCTAAACTTAAAATAACAACAAATGCAGAAACAGCAGAACGGTGCAAAGATCGTAGTGCAATTTGAATCAGAACTGAAAAATGGCTAGGATTGCAGCCGTCTTTGACAATACTTCCAGCTCTCCAATGAAACGCCCTGTGAAGATAGACTGGGTGGAAGGAAGTGATGAGCCTATGATGGACAGGGCTGTGTCACCACCCTCTGTAGGTGCTGGGACAAGAACAGAGCAGCTGCCATGCAGGCTGAGATGCAACCCACCAGATTACCTACTATGGTGCATCTACTCAAGTTTGAGTGGATCCTCATGGATATGCCAAATCCTCTCAGACGCCTAAGAAAATAAATAAGTTGATGCGTTTTCTTGACTATCCCATCAGTGTGAAGGAACCAGGTTAGGTTGCTGGTGCTATGGATGCCAAGGAACCTAAAGCTGTTGATCATTTTGATAGCAGCTCTGATGATGAGGACACGGTTGCATCCATACCTTCACTTCTGTCGGTCAACAACTGGGCAACACGGTGCTGCAGCGGTAGAGTTGCTGTCACAGCGCCAGAGACCCGGGTTCGATTCTGACTACGGGTGCTGTCTGTGCAGAGTTTGTGCGTTCTGCCCTTGACCCCGTGGGATTTCCACGGATGCTCCAGTTTCCTCCCACAATCCAAAGGCATTTACTGGTTTGTAGGTTAATTTAGCTTCGATAAAATTAGCAAATGGTCCCTAGTGTGAAGGGGATCACTGGTCGGCATGGACTCAGTGGGCCGAAGGGCCCATTTCCACCCTGGATCCATAAACTACCTAACTTACTCTTTCATTTTGCTGCCAGTAAGGGCTAGGTTGTTGTACTACGTCTACACCATGACACAAGGGTCCTGATCTTTTTTCTATACTTTGCCTCATCACTGTTGATGATCTGACGGTGCTATGATCAGCAAACTTAATGATCACGTTGGTGTTGTACTGGGCCACATAGATGTGGATGTACAGGCCCATAGAACTAAATGTCATGAATGCCACGCAGTTTTAAAATTATCTTAATTCATAGGGTTGTCAGGAGCATCATGATTTGCAATAGAACTAGCGAGTCATTTTAAACATTGGTTGTGTACATCAAAAATTTAACAATGCTTTTCATTGGAAATATAATGGCAAAACTTGGCATGGGGTTGAAAGACGCATGGGGCAGTATGCTGATAACGCTTTAAGAACAGAGGATTTTAAGCCTGGATTTTAATGATTAAACCCCAAGTAGGTAGAAGGAATTTGCAATTCAGTTAGGTTAATCACTTAATAATTTTCAGTTTACACATTGTGACCATAAAACAAATGCGTTTAAGTCTATTAAACCTATTCCGGAACTAGGAGTGTCTTTCGTATTACAATATTACAGCAGTCAAAAATGAACTGAGCACTAAAAATGCAATTTTAAAGTTAGGCAAATTTTAAGAAAATGTGTTTCTTATTCGCTGAAGGCTAGCTGGTGGACTGCAGTGTTGGAACTGATTACCTTATCAATGCCGAGTACTGCTGGAACTGTGATCCTCTCCTGATGACATAACATGTTCATAGGACAGTAATGGTTAAAGAGTGCATGAAACAGGACTGGCAGAAAATGTGTGTCCTCCATAGGGATGTAACCAACCATCGCCAAACTTGCAATTTTCACTGCACAATTCCACCCTGAATGGAGCACTTATAAATTCATGAGAAATGCTGGTGTCAACCAGGTGTAACTATTGTATTTCTTCACTATTTAGTAAATTATCATCACCTCATTGTTTTCCACATATGTTTTCACCCATCAGCATGCTGGAAAAAATTACAGAGGCATCATCAAGGGAATATAAGGAACAAATATATAATCTAGAGGAAGAAGGCTCATGATCGCCATGTCCATGAGGGGCGAGTGAATGAATGATTCAGTGTGTCCATAAGTAGGACACTTATAAATATGCAGGAGTTTAGGAGTGTGTACATTAGCATGGAGCTCAGGGAAAGCAGAGGAGGATCCAAAACCTATTCTTGTTCAACATTAGTGTAAACGATGCTCCATAAAGTTTGACATTTCACAAAGAAGTATGTTTTGAGATGCAATTCGTATGCTTCAGTATTGTTGTAATTCAGTTAAGTATTTTTGAAAGGGGAATGGTTTAGAATGCTTGTACATTTGCAGCTGTAAGTGAAGACAGAAAAAAAAAGCAGGAGATAGTCAGCACGTCAGGCTGGGGAGGGAGAAATGGCCAATGCTTCAGGCCAGTGAGTGTTCATCAAAACTGGGGAACTAAGAAAACAAGTGTGATTAAAGTTGCAGAGAAAGACGACGGGTGGAGAGAACAGAAGGATTGTTTGTCAAAAGGTGGAGAATGTCATGAAACATAAGCACGGTTCAAGGGTCTGGATCAATGATTTAGGAAGAACACTCAAACAATATAAAACTGGTGGCACAGTGGCGCAGCTGCCTTACAGTGCCAGAGACCCAGGTTCGATTTTGACTACGAGTGCTGTCTGTACAGAGTTTGTACCTTCTCCCCATGACCGCGGGTTTTCCCTGGGTGCTTCGGTTTCCTCCCACACTCCCAAGATGCACAGGTTTGGAGGTTAATTGGCTTCTGTAAAAATTGTAAATTGTCCCTAGTATGTATGTGTTAGTGTAACGGGGATTACTGGTCAGCATGGACTCGGTGGGCTGAAGGGCCTGTTGGTGCTGTGTGTCTAAACTAAACTAAAACTAAACTAATAAAAAAACATTTATTGCAACAATAATAAAACTGTAACCAAATCGCGGCAAAGCAGAAAATAAACACTGAGTCTCACACGTCTTTCAAACTGCAGAGTCACATCATAAAGCTCATCGGTAATTTCTTAAGACATTGGACTGAAGATTTTTCTTGAAGTCACATGCAATGTGCACTTATATAATTAAGAAGCCTGAAATTCTACCCTAATCTACAAACAACAGTTGACCATGTTTTTAAAACTAGCTGTTCTTGTTAGTACTAAAAAATATTTTTATTTATTACAACAGGGCAAGTCTCAAATGTCCCTGAGAAAGAAAGGTTTATCTTATCTCTTACTAGGTGTCCTTGCAGCTGCACGATCAGATACTGATTTTGGATGATCAGCCATGATCATATTGAATGGCAGTGCGAGCTCTGTGGGCCAAATGGCCTACTCCTGCACCTATTTTCTATGTTTCTATGTTTTCTGCTAGCTACGTGATCCCACCACCAGTCACAGCTTCCCCACCCACCCCTTTCCACAGAGACCTCTCTGTCCGTGACTCCCTGGTTTGGTCATCCCTCCCCATCCACACACACTTTCCCATGCAATCATCAGGGATGCAACATCAGTGACAAATCCACCTACCTCTATATTGGCGACTTCCCCTCTTTCAAAGTAGATGAAGGGACTTGACCCGAAATATTGACTGTCCATTTCCCTCCACAGATGCTGCCTGACACGCTCTCCTTTCTTCACTACTGATTTACTTTAGTTCTCCCCATTTCTTATCTACTCCTCACAGATTCTACCATTCATTTACACACTCGGGGCAATTAATAGTGGCAAATTAACCTGTAAACCTTGGATAGACACAAAATGCAGGAGTAACTCAGTGGGCCAGGCAGCGTCTCTGGAAGAAGGAATGGGTGACATTTTGGGTAGAGACCCTTCTTCATCGAAATGTCACCCATTTCTTCTCTCCAGAGATGCTGCCTGTCCCGCTGAGTTACTCCAGCATTTTGTGCCTATCTTCAGTTTAAACCAGCATCTGCAGTTCCCTCCTACACAACCTTTATGTCCTTGGGATGTGGAGGGAAATTGGAGCACCCAGATAAAATACACATGATCGCGGGGTAATATGCAAACTACATCAACAGAATAAACTCGTCACTTGAATTGTGAGGCTGCAGTTTTACTAGCTCTGTCACTATGTAGCCCTTTCTTGAAAGTTTGTCTCAGGAATCAAGTCAAAGACAATATATTATATTCGCCACTGTAGACAATTTTGATTCTTGTATAAAAGATGATCGGGATAGTTGCAATTTGTCATTGTTGTGTGCAAAGCATCTCCCTAGAACATTGATATTTTCAACTGTGCCAAGAAGAAATCTACATTCTCTCTCTCTCTCTCTCTCTCTCATTTTCCCAAGAGCATTTCCACCCTCCTTAGTTCTGCATTGATCAAGTCTGATTACCAATCCATAGAATCGAATATTGTAATTGGAGTGCATTTACTGGGTCTGTATCATAGCTTAATGCATGAAAGGTAATAAGGATATAGGTAATAGGTAATAAGGATTTTTTTTTTTAGCAATCTCTCATGGATAACTCTCTAAGTTGATTAGGTGTGAGAATAGATATCTAGCATAAGACTAGACATACTATATCTGAACTTGATTCTGACTATAAATAACATGCTTACCAAAGAATATATTGAAATACAGAGTATGAGTGTGAGTTACACAAAGTTGTAAATGGAAAGACTTGATGGTGTACTGAAAAATAATGAATACATGCAATGAGTGTAATCTGCTTTAATAGCGGATACTGAAAAATAGTGCTTATTTTGATAGAAATTATCACTCAATTCATGATACCCTACAATATCTGCGAGACTCCAATGGTATCATATGTTGAAATAGCGAATCTCTTAATAAATTATAACTTCCAACTAAATTGTGGATACTGGTGCATTGATCTACTGCTGTTAGTATTTATTTACAAGACTGTATGAATTTTGTATGTATTTCAGTTACCCTCTCTTCTGTCACCTGTCAAAATGCTCCTGCATTTTGTTCCTCAGTGTTAAAAAGGGCCCCAACCCAAAATGTCACCTATCCATGTTCGCCAGTGATGCTGCCTGACCAGCTGAGTTACTCCAGCACTTTGTGTCCTTTGTTTTGAAAACCAACATTTGCCGTTCCTTGTTTCGGCATTTTGTTTTACTTGATGCACAATATCTCCTATTTAATTATCTCGCAAAGATATAACATTTTACATTTCTTACACAATATAAAAAGACCCGACCAGAGAGCCTGAGAGTGAGTGTGAGTTGTGGGGACCTCAACGAAAACTGCTAGGACTGGCTTCAAGGAGAGCACATTACATAGAAACATAGAAACATAGAAAATAGGTGCAGAAGGAGACCATTCGGCACTTCGAGCCAGCACCGCCATTCATTGTGATCATGGTTGATCGTCCCCAATCAATAAACCGTGCCTGCCTTCTCCCCATATATCCCTTGATGCCACCAGCCCCTAGAACTCCATTGGTTGGGATAATGAAGATAGCATAAAGAGGTTCTTAAGAAGTATTCACTATTACTGTCCCGTTACTGAGTCTATTGTAATGGTATCCTAATTGTAGTGACGGACATTTTGCATTTGAAGATTAACCCCAAGATTGTAAGAAAACTGAAAGTGAAGATGAACAAGTGACAAGTTAGCTGAGAAACATACAAGTAAGAGCAGAGATACGATTTGAAAAACATAGGGTTCTTTCCTATTTGATTCCTTCAGGATAAATTCAGTTTCAGCGATAAAAGAACGTGCCATTTATAGTGTGCTTATGTTCTTTTGACAGGCCACCATGCTTCACAATCAATTATTTACTTTACAGACCTTATCGCTGTTGTTTTGTGGGAAAATGTCAATTTAAATTCTGTAAATCTTTTTCAAAAGAAATGAATCAACAACTGTTTGCTTGCATCAGCTGAAAGGTGAATGTTGGTCAGGATGCCAGGAAGGCTCCCGGCCCTTGGTCAAAATGGAATTTAGAAGGATGAGATGGGATCTTATAGAAACATATAAAATTCTTAAAGGATTGGACAGGCACAAAAAATGTTTCCAATGTTGGGGGAGTCCGGAACCAGTGGTCACATTTTAAGAATAAGGGGTAGGCCATTTAGGACTGAGATGAGGAGAAACTTCTTCACCCAGAGAGTTGTGAATCTGTGGAATTCTCTGCTTTAGAAGGCTGTGGAGGCCAATTCACTGGATGTTTTCAAGAGAGAGTTAGATTTAGCTCTTCGGGCTAAAGGAATCAAGGGATATGGGGAAAAAGCAGGAACTGGGTTCTGATTTTAAATGATAAGCCACGATCATATTGAATTGCGGTGCTGGCTTGAAGGGCCGAATGGCCTACTCCACCTATTTTTCTATGTTTCTATCTTTACAGTGAGCTCTCATATTTCCCTTAAAGGACAGAGAAAATTTTGATTTGATGTTAAATGTGAAATTCAATAATTCTCACAATATGTAACTCCCTTGTTTTGGCACTGATTTTACAGGCTTAAGCCTTTCTGATTCACTGAAGGGATTGGCACCATTAAAATGAAGGATTTGCAATTTTACAGTTTGCAAAAGTACTTTTAATTGTTTTGGATTGGTCAATTTTGATTAAAATAACAACATAAATCCGAAGGATGACGAAGCTCAAATTGAAACAGAAGTAGCTTATAACTCAATGGTATGCACATTGAATTCTAATTTTTAGTAATAACCTCCCCCGCCCTAGTGCACATGGATTTTTCCCATGATCACCGCAGTCACCCTGCTCCTCCCATATCATAGGTGATAGGAGCAGAATTAGGCCATTCAACCCATCAAGTCTACCTCACCATTCACTCACGGCTGATCTATCTTTCCCTCTCAACCCCATTCTCCTGCCTTCTCCCCATAACCCCTGACACCCGCATTAATCAAGAATCTATCTATCTCTGCCATAAAAATATCCATTGTCGTGGGCTCCACAACCTACTGTGGCATCTCCCATCCCCAAATCCCTTTCCCCTCCCCACTGTTCCACAATAGACAATAGACAATAGGTGCAGGAGTAGGCCATTCAGCCCTTCGAGCCAGCACCGCCATTCAATGCGATCATGGCTGATCACTCTCAATCAGTACCCCGTTCCTGCCTTCTCCCCATACCCCCTCACTCCGCTATCCTTAAGAGCTCTATCCAGCTCTCTCTTGAAAGCATCCAACGAACTGGCCTCCACTGCCTTCTGAGGCAGAGAATTCCACACCTTCACCACTCTCTGACTGAAAAAGTTCTTCCTCATCTCCGTTCTAAACGGCCTACCCCTTATTCTTAAACTGTGGCCCCTTGTTCTGGACTCCCCCAACATTGGGAACATGTTTCCTGCCTCTAATGTGTCCAATCCCCTAATTATCTTATATGTTTCAATAAGATCCCCCCTCATCCTTCTAAATTCCAGTGTATACAAGTTCCCTTCCACCTACATCCCTTCCTCTGGCTTCCCATTTCAGCCTTCCTCTTCTCTCCTTGTCTGACATCCTCCTGTTCACCTCTACCCTTTGTCACTATCTCCACCCATCTGCCAATTCCCCTTTCACCAGTACACAGTTATCACTTTGGGTTTCGGGTTAGGTTTATTATTGTCTCATGCACAGAGGTACAATGAAAAGCTTTGATTTGCATACTGTCCAATCAATATTAGTTTAGTTTAGTTTAGAGATACAGTGCAGAAACAGGCCCTTCGGCCCACCGAATACTTCCCGCACACTAACACTATCCTACACACAATTTACATTTATAGCAAGCCAATTAACCTACAAACCTGTACGATTTGGAGTGTGGGAGGAAAGCGAAGATCTCGGAAAAAAACCCCACGCAGGTCACAGGGAGAACGTACAAACTCCGTACAGACAGCACCCATAGTCAGGATCGAACCCGGGTCTCCGGCGCTGTAAGCGCTGTAAGACAGCAGCTCTATCACTGTGCCACCGTGCTGCCCATTTTTATATATATACTAGACCAAGTGGACCCGTTGGAATTCGCAGCTGGCAGTTGAAGTACTGGAATTCGCAGCTGGCAGTTGATGTACTCACTGATCAACCAACCATTTCGCTCAGCAAGTCCCTCTTAATTTGCTTCATAAAGAAACTTTACTCATTTGGCTCAGGGTGCTGGTAATTTGCATTATATTTGCATGTGATTAGCATCATTGCCTCCTGGAACCTCTCCCACAGCAAGAGAGCTGATTAGGTCTAAAGACGAAATAAAATTTTAAAAAAAGTCTGTAGGCATTTAAAAAAAAAACATAAATGGAACTGTCATTGCCCTGTTGTTTTAAAGTCGAGATTGCTCTGAGGTATACTTCAATCTGCATGCAGCAGGGGAATGACGGAATTTCAATCTACCCATCATTTTCAGAATCATTAATCCTAACCATTCTATTTTCCATGCTTGCCCGCCCAAGCCCCTACAGTGAATGGCACTTGAAGTGACAGTTATACATCATCTCGCACTGAGCGCTGTGAAGGCTATAATATAATATTAGTATTGTGTTGTCAACCAGCCTGTTCAAGCCATACAGCTAGGACATTAGATGCGATAAATCGATCACCTGTGACATTTTTTATTTGGTGTCACTTTCCTCATTTCTGCCATTTGTTTTGGCAGTTAATAGGTAATCGTGCAACATTAGCATGAAACAGGCCAGCTTCTGCATGTATTCGCTTTTGTAATTTTATTTCTGGTCCCATAAGGATTGCATCTTCGTCAATGAAAGCTGGGGAAGGCAGCATATGTTTTCACAGTCTAACATGTCCTTTGTCACAAGTTATTTTTTCGTGGTTAAGGAAGAACAAAGTCACACAAACTGAAATGAATTTCACACAAGGGTCCTGCATCCACAATTGAGAGGTGGATCTCCGTACTGTATTAGTATTAGTCCACTGTCTTTTCACCTTCAGATTTTGGTTCGAACAACTATTGTCCTATCCTTGGTCAAGTTCTGGGGTAAATTAATTCCAAGGTCAAGCTCCTATGTTCAAATTTGTCCATAGCCTTGCCCCGCCCTAGTCGATTAAGAGTCATAGAGTCATAGGGTAATACAGTGTGGCCCTTCGGTCCAACTTGCCCACTCCGGCCAACATGTCCCAACTACATTAGTCCCACCTGCCTGCGTTTGGTCCATATCCCTCCAAACCTGTCCTATCCATGCACCTGTCTAACTGTTTCTTAAATATTGGTATAGTCCCTGCCTCAACTATCTCCTCTGGCAGCTTGTTCCTTACACCCACCGCCCGTTGTGTGAAAAAGTAACCCCTCAGATTCCTATTAAATCTTTTCCCCTTCACCTTAAACCTGTGTCTTGTCCTCAATTCACCTACTCTGGGCAAGAGGCTATTCCTCTCTCCTTCGGGTTCCTTACCAAGCAGCACTTCCTGTTCCTTAAACCCCAAACTTTTATGATTTTGTTGTCAGGAAATGTCCTCCAAAGGATTCACTAACTCCCCACAACTACTATCCCCACTCATCCAAAATTCTTGGGTATTTCTTGGGTAACATCCACTCTCACTTGTTTTGTTAGGAGCTGAGAGGAGTTATATTTCAGAAATGAAAGCCTTGATTACCTGGTACAAAGGCTCAGGTGGGTGTTAAAGATCACATGACAATACTGATCAAGGACGTTCTCTGTGCCTGTCTCACATTCTTTAACAATACTCTGGATTCATATTTGATTATGTATTTTTGACCTCAGTATTTTAGAGTACACTCATGAATTCAAATCAAGAGTCAAGTCAAGAGTGTTTTATTGTCATATTATTATTGCCAGACAGAACAATGAAATTCTTACTTCCAGCAGCACAACAGAATATGTAAACATGGTATTCTGTAAACAATATAATAATCGAGAAAAAAATGTTCAGTATATTTATATATTTTATATTTATATATTATATATATTATATATCATTTTATTTATATATTTAATTTATATATTTATATATATTAGATTATATATATATGTGTGTGCGTGAATACATATATATGTGTGTGTGCGTTTTATATTCAATGGGTGTATTAAAATAACCTTTTCAAAATCATGCTATTAAAAACCCTTTCAAAACAATAACCATAAGCACCCAGGATTTGTATAACTGTTAATTTCATCAACTGTTAATGTCTATCAGGTTCCTCTATTAATGAACTGTAGGGAACATATACTTAGTTCATGGACCACAACACTGTACTGTGTTCAGCTGAAGTATAATCTGTGTATCATGAACTAATGCTGAACTCTGTGGTAATAGTGATTAAAATATTTGAGCTAAAAACAGGCTAAATGGTCATATTTCTCTCACCTGACACTAATAAAGGTAGAGATTATGCATTTCCATAACAGGTCGCCCACTGTCCAGTATAACATCGTGGAGAATCTGTAGAATTTCTAGCAGGTTGCATGTATGCAATTTTTCCAGCGTTTCCACCACTCCTTGATTAAACATGGAAGCCACATGTAGCCAAAGAGCATGGGAGTGGAACAAATTGGATAGGTCACTCAAAGAACCAATGCATGTACGTAGGCCAAATTGGCTCCTCCTGTGCTGTATGATTCCATAATCCCTGTGGAAATTCACCCAACAGTAACTAATCCTTGATTTCATTACTGTTGTGCTGCTAGATCAGCTGACATAAAGCAGTGGATGCATTTCAAAGTATTTGATTTAATGTGCTTTGCTATGCTTCTATAAGGTGCTATATGAATGTATGCCTTTCCTTTTAAAATGAAGATAGCTCTTCATTCATCAAGTCCTGTCTCTTCAAAAGCTCTGGTAAAATGCCCTCAATCCCGTTTCTTTGGTTGTGATTCATAGCACAATCCATCCTCATTTCTTCATAGTACCATTCTTCAGATTTTGAAAACCTGCCCCCATAGTGTTTTACAAAAGAGGACCATAACCATTTTGTGACTACTAGTATCTTGTAAAAATGATAGAAACATAGAAACATATAAAATAGGTGCAGGAGTAAGCCATTCGGCCCTTCAAGCCAGCATCGCCATTCAATGTGATCATGGCTGATCATCCACAATCAGTACCCCGTTCCTGCCTTCTCCCCATATCCCTTGATTCTACTAGCCCTAAGAGCTCTATCTAACTCTCTTTTGAATGCATCCAGTGAATCGGCCATCACTGCCTTCTGAGGCAGAGAATTCCACAAATTCACAACTCTCTGGGTGAAAAAGTTTTTCCTCATCTCAGTTCTAAATGGCCTACCCCTTATTCTTAAACTGTGGCTCCTGGTTCTGGACTCCCCCAACTTCGGGAATATGTTTCCTGAATCTAGCTTGTCCAATCCCTTAATAATTTTATATGTTTTTATAAGATCCCCTCTCATCCTTCTAAATTCCAGTGAATACAAGCCCAGTAGTTCCATTCTTTCATGATTTATGATGATAGACGCAAAGTGCTGGAGTAACTCAGCGGGACAGGCAGCATCTCTGGAGAGAAGGAAAGGGTAATGCTTTGGGTCGAGACCCTTCTTCAGACCGAAGAATTCTTCAGGAGTCAGAAGAAGAGTCTTGACCCGAGACGTCACCCATTCCTTCTCTCCAGAGATGCTGCCTGTAACCGGTAGGTTACTATAGCATTTTGTGTCTATCTGCGGTTTAAACCAACACCTGCAGTTCCTTCCTACACATTGTGAAAATGATGATTTGCTATCTCAGTGTTGTGTCAAACAAATGAATTAATTGTGGAAAACACAACAGGGAGATGTACAGTACATTTGTTGGATTTATCACAGTGCTGGTATAATGGAGGATCTGAGAATAAATGAAGCTTTGGAAATTTCTGAGCAGTTCTCACCATCCTGACTATTACTCATATTGAAAATTCGCAGAGAAAATTAGCTCAGTTACTAATGACAAAGAGAGTTTTCACAATCAGCTATAAATTTGAATGAAGCAAAAAAATAAAAAATAAATTGCTAAATTTCAAGTCATCATGCAAAGCAGCAAAACACATTGATGAGCAATGAATGACTCCATAATTCTGCGATTACAATTGGTTCATAAATATTGCAAGTTATACCACATAAATCTGATATTTCTTCAGATCCTAAGCAGCATGGCCCATGAATGACTTTGCAAGAATTGCATGTGCACCATCCTGCGACATATTTATTCAATGACAACTGAAAATCATTTCAACTGTGAAACTAATAGCTATGTTTCACAAGAAACATTGGCTATCAACTAATCATTATGAATAACTAGCATATGTTTCAGTTTCAAGACACTGCAGAAAAATGACACCCAGACCTGCACCCAGTCGTTCATGATTGCAATGAAAGATCTCGTTGTGCAGCACTGTAATCTCTCAAACTGAAATGACAAGAAAAAAGGCAATCTTGCACCTATAAAACATTTTTTTATGCCTTTTTCTGATTGTTGCAAAAGCACTTCTTCAACCTATAAAGATCTTTTGCAGTGAAGTTACTGTTGCAATGTGAGAAACATAGCAACCAATTTATACTCAGCAAGTTCCCATGCATGATAATGATCATTATCTTATTTTAGTGAGCCTGAGTGAGGGATAAAAATTGGCCAGGACACTCTGGGGATGTGTTCTCTGTTCACCTTTCGTAGGCCTATCTAATATTTGGCATCAAAGAACATTGAACCTTTGATGTCTGTGCCAACCACGACGCCAACTTAAACTGCACATCTTTCTGCACGTGCTTTTGGTTCCTTCTTGGTTTAATGTCTCATATTAAAGATCTTACCTTCAACAATGAGGTACTCCTGTGTCGCATTGAGTATTTTTGAGTTTGATTATAGTTTATTGTCACGTGTACCGAGGTACAGTGAAAAGCTTTTGTTGCATGCTAACCAGTCAGTGGAAAAACAATTCATGATTACAATCAAGGCATCCACAGTGCACAGATACATGATAAAGGGAATAACGTGAATAACGTTTAGTGCAAGATAAAGCCAGTAAAGTCTGATCGAAGATAGTCTGAATGTTTCAAATGAGATAGATAATAGTTCAGGATGCTTTCTAGTTGTTGGTAGGATGGTTCAGTTGCCTGATAACAACTGGGAAGAAACTGTCCCTGAATCTGGAAGCGTGCATTTTCACACTTCTATAACTTTTGCCCGATGGGAGAGGGGAGAGGAGGGGGTGGCCAGGGTGAAACTCGTCCTTGATTATGCTGGGGGCAGCGTGAGGTGTAAATGGAGTCAATGAAAGGGAGGTTGGTTTGTGTGATGAATCTTGAATTCCAAGATTTGTGACACAGAAGTGAGAATGCTACCCACTGAGGTACCTGGAGACTGAACCAGAGGGTTGTGACCTTGCTGTAATATCTGACCTTCAGTGTGTTCGAATCTCACGTGCACCTCTGCAGCAGTCCATGACTTTACCCCTCTCTCAACTCATCTGCTGCTCACACCTTTATTTCCAAATCCAACAATTACAATGCATGAGGTCGTTCAATTCTGCTACCTGAATCCTTACTTGCCTCACATCCTATTCATAAACTTTCCTAACATTTGCTTTTGGTTAAGCCCCTCACATTTTTAACATTCTCACCTCTCTATCTCCCCTCTCCTTTTAAAGACAAACCTTTTGACTCATTTTCCATGACATCGCTCTGTTTGACTTGCTGGCACCATTTTTACTAGATAACCTCCAGTAGGGTTTTTTAATTTATTGAGCTTCCTTTTTTTTGGTTGTTTATTATATTATCTATTGAACACCTTGTTTACAAACCTGTTATGGTGCTTCTCCAAGTGCTTCTTCATTGTTCCATTTCGGAACATTTGACAATAAAACACTTTTGACTCCCAAAATACATAAGGTAATTTTTGCTTCTTTACAGCTACTCCATGGGGTGGGAGCTGCTTTATGTCCTCCTTGTCCACCCTTGGTAGTTCTTCGGAACTGGCAACATTTGCAGCAAAGTGCCGACTATGGTACTCTGAAGCACCAATTGCTACTTTTGCCAGTTGTAGTTGACATACGAAAGAAGAAGAAGCTACTCCATAATTCAAAGCTGTTATTGTTGTTGCTGCTGAACAGGGGACATTCAGTTATGACATATTTTGACATACAAAGATGGCAAAAATTTAGAAATATATAAAATATGTAAATCTACTAATTTATTAGCATAAGATGCACGATTCAACTCATTTAAATTATTAATCAATAAAATATTATTTATCTGTTTGCAAATGGAAATATATATTTCGGACGTGTTAATAACAGTTACCATTTCTGATCTTATGCTTTTTGTTCTGTGTTAACTATTTCCCATATTTATGTTGAAAAATGGTTCTTATACGAAAAGTTAAATCAAAAAGGCTGGAGGTGTCTGTGTGCAGTGTCAAGCTCATGACTATGAGTGTCACTGTTGAGCAAACTAAGTTTGTGACACTGCATTTTGACCCAAGGGCATGTTGGAATGCTTAAGAACTAGGAGGCTATTATTTAATTCTATTCACTTGTAGAACAATTTCCATCTAGCAACAAGCCTGTATCAATGAGAGGAATACATTTATTAGTTACCTTGTTCTACTTTCAGCTGGACCCTAAATTTAGGTGTATCACTTTCTGGCCAGAAGTGTGGATCCTAAATAGAACTGAGCTTGTGTATTCAGGGGCCTCAAGTCATACTCTGATTAATGAGTACTGCACCACTTCTTCATTAACTTGTCATACACCATTATTGGTACAGATTGGAAAGAGTATTTAAAGAAATCCTTGGTTTCATTCAGGAAAAACTGAAGGCAGGTTTGCATTCATATTATCTTCGAGCCTGAGATTTTTGATTATTAAAATGTTTCCTTGACATTATCTCTTTACAGTTACTTGTACTTGTGAAACTTCCCAAGATATCCATGTCTCAAGCTGAGCCTTCTGTCTTTTCCTTTGAGCTGCTTTTGCAAGAACATCACAGTGGCACAGATGGTAGAACTGCTGACTCACAGTCCCAGATACCTGGGTGCAATCCTGACCTCGGGCACTGTCTATGTGGAGTTTGCACATTCACTCTGTGACCGTATGGGCTTCCTCTGGGTGCTCCAGATTCTTCCCATAAAAAGACATGAAGGTTTGGATTGATTCACAAAATGCTGGAGTAACTCAGCAGGTCAGGCAGCATCTCAGGAGAGAAGGAATGGGCGACGTTTCGGGTCGAGACCCTTCTTCAGACTGATGACAGGGGGGCGGGACAAAGGGAGGATATAGGTGGAGACAGGAAGATAGTGGGAGATCTGGGAAGGGGAAGTGGAAGAGAGGGACAGAGGAACTATCTAAAGTTGGAGAAGTCAATGTTCATACCACTGGGTTGCAAGCTGCCCAGGCGAAATATGAGGTGCTGTTCCTCCAATTTCCGGTGGGTCTCACTATGGCACTGGAGGAGGCCCATGACAGAAAGGTCAGACTGGGAATGGGAGGGGGAGTTGAAGTGATGTTAATTGTCCCATGTAAATTGCCCCCAGTGTGTAAGGAGTGGATGAGAAAGTGGGATAACAAAAATGAGTGTGAATGAGTGATTGATGGTCAGCGTATATTCGGTGGGCCTGTTTCCATGCTGTATCTCTAAACCAAACTAGACGTTATCAGTTCTACATGGCTGAGGTTTTCATCCTTCCATACAAACACATAAACATGAGTTAGGAGCAGGCGTAAACCACTAGGTCTATTAATAAGATCATGGCTAATCTGAGTGCAACCTCGGCTCCACATTTCCATTCATCAGCAATAACCTTTCAATAGACAATAGACAATAGACATTAGGTGCAGGAGTAGGCCATTCAGCCCTTCGAGCCAGCACCGCCATTCAATGCGATCATGGCTGATCACTCTCAATCAGTACCCCGTTCCTGCCTTCTCCCCATACCCCCTCACTCCGCTATCCTTAAGAGCTCTATCCAGCTCTCTCTTGAAAGCATCCAACGAACTGGCCTCCACTGCCTTCTGAGGCAGAGAATTCCACACCTTCACCACTCTCTGACTGAAAAAGTTCTTCCTCATCTCCGTTCTAAATGGCCTACCCCTTATTCTTAAACTGTGGCCCCTTGTTCTGGACTCCCCCAACATTGGGAACATGTTTCCTGCCTCTAATGTGTCCAATCCCCTAATTATCTTATATGTTTCAATAAGATCCCCCCTCATCCTTCTAAATTCCAGTGTATACAAGCCCAATCGCTCCAGCCTTTCAACATACGACAGTCCCGCCATTCCGGGAATTAACCTAGTGAACCTACCCTGCACGCCCTCCACAGCAAGAATATCCTTCCTCATCCCTCACTCTTCTGAACTCTGGCAGATATAATCCAACACTGAACATACTTTCCTCAGAAGACAATCTACCCATTGCAGGTATTAGTCCAGTAAGCCTCTGAACTTCTTCCAAAGTTTAAGAAAAATGTCATAGTGGCTCATTTCACCTTGTAATTAGCTCCACTGGATTATGACCCACAAATCTTTACCTTGTTTCTGCTGCTGTAGAATAGTTGATTTTTCAATCTCTTCGAGGCAATGAAAATTAATCTCACGTTTCAACTAAATCTCACTTTGTAATTTAACTCTGACAATTAATGGGCGGCACAGTGGCACAGTGGTAGAGCCGCTGCCTTACACTGCCAGAGACCCGGGTTTGATCTTAATCTCGGGTGCTGTCTGCACAGAGTTTGCATGCTCCCCCTTTGAACACATGGGTTTTCCCCGGGTGTTCCGGTTTCCTCCCACACTCCAAAGACGTAGAGGATTGTAGGTTAATTAGTTTCTGTAAAATTGAAAATTGTCCCTAGCGTGTGGGGTATTGTTAGTGCACGAGGTGATCACTGGCTCGGTGGGCCGAAGGAGCTGTTTCCACGCTGTATCTCTAAAGTCTAAAGTAAAGTAAAGTCTAATGCATTTTATTCATTTATTGTACCATTTGAGGGTTTAATACCTAGAGAATATTTGGTGATGATTAGTGTCATCTCTGTGTTCCCTTTCACCTGTGATCCCATTTACCCACATTACCATTGAATTGTTCTGTTAATGTGACCTTACCAATGCCCTTTGTAACTGAAACATGACCTCCCAACTTTTGTTTCCAATCCCCACAATGACTGATAACTTTGCCTTAGCCTTATTAATTACTTTCTGCTTTTGTGGATCGTGCACCAGGACACCCAGTTCCTTCTGCATGTCAAAGGAGGTTCACTAGGGTGATTCCTGGATGAGAGATTAGTTTTACCAAGAGAGACCAGACACTTTGAGTCTGTTTTCCTTGGAGTTTAGAAGAGTGAGGGATGATTTTATTATAAAATAGAATATCCTAGCGAGGTTTCAACAAAGTAGGTGGTGGCATGATTTCACCAATGGGAGAGTCACAAGATAAGAGGATGTAAAATAAAGGGTCAATCGTTTATAATTAAGATATGTAGAAATTTCTTCATTCAAAGACTGTAAATCTCTGTTTTAACAGATTGAGGGCCCTTCATAAGAATTGAAAATAATGAAAACAGATCGGTATTAAATTGTAGAAATGGGGGAGGGGTGGATGGGACAAAGGGAATATCTCTGATGGGGTGATGTTGGGGTTGTCACGGGGATACCTTGCGGAGGTTAGTTAGTCCATAGGGTAATGGGGTAGGGCCATAGAGTCACACTGGAAACAGGCCCTTCGGTCCAACTTGCCCATGTTGATCAAGATGCCCCGTCTATACTAGTCCCATCTAACTGAGTTCGGCCCATATCCAGCTAAACCTTTCCTATCTATGTACCTGTCTAAATGTCTTTTAAATGTTGTTAGAGAGAGAAATAAATGGGAACAAAGGCAAGAATATGAGGGCAGTTGAGAATACAATGAAAGGAATGTAATAAGGTGCAAAATGCAGAGCTGTAAGACTATGTTAGTTGAGAGAGAAAAACTGAACTAATATCACAAACATGTTTTCTCTCTTTTCCACTTCTGATGAAGGGTCTTTGAACTGAAATGTTAACTCCGTTTCTCTTTCCAAAGATGCTGCCTAATCTGCCCAGTATTTCCAACATTTTCTGTTTTTATTTTTGACTTTTCAGGTGGGAAATAGGGCAATATTGGACCCTCCACAGTTAACCAAACTGTGGGTGTCATTAATGTTCCTTCCCTGAATACACAACTTTTATTTTCTGTCCATATATTATTGGGGATGGTGGAGAAGGAAATGTCAGATTTAATTAAGTTGAATTCTTAAAACCTATGCCCTTAATATACTCGACTACTTAGTTTAAATTTAAACTAACAAAATCAAGCAGCCTAATGAGGCAGTAGTTAAGGTGATGGATAATTAGTGACTCTGGTACAAACTCATTGATTTTCCAGTAATGGTCACAAACTGACCGTACAGATCTAAATGATGAACCCAGAGCTTCCTAATCAGTTATTGAACATCATAAATTGTTAAAAGGAGTTAATAGGTTTTGCAGACTGAAGGGAAGGCTGCTACTGATAGTTGTGTAAGCATTGAAATTATCCTTGATAGAGAAGTCATTGGGATGCTGGAGTGGCTCATTTTACCTTGTAATTAGCTCCACTGGATTATGAGACACAAATCTTTACTTTGTTTCTGTTGCTGTAGAATAGGAGATTGTTGGATCTTTTCAAGGCATTGAAAATTAATCTCTCGTTTCAACTAAATCTAACTTTTTAATTTCTGACAATTAATGATTTTATTTTTCATTTATCGTAGCCTTCAAGGGTTTAATATGCTGAAAATATATGGTGAAGGTTAGCATCAGCTCTGTGTTTCCTTTCACCTGTGTTCCCATTTGCCCGTGTTACCTTTGGACTGTTCCATTGATGTCAGGCACATCTAAGGCACGTCTTTCACTCATTTGATATGAAATGAAAAGAAAATTGTTGCAGCAGCAACAAATCCTGTGGGGCAGAATTCTGAGCAGTAGATTTTACATGAGGACTCATTAAACCTCAGAAATAGTTCCAAAATATACTGTCAGTAAGGCTCGTGTTCCTGGCACGTGTGATGCAGAATCTTTCCTGAGACCTTGGGTTGTATTTTCCTTTATTGAACCCTTGCTGCATCGACAATGCCAACTTCCATTTATATAGCACCTGTAATGTCACAGAAAAAGGGTCCATTTGGTGCTTCGCTGAGGCTCAAAGCTTTCACTCAACTATAACCTGGACCAGTTTCTTGCATTTGGATACGTTAACACATGATAGCTGGTCCCTAATCACCTACACTTACTCTCAGCAACTGCAGAATTTCAAAATGCTCATTGATGTCTTCAAATTCACTTTATGGCATTGCCTCCCTTTGTCCCTATAATCTCTTCCAGTCTTGTAATTTATCAGCTTTCCTCCATTTCTGACCCCCTGAGCATCTCTGATTTCAATCACTCGCGTTGTGCCTTCAGCTGCCTTGAAACGGCTGGCGAAACAGTAATGGGGTAGCTGGGTCCAAAAGACCTGACAACAGTTGACTTCAGTGGGTAAGTAGCACGAGATCGGATGAAGGGTCTGAAAGCTGCAAGAAGACCCCCTATTTACCCACCATCAGCTGTCACCACGTTTCACTTGGCGGTGTCAGAGAATATTGGAATTGAGCGGGTAGGACAAATATCCAATGGGAATCTAAGCTCTCTGTTCCGTCTTGTGCAGTGAATAGGATAAAGGGAACCACCAATAGCCCTATTTGAATGGAGATGGGCATTAAGATTAGAGAAGCAGCTGATTCCCCACCATCATATTCCCTCTCTTAATCCAACAGTGAAGGAGCAACAAATGATAGAACAATCTAATCAAGCAATACCAATATCAAATTTGCTTTTTTGAATAATCCTTCAAGGCATTTAAGAACAGCGCTATGTCACAGTTGAGCCATAGTGATGAGAAGGATCCTAATTTTATTCCCCCATTCTGTGCCATGTTAGTCTGTCTCACTTAGGGGTAAATGTAGGATAATGTACCGTTGGACAAAATAAACAAAGGTCGGGTAGATTTCTCTCCTAGTCATTTTCTGACTCAAGTAATTCAGTGCAACTGGATAATTGCAAAGGAATTACAGCAATCATATCAAAACAGTGAACATAGCCCGAGATGGCCATATGAACCAATATCTTACAATCTCCAATGGGGTAAGCCACCATGAACACAGTTTAGTTGGCAAACCTACCCTATGTTTCTATGTACTTCCTCCAATGCAAGTCTATCCTCTCACCACCCTCTGTGTGCCAACCTGCAGCTAAGGCTCCTTTTAAATCTTATCCCTCTCACCATACATCTATGCCTTTTAGTTTTGGACCCCTAACCTGGGGGGGGGGGGGGGGGGGGGGGGGGGGGGGGGGGAACGTGGCCATTCACCTGGTCTGTGCCGTCATGGTCTTATGTATCTCAAAAGGTCATGAATCAGCCACCTGAATTTCAGCGAAAGAGACCCAGCCAAGCCGATGTGTCTTTCTAACTCAAGCCTGTCAACCCAATAACATACTTGTGAAACTTTTACACAGCTTTTCCAGATTAATGACATCCTTCTTATATTGAGGTGACCAGAACTGCCTCGGGGATCTTTGTGTCCTCCTCACAATTTTCTGTCCAGCAATCTTTATATTATCAGCAAATTTGGCATCAAAGTCATTAGTGTAGATCAAAAATAGTTGAGTTCAAGCACTGATCCCTGTGGCATCTCACTAATTGCCAACACAAAATGACTCCATTATACTCGCTCTGTATTAACCAATGCCTCATCCAATATATTACCATCAATGTTATGTGTTCTTATCTTATGCAGTATCCTTTTATGTGCTACCTTATGGAATGACTTTGGGAAATGCATATGTTTTAAATCAATTGGGCGGCATAGTGGAGCCGCGGTAGAGCTGCTGCCTCACAGCGCCAGAGACCCGGGTACGATCCTGTCTGCATGTGCTGTCTGTACGGAGTTTGTACGTTCTCCCTGTGACCGGGTGGGTTTTCTCCAAGTGCTTCGGTTTCTTCCCACATTCCAAAGACGTACAGGTTTGTAGGTTAATTGGCTTTGGTAAAATTGTAAATTGTCCCTAGTGTGTAGGATAGTCCTGGCGTACGCAGATCGCTGGTCAGCGTGAACTCGGTGGGTGGCGGAGCCTGTTTCTGTGCAGTATCTCTAAAGTCTAAAAGTCTAATCTGATTCCCCTTGATCCACACTGTTTATTACTTCTTTGAGGTTAAATGTAAAATGTAATTTCCTTTTCATAAAATCATGTTGACTCTACTTTAGTGTGAGTGTAAGAAAATAACTGCAGATGCTGGTACAAATCGAAGGTATTTATTCACAAAATGCTGGAGTAACTCAGCAGGTCAGGCAGCATCTCAGGAGAGAAGGAATGGGTGACGTTTCGGGTCGAGACCCTTCTTCAGACTTTAGTGTGAGATGATTTTCTAAATGTCCAGCTATTACTCTCTTAATAAAGGATTCCAGCGCTTTTGAGATTACGTTTGTTAGGCTAACAGGCCTAAAGTTTCCATGTTGTTCTTTGCCTCTTTTCTGTAACCATGACATTATATTTGTAGCTTTCCAGTGTTCTGGAACCTCTCCCGAGTCCAGGGAATTTTGGCAAGTCACAGCCAACACATTCAATACATCTATAGTCACCTCCTTCAGGAGCCTTGGGTACAGGTAATCAAATGTAGAGTCTTTTTAGGCTTTAATCACAATAGTTTTCCTCTTAGTAGAAATTGTAGATGCTGGTTTACAAAAAAAGACACAAAGTCCTGGAGTAACTGAGTGGGTCAGGCAGCATCTCTGGAAAACATGGTTAGGTGACATTTCAGGTCAGGGTGTTTCTTCAGACTTATTGTGGTGGTGGGAGGGGGTGGGGGAAGAAAGCTGGAAGGGAAAGCCTGGAAAATTAGAGGTACACTCCCCCCCCCCCCCCCTCTTTTCACCTGTATTCACCTATTATTTGCCAGGCTTTGTCCTGCCCCAGATTTCTCCACCCCACCCTCTCCATAATCACCGAAGAAGGGTCCTGACCTGAAACATCACCTATCCAAAATCTCCAGAGTGGCTGAGTTGCTCCAGCACTTTTTTTTGTTTTTTTTTTGTTTACCACATTCTTCTCGTAAGAGGTTGTTTTATATTCCTTCTTTCATAAGTTCATACATTCAGAGGTCACAGGAGCAGAATCGGGCCATTCGGCCTTTCGAGTCTACTCCGCCATTCAATCATGGCTGATCTATCTTTCCCTCCCAACCCCATTCTCTTGCCTTCTGCCCATAAATGTTGACACCCTTACTAATCAAGAATCTGCCAATAGACACAAAATGCTGGAGTAACTCTGTGGGCCAGGTAGCATCGCTGGGGAAGAGGAATAGATGACGTTTCGGGTCGAGACCCTCCTTCAGACTGAGAGTCAAGGGAGGAGGAAACCAGAGGTATGAAAAGGTACAGATAACAAAAGAATGGAAGGCATGAAAAAGAGCAAATCAAAGCCAGCATGGATGATCACGGAGAGACCACAATGGTCCATTATTGACTGTGGAAGCGGTGATAACAAAGGGATACAGAAGTGAGACTAAGCAGGGCGACAGTAAAAATAGTAGGACAACTAGGATGGGGGAGGAACAGCAGGAGAGGGAATGCAAGGGTCACTTAAAATGAGAGAAATCAAGTTCATAAGTTATAGGAGTAGAATTAGGCCATTCGGCCCATCGAGTCTACTCTGCCATTCAATCATGGCTGATCTCTGCCTCCTAATGCCATTTTCCTGCCTTCTCCCTATAACCCTTGACACCCGTTCTAATCGAGAATTTGTCTATCTCTGCCCTAAAAATATCCACCGACTTGGCCTCCACAGCCCTCTGTGGCAATGAGTGCCACAGATAATAATAATAATAATATTCATTTATTGTCATTGCAACGAGTACAACGAAATTAAAAAACAGCCAATCCTGACGGTGCGTACAAACATATATGCAATAAATGCAAAAACAAATAAATACATAAATACAATTAAATTAAGTACAAGATTTTTTAACGGTGTTGCCTAGTGCACAGGTAGTGTTCAGTTCTCGTATGGCCCTGGGGTAAAAACTGTTCTTAAGTCTGTTTGTTCGGGATTTGATTGACCTGAAACGTCGACCAGAGGGCAGATGAACAAACAGACGGTGGCCGGGGTGGGATGGATCTTTTATTATTTTGCCTGCTCTACTGAGGCAGCGCAGGCTGAACAGGTGCTCCAGGGAGGGCAGTGAGCAGCCGATGATTTTCTGGGCCGTCGTGATGACCCTCTGAAGGGCCTTCCTGTCCTTTTCTGAGCAGCTGGCATACCATGTGGTTATACAGTATGCCAGCACACTCTCGATGGAGCAGCGATAGAAGGACAACATGAGCTTCTCCTGCAGGTTGGTTTTCCTGAGGATCCTCAGGAAGTGGAGTCTCTGCTGTGCCTTCTTTACTGTGGTGATGGTGTTGGTAGACCAGGTGAGATCCTCTGCGATGTGCGTACCCAGGAACCTGAAAGCTGGTACCCTTTCCACGCAGACCCCATTGATGTAGAGTGGGTCGTAATCTCCACTGGTTTTTCTAAAGTCAATTATAAGTTCCTTTGTTTTGGAGGAGTTCAGGACCAGATTGTTCACTGATTAACTACCCTCTGACCAAAGAAGTTCCTCCTCACCTTCTTTCTAAAAGAGCGTCCATTAATTCTGAGGCTATGACCTCTGATCAATATTCATACCGCTGAGTTGTAAGCTTTGCAATGAGAAAAGATCAGATACTGTATATTCATGTGAGCACACAGGACCATCCGGTCCAATTTTGCGATTGTCACAATTTCACCTGGGAAATGTTGCTTCCAGGATCTCCAGGTTAAAAGATAATCAATGATTGTTTCCTGCAGTTAACTTCTAAGCAATAGGGGGTAATCAATTAAATATCAGGTCTTAATTAATAAATATCTATGTTGAATGGTACTAAGCTTAGATGAAACCAGGTTACTAAATAAACAATCTTTGTGGATGTACAGAATAATGAAAGTAAGAGGAAAAATAAAGAATTTATTCAAAGTTTAACAGAAATGAGACTGCATGGACTTTTGTGTATATTTTTAAAGCAGATAAACCTGGTCCAGGCAAGGTAATCAACTAACAATAATAATCAAATAATCAATGCCATTCTAATGAAAATGATGCAGGAGTATATAGTTGGATAAAAATAAAGAAAGAAAAATAGTCAACAAAGATTTACAGGCAAAAATCTTGGATGACTTCACAGATTCAGGAGAACCAGGTTCGATTTCTGAAAGAGAAATTTGAAACATAAAATTTTTGTAAACCTTGTGGTACAGATCTGAGAATAATTATTATAGCCAGACAAAGGGCTGAAGAAAGGTCTCGACCCAAAACATCACCCATTCCTTCTATCCAGAGATGCTGCCTGTCCTGCTGAGACATTTTGTGTCAATCTAAAGGAATATTAAAAATGGAGGAAAAAAGGAAATAAACAGAAGTGGAGAAACTTGATTTTAATTTTGATTTGAACCAAGGACAAAGGAAAATGGGAAGCATTCTTCAAAGAGCATTGTGTTAAATTGTGCTTTCAAAAAACGCAGCATTACAAAAGAGTTACATCAATTTTCAATTCAAATAAGAACAGTCTCAGGCACAAGAATATATGTTCAAAGCGCTGGCCAATGAAAAGGGAATCTCTCTCTGTATCTGGGATAATGCTGTGCTGAGAATGTGCATTAAGAAGAGGGCCAGTGAGAGGATTATGTGAGGTTTACAGTGTCTGTTTGGCCTGTGCGATATCTTACTGACTAATAGCACAAGTAGCTTTGAGCCCTCACTTACTGAGCACAGCGAGCTAATAACAGTCTTGTCAGCAGATTGGGAATGGCAAGTGCTGCAGAGAAAAGTAACATTTCTGGTGTGTTTAAACTGAAGGCTTAGCAATTTAATTTTTCATCACTCAGAACGTTTTGAAACAAAAGTATCACCTTAAGGTTTGGTTAAGCACTTATTAGTTAATATTTTGAACAATATTGCTATCTTGTACTGTCTCATCAATTAGCCTTCATTTGCAAACAAAAGCAATTAGCACTGATGATTTGTGGATTCCAATACACCAGGCTCCAAAATAATTGGACATAAACTTGCTGAGTTATAACTGCAAGAGGTTTGCAATCCTAACTCTGCTGTTAGCAGAAACTATAAGGCTTTGGAGGATTGATGGAAGTATTAGCACCCAGGTTCTTGTTAAACGTCAGCCTTAGCTCAGTGGTTGTTCTCTTCAGTGGTTGACCTCTTGTCTTAGGTTACGAGTTTGAGTCCCACTACCAGAGTTAAGCATATAATCTTAGCTGACATTTCAATGTAGTTTTGATGGAAATGCTGCAATGCTGCCTTCTTAAAAAAAAGCTAACTTGCTGATGGACATTAAATTACAACTGTGTTTGCTTTCGCTGATGTGTAAAACATTATCATTCAAAGAAAAACAGGACTGAAGCCCTAACTAATGTACTTCAACAATTACGCTATCATTATGCAGGAAGGAAGTGCAGATGCTAAGTTTTTACCAAAGATAGACACAAAGTGCTGGAGTAACTCAGCGTGTCAGGCAGCTTCTCTGGAAAAAAAGATGGTGACATTTTAGGTCTGAAGAAGGGTTCCGACCTGAAACGTCACCCATCCTTTTTCTCCAGAGATACTGCCTGACATTCTGAATTACTCCAGCACTTTGTGTCTATCATTAAGCTATCGTTAATTGTTATATTAATTAATGAAGCTAAACTATAATAGTGATTAAACTACAAATATGCTTTGGGAATCTTCAAACTGAAAATGCTGAAAACGTTAAATAAACTTAGCGAATGCTGGAAACATTCAAAAGGTCAGGCAGCATCTGGTAGCAAGAGAAACAGAGTTAAGGTTGTAATATCAATGAAGACGCTAAGGACAACTTCACTTTCTTTCTGTGTAGGGGGGAACTGCAGATGCTGGTTTAAATCAAAGACAGACACAAAAGGCTGGAGTAACTCAGCGGGACAGGCAGCATCACTGGAGAGAAGGAATGGATGATGTTTCGGGTCGAGATCCTTCTTCAGACTTCTTCTCTTCCTTTCTTATCTGTCTCAGTGATTGGTTTAGCTGAACTCCAGATAGAGCATTGAGTGCATGTCATTTAAAAATACTTTGTGGACAATGGAATATTGTGAGAAATGTGATAATATTAGACCCAGATGGAGGAAGAAAGCATTTATATTCACTATAATGTTCATAGTAAAAAATGAACCCAGACTGTACTCAGAAATCATTGGTATTAATATGACCAATGATGAGCCTCATAATTATAATCTATTATTCTCAAAGAAATGCTCCATTTATAGCTAATTTGGCAAATTAAAGCTATATTATTCAAAACCTGATCACTATCTTAATCTATTAGTAGGATCATCTGCATTACCAATTCCCAAATTAATCTGATTGCAGTAATTTCTAGTTAAGTGAAATATTGAAAGTACATTTTTTAGTTGCCAGAAATGTCACAGTTATTATGAAATAAAATAGAAAATAATGGAAACATTCACCCAGCTAGGTAGGATCTGTGGAAAGAGAAACAAGATAAGGTCAAAGATCTTTCATCAGATTTAGTTATCATCAGAATCAGGTCATATTAATAGAAACATAGAAATATAGAAAATAGGTGCAGGAGGAGGCCATTTGGCCCTTCGAGCCAGCACCGCCATTCATTGTGATCATGGCTAATCATCCACAATCAGTAACCTGTCCCTGCCTTCTCCCCATATCACCCGATTCCACTAGCCCCCTAGAGCTCTATCTAACTCTCTTTTAAATTCATCCAGTGAGTTGGCCTCCACTGCCTTCTGTGGCAGAGAATTCCACAAATTCACAACTCTCTGGGTGAAAAGGTTTCTTCTCACCTCTGTTTTAAATGGCCTCAGTTTTAAATTTGATCATTTTTGCCAAATTGTTTCCTACTACAGAGAACTATTGATTACCTTGCATTAGGCGTTAGGTCTGTACATGGCTTGTTTTGTTTATGACCAAGGAATCATTTGCTTGTTAGTATAATCATGGAAATAGCAGCTGCCTGGGAATGTTCAGCACATTTTTCAAGGCCTCTTAACCTAACATAAATAATACTACTCAGTTGTCAGAAGTAACTCAGAAAATATCCTTTTATACATTTCTGATTTGGCTCCATTGATCAAATTAAAAATTTAGAAGCAGGTATGAACACACAACCCAATAGTGTGTCGAGGATCCACAGTTTGAGGATTACTTTCTTGGCAAGTGCCTCTGCATTATCCAGTCTTTGCTTTCTACTCAGATTATGCTTTCCATTTTTTATTGAATAAAAAACCTCTGTTTCCCTAAAATTGTCAAACCAGGGAATTTTGTGGCATCTGAACTGCTGTAAACCAATTAGTCACAATGTTACGTTTCAAAATAATAAGATGCACTCTATTAGGCATAAATGCCAATACTGTGGAGTGTGCAAAAGGCTTTTGCAAAATGGTACAGAAATGGTTTCTTATTTTTGAACAAGCTAGAAGGTGGAGGTATAGTGTTGCACTGGATTTAGAAAACATAGTCCCTGATTAACTCACATTTTGCACCAATTCCCAGCATGAGTCCAGCAGTCAGATATTTTTTGGGATGTATCCTGTTTTTACTGCGTTTCCACAGTTAGAAACATAGAAACATAGAAAATAGGTGCAGGAGTAGGCCATTCGGCCCTTCGAGCCTGCACCGCCATTCAATATGATCATGGCTGATCATTCAGCTCAGTAGCCTGTACCTGCCTTCTCTCCATACCCCCTGATCCCTTTAGCAAAAAGGGCCACATCTAACTCCCTCTTAAATATAGCCAATGAACTGGCCTCAACTACCTTCTGTGGCAGAGAATTCCACAGACTCACCACTCTCTGTGTGAAGAAATGTTTTCTCATCTCGGTCCTAAAAGACTTCCCCCTTATCCTTAAGCTGTGACCCCTGGTTCTGGACTCCCCCAACATCGGGAACAATCTTCCCGCATCTAGCCTCTCCAACCCCTTAAGAATTTTATATGTTTCTATAAGATCCCCCCTCAGTCTTCTAAATTCCAGCGAGTACAAGCCCAGTCTATCTAGTCTTTCCTCATATGTAAGTCCCGCCATCCCAGGGATCAATCTGGTGAACCTTCTCTGTACTCCCTCTAAGGCAAGAACGTCTTTCCTCAGATTATTACATTGGCATTACTTTAGACTTCAAAGATACAGCATGAAAACAGGCCCTTCGGCTCACCAAGTAGCAACCACCCCATACACTAACACTATCCTACACACTAGGGACAATTTACAATTTTTCACTGAAGCCAATTAGCTTACAAACCTGTACGTCTTTGGAATGTGGGAGGAAACCGGAGCACCCGGAAAAAAACCCCACAGGGTCACAGGGAGATCCTAGAAACTCTGTACAGACAACACCCATAGTCGGTATCGAACCCAGGTCCCTAGTGTTATAATTCAGCAACTCTACCATTGCGCTACTGCGCCCCCAGTCTTGGGACTTTAATAAGTGCCCTCATAAACCTGTGACTTGAACACCCAGTGCACCAAATAGTAGCCAAAATAGATTTTAAAAACCTTTCCTATTGTTAGCATCAACAAATAGTCATAGAGTCACATGGCACAGAAAGCACTCTGATCATCAAGCATATATTTATAATAATCTCAATTTATTCTCCCCAAGTTCTCAACGAGTATCCTCTAGATTCCACCACTTAGCCACACCCGAGGGGCAATTTACAGTGCCCAATTAATACCAATGGAAGTGCATTCTTTCGCATTTTGCACTATGATGAAGCGTTATGTTAAAAATAGCAGTGTTCCAAACATGCATTTCATTCCATTTTTATTTTCTGAGACAGCGCTTACTCAAACTCACATGCTAGGTAAGGGAATCAAGAACTGCAGGTGCAGGAGAACTAAAATAAAAACAATTCAGTCAGCATTTATGGAGGGAGTTAATATTTCATTTATCTGAATCGTTCACTTTCCACGGATGCTACCTGACCTCGCAAGCAATTTCAACATTGTCTGCTTTTATTCCACAAAGTAATAGGCTTGGAGCAGTGGTGACCAAAGTCCCTGTGAAATGGCATGATACGAAAAGAAGGAATATACAGGCACAGCAAAATATTGTTAAGAATGAGATTCTCAAAGAACAGCGCAGCACAACATTTTGACAAAGACCTCTGTGTGTGAGAACTGTGCCATCTTCTGCATAAAAACTTGACATCTTCCATCCTGACCGATCTGCCTTTATTAGGGACAATAAACTTCTGTAAGAGCAGTAATCTCCAGCAATTATAGAGCAGCTGAAGAATATCATCCAAAGTGCTATGTGGATAGGAGCGTTGACACCACTGTGAGGAGAGGCGATGCGCTGTGTGTGTTTGACTTGTATTCTAGGCAACAAAGTGATATTACTGTCTTTTTTTTGTCTCAGGTATCCTTCAGTACAAAGTACAGAGGGAACTGTGGACTGTGGTGCTATTAACAAGGTGCAAGAGGAGCAGCGGAAGACAATTCAACAAACATGATAAATCTACAGAATTTGTAACTGGAAGAAATGTGATGTCTTAACAGTCTGGCGGCCTCACTAATATTTTAGCTTGATGAGTGCTACACCACCTTCCTGGCAAAAATGATTTGGCCATGAAGATTCCTGGGCGGTTACTTTGGATGCAGATGATTACTATCGCTCTTCTGTGGTGGGCAGCAGGGTGGTGCAGCGGTGGAGTTGCTGCCTTACAGTGCCAGAGACCCGGGTTCGATCCTGACTATGAGTGCTGTCCGTACAGAGCTTGTATGTGCTCCTGTGACCTTGTGGGTTTGCTCCAGGTGCTCCAGGTTTCCTCCCTACAGTTTGTAGGTTAATTTACTTTGGTGCAATTGTAAATTGGCTCTAATGTGTGGGATAGTGGAGTTTGGTGATTGCTGATCGGCGCGGACTCGGTGGGTCGAAGGACCTGTTTCTGCACAGTATCTTTAAAGTCTACTGTAAAGTCTAAAGATAAGTGACATGAGCACTTAATTACACTCATTGTTTGACGTCCCCAATCTGTAATAACCGTCTTTGCACCATTTCTCCATCTTTCACAAGCCAATGCAGTCATGTAGTCACTTGACATCCACAACGACTTTGAGCTTGTGATTCTTTGCCTTGTGCTGAGTAGATTATGAACCTTTAACATGCAGAACTCAAAGAAATAGATCAAGGTCCTTCACAGACTTCTTATCTGGAACTTTTTACAAAACATTATTGGAAATCAAACACCAATTAGTCACATTTCCATCCACAGATGCTGCCTGACCCCCTAAGTTCCTCCAGCTGCCCTCTTTATATTGCAACCTAAACAGCAATTAGTCAATGACAAAGCCTTCAAATGAGCAGCCTTAAAAAAGCGATCGTTGTTTAGAACCACAACATTAATTCATTTTAGAGTCAATGCAAAATCAGCATCACTAGAGTAGCACTACCTTCTTAAACCATTGATATTTTCATAATATTGTTGCGTAAGGTATTACAGGTTTGGGGTACAGTGACTATGAAGGACTGGCTATAAAATTACATTAAATTTCAAGTGGAACCTCAGGGGCTACTTTTTCACTCAGAGGATAGTCCATACCAGGAATGATCTGCCAGAGGAAGCTATGGAAACAGATACTGTTACAACTTTCAGAAGACATTAGGACAGATCTATGGACAGGAGCAGTTAGAGGGATATTGGCCAAAAGGGGGTATAAGGGACTAGCCCAGAATAGCAACTTGGATGGCATGGGTAAGGTGGGCCGAAGGGCCTGTTTCCATGCTGTATGATTCTATGGCTCTATAACTTCACTGCAAAATTGAAGTTGGAGGGTGATTGTACCCAAAGTGCCACTTTGGCAGTTTTTCAAGGCATCCAAGAGAGTTTCACAGATCTGTGCTCTACTCCCCACAATGTTTGGAGATTCCATTACAACGTTTGAGATTCTACCACCACATGAAGCTGTGTCTCAGCTCCAGACCATCTGAGAATGTGACATCAGCCTTCTCCATCTGCCTTTGGTATATCTGCAAGGATTTCTTTTTATTCTTTAATATTTTGGGGAGCTGGGTTTCACTGGCAAGGCCATCATTCATGTCCACCCCCAAATGCTCTTAAGAAATTTGTGTCATGCTATCTTCTTGAACCATTGGTAGTTTCACAATGATGTTTGGGTAAGAAGCTGCAGGTGTTGGACACAGTGACAATGAAAGACAGGCAATAAATTTCTATGTAATATGGCGTGGAACTTAGAAGGATGTGATAGTTTTAGTTTAGAGATACAACGCAGAAACAAGCCCTTCGGCCCACCGAGTCCACGCCGACCAGCGATTCCCATACACTGGCAATCTTCTACACGCTAGGGACAATTTACAATTCTTACCAAAGCCAATTAGCCCACAATTCTGTATGTCTTTGGAATGTGGAAGGAATGCACCTAAGAAAATCCACAAGATCACGGGGAGAATGTACAAACTACATACAGACAACACCCGTAGTCATGATCAAACCCGTGTCTCTGGTGCTGTAAGGCAGCAACTCTACCACTGCGCCACAATGCCGCCCCCATTGAAATGCAGAATGCATGCAGTGAATGTGGATACCTGGCCCCATTCATGAAAATGAAGACTTCCACATGCATCCGATTGATTAAGAATATCCAAGAGTGTGTTTTGCATTTTTGTTAAATAAATATAATTAAATTACATATATGTAATGTTAATATAATTTTTTTTTGTTTAGTGTTGTTTAAAGATACAGCACGGAAACTGGCCCTTCGGCCCCCTGAGTGCATGCTGACCAGCAATCCCTGCACGCTGACAACATCCTACACGCACTTGGGACAATTTACAATTTTAACAAGCCAATTAGCCTACAAACTTGTACGTCTTTGGAGTGTGGGAGGAATCTAGAGCTCCCGGAGAAACCCCATGCAGGTCATGGGGAAAAAGTACAAACTCCGTAAAGACAGCACCCATAGTCAGGTCTGAACCAGGGTCTTTGGCGCTGTAAGGCTGCAACTCTACTGCTGCACCACCATGCTGCCACCATGCCCTACTATTTAACATTATAAATTGAAGTGGTTTTCCAAAGAGTTATGTTTCACCTCTGGCCCTGCGTATTTCCCCATTGCATTAGCACAAGGTACGCAACAAGAGTTACTTGAATTTTGTTCTCACTAAATGTGGAAATAACCGAGTCCCCTGTATACCACTCGTTTAAAACAAAATGCTTCTTCTTCAAAATGCGGGTGACAGCATCTCCCGACGCTCAAAGGTAGATTAATTTCTGAAACTCTATCAATGCATTAACGTTTAGCAACTGTGGAAAAGCGCAGAGCAGCATTCCGAAGGTTGCTTTACTAACTATTCACAATAAAAAGCATGGGGAAAAGTATTTACTTAGCCGTGATAAAATGATAAATCCCAAGAAATCTGTGTGGATTAGGGAGTCAAGCGATTAAGTGAGCTGTCATATTTCCCATTGTATGCAGAGTGCTGTGGGCTGAGGGGCTGATAATCCCTCTGAGGCAACACAGGACAGCCCAGCTGCTCCAGCAAAGCTTAGGGACAGCGAGTGTGCAAGAGACATGAAAGTCTCTGCATTAGCTTCCCACATTTTTTTTCATCTTAAAGAGTAAGCCCTTTTTCTAAAGGCTACTTTGGTAAACAAACACTCAAAATCCGTGGAGATTTGGAAATCCGGACTTATCGGCAAAAGTTTGAATCCAGGGACCAGTTCAATAAAAGCAGATTAGAGCAGTCTAAATAAGTTGAACAATGCTGGGCTAAGTTAGTGCTAGTTTCTGAAACATGAAATGACTCTCAATGGATGAGAAGCATGCGTTCCACAGGAATCTGTTTAGTACGCTGCTGCCCATAAATTACCATTTGACTGAAAGTAGTGGGTTAGCAATCCAACATTACGCATGCACCAAAAGTCATTTACGATACGACATACACTTCTGAGCTTGCAGCCTTCTCATTTTCTGTTTGTGCAATTTTCATCAGATATGGCAATCATTTTTGTTAAACATGCAGTTGAAATTGTTTAAACTGCATAGGATATTGTAGGTTGATGTTCACCCTCAGTTTTGGAGTGTACATGGAGCCCAGATGATCCTTTTCAATGCTAACAGCATCAGAGATGACTACACCACCCCCACCCCAAACCGCTCGGCCTCACCGTCCCCTTGCTTACTCATGAATTGTTCACTTGGAATAATTGTGGCACATCTGATTGCTGTCAGCAGAACACCTTGGACATTATCGAGAAGAGCTAGCAGATGGGATAAAAAAAATTAACAACAGCTTCATTTAACAGATAGAAAACAGGCACTTTACATTAGTGTTATCAGATGCAACTGAATATGATTGTTTAAGATTAGTATCTACTAAAATGTCTTGAGCAAGATTCTTTTCTTTTACATATATTTTTGAGATCAAGAGTAATTTGCTTCCACTATGGGTCAGTGAAGATTTGAATGATCAATGGGGCATAAGCAAGTGGAGCAGGTGCAGCCTGACCAGTTGGGTGGGTGTACTGTTTAGGTGATTATATGGTCCTCCCATCGATTACACTTGATCTCTACGTGCTCCAGTTGGAATGATCCAGAGTGCTCCTTCCCAGATACCTCTCCATCTGTTTGAGCAGTTTTGGGCCAGAGATTCTCCTGAATCAATAAGGATATCACGTTTTCAAGGAGGCACGAGGATGTCTTTGAAGTGCCTTTGAGTCTCTTGCCATCTGGGAGCTCAGAAGAGGGAGCTTGTTTCATGAATTAGTATCAGGCAGGCCAACTGTGTGGACCAGCCAGTGGTACTGGTTGAGTTTGCTCTATGCTCGTGAAGAGATCGGAGGCGCCACCACAGTGGCTGCCTCGCCCACAGTCTGTCTGTCCTTTCTAATGTTTTTATTATTTTAAATTTGTGTTTCTTGGTTTGTTTTATGTGAGGGGTGCGGGGGGGGGGGGGGGGGGAGGGAATTGGGGGAAACTTTTTTTCAATCTCTTACCTCGACGGAGATGGGATTTTTCTCTGTATCGTATCTCCGTCCCCCACTGCGGCCTAACATCGAGGAGTTGGCGGCCTTTCCTGGAGACCGGCCCGGCGCTTCAAGCCCCAGGAACGGCATGGACTTTAACATCGTAGAGCTGTGATCCTTTGTGATCAATTGGAGAGCTCCAACCGCGAGGCCTGTGGACTTTAACATCGTGAAGCCCACGGTCTCTGGTAAGAAGAGGCCTACTCGGGAGCTCCATGCCACGGAGAGAGTTTCAACCGTGCCGACGTCAGAGTTTCGATCATCCTGACGCGAGGGCTTCTGACATTGGACCGTCGGCAGCGGCGACTGTGGGTGGTTCAACAGCCCCGACCATGGGTGAACAAAGAGGAAGCTGATTGAACTTTATTACCTTCCATCACAGTGAGGAATGTGGAATCCGCTGTGGTGGATGTTTATGTTAAATTTTACTTTATGTGGCTGTGTGTCTTGTTGCTTTTCACTTAGAATGGCTGTATGGTAACTCAAATTTCACTGTATCTTAATTGGTACATGTGGCAATAAATAGATCTTGAAATCTTGAAATCTTCAAAATGATGCAATAATGCAGTGAGAATATTCCTAGAAACTTGGGATTATCAGCAGGGTGTTCCAAGGGAAGGAAATGCATTTATTGCCATCCAGAGATCAGAACTTATCAGCCAAAGTAGTTGAAAAAAACAGTTTTGGGGAATTGAATGAATGAATACTTTATTGTCACATGTGATAAGTCACAGTGGAATTCTTTGCTTGTATGCCCAATGTATGCAAATAGTCGCCCATAAAGGGCACTTACAAAGTTACAAACTACCCCTGCTCCAGGTCCCCCTTTGTTTCCCCCCCCCCCTCCATGTGAGGTAAAACCATACCCTCATTACCAAGGCGAACATTGCGTTTCATCACATTTGTTAAATGCTGGTTGATACAGCATGTTGATCGTTTGATTTTGAGATAATGTTATCCTGACTTTAAAGAAAATAATTTGCAATTATATAGCACTTTATAATATGATCCCAATTAATAACTTGGATGTAGAAACAAGAAAATGTAGATCGAAGGTAGACACAAAATGCTGGAGTAACTCAGCGGGACAGGCAGCATCTCTGGAGAGAAGGAATGGGTGAAGAAAGGTCTCGACCCAAAACATCACCCATTCCTTCTCTCCAGAGATGCTGCCTGTCCCGCTGAGTTACTCCTACATTTTGTGCCTACCTTAGATTTAAACCGGCATCTGCAATTCTTTCCTACAAAAGAACATGTAGATGCTGGTTTACAAGCAAGGGCACAAAGTGCTGGAGAAACTCAATGGGTTAGGCAGCATCTTGGGACAATATGAATAGGTTACACTTCGGGTCTGGACACTTTTTCCCAACCCAAAACCTCACCTATTCATGTTCTCTCGAGATGCTCCCCTGACCCATTGAGTAACTCCATCGCTTTATGTCCTTTATTTTAATAACTTGCTTGTCTAGTTACAATTTATGCAGAGGAATTTGACAGTATTTGGGCACAGATATGTGCCACAAATGACTAATTAAAGAGTGACCCGATAATTGGATTTTAATGGCACTGGTAGGAGTACGACAGGATCTTTTACATCCACTTGAATCCCTCAGCTAAAGTATCATCTGAAGGACAACTACTCTGTGCATTTCTCCCACACTTCGATACGCTCTTAAAGTGACAATCTACATTGTGTGTTTAACCCTTGGAGTGAAAGAAATCCACGGCATGGCAATTTTACTATTGAATGGCATAATATCGTTAGGTCAACCTAATATTTTGAATACAGTTCAATGACCACTGCAGTGAGAATATTAAAATACCTGACTGGCTAACTAGTTTTGTCCATTCAGCAGGTTTGTAGGATGAGAGTACAGCTCAGCTGTCAGTGAGTCTTTGCTGTGCTTCCAGGCTGACTGCTCGTTCCCTGGTGACTTTCCGACAGGGATTAGAATTTACCCTCATCTCGGCAATGTAGAGCCATGGAGTTACACAGCGCAGAAACAGGTTCTTTGCTCCACTGAGTCTGCACCAGCCATCAGGCACACATTCACATCAATCCAACACTCAACCCACTTTATTGTCCTCCACATTCCCTTCACCTCCCTCGCATTGCACCACTCACCTACACAGAAACAAAAATCTGCAGCGGTCAATTGATCTACTAAATGACAGGTTTTGAAGTGTGGGAGGTAACTGGAGTGCCTGGGGGAAACCCAATTGGAGGGGCTATGCAAACTCCACAGAGACAAATCTCATATTTCCACGTTTGTTGATGATACAGAATGAGATGAGATTGTTCTGGTACAGAAGGATGTAAAGGAGCTTCATAGCAGTAGAGAAAAGCTCAGTGAATTGGTGTAGACATGATAGATGCAACAATTTGAGGTAAAATGTGAGGTTATCAAAGACATTGAACATAGAACTTAGAAAATTCCACACCAGGACCAGGCCCTTTAGTCCACATTCCTGTGCCGAACATAATGCAGAGATAAACTTATCTCATCTGCCCACACATGATCCATGAGTTAGTGCATAAATAAGAGTACTTTCTAAATGGGGAGAGATAGGGTGATGCTGATATTCAAAGGGATCTTGGATGCCCTTGTAAACAGTCATTGTAAGCTAATCAGATAAAACAAGCAATTGGTATGAGAAGATTTGAGCACAGGAGCCACGAAGTCTTACTGCAAATTATATACGGTCTTGGTTGGACCTGGACAATTTTGGTTTGCTTACTTAAGGAAGAATGTACTTGCAATGGAGGGATACTAGACTGGCTCTACAGAAAACTGATTTGTCACATGAGGATAGACGGCCCATATTATGCAGAGTGTAAAAAAGTGAGAAGAAATCTCAATAAACGTACAAAATTCTTAAAGAGTTCAATGGGCTGGATGCAGGACATTATGAGGAGTTTAGAACTGGAGGTCATGGTGTCAGAAGAAGGGGTAGGCCATTTAGGAATATGGTATGGAGAAATCTCTTCACTCATCAAGTGGTGAGTCTTTGGAAACATCTACCCTGGAGGGCTCTGGTAGTTGGGTTGTTGAGTTTGTTCAAAATTGAAATTGACAGATTTCAAAATATTAAGGGAATAAAGGGATTAGGGGGTCGTGTATGCTTTGAAATCACTGAATGGCAGAGCAAGCTCAAAGAGTCAAGTGCTTACTGCTACTATTTCTTATGTTCTCTTGTTATGCACTTCTATTCTTGTGATGGAATTTGACAAGAGCAAGTAAGAAAGTGGTCAACACGATCAGCACCAGTGGGTTAAATTGGCAATGCAAGCTTATTTGTAAAAAAAAATTAAGTTACCTTCATATCTGACTCAGCATATCAATCTGACAAAGACAATAGATTATAGCTGTCCATCTGCAAGTTTCCAACGCTTTCAGAAAGTGCACTTAGAGAAAAGAATGCAAAAGTGACAAACATGTTATTTGTCCTCGGCAGTGAAGCATGTGTTGAACAAAGTAACTCAAGAATGTGTTGAACAAAGTAACTCAGGAATGAGTGCTTGGATTCCTGTTGTTCTTTTCTTTTGTACCTTTCTACAGCGTGATAGCCAAATATACCTCAGGGATGGTAGAAATTATAATAAACTAATATAATAGAGAGGTGGGTCCAAACCTCTCCTGCATTGATAAACTTCTAAACACAATTTTATTTACCCGAAAAGCGCTCAGCAAGACCCCAGGGTTGAGGATCGCTGCCAGGCCCGGCAGGCCTCCCCCAACTGCACACGCACAGATACCGGGCCCGGTAACCCTCCCCCAACTGCGACCCATAGACCCGTTGCTGGCCGGGGAGTCTCCCCCGGGGCCGGGGGCAGGCGAGGGGGGAGAGGAAAGGGGAGAGGAAAGGGGAGCGGGCAGCCATCGCGGTGGCTAGCAGTAGGAGAGTGGTCGCAAGGCGCTGCCGCATGTTCGTCCTGCCGGGGGCCATCTTCTTTGACCCTCTGTCGCTGCACTGCACCACAGGAGGAAGGTCAGGTGCGGCGCACGCCAGGATGGGCGCTGGTCCTCCCGGCGCTGCTGCTCTGGTGGGGGGAGCGCATTTATTAAAGTTTATAAAGTTAATTACTTTTACAATGTAACGAAACTTGACGCTGCACACCGCAAGCGAATTGTGAGTAAGGTGGGCCTAAAATTGTTGCACTATCGTGTACCGTTTTGGCTGTATTTGGGGAACATTCATACATACATACATACATACAAGATGACAGTTTTAGTTATATATAATATATATAGATGAAGGATTCATTTAGATGTTTGTTTTTAGAAAAACTTAACAAAATCATTCAGATGTGCATGGTATTTGGTAAAGCTAATTCCAAGAACTGGACATAATATGGAACAACACATGACATGAAACATGAACTATCTAGTCTTGACTAGATATACTAGGGTATGGTGAACAAAAAAGAGAAATCTTGCTTCTACTGCACAGAGCATTAGTGAGTCATCTGCATTCTGTACAATTTTGGTTTTCCTGTTAAGTGATGGATAGGCTTTTGTTTGATGTTAAAGTTCAGTGTAGAATTGCTAAGTTAATTCGTGGGATAAAGGAGACAGGAGGAAATGCAGATGCTGGAATTTTGAGCAAAACACAAAGTGCTGGAGGAACTCAATGGATCAGGCAACATCTGTCATATTTTTATCTTTGAAATTAAAATACATTTTGTGCTGTTCCGCACATGGTACTTGATCAAAACTCCCTGGAACTGATCAAAACTTTCTCTTTTTTTCTCTTTAACCTGCCCACAATAAAAATTATATAATAAGAACTTTTTTTGCCCTTAAGTCCCTGGATATGCTATCTCTGCTTAAGTAGAATGGTGTTAGTCACAAAGTGCTGGAGTAACTCAGCAGGTCGGGCAGCATCTCGGGAGAGAAGGAATGGGTGACGTTTCGGGTCGAGACCCTTCCTCAGACTGATGTCAGGGGGGGCGGGACAAAGGAAGGATATAGGTGGAGACAGGAAGATAGGGGGAGATCTGGGAAGGAGGAGGGGAAGAGAGGGACAGAGTATAATGGTGTGCGTGTGATATAATAAAGGAATGTTAAAATGTATATTGTACACAATAAATGACTTTCTATGCAGAACTATGAAACGGTTTCATTCACATTACTTTAAACTGCTATTGTGATGGAATGATTGCAGGCCCCGATGGTGTGACGGGCAGAGTGCTGAGGGAATGTGCAGACCAATTATCTGAGGTCTTCACAAAAATCTTCAACCTGTCCCTTTTAAAATCCACCATCCCTCCCTGCCTGAAGTCCGCCACAATCATCCCACTGCCGAAAAAGTCTGTCATCAGCGGCCTTAACGACTACCGTCCGGTAGCACTCACACCGGTCATCACAAAGTGCTTCGAGAGACTGGTCCTGCAGCACATCAAAGCCAGCCTCCCACCCACCTTCGACCCACACCAGTTTGCCTACAGAGCAAATAGGTCTACAGGGGATGCCATCGACACTGCTCTTCACACTGCACTGACCCACCTTGAACACCAGGGGAGCTATATGAGGATGCTCTTCCTCGACTTCAGCTCTGCCTTTAACACGGTCATCCCGAGCAGACTGGTCACCAAACTTTCTGACCTTGGATTTTCCCAAACCATCTGCCAATGGATCAAGGACTTCCTGACCAACCGCCCCCAGACCGTCAAAATAGGCCCTCACCTCTCCTCCACCATTACACTGAGCACCGGCTCACCACAGGGCTGTGTCTTGAGCCCCATCCTTTACTCCCTCTACACTCACGACTGCGCCCCCACCCATCCCACCAACACCATCATCAAGTTCGCGGATGACACGACTGTGGTTGGACTCATCTCAGAAGGAGATGAGACAGCCTATAGGGATGAAATCCAAAGGCTGGCAGCATGGTGTTCAGTGAACAATCTTGTCCTGAACTCCTCCAAAACAAAGGAACTTATAATTGACTTTAGGAAAACCAGTGTAGAATACGACCCACTCTACATCAATGGGGTCTGTGTGGAAAGGGTACCCGCTTTCAGGTTCCTGGGTACGCACATCGCAGAGGATCTTACCTGGTCTACCAACACCATCACCACAGTAAAGAAGGCACAGCAGAGACTCCACTTCCTGAGGATCCTCAGGAAAACCAACCTGCAGGAGAAGCTCATGATGTCCTTCTATCGCTGCTCCATCGAGAGTGTGCTGGCATACTGTATAACCACATGGTATGCCAGCTGCTCAGAAAAGGACAGGAAGGCCCTTCAGAGGGTCATCACGACGGCCCAGAAGATCATCGGCTGCTCACTGCCCTCCCTGGAGCACCTGTTCAGCCTACGCTGCCTCAGTAGAGCAGGCAAAATAATAAAAGATCCATCCCACCCCGGCCACCGTCTGTTTGTTCATCTGCCCTCTGGTCGACGTTTCAGGTCGATCAAATCCCGAACAAACAGACTTAAGAACAGTTTTTACCCCAGGGCCATACGAGAACTGAACACTACCGTCTGCACTACGCAACACCGTTAAAAAATCTTTGTACTTAATATAATTGTATTTATTTGTTTTTGCATTTATTGCATATATGTTTGTACGCACCGGCATGATTGGCTATTTTTTTAATTTCGTTGTACTCGTTGCAATGACAATAAATGAATATTATTATTATTATTATTATGTAATTTATGCAAAAATCCAACGGTTTCAATGGTAGATGTTAAACATATAAAGTATCAAAGCCAATTTTATTTTCATTCGTGGAGTGTGGAATGTTGATAATGAATAGGTTTTGGAGTATCAAGGGGTGAATTCCTCATTACAGAACACTTTGGTCTTGATAGGGTCTTGCAGCCACTCTATTTTTGTGGGTAGTCCATTAAGTTTCTGGTCAATGATAATTTCCAGGATTATGTTGGAACATTTAGAAAACGCTAGTGCCATTAAATGTCATGGGGAAGTAGTTAGAATCTTGGAACGATAGAGCTGAGCAGGTTTGAGTCTGGGCCATTGCCCTGAAGTACACATTAGTAACGTTGTGTTACAATTGTATTTCAACAATCATACACTTGTAGGGTTTTCCCCTGATTAACTTTGACTTTAGTTTTACAAGTGCTTCCGCTGCCATGCTCAATCAAGTCAAGCCTTGAAAGTCCAAGAAAAGTCTTCCTTAAGTCACCTCTGAAATTCAACCCCATTGGCCAAGCTTGGTCGAAACCCATAATGAACTGTTATACAGTTCACTCAATAAATCTGTTCTCCCTTTCAGTCTGGTTATGACTGGTCTATATCTTAATTTTATGTCCCATCCTTAACAATAAAATCCACCAATATTCAGACCTGAAAATGTTCTGATTTTTTTTTATTTAGTTTATTATTGTCAGGTGTACTGAGGTACTGTGAAAAACTCTTGTTTCCCTGCTATGTAGTTTAGTTTAGTTTATTGCATCCAGTTAAAGAATAGACTACACATGATTATAATCAAGCCGTCCACAGTGCACAGATTATAAAAGGTACAATCTTTTATGTAAGATAAAGAACGATAAAGATAGTCCGAAAGTCTCCAATGAGGTAGATGGGAGGTCAGGAATACGTACTAGCTGATAGGAGGACTGGTCAGTTGCCTGATAATAGCTAGGAAGAAACCGTCCCTGAATCTGGAGGTATGTGTTTTCAAACGTCTGTACCTCTTGCCTGATGGGCTATGTCATTTTCATTTGACCCAGTTTCAACAGTTTTTGGCAGGGGGGTGGTTTTGATTCTCACTATGACGTGCAGAACAGTTATAGCCTTTTCTGTACTGTCCTAGGAAGAAATCAGTAAGCAGATAGAAGACAACTACTCGTGTAGATTTCCCTGATGAAAATATTAAATGGAATATAATATGGTTTGTGACTGTCAATGAAGTCGAAAAGGAAAAGAAAATGAGAAATATTATAACTATATTCCCAAGCTTTAAGAAACCCATAAATGTCAGGCATTCTTTAATTATATTTGAAGTAAAACCTAAAAATAGAAGCTAAGTTATATGCAGGAAACGATTGGGATACAACTTTAGGTTGAGGTCATATACCAGAATTAAATGCCTTTTCCTAAAATGTCAATTCATTTCTTTTTTTAAAAATTTCATTCGTGTTACTTTTTAATTTTGTGTTTTAAAACCTTATTAGCAGTTTCCACAATATGAGATTAGTCTTTGTTTCAAGTTGCCTGATTTCCTTCAGTAAGCAGCTAGATCTAATGAATGAATGCATAAAAGGGTCCAAAAAAATTGCCAAGGATCCCAATGTGCATATTGCTGTCTGTTTTAACTGATCCTGCAATCCTCCGGACATCTGGTTGAACTTGGAAAAAAATGAGAGGACCGAGGATTGCTCTACTCAGTAAAATGAATATCCAGTGCATAAAATACAAGAGGTTAACATATAGGTAGAGCAATTGATTAGGAAGTCAAATGGCAAGGGGTATAGACAATAGACAATAGGTGCAGGAGGAGGCCATTCGGCCCTTCGAGCCAGCACCGCCATTCAATGTGATCATGGCTGATCATTCTCAATCAGTACCCCGTTCCTGCCTTCTCCCCATACACCCTGACTCCGCTATCCTTAAGAGCTCATCTAGCTCTCTCTTGAATGCATGCAGAGAATGCATGCAGCCCCCACTGCCTTCTGAGGTAGAGAATTCCACATGGTGAACAAAAAAAGAGAAATATTGCTTCTCCTGCACAGAGCATTAGTGAGCCATCTGCATTCTGTACAATTTTGGTTTTCCTGTTAAGTGATGGATAGGCTTTTGTTTGATGTTAAAGTTCAGTGTGGAATTGCTAAGTTAATTCATGGGATAAAGGAGACACGAGGAAATGCAGATGCTGGAATTTTGAGCAAAACACAAAGTGCTGGAGGAACTCAATGGATCAGGCAACATCTGTGGAGGGAAAGGAAAGGAAAGGTTTCGGGTCAGGACCCTTCTTCAGAGATAAAGAGGTTGGCTTGTGATATAAAATAGAGAATGTTGTGGTATGCCCCACAGCATTTAAACGAATGGGAGATGATCTTATGGAAATATGTAAAATATTGCAGAGGGATTGACAGGTTGGTAGGTGCCGAGAGGGTATTACTGTTCATGAAGTACCTAGATTTAGGGGCTATTGTTTCAAAATAAAGGGTTGACCATTTGTAACTGTATGTCATTGGTGAGACCACATTTGGAGTATTGTGCACAGTTCTAGTTGCCTAGCGATAGGAAGGTTGTCATTAAGCTGTTAAGTGTGCAGATAAGATTCACATGGATGTTCCCAAGACTGGGGAGCTTGAGTTGCAAGGAAAGGCTGGATAGTCTATGTCTATTTTCCCTGGAGTGGAAGGTTAAGGGGTGGTCTTATAGAGATGCATACAATCATAAAGTGCATTGATAAGCAGGAGGATCACACTCTATTTTAAATCATGAGGTGCGTAGATAAGGTGGAGGACAGTCTAAATCTAAAGATCATAGTTTGACTTGAGTGCAGAGATTGAAAAGGAATCTGTGAGGATGCAGAAGTTAGTGGGTATATAGAACAAGCTGCCAAAGTAAACTACCAAGGTGAGTAAAATTACAATGTTTAAAATACATTTGGACAATTAGATAGAAAAGGTCAGGGGGATGTGGGGCCAAACAGAGGCTATTGGGACTCACTCAGATAGGTTTCTTGGTCGGCATGGACTAGTTGGACCATAGGGCCCATTTCCATGCCGTACAACTGTACGATTCTGATGGAGATAAAGTGTAATATGTTGGATGTTGTGAATATTTGGCATTCTCAATCCAAAAAAACCCCAATACTGAGTACTGAATGCATCAAAGTCTGACATAATATTTTCTTCTGTAAGAGAGTCAAGAGTTATGAATTACTGGCAGGAAAGTAGAACAAAACCCAAGATCAGATCAGCCTTGACATTACTGAATGGCAGTGGCTCATAGGATTATATGGTTTATTCCTTCTCTATTTCTTTATATTCTTTCATTTCATTTCGTTTATTATTGCCAGATGTACCGAAGTGCAGAGAAAACTTTTGTTTGCGTGCAATGCAGTCAAAGAAAAGATTATACATGAATACGATCAAGCAATCCACCGCACTAATAAAAGATAAAGGAGTTACAACATCTAGTGCAAGATAAAGTCAGATAAAATCTGATTAAAGATAGTTCAAAGGACTCCTATGAGGTAAATGAGAGGTCAGAACCTCACTTTAGCTGATGAGAGGACCGTTCAGTTGCCTGATAACATCTGGGAAGAAACTGTCCCTGAATCTGGAGGTATGCATTTTCAACCTTCTGTACATTTTGCCTGATGGGAGAGGGAGAAGCGGGAGTGACCAACTCCTTGATTATATTGGTGGCCTTGCCGAGTGAAGTGTAGATGGAGGCAGTGGAAGGGAGAATGGTTGGCGCGATGGTCTGTGCTACGTCCAAATGCTAATATGTAGAGCTGGTGCAAGCTGCAATAGGTAGGTTGTAGTGCATTGTAGTAATGTCTTTACTAATTTGTGAATGTGAGAATTAAGTAGGAAAAGGAAGAATAAAATCTCTATGAAGCCTCCAGCCTTGGTATCTATAAGGTTTTAATGCCCTCGCTCTACCAGAGTCATTTATTTGTGCGAATGACCTTGCAGAGATTAATGTCATCCTCCTCACGTTATCTCCTTTCAATAGCATTTTCTCTTATTATTTGGAAGTGGGCTCGTGCGTTCCCTGTTGAAGAGTTTTGATCATATGTAGAGTGCCTCAGCACACCATTTGTGAAGAAAGAAAGAAAACATGGCAAAGTGGTAGTGTTAAAACCAGGAGTGGAAAGAGGAGGAAACATATGAACAGGGAAAATTTAGAGCAGGAGACAATTACTTAGCTCTCAAAGTCTGCCCCGTTTTCAATAAGATCATGGTTGATCTCGTTGTCACCTCAACTCCACATTGCCGCCTTTTCCTGGTGGCCTTTCACCCCTTCAAGAATCTAATTCTACTTCAAGAACGTTCAATGTCAATGCTTCTATTACCCTTCAAGGAAAATTGTTCCAAAGACTCACAATGCTTTGAGAACGAAAGTTCGCATCATCACTGCCTTTTACGTGTGACCCTATATCTTTAATGTGACCCTACTTTTAAATAAAATAAAATAAAATAAAATAAAATAAAACAAAGAAAATGCTGGGAGCACTCAGCAGGCCAGCCAACATCTGTGGAAAGAGAAATAGAGTTAAGATTTCAGTACAGTGAGAATTGGAACTTCATTTTAGATTCTCGCCATTTGATATAATGAAGTTCTATACTTGAGGGAAAGCCTGGTGAGAAACGTAGGGTTCTAGATTAGCAAAGGGCTCTTCAGCAAAGAAAAGAGGTACAGAGAGGTTTTAATTTGATTGGCCTACCAAGCTCAGTCATTTTTTCCTGCATTGTGGCCGGCTCATTGGAAAAGTTCATCTGGTTACTTATGAACATAGTTACTTAACCTATATATTTCTGCCGAATGATTGGTCTGGATGCTCATTGACTGCAGGAAAGGAAAAGTGCCTGTTTTCTACTTGCACGGACGTCATTGCCATTGGACAATCTAGGGTTTTATTTTATGTGATGAACCGCGTTTAGTTTGCAGCCAATCTGCTGCATTCCTATCTTCACAGTTGGTGACCTCCATGTCATTTTTATTTTCTTCATGAAGAAGGAATGTCCCACTTGCACAGATCCAATGGCGTGCTTTAAGAACGCATTATGTGGGGAAATGTACCATGCAGAAATACGTCCATTGTATGGTACAACAAAACATTCTCCCCAACGAATAAATAACACCACAGAAAGATCACCTGGCTTTTATTGTAAATAATAATAATAATAATAACAATAATAATAATGCATTACATTTGTATAGCGCTTTTCTAAACACTCAAAGATGCTTTACAGGGTTTACTAAAACATAGAAAAATATTAATAAATAAGTAAACGAACAGAAAAGAAAAAATAAGGAAAAATAAGGTGAGGTGACGGTCAGTGGTTGAAGGCAGTGCTGAACAGGTGAGACTTCAGTGATGTTTTGAATGTGGTGAGTGAGGAGGAGTCTCTGATGGTCTGAGGTAGTGAGTTCCAGAGGGTGGGAGCAGCGATGGAGAAAGCCCTGTCCCGCCAGGATCTGAGTTTGGTCCGGATGGGGGGGGACAGGAGGTTAGCAGCTGATAGATGATAAATTTCCATTATCAAACTGATAAATGACTGATAGTGTTAATCACAGGTTTATTGCCAGCTATGTAACATTTCTGATAACATTAAGACTTCCTCACTGAAGATTTAACCTTATTTTTTTTCATTAAAGCCTTATCAATACCATTTTGCAGATAATGACATAATATCACACAATTGATTAGAGGTGAATTAATAATTCAGTAAACAGGAGAAGTGAGAAAAGTATTTAAATGATATTGATAAACTAATCTACATAGGTTCATTAGAAATGCAATCATTCAGCACCATCATTGATTTGCAACTCTAGGAAACAGGCTGAAAAAATCAGACAGAAAGTGGGGCCTTCAGCAGTAACACAGCATCTCAATTTACTTATCATTGATACTGTGGCGATGTCTTAGCATAGGACTGACTACACATCATCAGGATCAATCCAGTGACAGATTTCAACAACATTCAACTGAGATGTACATTATAACTCAAAGAATTAGAATAGCATTACCGATAGCCCTTGTTATAACGGGCCATAGGGGGGGAATAATATCCGTTATTGCCAATTGTCCTCTATTGCTGAGTGAGGCGGGTAAATGTTAATTAGTTTAACCCAAGGCCGGGTGGGGAGATGCCTAATGCTAGGGGTGGGCGGGGAAGGGTTAAACCAGAGGGAATTCACAAGGCAGGAAGCCAAACAGTCCCCGGCCCCACATGCGGACGGACCCGACACCTGAGCCACCTTCATGCTGCTCGTTCTCTCCTCACCACCACCTTTCCGCTGCATCGCTCATGTCCACCAACCACCACCATCAACAGACAACTCTTCATGTTCTTCACAATCTTCATGTTCTGCATTTCACTACTCCCACATTCTTTTGGCTAAGTTCTTTTATTTTACCCTCTGACTGGCTCCCATTCTCTCATTTACCAGATAACTGTCTACATCTTATCCCCCATTATCAGCTTAGTTGTACCCCACTAGAGATAATCCACTTCCTCATCCTTCCTGCATCTTAACAAAGGTTATTTTCTTGAACAAAAAAGAAACTACTGGAAGAACTCAGAAGTTCAGGCAGCATCTGTGGAAGCAAAGGGATGAGCCACGTTTCAGGTCAACAAGACCCTGCACCAGGTCAAGTCAAGTTGAGATTATGATTTTAATATCATATGCTCAAGTACGGTGAGGTACAGTTAAAATACTGCTTGCAGCAGCATTGCAGGGACATGGATTCAGACAACACACAAAAATGTAACTTGTACATAAATTACACAAGGCAGTTAAAAGAAAAAGAGTGTGCAAAAAGCAAGACATTATTACAAAACACAATTAACCCTGATTGAATTATATGAAATTAGGAGGGGTATAGATTGGATAGACTGCAGGAAACCTTTCCCCATATCAGCGGTAGATAAAACTAGAGAACGTATATTTAGGATAAGGGGCAAAAGATTTGGGGTGATACAAGAGAGACCTTCTTCACCAAGAGAGTGGTAAGTACCTCGAATGCATTGCCGAAGAGAATGGTTGAATATGGGTCACTCACAGCATTTAGGATGAAAACTTGAGCTGCTTGGACAAACAGGTCTATGGACAAAGTTCTGGATGATGGACCTAATACAGAAGAGTGGCCATTGGTCAGCATGGACAAGCAGAACCAAATGGTCTGATTCCATGTTATATAATTCTATGATTCTATGATAACTTTACAAAAACTTTACAAATCACTGATAATGCTGATTAATTCTGGGCTTAGGAAGGATGTCAAGGTTTCGGAAAAGGTGCAGAAGTGGTTGTTCGGGTTATCACCAGAATGGTAAGGGACATATATGAAGAATCTATTTGGTTACCTGGAGACACTGGGGAAATTGGAATTGATATCCTTAAAGCAGAGAAGATTATGGGGAGTTTTAAAAGGAACGAGACCAAGTGGACCGGTTGGGCTCAAACCTCGCCTGCATTGGTGCAGCACCCTTTCTTCCTCCCCTCCCCCCCTCCCCCTCTCCCCCTCTCCCCTTCCCCTCCCCTCCCCCCCCTCACTCCCTCCTTCCTCCACCTCCCTCCTCCCCTCCCCCTCCATCCACCTCCCTCCCCTATCCCTCCCCTCCCCTCCCCCTCCGCTCCCCCTCCCCTCCCCCCTTCCCCTCCCCCCCCACTCCATCCCCAACCCCCCTTATCCTCCTCCCCCTCCCGCCACCCTTCCTCCCTAGGAGATAGATTTAATCTTTAAAATGTGAATAACTTTAAAAATATAACACAAATTTCAATGAACCTTCTTCCATTGGCACGACAGTGAGTAAGGTGGGTCTAAAATTGTCGGGCTATCATGTACCATTTTGGCTGTAGTTCAGGAACAAGCAAACAAACAAACAAACAAACAAACAAGAGTTTTAGTATATAGATGTTCAAAATTCTGGGAGATTTTGCTTAAAGAGAGGGGAATATATTTCCCCTGGCAAGCTGGTTTATAATTTGATATCAAAGATTTAAAATACTTGACAACAGAACTGAAGCAGAAATCAAAAATATGTTTCATTCAGGATGATTTATGATCTTTAGTTTATTTAGTTTATTATTGTCATGTGTATCGAGGTACAAAGCTAATGTTTTTGTGCCATCCAGACAGAGAAATGACAATACATGAATACAGTCAAGCTGTCCACAGTGCACATTGTACTAAATGCTATTCATCTTATCATGTATCAAAACACTGTGAATGGATCAATTGTAAACATGTATTGTCTTTCCACTCACTGGTTAGCAAGCAACAAACGCTTTTCACTGTACGTCGGTACATGTGACAATAAACTAAACTAAACTAAATTAAATGAGATAACCCTCCACTACCACCCTTCTGCCTTCTATCACCAAGCTAATTTTGTATCCAATGGGTTTACCAATTCTAGGATTCAACATGCTCTCGCCTTTCAGACCAGTCTACCATGCAGGACCTTATCAAACGACTTGCTAACGTCCATGTAGACAACATTTATCACCCTTCTCTCATCAATCCTTTTAGTCACCTTTAAAAAAACCTCAATCTAATTTGTAGATATGATTTCCCAAGCACAAAACCATGTCGACCATGTGTTATCAACCCTTGCTTTCCAAATGCAAATAAAACCTATCCCTCAGAATTCGTTCCAGGAACTTTCCCACCAACAATGTAGAGTTCACCAAATCTCTGACTGAAGATAACAGAACTTAAGCAGAAATCATGAAGAATATGTTTCATTCAGGGTGATTTATGATCTTTAATTTAGTTTAGTTTATCATTGTCATGTGTACCGAGGTACAGAGAAAAGCTTTTGTTTGGGTGCTACCCAGTTAGAGAAATGACAATAAATGAATAAAGTCAAGCTGTCCACAGTGCATGACCAAAAACGTTGTCGATCCACTCCCTCCGCAGATACTGCCTGACCCGCTGAGTTACTCCTGTTTTTCTCATTTTGATTTATGTGCTTCAATAGCAACAAAAAAAATTGTTGAACTTTCAAGTACAAAATTATTTTGACTGTTAAAAAGGGCATTGGCATCCAAAATTTACTTTCCTTGGGTATAAGCTTGTTTTTACATTCATTGCCACAATAGCATTTCATATTAATTGTACAACCAATGTATAACCAATGGATGATGGTTAAAAGATTTATAAAGGGGTTTGAAACTTTGCAAACTTTAACTTGACAAAATTTAAGCCTTGTTACCTTCTTCTAGATTCCTCCAATCGCACACTAAACTAACAGACCCTTGGTATTTATTTCGTTTTTTTTAAAGTAAGCCATCCTGCCAAGACCTTGATAAATCTAGTCAACCTGTTCGGGCTCAAGAATTATGTTGGCCAAATTGTTTGCACCCTAGAGATTCTCAGACATCTGTGTAGTGAAACTGGGGCTCCTCCTGTACAGACTGTCATTCACCTCCCTTCCCCCTCCTCTTCTCTCGCCACCCTCACACCACTTACACACACACACAACCCTCGGGCTACTGTTTACCGTCCTCACTCTATTCTCTTTTCTCTTTCAACCACGTGATCCGCTCTCATCAGGACAATTACTAAAACAAATCAATCTTCTTTTGACACTTCATTTACCCTGAATTAATTTGGAATTAGAAGCCATCATGGCAATTGGCAGCTGCTAATATTCCCAATTCAACAGAGCCATCAGTTAGTGTATCAGTTGAGGAGCTGAGAGTGGGAGAGGGGAGTTGGTGGGGTCAATGTTGGGTAATAGTGTTGGTGGAGAGAGAATGTTCTGATTGAGATGTTCGGCTGAATCAGTGATTTACCTCACATTATCTCCGTCATCAACACTGTACTGAAGCGTAATTAGCTGATATAGATCTGCTTTCCTGTTGAAAATCCACGATTGTGGTTAATGATATATTGTTTGGTCGCTGTGTTTTATTTTAATTGACTGATGCTAGCCATATTTTGACTTTGATTTCTGTTTGATGTTTCTGTTTATCCAGGTCTCCTTTGGAATCTGGGTTGCTATCCCGCATCAAAAGATGAACTATTTTCCACCAAAGTGAATTGGCAATTATTCATGTTCAAGCACGGGGTGGTGTTGGAATTTTAACATGGATGCTTACATAGGATTATTATATGTGAGTAGGGAAAATAACTGAGCAAAAAATCCCTGCATATAGGAAATCCAACTCTAATTGGTGGTTTATTGGGTATGATGGAGCTAAGTCAGAGTAGTAAGGAGTCAACCCTCTTTCAATAAGTGATGTTAATAAAGCAGGAAGCCACTGATTTGATAGATTTACAGGCTCAACACCTGAAACAAGCTTCCCGCTAAGGTGGAGGTCATCTTCAGGACAAGCGGAGAACAGCCAAACATGTGAGCTTCCACTGCAGAAATTCACACCATCTCCTATCGTCGAGCCGCGCAATGTAGATGACAATTGTGTAAGTGTATGATCAGGGATGAAGGACAAGTCAATGAGGACTTGTTCAGCAAAGTGTAAGAGAGAATGAATCTTGGACCCAAAAAGTCACCTGTACATTCCCTCCACAGATGCTGCCTGACCTGCTGAGTTCCTCTAGCGTTTTGCTTTTTGGTTCAGATCCTGACAGTTGTCGGAAAGTAGCTGTTCGTGAACCTGGTGGTATGGGGTTTCTGGCTTCTGTGCTTCCTGCCCAAGGGTAGCAGTGCGACGAGAGCATAGCCTGGATGGTGGGGATCCTTGGTGATAGATGCCACCTTCTTGAGACAGCGCTTCATGTAGATGCTTTCTATGGAGGGGAGGGCTGTGCCCTTCATGGACTGGACAGAGTCCACCATTCTCTGCAGCCTGTTACATTCCTGCATGTTGGAATTGCCATACCAGATCATGATGCAACCTGTGGCGATACTTTGTACAGTATATCTGTAGAGATTTATTAGAGATATAGTGAATGAGTGAATGATGGATGACTTCGGCGGCACGGTGGCGCAGCGGTAAAGTTGCTGCCTTACAGCGCATGCAGCGCCCAAGACTCAGGTTCGATCCTGACTACGGGCGCCGTCTGTACGGAGTTTGTACGTTCTCCCCCTGACATGCGTGGGTTTTCTCCGAGATCTTCGGTTTCCTCCCACACTCCAAAGACGTACAGGTATGTAGGTTAATTGGCTGGGCAAATGTAAAAATTGTCCCTAGTGTGTGTAGGATAGTGTTAATGTGCGGGGATCGCTGGGCGGCGCGGACCCGGTGGGCCGAAGGGCCTGTTTCCGCACTGTATCTCTAAATCTAAAATCTAAAAATCTTCTTTCCACTCCATTTCTCGGAGTTTCCAGATGGGGGCTCAATGGCACCCACAGGTTGTGTTTCAGGTGCAACAGAAGGTACTTGACAAGGTGGGCAGGTGGATAGTTTGACTTCTATGTACTCCTGATGAATTGATTCAAATAACGTAGCCTGCACATTAGAGCTGACTATAATTGGAATATAAAAACTGGCATCGTTGGTCAAGGAAAGGGCACTGATATAGTTTCATTTATCCTGACAGTGATTTAGGGGGGTTTAGGGTATAGGGCATTGGTCGTACTTCACCACTGCTTTGAGGTGACTGCTGTGGGTAATCCCTGTCCCAGAGCTTACTGAAGAACAAGGATCACTTGCTCCCAGTAGACCACGATCTTTGTGTTGGGTGTAATCAAGGCAGGGAAAGAGAAAGAAAACAGATTATTCTAAACATTTTAACTCTGTAAGTCTTTCAATATTTCACAGCTTTCTTGTGCATTTTGATAGTCAGAGGCACTTTGTCCTCAGACTCTTGGGACTAATTCTCAAAATGTGTGCAATTATTCTCTCTGTAGTACCAAAGCAAACATTTCCCTGCACTGGGAAAAAGCAAAGAAAGATGTATCAGAGGTATAAAGTGAGGGGGGCTAAAGCAAAATACCTTTGATTTAAACACTTAAACTTTTTTTTTAAACCATTACTCCCCAAGCATATTTCCTAATTTAAACTATTCCCATAAACTTTAATGGATTTTGGAAAGGCTGCAGTACAATCCCACTGGATCATGTCAGGATCAGAAGAAGGCCACCTGTAGGGTTTAATATCAAGAGCAGCCCACAAAGCCCGATCCACTCCCTCATTTCTACACAGTACCTTCTGCTCGACTCAAAAGAACTTTTTTCTCCCCCCCCATTTTATTTTGCAGCAATCAGGCTTTCGAGGATTAAGTGGTTAGCTTCTTCCAAAGGAGGTCTTAGCACGCAGATTTTTTAGAACGGGGGAGGGGTGTTTAACTGAGAAATTCCTCCTTTTGAGGAGTTTGTACGCCTGTCACAGGGAGTCACGTTTGCAAGCATTAGGCCATTCTTACATTAATCTGTGAGGAAAGCTGAGCCTCAAAGATCACTTAACAATTTTTAGATTTGAGAAGACGAGAGAAGAAAGGCTAGCTAGCTGGTCTCACCCAAGGTTAAGTCTCATTTGAATCCAGCAAGGCTGTCACCAAGGCTGTCACCAAACAGTGATGCCAGGATTAATTAATACACTTCATCCCTCTTAAGTGTGTTATTTACCATGGATTTTATTTCCATATTCAACTATTGTAACCAAAATACAAATGTTACATACAAAATATGGTCTGCATTTCCTTCACAGGAGCTATTGTTTAGCAGAGATTTGCAATTAAATACAAGCTTATATACTGTAGTGCTTTCCAAATTGGGGTTTAGTAATACTGAACTAAATTATATTTGAACTTGTTGGGTGCATGAGCAAAGCATTTTAAAAGACATTTAGCTTACAAAGAATAGTGTGCAGGCACCCAAGAATATAGTGGCCCTAATCTTTATTTAGCAGAAGGTGCCTTTGGATCTGCCAAAGAAAAACAATTCAGCTAAAATCAGCAGTAATGCAAGTATCCATAATAATTGGTGTCTCGGCAGAGAGTCAAGATTGTTTGTGAAAATCTATGTACTTTTAAGAATATTTTACCGTTTCAGTGCCCTTTTCTCACATTCTATTTATTCTGAATGCACGTGTGATTTGCAAAGCGGGGGGAGCGGATTGACCCTGTGCAAGTCTGCCTGTTGTTCTGAATGAGTGGTGCCTTAAACATCTGATTGCAAGTGGTGGTACTCAGAGTGTATAAATATACAGTAGGTAAGTAGTTAAGTAGCTAGTTTGAATATGAACATATCTGCACGCAACATTGAATACAAGTAATTAATAAAGTTATCTCTAAATGCTCTCTATTTTGAGGCAGAATATGCACATGGCCCACTTTTGAATGCGTACAATTTTGAATGTGTATTTCCTACTCTGAGAATATTGCTTTCCATCTACATGCATGCGGCATTTATTCCGATATAAAGTAAAAGGCTGTGGTCTTTGAGATTAACGTATCCTTCATCTTTAAAAGTGTTTTGCATTGGCCTCTCGTGTAACTCATTTGCCTCATCATTCCAATATCACAATTAACTATGACAGTGATTATTTCTCTCACAATATTCCAGCCTGTCAGTCCCGTTTCTACCTCACTGTATTTGAGCATCCGTCCCTCCATCCTCCTGGTGGTCATTTGCAAGTTTTGCATTATTTGCCTATCTGCCATTTAGTTTAGTTTGGTTTCATAGAGTCATAGAGTGATACAGTGTGGAAACAGGCTCTTCGGCCCAACCTGTCCACATCGACCCACGTGTCCCATCCACACTAGTCCCACCTGTCTGCCTTTGGCCCATATCCCTTTAAGCCTATTCTATCCATGTACCTGTCTAAATGTTTCCTAAACGTTGCAATAGTACCTGCCTCAACTACCTCCTCCAGCTGCTCGTTCTGTACACCCACCGTAATTTGTGCAAAAACGTTACCCCTCTGGTTCCTATTAAAACTTTCACCCCTCACTTTAAATCTATGTCCTCTGGTTCTCAATTCCTCTACACTGGGCATAAGACTCAGGGTTTACCTGATCTATTCCTCTCATGATTGTGTACACCTCTATAAGATCACCCCTCATCCTCCTGCGCTCCATGGAATAGAGTTCTAGCCTGCTCAACCTCTACCTATAGCTCAGGCCATCCTGGCAACATCCTCATAAATCTTCTCTGTGTCTTTTCCAGCTTGACAACATCTTTCCTGTAACATAACACCATGTGCGGCACGGTGGCGCAGCGGTAGAGTTGCTGCCTTACAGCGAATGCAGCGCCAGAGACTCGGGTTCGATCCTGACTATAGACAATAGACAATAGACAATAGGTGCAGGAGTAGGCCATTCAGCCCTTCGAGCCAGCACCGCCATTCAATGCGATCATGGCTGATCACTCTCAATCAGTACCCCGTTCCTGCCTTCTCCCCATACTCCCTCACTCCGCTATCCTTAAGAGCTCTATCCAGCTCTCTCTTGAAAACATCCAACGAACTGGCCTCCACTGCCTTCTGAGGCAGAGAATTCCACACCTTCACCACTCTCTGACTGAAAAAGTTCTTCCTCATCTCCGTTCTAAATGGCCTACCCCTTATTCTTAAACTGTGGCCCCTTGTTCTGGACTCCCCCAACATTGGGAACATGTTTCCTGCCTCTAATGTGTCCAATCCCCTAATTATCTTATATGTTTCAATAAGATCCCCCCTCATCCTTCTAAATTCCAGTGTATACAAGCCCAATCGCCCCAGCCTTTCAACATACGACAGTCCCGCCATTCCGGGAATTAACCTAGTGAACCTACGCTGCACGCCCTCCATAGCAAGAATATCCTTCCTCAAATTTGGAGACCAAAACTGCACACAGTACTCCAGGTGCGGTCTCACCAGGGCCCGGTACAACTGTAGAAGGACCTCTTTGCTCCTACGGGCGCCGTCTGTACGGAGTTTGTACGTTCTCCCCGTGACCTGCGCAGGTTTTCTCCGAGATCTTCGGTTTCCTCCCACACTCCAAAGACATACAGGTATGTAGGTTAATTGATTGGGCAAATGTAAAAATTGTCCCAAGTGTGTGTAGGATAGTGTTAATGTGCGGGGATCGCTGGGCGGCGCGGACTCGGTGGGCCGAAGGGCCTGTTTCCGCGCTGTATCTCTAAATCAAATTAAATAGTGCCCAAAACTGAATACAATACTCTAAATGTGGCCTCACCAACGTTTTATATAACTGCAACATGCCCTGCCAACCTCTATACTCATATTTAGTTTAGTTTAGGAAGGAACTGCAGATGCTGATTTACATGGAAGTTAGGCACAAAGTGCTAGAGTAACTCAGCAGGGCTGGCAGAGAAGGAATGGGTGACGTTTCAGTCTGAAGAAAGGTCTCGACCCGAAACATCATCCGTTCCTTCTCTCCAGTCCTGTCCTGCTGAGTTACTCGAGCCTTTAATTTAGTTTAGTTAGTTTAATTCAGTTTAGATAAGATATACAGCAATAGAAACAGGCCATTTGGTTCTCCAAGTCCACTCTAACCGTCGACCACCCATTCACATGAATTCTACTTTATCCCACTTTTTCATCCACTCTTGACACACTAGGGGCAATTTTCAGAGACCTAGTAGCCTACAAACCTGCTCGTCTTTGGGATGTGGAAGGAATCCTGAGCACCCAGAGGAAACCCAAGCGGGCATTTGAAGAATATGGCAACTCCACACAGACAGCAACCAAGGTCAGTATTGAACCTGGGTCTCTGGCGCTGTGGTTTAAAATATATCTGACGATCAAAAACGTACAACTTGAAACATGCAGCAACAAACAGTACTGCACAACAAGAGGCCCTTCGGCCCAAAAGGTCTGTGCCGAACATGATGCCAAGACCAACACTTACCTGCCGGCACATAATCCATAACCCTCAATTCCTTGCATATCCATGTACCCATCCAAAAGTCTCTTGAATACTACTATTGTCCCTGCCTCAACCACCACCCGAGACAACACGTTCGAGGAACTCATCATCACCCTCTGTGTAAAAAAAATGTCCTTTAAACTTTCCCCGTCTCCCTTAAACCTATGCCATCTAGTATTTGATCTTTCCATATCATATCATATCATATCATATATATACAGCCGGAAACTTGGAGAAAAAAGTTTTAATTGTCTACCCTATCTATGCCTCTCATAATGTTTTGTGCTTCTATCAGGTCTCCCCTCAACCTCCAGCATTCTAGAGAAAACAATTCAAGTCTGCCTACCTCTCTCTCCATAGCTGATATCCCCTAATCATATCATATCATATCATATATATACAGCCGGAAACAGGCCTTTTCGGCCCACCAAGTCCGTGCCGCCCAGCGATCCCCATACATTAACACTATCCTACACCCACTAGGGACAATTTTTACATTTACCCAGCCAATTAACCTACATACCTGTACGTCCAGGCATGATTCTGCTAAACTTCCTCCACACCCTTTCCAAAACCTCCGCATATTTCCTGTAATCATAATCATCATAATCATAATCATACTTTATTAGCCAAGTATGTTTTGCACCATACGAGGAATTTCATTTGCCATACAGTCATACCAATAAAAAGCAACAGAGCACACAAAATATATTTTAACATGAACATCCACCACAGTGACTCCTCCACATTCCTCACTGTGATGGAAGACGAAATAAAGTTCAATCTCTTCCCTTCTTCATTCTCCCACGGTCGAGGGCCTCGAGCCTTCCATTGATGGGACAATCTTGACTCGCGTAGCCGGCGGTCGGGCCCTCTCGTCGGGGCGATCAAGCTCCTGCATCGGGGGGAGGGGGAAATCTCAGCTCCCCCCCCCCCACGGGTGATCTGACCCGGGTCGGGGCCGGTCGAAACCTTCTGCATCTTTGGAGCTTTCCGACATCGGTCTGTACCCAAGACTGCGAGCTCCTCGGTGTTGCAGTCCGCAGGCCGCGCTTGGAGCATCGATCCCAGGCAAGGGATCACAGCTCTGATGGTAAGTCCACATCCCTGCAGTGGGGCTCAAAGTCAGTCTCAAGCAAGGCCGCCAACTCCATGATGTTAGGCCGCAGAGCGACCGGAGATATGATCTGGAAAACAATCGCATCTCCGGCAAGGTAAGAGATTGAAAAAAAGTTTCCCCTGACCCCCCCAACCCACCCCCCCACATAAAACAAACCAACCCAAATCTGTGTGGTCAACTGACTAACACAAACCTAAGGTCTCTTCAGACATGGCAGGATAGCAGTTGATTTTACAACCTTGTTAAATGGAAGGAAATAAGGTCATTTCATAATAGAACAAAATTCTAGTAATAAAAAAAACTGCAGACACTAGTTTATACCTAAGATAGACACAAAATGCTGGAGTAACTCAGCGGGTCTGGTAGCATCTCTACAGAAAATGGATAGGTGATGTTTCAGGTCAGGACCCTTCTTCAGGTTGAAAAAGAATCCTGACCCGAAACGTCACCTAAACCTCCAGTAATGTTTTTTTTTTAACCTCTTTGTCTTTGTCCCCTTTAATTTTCTGTTAAGCTCTAATATCTTGGTTAAATATGTAGTGTATTTATGAAGTCATGTTGGAAAGCCAGACAGCAAAATGAAAGCATTTCAGTATATCACATTTTACGTTTTAAACCATTTTTTTATAAATCTATTTAAAAATGATCCTGAATTGGTGTCACTTTCATCATAAAGATGAAATTCTCCTTTTAAGTCCTTGCAGTGTGACAAATGTGTTTAGAAAGGATTCTGATGATGAGTGTGATCTTGATGGTGGATCCTTCTTTACAAAATCATCACTGTAATATTATATTTTCTTAGTATTTCTTGTCACCGCTCTTTATAAATACATTGTTGTCCAGATCCTTATTTTGTTAGTTAGTGTGAAGAGTTGATCTGGGAGACCTCTTGAAAAATAATGATATGTCTGTAACTTCACTGTCCTATTTCCCTGAAACACAAGGGATTCTTTTGATTTGATTTTTTTTGACTGTTACTAAATGTAGTCTGCAGAGGCCACCTTCTTTAATATGATGTACAAAGTAATCATGCTTTTAGAAAGGTTTCATATCTCCCAAGTTTTTATATTAACATTTTGCCACTGATGTAATTTGTGGATATTTCTTTACTGCAGTGAATGGGATAATACTCAAAGTTCAGGAAGGCACTTGCTGAAATGAAGGGCATTGAAATCATTTATAACAAGCATTTTTTACAACAAAATCCTTTCCACGAGGTTGCTTTGGTAAGTCAGGAGTGAGGTTGCAAATCTGAGCCACCTTAAAGGACAAAACTTCCCATTAAATTTGAAGACGTTATTCCCATCATTAAAATCTTATCACCAATCTACCGATCCACATGGAAAGTTATTCTTCAGAATCTTGAAAACCCAGGGCCCATCTGCTCTCTCAGGTCAAAGTGAAATTCTTCATGCCACAATTTTCAAAGCTATGTCAAAATGCCCTGGTCAATTATCAGACTTACTCAACATCACCAGAGCAGTTTATCTGATCTTTAGCACATTCTTGTTTGTGAGAGATTGACATGCTCAAATGTGACTGCAGCATTTTCTGCATTACAACATTGATTTCACTTCACCAGTGCTTCAATAATTGTAGCAGGCTATGGGATATCAGGTGATGCAGGGTGCTACACGTGCAAATCTTTCTGGATTTTTTAAAATTTGTAGAAAAAAACAACACACTCAGAATATCCACTAAATCAGGAGTTTGTATTCGGGAGCTTATTTATAGACTAGCCCTTCCAATCAAGATCCCTTTTCAAAGTAGACCACTGACCATCACAAATAAGGGGAGAAGTATCATCACCAATAATATTCTTTGGTTAGAAGTTTCACTATCCCTATTCCAAATAGAGGAAGGCTGCAAGGTCTGGCATCTCCCATGTTATCTTCTGGGTTCATTTTCCAGCTGCTAATGAAATGGAGTATCTTCTTTTCTTCTTAAGCTCTTGGCTCCTCTAGGGAGCATGGGGCATTGACAAGTGTCCTCCACCTCACTTGGTTGTTGGCAGTTCTTTCGAGATCTCCCCAGTTGAGCCCACTCCCAGACATTTCTGCCTGGACACTTTTTATGGCAGTTTCACAATGTATCCCTCTGCCCATTCTGTGGGTGTCTTTCCCTCCTCCCAAATTCTCCCAAAGAAGCCATAGAGCATGTCTGTTGATGAGTCTATATCTACTTTAAGGGCTTCAGGTGGAATATTGTCAGGGCCAGCTGCCTTGCCAGTTTTCAATTGCTTGATTGCAACCTTTATTTCTGATTTTGTTGGTGTATCGCACATAATATGTAGTGGTATCCTGGTTATGAGAATATGTGGCTGCACTGCCGGTGGTGGCCTGTTTAAGATCTCTTCGAAATGCTCTACCCATCTGTCGAGCAGCGCTCTGTATTTTCCCTTTCACTCTCTTGTTGGTTTTGAAGGTTGTGGAGATGAGGCGAGAGCTGATGGGTTTCCATGCCGTTAGAGCCTTTCTAGTGTCCTTCGTCATCATTATGGCCACTCCCTCTGTATGTTTCGCTCCCTCATCTTCCTTTCCGGAGTAGATAATGGACTGCCCACTGGCCAATTTGATCTCCCCTGACAGTGTCCATCTTGTTTCTGCCAAGCCCAGGACTGAGAGATTGTAGCGCACCATTTCGTTGGCAACAGTGGCAGCCTTGCCAGCCTGGAACATGGTTCGGATGTTCCATATCCCCACAAGGATGGATTTCTTTGGCGTCAGAAGGTGTGTCAGCTTCTGAGCGCCCTTGCGGGTTTGGCTGGGAAGCGTCATGTTCCCCGTCGCTGGGGCACCTTCTTCAGTCTGAAGAAGGGTCTCGACCCGAAACGTCACCCATTCTTTCTCTCCTGAGATGCTGCCTGACCTGCTAAGTTACTCCAGCATTTTGTGAATAAATTCTTCAACCAAGTGTGTAATTTGGTTTTCATTCATCAATGTTTCTGTAACTCAAACTTTTTTCCAGGGTGGGGTAGTTAACCCCATGCCCAACCCCCAACTTGGAGGACCAGGGATTGCTTCGTCTGCCTCCTCACCCATGACCTGTCCGGTTTGGTTGAACCTACCTGGGATATAAAACCCCATCCGGCATTGCACACAGGATCACTGGAGTATGCAAGCCTCTTCACCACGTCAAGGTTGCAGTCCAGGAGAAGAATGAAATGGAGTATAGTGCCTTGAAATAAAAGGGAAATATAAGAGATTAAATGAAAGGATTAAAAATAAAATGTTTGTAGTATGTGAACTGGAGCCTCATGTTTTATTACATTGGTAAAGATGCAATCCATCCCATCGTCTACACCAGCTCCCATTCCCATCAGTCCCATTTTTCACTTATTTTCCCTTATACCCTTTCAAATGTCCATCAACTCCCCCTGATCGACCGCCACACCACCACTTCCCCAGTGCACTTTACAGTAACCGTAAATAGTCATGGAAATATGTATACTATGCAGTGAAACTTCCAAACAGATCAAATCACCTTAGACAATTTAGGGCAATGTTCCTTGGCTATCTGTCATTCCATTCAGTATTCCAAATAATTTATTTGCCTGGTTGGTAAATATTCAGAATCTTCATTTTAAAATATATGGGCTTTCAATGCACTTTTTCCTCAGTTGATCAGAAGTATGGTTACATCATTGACATCTTTGGTGACATTATTGTTTTCAGTTTACAATTTTGTTTATTGTCTTGTGTAGTACCAAGGTACAGTGGAAAACTTTGGGTCAGAGATCCATTGAGATATGTTTAATCTTCAATCTTTAATAAATGATGGCAGTGTTACATTCAGTTATTTGTTAATTTTATTCACGTTAAATTATGCTTTCTCCCTTTCAGAGTATCTGCCACCGCTCCAGAATAATTTTTTAGAGAACAAAGTGGAAGTTGAGAAATTATTTGTATTTTACAGCAAAGAATGAGGTCAAAAGCAAAATTCTGCAATGAAAATGCAAGAAAAAAGTACTCGCAGGTCAGGCAGCATCCATGAAGAGAGGCACAAAGTTTCAGGTCAGTGACCTCTCACCAGTGCTTTTGAAGGGATTTGGGCCCAAACCCTTAACGGAGTATTTCCAGCATTTTGTTTATTTTGTTAATTTGTGAAAGCAATTCAATAGTTACAACCTTCCCATTATTTCCCTACAGCTCTGGCATCTTACTTTTTTTAATCTCTCTGATATGGTTTTAAAAGTTACTGCTGAATCTGTTTCGATAACCCATTCAGTTTACAACCTCTGGTGTGAAATTCTTGCTGCATCTCCCTTTGTCTTACGTGTATTTTTTTAAATCTGTAAACCCTAGTTACTGATATTCTGCCAATGGAAATTATTTAATTTTACATAAACAATGTAAACTCCAACTAAGTTTCATAAGTGATAGGCGCAGAATTAGGCCATTCAGCCCATCAAGTCTACACCACCATTCAATGATGGCTGATCTATCTCTCCCTTCTAACCCCATTCCCCTGCCTTCTCCCCATAACTCCTGACACCCACACTAATAAGAATCTATCTATCTCTGCCTTAAAACAACCCTCTTAAATCTCCCATTTATTTTCACTGCTCCAAGGAGAACCATCCCAACAACTTCTGTCGCTCAACAGATCAAAAGTTCATCATCCATTGAAGAATTGCAAGCATTGGATCCACAATTTCAATAGACAATAGACAATAGACAATTTCCTCATTTCCTCATGAATGCTACACTGGGCAAGAAACCCAGCAGGTGATCATATTTAGAATATTGCTCCCTAGTGCAGCTTAAAAGTGAGATAGAGGAGAAAAGAAATTGGAAATATGATGCAGAATCTGCATCTCTAGGGAAATAGGGCCAAATCTAATGTCTTTTAATTCACCACCAAATATAACAGTCACATGAACAACAGTGAGACAATGAATTACTCCAAGATTTTATTCTGCAGGGAATGAATATGAAACATGTCAGATGAAAATGTAAGACATTTTTTCATCATGATAAAGATTCCATATGTAACTTTGTAAATATCATTACTTGGTTACCAAGTTACTTGGTAACTTGTCATTGCCAGAACAGGGAGAACACTAAAGCAATAATAAAGATGTGGCACTGATTCTTTGAAGTGTTACCATAATAAGGGATAAGTGTTAGAAAAGATACGAGGTAATAGGAACAAGAAAGTCAATTAGTCATCTAACTGGCTGCCTGAAGGTGATGGATAAAAAGTGATTGATTTTTTTTCACAAATCAATGGAAAATTATAAATTCAAGGTAATTTCAAAAGATATTTTACAAAAATACAAAATGTGCTTAAAATGTGTGATTGAAAACCCTAACCGTAGATGATTCAATTACAGTACTGTGGCCGCTGATCCCAAAAGACTCATCCACCAACACTTCAGTCAATTGCCCTTCCCACTAAACTTTGAACTACGAACTATTTTGGTTGAACACTTTTATTTGTTGGATTTTTTAAAAATTGTTTATTATGCTATCTATTCAGTACTGCGTTTATTGACCTGTTGTGCTGCTGCAAGTAAGAATTCATTGTTCTGGAAACATAGAAACATAGAAAATAGGTGCAGGAGTAGACCATTCGGCCCTTCGATTCAACACCGCCATTCAATATGATCACGGCTGATCATCCAAAATCAGTACCCAATTCCTGCTTTCTCCCCATATCCTTTGATTCCATTAGCCCTAAGAACTATATCTATTCTGTTTGTCATATGACAATTAAACACTCTTGACTCATGATAATGTCACTACTATTAAATTCTATTTTTGTTTTTCTATTTTCCTTCCGTTTTTCTCCTCAGGAGATATTGCTACAAGTGGATTTTAATGGTGAGTGGCAACAGAACATTTTGGATGGAGTTGCGGCCAAATTTTCAGATATCTCTTCTATCTAGACGTTGGATCATGCTAGATTCCAAATCATCTGATTTTAATAAATTGGGAACCATGTAGGTTGTACAAACTCCACAATTTCTGTACAGGATCCTCATTTCTTCTGACACACTGATGTGTAGAGGATGAAAGGCACAATTGGTGGCATCTAATTGCCTTTGATATCAAGGCAGCTTTTCTATTACCTATAGTGGTACCAGAAGACACAATAAAGCTGAACTTAGTAAGAATTGGGAAAAAGGTCTAGTCATCATCTTTCTGTCAGATTTAGTTTACGTTAGTTTAGTTTGGAAGTGTGCAAACAGGCCTTTCAGCCAACCGAGTCCAGGCTAACCAACACTAGTTCTCAGACACTAGTTCTGTGTTATCCCAGTTTCGCATTTTACACTCTAGGGGCAATTCACAGAAGCCAATTAATCTATAAACCTGGAATGTGGGAGTAAACCAAAGCACCCAGAGAAACCTACGCGGTCACAGGGAGAATGTATAAACTCAGTACAGACAGCACCGGTAGTTGGGATCTAACCCGGATCTCTGGCTCTGTAAGGCAGTAACTCTACCACAGTGCCACCCGCTGTACACAGGAAGACGTTTTAGTTATTTGTTTGTAGGATGTGAGGATATCACTGGCAATACCAACATTAATTGTGTCCTTAATTGTCCAAGTGAGGATGCAGATGAGAGTCAACCACGTTCAAACTCCGGCGTCTGGGTGGGGATATATTTTTTACAATAATCTGGCAGTTTCATGGTTACTTACACTATGTTTGTTGGAGGAGAGTTGTTTCTGCCCCAGAATATCATTACCATTTCCTCAGGGCAGTGCCCTAGGTCTAATATTTTCATCTGCTGCAAGCTGCCCAGGCGAAATATGAGGTGCTGTTCCTCCAATTTCCGGTGGGACTCACTGTGGCACTGGAGGCCAGTGGCATGAACATTGTGCCCAGTGGCATGAACATTGACTTCTCCAACTCTAGATAGTTCCTCTGCCCCTCTCTTCCCCTCCCCCTTCCCAGATCTCCCACTGTCTTCCTGTCTCCACCTATATCCTTCCTTTGTCCCGCCCCCCTGACATCAGTCTGAAGAAGGGTCTCGACCCGAAACGTCGCCCATTCCTTCTCTCCTGAGATGCTGCCTGACCTGCTGAGTTACTCCAGCATTTTGTGAATAAATACCTTCGATTTGTACCAGCATCTGCAGTTATTTTCTTACATTTCCTTCTCAGTAGGTCAAAAATGGAACTGGTGACTGATGCTTGCAATTTTTAGGTCAATTCAAAGTTGCTCATGTTTAAAACGCCTGCTGTACCCTCACTCGACCAGGATAATAGTCAGCGTTGAATTGCTATGCTAGATTATTCACTATTCAATTTCCAGATAATAGCCATCATAATCCAGAGAGAGTGTAATCATTGTTCCTTAACATTCAATGGCATCAATAGTACCAAAGTTCTACCTCAACATCCTTGGGATGCATTGGCCAGGATCTTAACCGTACAAAGCACAAGAAAGTGCAGATGTTGGGATCTTGACCAATAAACAACGTGCTGGAGGAACTCAGTGAGCCAGGCAGCATCTGGGGGGAATCAGCCTGAAGAAGAGTCCCAACCCGAAAAGTCACCTCTCCATTTCCTCCCCAGGTGATGCCTGACCAACTTAGTTCCTCCACCACTTTGTGTTTTGTACAAGACACAATTGTTTTATAGAACAAGTCGGAGACTGAGTGTACTGTGACAAGTAGCTCACTTCTTGATACCCTGGTAACTGTCGACCAAATCAATAAGGTGCAATTTATTTGGATAATGTAGGAATCCTTAGACACCGTCCAGAAGAAATCAATTTGACATCTTAGACTCCATTCCTGCATCAGCAGAGCATGTCATGTTTGTTCTGTTCATGAGGTGCACCACAGAAACTCACCAAGATTTCAACAATACGATCTTTCAAATTCACATCCTCCGACACCTGGATGCATAAGAGCTGCAGATACTTGGAAATGTCATCACCCCCGTTTTGCTAAGCCACATACCATCACAACTTCGACTTACATTGCTATAGCTTTATCATCACACGGCCAAAATCCTGCAGCTCCTGATGCAAAAAGGTTCCATCCAAAAATATAATTGAAAGTAGTTGACTCTGAAACTTTCAGCAAAATCAAAGTGCTGGAGGAACTGCGCAGGTCAGGCAGCGTCTGTGGAAAGAGTGGATTCATGTGTTTGAAAGTTTCAGGGAAATACAGGGGGTGGGAGATTGCAACCTTCACGTGGTCCACCCCGTTTCAACCATTGCAAACCACTATTGACCTACAACTTTAGGCCGTGCACGCCATACGGAGAGAAGAAGGGAAATACAAGAGACTGCAGATGGTGGAATCTTGAGAAAAATACAAATTGCTAGGGAAAAGAGGTGGGCAGATGATGCCTTGGGCGCTACCCTTCATCTGAAGAACCAGAAATGTCTGTCCATTCCCTCCACAGATGCTGCCTGACCTGCTGATTTTCCCTCGCACTTTGTATTTTTCTCAAGGTTCCACCATCTGCAGTCTCTTGCATTTCCCTGAAACTTTCAAACACATTAGTTTCATTCCAAATGGCATCCCACCATATTTCTAGCTGTGACAGGCAGCATCTCTGGAGAGAAGGAATGGGTCACGTTTCGGGTCGAGACCCAATGGTCTCGACCCGAAACATCACCCATTCCTTTTCTCCAGAGATGCTGCCTTTCCCACTGAGTTACTCCAGCTTTCCGTCTATCTTCGGTTTAAACCAGCATCTGCACTTCATTCCTACATATTTCTAGCCGTTGCAGGTAAATTTCCAGCAGGCAAATGGAATTAGCTCATTGTCAATTTGGTCGGCATGGACAATATGAGCCAAAGGACATGTTCCTCCTCTGTAGAACTCCATGGTTCTATGACTATGAAAAGTCTGTCCTGAAATATTTACTTTATTGCTCTTGCAAAATATGCTGCCTGACCTTCTGTGTGTTTCCAACATTTTTTGTTTTATTTCAGATTCCAAGCATCTGCAGGATTTCATTTTATTTTTTGTAGAACCACTTTATGGCCCTTTTAACCAATTCAGCCAATATTTTTCTTAAAATTAAGTATTCCCAGAAAATGTTTCCATTTAACTGGCTCCCAGTTTATTTAGAGAGATATTCCAAGCCAGGCACGGTATACAAAAAAGCTCAGTGCAAATTAACTGAATACTGAGAGAGACAGCACGGAAAATTACATCTTTACTGTACTGCACCAAGATTGATAAGAATAATAATAACATCATTTCTTCCTGGCTTTATGGTCATTACCAGCCCTGAGAGTCTCATTACCATCTCTCGCTTCACTCAAGCCTATAATGACCACCTCAGGGTCCGTAATGACCATAATACCTGAAGCAAACTCATTGTGTTGCTCCACAGTATCTGTTTGCAACAAAACAGTGTCACAGAAAATGTTCACATATGAACAACAATGGCTTTGAATGTAACCCACTCCTCCAGGGATAGATACCAGTTTCATTATCATTCTATTGGCTGATTTACTAACTGAATATTAATCTTTCAGTATCCAAACCAGCAAACATAGAACATTTTATCTGATTTAATATGGTTTGATACAAGTTTACCAAACTATTGACTGTTGTTTTGAACCTGAGTCGGCCTAGAGTACTTGAAGAATTAAAATCAGTTCATTTAAAATTATTGAATTTTACTTAACGAACACAGAAATGTAGATGAGTCCTGGAGACTGTGCTACCCTTTTCACTAGGCAAAGTAATGTTGGATGTTGCATATAGTTTTGTTTAGTTTAGTTTAGAGATACAGCGTGGCAACAGGCCCTTCAGCCTACCGAGTCTGTACTGACCAGCAATCTCCGTGCCATACACTATCCAACACCCTAGGGACAATTTACAATCTTTGCCAAAGCCAATTAACTTGCACGTCTTTGGAGTGTGGGATCATACCGTGGAACCCAGAGAAAACCCATGCGGTCACAGGGAGAACCTACAAACTCCGTACAAACAGCACCCATAGTCAGGACCGAACCCAGGTCTCTGCCGCTGTCAAGCAGCAACTCTACCATTCCTCCACTGTGCTGCCCACACTTATAAAGTGATAATCACCATATGTCTAAGTTGTCTAACTTACCATTCCTATGTTACCAATAAAGATATGCTAGATTTCCATTCATTATGACTGACATACCAGGCAACTGAATCATCCTACCACAACCACAGAGCAAAGCTGAACTATTATCTATTTCATTGGTGACCTCGGACTATCTTTGATCTGGCTTTACCTTGCACTAAACATTATTCCCTTATCGTGTATCTCTACACTGTAAATGGCTCGTTGTAATCATGTATTGTGTTTCTGCTGACTGGATAGCACGCCACAAAAGCTGTTCACTGTACCTCGGTACACGTGACAATAAACTAAACTAAACTAAGACCAATGGATGCTTGATATCGATTACACAGGCTAAACTTTTGTTTTTAACTATGTGCTTTCCAATTCATCAGCACTACTAATTGTCACTTTAATTAGAAATATATCACCCAACAAATTTTCTTACATTTTACAAAAGAAAATTCTCATCAAACACGGACATTCTGTAATGAGAGGTGACTTCTGCTACAACAGAATGATAACATCAGTGTATGAATCTCACATTAAATGGAGCCACTAGAGCATTAGGTAAACAACCCATTTGCTGTGCCATTAATCTATGCAAAATGTGATTATGCAGTTCTTCCCTCCATTATCAGTCTCTGACTTTCATGGCTCAGCTCATACTTGAGCAATAAGTAGGGAGGTTCGAAAAAAAATATCAGTAGCATTCTCGGTCAATGGTATCAATAATGAGTCCATTTTATTTTATTTTGCTTTCCCATTTGTCGAAAGGATACAGATTCAAACCTAACTCCAAAAATCTAGGCTGATATTTGAATGCAAAATTGATGACATGCCATTTTTCACATGAGGCATAAGACTGAGGCCTGTCTGCTTTCTCGGGTGGATGTAATAAACCCTTTAGCACTATTCAAAGAGGAGATGTGGGGAGGTTTCCAATCAATATATGTACCTCAGTCAACGTTAAGAAAAATGCATTATCTGATTGTTAACTCAGTACTGTTTCGGGATACATACACATTGAAAGAATTGACTGTTATGGTTGGGTTTTCTAGGCATGTATAATGCTACCTATTGACCATCCCAGGTGTGTCTCGAGTGTATTCAGTCATATTGGTGTAAGTGGGACCTCACTATTTGCAATTCTGCCCACTGTTTTTTTAACTTTACAACTGTAACCAGATGTTGACTGCCAACCACATAGGGATGGTTGATAAAGGCATTGTGGAATTGCAAGTTTTTCTTTCTATTTTATCTGTGGAACTATACTCCAGCATGAATCAGCACCTTCAACTATGCAAGGAGGTAAGAGAAAAATGTGACATCAGAGGAGGCTTCTTAACATAAATTGGCAGAAAGGAACTGCATATGTGGGTTTAAAGCCGAAGGTAGACACAAAATGCTGGAGTAACTCAGCAGGTCAGGCAGCATCTCTGGATAGAAGGAATGGGTGACGTTTCGGGTCAACACCCTTCTTCTGAAGAAGGGTCACGACCCGAAACGTCACCCATTCCTTCCATCCAGAGATGCTGCCTGTCCCGCTGAGTTACTCCAGCATTTTGTGTCTATCTTTAACATAAATTGGATTTGCTTCTTTGTTTCTGTGTCCTGAAATACACTGGTAAATCATAATAAACAAAACATAGTTTGTTAATAGTCACTGAGAAATCCCAGACCCATTTTTGTAGCCCGAAAGATGTTAAAAATAGAACATTGTAGAAACAAAGAGGAACACATGTGCAAAATAAGTTCCTGATTTACGGCTTATTAGCACAGCCCTGAGGTCAGCCTGTCCCTCAAGAGAAAATTAAGATTAATTGAGTGCATGACCACAGGATGGAAGATGAGGATTCATCTAATGATAACCTAAAGGAGGAACCCATTCAGTTCATCATATCTGTGCCATTTTTTGAATGGTATTCAATTTATCTCATTCTCCTGCTTCTTCTCCATTCCCTTGCAATCTTTAATAATCTAGGATAAATTTTAAACAGAGTGGGAATGCATAAACAATAAAGGCCTTCAGGTCATATCAATGTAAATATGAAAACCTGAGGAATTGATAAATGGGGATTTTTTGAGACATTAAAATCTAGAGTTCTACGATAGGATTAAAGAAAACGTAACAAAAATACTATGTTTTAAAAAGGGAAATAGGCTATCCTGGAAGTTACAAGTTAATGAACTTCACCTGTAATGAGTATGATATGTGACATCTTCAAAATGCTGGATATCTTGAAGAAGAACATTGTTAAGGATGAGGAGCATAAAGTTACATTAAGACAACTTTGGAGAAGGCAAGTGCATACATGTAACTCACCGAGTCACTCAGTATATCCTGGTCTTACAGCTGGTCTGCACTCACTTCCATCAGAATGGTTTAGCACACTCAGTTCCCTTCTGAACAATCAGCCAACAACTAGAACAAAAGAGCGAAAGAATGTTTGACTGAGAAACGGCAAAAAAAATCAGTCAATAAATGACAAGCCATGAGGTTAAAGGTGAGGTGGTGGAGAGAATTTTATATACTGGCTGTCAGTATGGTCTGCAAAACACACAGGCAGCAGTTGAAGGCTAGTTGGGAAGGAAATGCCTCAATAATATGGACATGCCCCACGTTCACCTAATACAGGATTTAGGTGGATGTCAGATATACCAGCTGAAAACAGGTGTAAAACTACTTGAATATGAAAATAAGGCTCCTGGAGAGTTGGGGGAACACTATTTGTGTAAATTTACAGTACAAGAGCATGCAATGCACATTCCAGGTATGTTTAGGTTTATTATTGTCATGTGTACGGTGAAAAGCTTTGTTTTGTGTGATATCCAATCAAATCAGATAACGCTGTACATGAATACAATCAAGCCAAACTCAAGTCTAATAGGTAGAGCAAAGAGAAAGATACAGAGTGCAGAATATAGTTGTCAGCATTGTAGCGTAACAGTTTCGGAGAGAAAGTCCAATGTTTTCAATGAGGTAGGTTGGTGAATCTGGACTGCATAGTGAAACAATGATCCTGAAAAGAAATGCTGGAGGTCAATCACAATACTGCTGAAGAAACTTCCAATATTCCCGTGACACTATGTCATTTATTTTATGAAGGGTCGACATATAGTAATCAAATCAAGAGAGAGACACATGGACCTGCAAATACTGGCTCACATCCTTCTTCAGACTGTTGTGATGGTGGTGGTGGTGGTGGTGGTGGGGGGGGGGGGGGGGAGCTGGAAGAGAGGAGGGGACAGGACTAAGCCACAAGGAACTAAGATGCTGGCTTACAAAAAACAAGACACAAAGTGCTGGAATAATTCAGTGGTTCAGGCAACATCCCTGGAGAACATGGATAGGTGACGTTTATCCTGCTCCCACCTCTCTTCCTGCTTTGTTCCCCCATCACAATCAGTCTGAAGAGGGGCCTGATCCAAACATCACCTATCCACGTTTTCAGATATGCTGCTTGACCCATTGGGTTACTCCAAAGCTTAGTGTCTCTTTTAGAAAAAAGAATTAACCAAGAGCTATGGATAATGAATTGCCCATTCTGTTTCTGCACATTTTTATGAAGCTGTGTTCCTATTGGCATTTCTATCTGTGGTATTGTGTGCAGGATGGGCATCCCTTTATTTGAGGCATATAGAGAGAAAAAAGAAGATAAATTGAGATGTAAAGTGCTGTATTGTTCAAGAAGACGGGCGGCATGGTGGCGCAGTGGTAGAGTTGCTGCCTTATAGCGAATGCAGCGCCGGAGACTCAGGTTCGATCCTGACTACGGGCGCTGTCTGTACGGAGTCTGTACGTTCTCCCCGTGACCTGCGTGGGTTTTCTCCGAGATCTTCGGTTTCCTCCCACACTCCAAAGACGTACAGGTTTGTAGGTTAATTGACTGGGTAAAATGTAAAAATTGTCCCTAGTGTGTGTAGGATAGTGTTAATGTGCGGGGATCGTTGGGCGGTGTGGACTCGGTGGGCCGAAGGGCCTGTTTCCGCACTGTATCTCTAAAATCTAAAAATCTAAAGAAACAGAGGAACAGATTTGACAGTGTGTAGCAGAAAATAAATAACTAATGGAGAAAATTTCATTTCAACAAACTAAATTAGATGGATTTCCCCCCTGGTGTAAATTGGATCTTTAGCCTTTCTTCTACATGTTTCTGAAGAGTCCTTTACCATATCTTTCCTTTTTTTCTGAACAGCTGCATAGCTACTGTCAATGAACAAAAATATATTTTCCTTTATTTTTACTGTGAATTGTCATATTCTTTCCATAAATGCCTTCAGAGTGCTGCTGGTTACTCTAGCCCTCACAGAAAGATGTGAAAATCCATGTGCTTATATAATTAAAAAAATAATAATAATTTATGATCATCCTGAGAATAGTAGTTAATCTGCCCTCCCTAGAGTTTTGGTTTGGAGAAACCTATGCTTGTGGGAGGTTGCCAGGCCCAAAAGGCAGCTGAATGGCATCACACTGCAGAGACCCGCAACAGAAACAGATGTTAATTTAATGCAAGAATAGCTGCCCCGTTGACAGACTCTAACTAGCTCCGGCTCTCTCTAAACACAATTGATCTGTTACATTGGGCTGTTAGACGGCACAAACAGTTTAATGGCAATCTCATTTCTGAAGAGTGTGACCATGACAAAGATTGAAAATCCACTCTGTTAAAATATTAAACCTACTTTAATTTACTGTCCTTTTTATTAAGCAATTTTTATGATGTGAGCATTTCAAACAAGCCAATTGCACTCAAACATTTTTCTACCCTACAAATATTCTCCATTTAACAGGAGAATTGAGAATATTTAAATGGAGAATATTTATATAGAATAGAATATGGAGAATATTTAGCTCATTTCCATGTTAAAACATGAATATACCACCAAACATGAGGACCAGTAAATGATATTTCTCTTAGCTCTTTTGCATTACTCAACATTATTATTCCGATGAACAGACTTGAGTGGCTACGTGCAGTTTGTAAGTGTCTTTATATCTGCTTCAGTGTCTTTAATGAGAAACAATAGTGGAAACAATATGTCACGAGCACCAAGTAAAATGTATCATCACACCAAGGTGGTATCACTCTATGCTATTACTCTTCTTAAAAATGAAGGCATCTGCACTCCAGAAAGTTCTGCCTGATGTTGATTCTAGATATAAACATAAACTCGAGTGTTTAACTAGGAGACACCTTCTTTGATTCATGTAGGTCAGTTCATTGGCTATATGTAAGAGGGAGTTAGATGTGGCCCTTGTGGCTAAAGGGATCAGGGGGTATGGAGAAAAGGCAGGTACAGGATACTGAGTTGGATGATCAGCCATGATCATATTGAATGGCAGTGCAGGCTTAAAGGGCCGAATGGCCTACTCCTGCACCTATTTTCTATGTTTCTATGTTTCTATGTAGGTCATGTATTGACATGGAACCTTTGGTGAAAGCCCCAGTCTTCCTCAAGCCATCAGGAAATAAACTTGACAGACCCATTAGTGTCACATTTCTTCAGGGATACCATTGAAGTGAGTTTGCATAATTCAAAAAATCAGAAAGAATGTTCAAACTTACCTGAATGGAAGCGATCACCACAGCCAAGGGTTTTCCACAGAAAGCATGAAGAAATAGAAATCTTCGAAATATGCAGCTACTAAATCCTCAAGAAAGCCATGTATAAAAATTATGATAATTAACAGACACACTTATGCTGGTTATGCTGATGCTCCCTGACTACAGTGAGTCTTTGGATTTGACCATCTCTGACCTCAGGCATTGCTGGTGAGTGAGATTGCAGCAGGTACCATTGGACTCATGCAGTGCTATCATTTCTTACAACTTTAATGGTCATGAGCCCTGTTGGCTCTGAGAGGATAAAAGGTGACTACACTGCTTTCAATCAAAATAACTGGAATAAAGAGTAAGTAGGTTAAACAAAAAGCATTATAAATTGGAACCAGCAACCAAAAATACTCAAAACTGTGTGTGTACCTGGCTTAGTAATTAGGAATTAATAATGATCAACAAAGCAAAAATATATCAACATCCAGATTCAGTTTTCAGTAACTCGACAAAATTTGAAGTGTTTCAAAACTATTCTTTATGGTGTTGCAAATATGCTCTAATTATTCCTATCAGTGATTGATACTGATCATTATATGAAACACAGCCAGAGCCAATGGTTTGCACTATGTATTTATATATTCCTGGTGTATTGGTATAGATATTGGTTTATTATTGTCACGTACCGAGATACAGTGAAAAGCCTTTATGTCCAATTAAATCAGGTAATGCTTTAAAGAAGTACAATCAAGTTGTACGCAAGTACAACCGGTAGAGCAAAGAGAAAAATACCAGAGTGCAGAATATAGTTTTTGCCATTGTAGCATTGCTGCACCAGAGGAAAATGTCCAATGGCCACAATGAAGTAGGTTGGACAACCAGGACTGTACGCGAGCTTATGGAGGGACCTTTCATTAGTCCGATGACAGTGGGGAAGAAGCTGTTCCTGTGTCTGGTGGGACATGCTTTCAAGCTCTTGTATCCTCTGCCCAACAGGAGCGAGAAGAATAGGGAATGACTGGGGTGACAAAAAGTCCTTGATTATGTTGGCTGCCCTCTCGAGGCAACATGAAGCACAGATGGAGTCAATGGTGGGGAGTCTGCTCTGTGTGATTGACTGGGCTGTATCCACAATTCCTTGCAATTACTTGTGGTCTTGTGCAGACCTGTTCCCAAGCCAAACTCTGATCGTATAATTTCACTGGGACATCTGTAGAAGTGCATCTGTTTATCATAAGTAACTAGTGCTGTTACTATATTTATTTATGGCTTAGATTACTGAAAATAACATTGCTATTGAAAGTAAGAATGTCGGTGGATCACAGGGTGAATCACTGTTACTGGTTCCTTTTCATGGTCTTGTGTATTCGGTACATCGCAATTTCGACCTGGCCAACTCCATTTGTAAATGAAACCACTCAGTTCTTACTTCCACGAACTTTTGAGTGAATAAATATCTTCTTGTCTTAGTCCTGAATTACTGATCCCTTATCCTGAGGTGAAGCCTGAGATCCAGCCTCACCATCAAGAATAATCAATGCAGTTATTGTTCCTACCTCCTGGCTAGAAGCAGACTAGTATGATGCACTCATTCACAAAATGCTGGAGTAACTCAGCAGGTCAGGCAGCATCTCGGGAGAGAAGGAATGGGTGACGTTTCGGGTCGAATGGGTGACGTTTCAGACTGAAGAAGGGTCTCGACCCGAAACGTCACCCATTCCTTCTCTCCCGAGATGCTGCCTGACCTGCTGAGTTACTCCAGCATTTTGTGAATAAATCGATTTGTACCAGCATCTGCAGTTATTTTCTTATACTAGTATGATGCACGTTGGGTGCTGCCTATGTAAAATATGCATGTTCTATCCACAATTGCAGATATTCTGCTGGGTACTCTGATTTCCTCTCCCATCCCAAAGATGTGCTGGTAAGGTTAATTCATTGCAATAAATCATGGGTTCATGACAAAAAGTGTCAGAAGGAAATTTCTGGTGTGTGCGAGAGAGAATAAGTTGCATAGATACAAGGAAATAGGGAGAGTGGGAACAGTTTTATTGACATTGATCCCGAGGGAGTTGACATGGATGCAATGGGGCAAATCATTCCTTCTTTGGTATTAAAGGAAAAGATAATTCCAGCATCCTTCCAGTCAAATGGCTTTAAGAATTTTACAGTTATTTTATCAGCTGATAGAGCTGCTGCCTCAAAACGCCTGAAATCCAGGTCTGATCCTGACCTTGGGTACTGTATATGTGGAGTTTGCACGTTCTCCCTGTGCTTACGTTGCTTTCCTCTGGGTAGTCCGGTTTCCTCCTCCATCCCATAGATGTGCAGGTTTGTAGGTTAATTGGCCAATGTCATAATGGCATTGTGAATAACCAAGTCAAATGTGAATTGCCGGCGATATTTTGAATTAACATATAGTTTCAATTAACATCACCATTATGTAGTGCGAATTGCTAACATCGGATCATATTAATATGCTTGGTGTACTACTGCCATATTTGTATTAAAATACAATGTTGATCATTGGCAAGATAGACCCAAAATGCTGTAGTAACTCAGCGGGTCAGGCAGCATCTCTGGAGAAAAGGAACAGGTGACTTTTCGGGTCAGAACCCTTCTTCAGATCATTGGCATTGTGTTACATCACTAACAATGCAACAACAACAATATAAAATATATTTATGTAGTGATTCAAACATCTTTGTCCAAAGGTGTTTTGCAGAAGTATTATCAAAAGACATCAACAGGTAGGGAGTGCTTAGGCTGTCTTTCACTCAACTCTTCAACATCATGACTTGCCAAAATACTTTGATCTTCCAATTATAGCCTTTAACACAACTCTCATCTTTCCCCCTGATTAATACAACACATCCTTGATTCCTTTCTTCTGTCTGTCCGGTAATTGCTTTAGACTTTAGACTTCAGAGATACAGCGTGGAAACAGGTCCTTTGGCTCGCCGAGTCCGCACGAACCAACAATCACCCCATACACTGGCACCATCCTACACACCAGGGACAATTTACAATTTTTTATCAAAGCCAATTAACCTACAAACCTGTACGTCTTTGGAGTGTGGGAGGAAACCAGAGCACCCGGCGAAAACCCACGCAGTCACAGGGAGAACGTACATACTCCGTACAGACAGCACCCGTAGTCAGGATCAAATCCAGGTCTCTGGCGCTGTAAAGCAACAACTCTACCCCTGCACCACTGTGAACACCCCTTCCTGTGATAGATCTCAGAACAGTTGTTCACGACACAATTTTGGACACACACTTCCTGTAGGATGTCGCACTGGAATACTCTATAATTAGTAAATTATTTTGGTGCAGTATTTTCGCTGGGGTTCCGAAATTCAGAACGTGTCAGTTCTATAAAATGTCAATTCAGGTACAGTAAAGTAGTTGAAGTGGACCTTTAGTAAACAATTGAAAGATATCATATCATATCATATGATATATATATACAGCCGGAAACAGGCCTTTTCGGCCCACCAAGTCCGTGCCGCCCAGCGATCCCCATACATTAACACTATCCTACACCCACTAGGGACAATTTTTACATTTACCCAGCCAATTAACCTACATACCTGTACGTCTTTGGAGTGTGGGAGGAAACCGAAGATCTCGGAGAAAACCCACGCAGGTCACGGGGAGAACGTACAAACTCCTTACAGTGCAGCACCCGTAGTCAGGATCGAACCTGAGTCGCCGGCGCTGCATTCGCTGTAAAGCAGCAACTCTACCGCTGCACTACCGTGCCGATATATAAGCAACCCTGAGCATGTTTTTCCCAAATCGTTCCTCATCAATGTCTGAAGCAATAGCATATAGTTGCTAAATCTGGAGAAATTTAGCATTAGTAGTGTAATTATTTTTGGACTGTACATGTAATAAAAACATATTTAAAATATTTATATCCACATGAAAAACATAAACATATTGTTGGGGAAGAATAAATATTTCACATGAGGAACACTTTCAATCAATTAATAGAGAATGATAATCCTCTTTAAATATTAATGATACAATGTCTCAGCACCACATACTTAAAACATTGATCACGAAAATCAGTTGGAGACAATCCTAAAGTGATGAAAAGAGAATAGTCAGATGAAATGGAGTAAATTTGGGAGAAAAAAAAGATGATTCAGATTAGTGTCACTGGTAGTGTTTTGAGAACTGCCTGACTGATCCATCGTAATGTGGTAAGAGATTAAATTTGATCTCTCATTAAATTCATCAATAACTGAACTAGTGACGAAGAGAGAGAGGCAGGTGACATAGTTCGAAGTGATTAAAGCCGACTTGGGGAGTAGGGGTAGTGGGGGGAAATGTACCAGTTTTTATTTCAAAATGCCTATTTTTCTGCAGATTACTTTCAGAAAAAGGCATTCAATTGCAAATTGGTCATGTTTAACATCGGCGGTTTATCTGACCACCTGTTTTCAGGACTTTTCCCAAATACAATTGTCAAATCTCAATCCTGGAACTAAACAGCTGATGCACATTTTCAAGGGAATAGAAATTTGTACCTTTCAGTTTCAGGCATTTCACTGCGGGGAATGCTGAAAATGAATCATTAACGTCTTGCTTTTAAGGCATTGTCAGCATGATATATTCCTAGGTCAGATATATTTTGCATCATGTATAGCTCCAGTCACATTCTACACATAAGCTGATGACACACGTCCACTGCAACACGACCTCTCTCAGGTGCTCCACAATATCAAATTTGTCATGTCCTCTGTTTGACATCCAGTACTGAATGAAGTATGCAGATGGTAGGAATGAATGCCTTTAGCCACTGCCAGAAATTCAAATATCTGGCCATAGGTTCTGACTCTCACTCTGTGCATGTTGAATCAGATGATTTGCAAACTCACTGACTTACTGAAGGGCGGCACTGTGGTGCAACAGTAGAATTGCTGATTACAGCGCCAGAGACCTGGGTTTGATCCTGACTATGGGTGCTATCTGTAGGAGTTTCTACATCCTCCCTGTGACCAATTGGGTTTTCTCTAGATGCTCCGTTTTCCTCCCTCACTCTAAAGATGTACTGGTTTGTAGGTTAAATGACTATGGTATCATTATAAATGATCTCTAGTGTGTATGATAGTGTTAGTTTATGGGGTGATTGCTGGTCAGCACAGACGGTGGGCCAAAGGGACTATTAGTTCCTAAAAATCCCTAAAAATCAAAACAAAAGTGTACTTAGTGCTAAGCCAGGCTTTGGTTTTCATTTCCTCACTATTGCCAAGACTGCCTCAATCCTCTTCCATATTATTTCACCATCTCAAATGATCTACTCAAAATCTTCTTCCACAAATAAACATCTCAAATATTCTCCTGACCATTCTTCCAACTTGTGTCCTCTCTAAAATGGAGCTCACAGAAAATGCCCCTGCCTCATTGTTAACTTGCACCATCTTGATCAACTACTACCCATGTATTTGGTGACTTACATTGCCTCAGGGCCCAAAGGTGCAAGATTTGAAAGCTTTCATCGCTACAATCTATGTGTTCAAATCCTACCATGGCTTTGGCACTCCCTCACGCTATGACTTTTTCCAGCCGAACACAAATTCAAACAGTCTCTGTTTCTCTACTGATGACTACTTTACTACTTCCATTGTCTGCATTGATGCAGTGGATTATTTGAGTTTGAGTTTAGTTTAATGAGTTTGAGTCCAAATGTACTCGTTTTTGGTGCAAAGTTCTGATTCTTTTAAACTTAATAATGGAAGGAAGGTAATTAATGAAACAGCTGAAAATAGTTGGGCTAAGACACTGCTCTAAGGAATGTCTGCAGTGATGTCCTATGTTTGCGATAAATAATTTCTAATGACCGCAAATATCTTCCTTTCTGCAAGGGATGATTCCAACCATTGGAGTGTTTTCATCTTAATGCCATTTGAGCTCAGTTTTTCCAGAGCTACATAATGCTACATTTATTTAAATACCACCCTGATGTAAAGTGGAGTCACACTCGCCATATGCTTCAGCCTTTTGTTCAATGGCTGTAACAAGGTCTGGAGCAGAGTGGTCCTAGAAAATTCCAAGGCATCAATGAGCAAACTATTAATGAGTAGCAACTTCTTGATAGCATTATCAGTAGAAACCTTTCATTACTTCGCAGATGATTGAAAGTCAACTGATTACATGATATTCATAAAGGATAGGTCCTGCTTTTGTGAAAAGAACATATCTGGGTAATTTAGCATATGGTCAGATAGATGCCAGTATTTTAACTCTACTAGAACAGGTTGGTTAAGGACGTGGCAAGTTCTAAATCACAGTCAGAGAGTTGTGAATCTGCGGAATTCTCTGCCTCAGAAGGCAGTGGAGGCCAATTCTTTGAATGCATTCAAGAGAGAGCTAGATAGAGCTCTTAAGGATAGCGGAGTCAGGGGGTATGGGGAGAAGGCAGGAACATGGTACTGATTGAGAATGATCAGCCATGATCACATTTATCATATCATATCATATCATATATATACAGCCGGAAACAGGCCTTTTCGGCCCTCCAAGTCCGTGCCGCCCAGTGATCCCCATACATTAACACTCTCCTACACACAGTAGGGACAATTTTTACATTTACCCAGCCAATTAACCTACATAATGGCGGTGCTGGCTCGAAGGGCCGAATGGCCTCCTCCTGCACCTATTGTCTGTTGTCTATTGTCTATCTTCTGTACCACAGCCTGGATGCTGTGCGTAATGATCATCTCCAACGTATCTATTTCATCTCCAACGAGAAAATGTCTAACCACCTACCCTAATAATGCCCTCTACTCAAGGCCATTAGCATTACCATCAACGTCTTAGGTTTCCCTTGACTAGAAACTCAATTCAAATTCCTTCAGCAATCTAGCTTGTGCCCGAACGTGCTAATGGTAATTTATCCCCTTTCGTGGCACATAGTCTTCCTCATATATCAGAGGACTCAAGCGTTACCAGAATTGGAAGCTAAGGATTAAATCAACCATTATCTTATTGAAAGATGGAGTAGATTTGTCGGACCAAATAGGCTACTGGTGCACTTGTTTTTTACGTTCTTATGTTCAGTCAGAGCAGTTTTGATGAATTAATGACAGAGAAGTACTTTCAATTTTACTACTTCTTCTCCCAATCCAAAAGGTTTTCTTTGTTCAAAGTGACATTCATGCAAGATGCTTTTCATTATTAAGATTTATAATTAAAACTGCAACGCTTCCATGAATTATCAGCTGCAAAAGCCAAATATTTTACTTGGATTAGTTTAGTATGTTTACTTTCATTTAATTTATTGTCAAATGTATCGACCGAAATACAATGAAATACTTTTTAGTTGTGTGCGATGCAGTCAGCAGAAAGGCTATACAGTGCATTCAGAAAGTATTCAGATCCCTTCACTTTTTCCAAATTATTGCTACGTTGTAGCCTTATTTTAAAATGGATTAAATTCATTTTTTGTATCACCAATCTACACACAATACCCCATAATAAAAAAGTGAAAACAGGTGTTTGGAAATATTTGCAAAGTAATTAAAAAGAAATAATTGAAATATCACAATTACATAAGTATTCAGACCCTTTACTCAGCACTTTGTTGAGGTACCTTTGGCAATGATTACAGCCTCAAGTCATCTTGGGTATGACGCTACAAGCTTGGCACACCTGCATTTGGGTAATTTCTCCCATTCTTTTCTGTAGATCCTTTCAATCTCTGTCAGGTTGGATGGGGAGCGTCGATGCACAGCTATTTTCAGGTCCCTCCAGAGATGTTTGATCGGGTTCAAGTCCGGGATCTGGCTGGGCCACTCAAGGACATTCACAGACTTATCACGATGCCAATCCTGCGTTGTCTTGGCTGTGTGCTTAGGGTCGTTGTCCTGTTGGAAGATGAACCTCCGCCCCAGTCTGAGGTCCAGAATGCTCTGGAGCAGGCTTTAATCAAGGATCTCTCTGTACTCCATTCATCTTTCCCTCGATCCTGACTAGTCTCCCAGTTCCTGCCACTGAAAAACATCCCCACAGCATGATGCTGCCACCACCATGCTTCATCATAGGTATGGTATTGGCCAGGTGATGAGCGGTGCCACTTGGCATTCAGGCCAAAGAGTTCAATCCTGGTTTCATCAGACCATAGAATCTTGTTTCTCATTGTCTGAGAGTCATTTAGGTGTCTCTTGGCAAACTCCAAGTGGGCTATCATGTGTCTTTTACCGAGGAGTGGCTTCTGTCTGGCCACTCTACCATAAAGGCCTGATTGATGGAGTGCTGCAGATATAGTTATCCTTCTGGAAGGTTCTCCCATCTTCACAGATAAACTCTGGAGCTCTGTCAGAGTGACCATCAGGTTCTTGGTCACCTCCCTGACAAAGGCTCTTCTCCCCCGATGGCTCAGTTTGGCCAGGCGGCCAGCTCTATGAAGAGTCCTGGTGGTTCCAAAGTTCTTCCATTTAAGAATGACGGAGGCCATTGTGCTCTTTGGTACCTGCAATGCTGCAGAAATTGTTTTATACCCTTCCCCAGATCTGTGTCTCGACACAATCCTGTCTCGGAGGTCGACAGACAATTCCTTCGTCTTCATGGCTTGGTATTTGCTCTGACATGCACTGTCAACTGTAGGACCTTCATTAAACAGGTGTGTGCCTTTTCAAATCTTGTCCAATAAATTTAGTTTACCACTGGTGGACTCCAATCAAGTTGTAGAAACATCTCAAGGATAATCAATGGAACAGGATAAACATATGTTCAATTTTGAGTGTCATAGCAAAGGGTCTGAATACTTATGTAAATGTGATATTTCAGTTATTTTCTTTTTAATTACTTTGCAAAAAATTCTAAACATCTGTTTTCGCTTTTTTATTATGGGGTTTTGTGTGTAGAGTGACGATTAAAAAAATGAATTTAATCCATTTCAAAATAAGGCTGTAACGTAGCAAAATGTGGAAAAAGTGAAGGGGTCTGAATACTTTCTGAATGCACTGTGCATGATTACAATCAAGTCGTCCACAGTGTACAGATATAGGATAAAGGGAATAATGTTTAGTGCATGATAAAGTGCAGTAAAGTCTGATTAAAGATAGTCCCAGGGTCTCCAATTAGATAAATAGTGAATCAGAACCGCTCTCTAGTTGGCGATAACAGCTAGGAAGAAACTATCCCTGGATCTGGAGGTATGCATTTTACACTTCTGTACTTCCTGTCTGATGGGAGAGGGGAGATGACATTGATTATATGCTGTTGGCCTTGCCAAGGCAGCGTGAAGTGTAGATGGAGTCAATGGAAGGGAGGTTGATTCGATGATGGTCTGGGCTGCGTTCACAATTCACTGAATTCTCTGCCATGTAGGTCTAAATGTCTTTTAAACATTGTAATTGTACCCATCTCTACAGATTCCTCTGGCAGCTCATGCCATTTACTGTATGTATGTACTCTGTGTGAAAAAGCTGCCCCATTAGGACCTTTTTAAATATTTTGCTTCTCATTGAAAATTGATGCCCCTTATTTTAGACTCCCCTCCTCTATGATAAAGTCTGGGGCCATTCATCATCTGTACGCTCCTCATGATTATATATATCTCCATAAGGTCACACCTGAACTTCCTATGTTCCAGGGAAAGAACGCCAAGCCTACTCAGCCTCTCCTATGCCTTTCATTCGGGGTGTAGGACTTCAGATTTCTGTACCTCCTGCCCAATGGTAGCAGCAAGACAATGGCATGGTCCAGATAGTGGGATGTTTGATGATATGGCAGGGCTTCATGAGAGTGCTTTCGATGGTGGGGAAGACTTTTCCCCAGATGGACCAGGCTGAGTCCACCACCCAGCTCGAACTGAGGCTGAACTGAAGATGGAGGAACAACGAAATATGTGGCAATACACAAGTCATATGTATTTATTTTTAAGGCATCAAAGTCTATAATTAAAGATGTTGTAAACTAAATGCATTTTCGATAGCTGAACTGCATGCAATGAGAATGAACAACTACTAAACCTAGCCATTTTAACAACTGGGTCGATTTCAACCCTATTGCCATTTTCAGTTAATGTTAATGACCATCGCCCCCTTTAAAAAGAAACCTTCCATGAACCCTTATTTGTGGCTTCGGGTCCATGCATGGCTTACGGTTGTTTTTTCCTCTACCAAGCTAAATAATTTCTCATCGATCCATTCTTTTTATTAAGTCTTGCCAGTCCAGCAGCTCTGTTTTTTTGTTTTTTTTCAGATATCTTCAGGCCAATTGAGTCCAGACGCTCGGAATCAATACCTTGGGAACCTTAAAGGTCGGGGGTCAATGAGGACTTTGATAAATGCGTCAAATGTCCTTGACTTTTCCAATGTTCAGCCCCAGCCATGGCCTGTTCTGATCCATCACCGATTTGCTAGGCTTGTCATAAGAGCAAATTTTGTTCCATCGATCGCAAAATGAAGTCTTGCATACGTGATGCTGGAATACTCTCCTTGCGAGCAGGCAATAGATTAATGTAGACCACGGCAGACAGAGAGAACTAAACACCCGAGCACGAAAAGACCGCCACGCAATACCCGGAACAGAAGCCCCTCTCAGAGGAACAACTCCCAAGGCAGTTTTTGATGGGGGATCTTCTGCCGTTTAAACAGGCGGCGCCTGTACAGCAGTTCAGTTTACCTCGAACGTAGAATGCCAATTATCATCAACAGTATTGCAAAAATCAATATCAATCTTTTGTGTCATTAAATAACAATTGTGCGGCTCGAGAAACGCAATATCAGTTCCGAGCAACGATTTAACAAGATGTTGGGCATTTTACTTTATAGACTGTAATCATATTTCGCCGTGCTTGCGAATAAAATGACTGTTTTAAAAGACTAGTTGTGGAATTGAACTGCGCTATAAAGCTGTTTAAGACCAAGGGAAGTGTCGATATGCAAGTTCTAAGCGGGGGGAAGCACGCTGTAGCTAAATTCTGCGGTATGTTTATGGGCGTCTTGTGAAAGGTAAATGTCAGCTATTGGGAAAGATATTGGGCGTTGGTTTAGTGCCAACGTGCTTCTCTCGAAGATAGACACAAAATGCTGGAGTAGCTGAGCGGGACAGGCAGCGTCTCTGGATAAAAGGGATGAGTGACGTTTTGGGTCGAGACTGAGGGGCAGAAGGGTCTCGACCCCAAACGTCACCCATTCCTTCTCTCCAGAGATGCTGCCTGTCCCGCTGAGTTACTCCAGCATTGCGTGTCTATATTCGGGTTAAACCAGCATCTGCAGTTCCTTCCTACAACGTGCTTCTCTCCTCATCTTATTTAGTGACTAGTCTGTCCCCAAACTTCAGCTTTAGATGGGGTGTCTTTAGGATCTGCGCACCAGTATAAGGGCCAGGGCCTTCTCCCCACCACCCCTCCCCCCCTCCCCCCCTCCCTTCCCCCCCTCCCTCCCACCAACCCCCCGGACTTTCGATTGTTTCCTCGATTAATAGATTTCCCTGCACTCATTTAGTAAGGTATCATCGCCAATGGGTTGCGTGTTCACTGCCATTTGGTACCAGTGTAGTGAGCCAGGTGGTCGCACCAGTGAGGCAGATGGTGCTCTGGGACCGCTCGTTTCCCCGCAGAAATCTGCCTCGCCCCCCCCCCCCCCCCTCCCTCCCCTTCCACCATCACTTGGCTGAGCGGCCAGCGAAAAGGAAAACATTAGGGAGTTGATGAGAGCCTCTGGGAGAGAGACTTGCAAGCCCTGGGCTATGGGTCGACCGCTGAGAGTTCAGCCCAGCTATTTACATGGCTACTTGGGCCCAGCAAGAAACTCTTTAACGCAGACACAGAAGCTTACAGCTGCGGCTTAAAACCTGCGCTCGCCAGAATGTTCATGCTCTCAGTCTCTCTCTCTCTCTCTCAATCTCTCTCTCTCTCTCTCTCTCTCTCTCTCTCTTTATCAGTCTCTCTCTCTCTCAATATCTCTCTATCTCCCTCTCTCTCTCTCTCTCTCTCTCTCTCTCTCTCTCTCTCTCTCTATCTATCTTGTTTTGGGTGGGGGGAAGGGAGAGGGAGAAGAAAGACTTGCATTTTGGGATGAGTTTAAATGACTCCCATGCTGTTCAGCTCCATCCTCGCTAGGATCAGGCGAGTTCCTCGGGGCAGGACATGATAAACGGTCAGGGCAGCGGGTTAATAGGGGATGGTATTTAACCGAGAACACGTCTTTTTTTTAAAGTGCAATTTGTAAAGCAGGGGTTAACGCCGGATTAAAGCAAAATAAAACAATCTGCCTCGGCCAGTCGATAATTCTATAAAGTGTAAGATTTATAGTTTCATAAGCGGAAAACCTGACGGGGCGGATGGTAACCGGGTCTGGTGTATGCGAGGGGCCACAGTTGATTTTCCCAGCTTGTGCCGGCGCTGTTATTTGCGGCGATGCCTTCCGCACACACCTGCTCGAAAAGTCTTTCGTGTTAAGGTCGGCTCTGTACATGAACCTCGCCACCCCCCCGTCTTGTTATTGTTTACTTAGTTATTAAGCCGAGTTTTTTGTTTTATGATTGAGGGGTTGTTTTTTTGTGAACAGCGAAACTGAACCAAAACTTATTGATCGGCGCACCATTAATAATTAATAATCAGCTTTGCTGATCAGGTAAGCTTGGCCTTCCTTCGCTGCTGACCATTAGCAACGCGGAGCAGATACCAAACAAACACTTGACATCATGTCTGTAATTAAAATTACATTAATATTCCAGATATATATATATCTCACAAGGTTAACGAGCTGGCTCCGTCCGCAAATCGCCGCAATGAAACATGCTCGCGATGCTCAGAAGAATATTTTTTGGCTGGGGCGGTGCAATATTAAGACAATAAGGAGATTTTCACGGACCCTCCCCCATCAGTAGTGGAAATAATTGCACAAATTCAGTGGAACCTCAACATTGCACGGATAAATGAGAATCAACCATCACAGGAATTTAAAAACGAATTCGAATCAGATAGGCAAAGCATGAGATTTTAGCGCAACTGCAATAAGTTGAATTAGCTATCACAATTCGTGTACATTGTCCTCCGCACCCTTTGAGAAAATAAGCATCTTCTTTCTTAAAAGAGCGTCTAATTATTATTGACTTTCCCCTGATTGAAAGGAAACATGTTCTGCTTGCTTTATTTTTCCACGGCGCAGTTTTATAACCGTATCCCTCCCTATGAGCTCCCAGTTGAAACCGACTCGTCTCTGGTTAAATGTTAACTCTGCTGGCGATCAATTCGCATTCTGTACGCTTGGAATTGTAAAGTTGCATTAAGCTTCGTAATGAGGTCCTCATTGAAACATTGAAAAGAAATTAAACCGCGTTGGGTGATTATCCTGATAATTAACCCATTTCAACCTGTTCCCATTCGATTAGGGCCCACCAAGATGGCTCTTTCTTGCTGTAATTTCACGTCCAATTTTCTCTTTGCTCTTTTCTGGCAGTTGTCGTTGAGTGTATCGAGGGGCGAGGGGGGAAATGAGAGGGATGAGAGTAGGCAAGCTCTCCACCGCTCTGCTAAATGAAGATTTGTCCACCGTTCCTCCCCTCAGGCCAAGAACTCCCTGTATAAGGACAGGCCATTTGTAACCAGCATCCCAAGCCTCTTCCGACAATTAATATTCAACAACAGCGAGCTTATTCAGATTCACACCACAGTGAGCTCATTAGAATGATGAAGTGCTTTTGCTGGTGAGTGATTTTTTTTTGTTTTATATACGTAGATTTTCGAAAGGAGCTATTGAAATATAATAATTAAAAGTACACAACCGGTTTGTCGACGGCCCTTCTTTTTAAGAAAAGTTTACTCTGGAACACTGCAACAATCATATTATTGCACTGTTATATTAATGACTGCACGTAAGATTTTTGACATCACGTCTGTACTACGCAGGAGAGACTGTGAGCTTACTTTCAAATTTCGAACAGCAAATTTAGTAATATATGGACGAATTGTTTAGTTGATTAACAGTGACACCAAAAAGTACGAAAATATATATGCCAAGGTATAGTTAAAGCAAAAGTAGCTACCGAGCCTAATGAGAACCGTTAAATACTACAAAGCACTATAAAAGTAACCTCCAACTTTTTAAAGATGATACCTTCAACTCGAAATGGCTGTTGGAGTAAATCTATTTATTATTCACGCCAGAGTTTAACAGGTTATCGGGAAACCGTGCCAATGCAGAACGGCGGTTTTCCTCCGAAATAAGGTGTACATGTGAAATTAGGCGCCACGATATATAAATTGGACGACTGATATTTGTGATTTTCTGCCTCGTGTCGAAAATACAGATATTAAATCTGTCTCAAGCATTTGTATTGAATACCTGACATAAAATATGCTATAACTTAAAGCAACAGAATTAAGTAACTGTTGTGTTAGTTTATTCCTTGATTTAATTTCTAATTACTATTTGGAATGAAGTTTTTTTTTCCAGTGGATAATATCCCAGTTAGATAGCCGAGGGTCTGAAGGCTGTTCCCCATAAGCTGAGAAGAAAGAACTATCACATAATGGAGAAACACAATGATTAATTTGACTCTGGTTCAACGCGGCATAACACATTGATATCTGCCAGCAGAATATTATTGATTAAACACCTCTATTTATATGTTCGCGCAGATGAACTTGTAAGCAGACGAAACTGCAACATTTTACATTGTCGCTGTTCTAATAATTGATTCCCATCTGTTTTTCTCTGTCCCATTTGACTAACTGCTTATCCCAAACGAAAGAATAAGGAATGACTGGCGTTAAAGTACTTTGAAACTGGACAGAGCCATCAGTTAAGATCAAACAAGCGCATGAAATATGTAATAGGATGTTGAAATTCGTAGCAAGTGAAAAGATTTGATCGCAGTTTCAGCGCTGGCTAGCTTAGGAAAGACCTGGTGAATAAACGTGCTGCAGGGAGACAGCACTTAGAAAGGCAGAGCCTAAAGGCACCTGCACACCTTCTGATGCGATTTTCGCCCTAATACTCAGCAGTGTACGAGGTTCAAAAGAGCATCCCGTCACAAACGATGCTGTTTAAAATGAGGTCTTATTCTAGCTTGATGGTCATACATTAAGGAGCCGAAATTGCAACAAATGCCACCGGCTTTTGATCGATACCTTATCACGCCTCTTGACTTTCAGCTATTGATGAGCCAGAGGCAGTGTTCATTTTTCCTCTCCCTCTCTCTTTTTCACAAAGCTATTTGACTTGACTTGGGGGCTAGATTATTGACACGTACATGTGCATTTGGTGCTCCTCAGCGACACTCGGAGCTAGTAAAAATAAGACCTTCGGGAGGCCGCCCTGACAAAAAGGAAAAGTGATGTATGGTCACTAGTGACCGTTGGTTGCCATGGCCGGAGAAGGAGAACACGGCCTCAGCAATCCGCTGGCTGCGCCGGCAGATTACTTGTGGAAAATAAGAGCTGGAAGGCGCTTGTTATCAACTGCGAATGAAATGTCCTCGTCCCCAGCCACCAGATTTAAGGGACTCTGGTTAGAAGAGTTCCACCCTGGTGGCTCGTTTGGGTCTGAGCCGAGGCAGGAGGCAGTAATCCATGACATATCAATTATTTGACTTCCAGTCGAAAACTGCGCTGGGTTGTCAAACAATAGAATGATTTTCTTTTCCAGCGGTTTGCAAGTATCAAGGTTCTAATGTAGCATTTATATCAAACGGAGTAGCAAATAGAAACAGATTTTTAAATAGTCAATAAAAATGCACCAACCTCTATTACTGTGTTCTTCAACTTGACAATAAATCAAAGGTACAAACCATTATATTTGGTAATGCTAACACAATGTAAGTATCATGGGAATTGCTAACAGCATAATTATTTTTGTATATATATATTTTTAGACAGAATCTCTTCGTCCGCTCATGGGGATCTGTTCTTCAGCATCAGTGAAACCCCTTACAATCCTGCGCGTACGGATGGACAATGCACATATACAACGGAAACAACCCACTGTGGGTATCTGAAGGAAGCAAGAGGCACATAAGTAACTGTCCTGTTTGAATGTAGTTTATGTGCCATTATTATACAGTGATAACAGTAGAATGCTATTTCCAACAAAACATGAAAAGTTGCGAAGCATTTGTGATCATATAGGATGGAAGATGTTATTATCTAGATGCCCTTTCTATTCCTCTTGCTGTGAAATAACTAAATAATTGCATTCCTTCTGCCACATTCCTCATCAGGTTAAGTGTGAGGAGCTCCTTGCTTTATGTCAATTTCTACAGTTATCGTATTGGTAGGTCAATACTTAGCTTGTTCAAATTCCCGAATCATGCCATTTATTATGGACATATTCTTCAAACAATCTGTAACTACCAAAGAGCGATAAAATACGGCATATAGCAGCAAAGTTATATGGTTCACTGAAATGTGAGGGTCATTGTATGGTTTTAACCCAACTTCTGCCGTGACTGCTCCAACACTTAACACGGTTCCAGAACGGAGCACTAGCTGTCTCAGCGTCCAAGATGATTGTGGAAACCGTGCACAGGATCAGTGTAGGCGTTGGAAGGCCCAAGAATTCTGCATGGGACGACTCAAACTTAAAGGGAACGGTATTAACAGAGATCTGAGATCTGAGTAGGTCGCCGCGACAATGGGACCATCTGAAACTAGTGGGAATAAGTTTAAATTGAGACGGGAGACCTTTAAAGGAGATTTGAGGGGCAGGATTTTTCACACATGGGTATATGGAACAAGCCGCCGGAGGAGGGTTTAATTATAAGGTTAAAAGAAAAAAAACATTTGAACAGGTACATGAATATAGAAACATAGAAAATAGGTGCAGGAGTAGGCCATTCGGCCCTTCGAGCCTGCACCGCCATTCAATATGATCATGGCTGATCATCCAGCTCCCACCTCTCCAACGTAACCTGTACCTGCCTTCTCTCCATACCCCCTGATCCCTTTAGCCGCAAGGGCCACGTCTAACTCAGCTTAGAGCAATATGAACAGCTTAGAGAAATAAGAACCGAACGAAGACAAATGGGATTAATTCCGACGGGTACCTTGGTCGGTATGGACATGTTGGGCCGAAGGGCCTGTTTCAGAACTGTGTGATCATAAATCTGTGAATGCGCTATGGACAAGGAAATCTACATTTGACATTCTAAGTTTTGAAATAGGTCCTATTTTAAAAAGCTATGCCAATTTAAAAAAAACACCAATGGTGTCAATTATCAATTCACACTAAGATCCAGTGGATAGTGCCTCACTGATACTGCTTCACCATTCTACAACATTTGAGTGTTCCATTGATATTGCGGGTATCAATTGTTGCCTTTAGTTTAGTTTAAACACTTCATAGTGTTTTGAAATCTGTCCGCTATATGCCACCAGATTTCCATTCTCCCTGGCTAGGTCACAGTTTCCAGACATCTTCCTATTCAGGAACAACAGTGTGATCATAGCCTGTGCATGTTGGTCAACTGTCGGAGGTACTTTGCCGCCGATCCTTAAACGTCTTGTACCAAATCTCGTCAAGGAGGTCAACTCGCCTGTCCTCGGCTCTGTCAACCATGTCTGTACTGGTGACTGATTGCTTTCCCGAAGGATATTAATTAAGTAGTTAAGTTTTGAAATTTTCTGATGTCAGTCTATATTTTTTTAATTATTTTATTTTAACAAATAAAAGACAGTAGCGCAGCGGTAGAGTTGCTGCCTTGCAGCGACCCTGACTACGACGGGTGCTGTTTGTACGGATTTTATACGTTCTCCCTGTGACCGCGTGGGTTTTCTCCGGGTCCCCTGGTTTCCACCCACACCCCCCAAAGACCTGCAGGGTTGGAGGTTAAATGGCTTCGGTAAAAATTGTAAATTGTCCCTAATGTGTAGGATAATGCTTGTGTACGCGGGTGATTGCTGGTCGGCGCTGGCTCGGTGGGCCGAAAGGCCTGTTTCCGCGCTGAATCTGTAAAGTCTAAAGTAAAGTCGAAAGTAAATTGAGTTTCAAAACCGCAATCTCCGGATTGTTGATCCTCCGCCATGACTGTTGCATTACAGCAATCTCGAAAGCTGCATGTCGGTATTCCCTATAGCGTGCGCATTTCTACTTAGAACGTTGTTTAGTTTAGTTTAGTTTAGTTTAGTTTAGTTTAGTTTAGTTTAGTTTAGTTTAGTTTAGAAACTAAACTAAAGCGCGGGAACAATCTCTTCGGCCCACTGAGCCCGCACCGACCAGCGATCCCCGCACATTAACACGATTCTACACACACGAGGGACCATTTACATTTATACCAAGCCAATGAACCTACAAACCTGTACGTCTTGTTACTTAGAATATAGAACGTAGAAGAGCACAGTGCATGAACAGGCCCTTCGGTCCTTAATGTTTGTGCCGAACATGATGCAAATTTAAACTAATCTCATCAGCCTGCACGCGAATAGACAATAGACAATAGACAATAGACAATAGGTGCAGGAGTAGGCCATTCAGCCCTTCGAGCCAGCACCGCCATTCAATGCGATCATGGCTGATCACTCTCAATCAGTACCCCGTTCCTGCCTTCTCCCCATACCCCCTCACTCCGCTATCCTTAAGAGCTCTATCCAGCTCTCTCTTGAAAGCATCCAACGAACTGGCCTCCACTGCCTTCTGAGGCAGAGAATTCCACACCTTCACCACTCGCTGACTGAAAAAGTTCTTCCTCATCTCCGTTCTAAATGGCCTACCCCTTATTCTTAAACTGTGGCCCCTTGTTCTGGACTCCCCCAACATTGGGAACATGTTTCCTGCCTCTAATGTGTCCAATCCCCTAATTATCTTAGTTCCGCTAATTATCATGTGTACCGAGGCAGAGTGAAAGGCTTTCCATTTCCTACATACCCATTTGCCTTTCTAAAAGCATCCTAAATGCCACTATCCTCTCTGCCTCCAGCACACAACCTGGCAACACGTTCCAGGCACCTACCACTGTCTGTAAAAAGCACATCTCATTTATACGATACGATACGATAATACTTTATTGTCAGATCAAGTCTAAAAATGTTCTTGCTTCTCAGCAGCTCCACTTGCAACATCAACAAAGACAAAGAATGTAAGACAAGAAACGAGGATACATATATGCTTTGCTCCTCTCACTTTCAAGCTATGCCCTCTAGTCTTTGACATTTCCACTCTGGGAAATGGATGGTGTTAACAAGACTGTCATTTGTTTTCCGTCGTTCAATGCCCTGAAATCTGACGATGGACCTTCTTTTCCCAATGTTGGTTCGGCTGAGTATTTGACTGGGCCATTTCAGGGGGTCGTTGGTTTATCCGTTCTAACCTGGGGCTGGTGCTGTCTTTGAACCACAATGGCTAATCACGACAGATTTTCTTTCTTTGGCTATGTTTCTTTAAAAAATAAGAAGCAGACAGGCCCGTGCCTATTCATTGTCATGCAACACAGAAATGAACCCTTCGGCCCACCATGTCAATGGCGAACATTCAACAACCTATCTGGCACGAGGTATTCCCTTCACTGGCACTAAGTAGGTTTTCTTGTCGATTCAAATGTTAGTGTAAATATTTGTTAAACTTTGCGGTGATACCTGTCTCTAGTACCCCACACTATCTGTCTATATCAAAAAAAGATGAAACAAATATTCACCAGATCCCCCTCTAAACGTCTTCCATTTTATCCGACGTTTTTTGTTGTTGTTTTGACACCTTTGCGATGGGGTGAAACGTCTCCTATTATCTACCCTTCCTGTTTCTCATCAATGTGCATTCGGCTAAGCAGACTCAGACACCTAAACACTAAACCCAGCCTATCCAGTCCATTCTCAGAACTGAAAAGGCCCCATCACAGGTCGCGTCCTGGCTATCTCTTCAGCACCCACTCCAAAGCAATCATGTACTCATTGGAGCGGCCTGGCCGCCAGGACGATACACACTGCCGCCTCACTAACTTTTTTACAAAGTTTAGGTAGTTGGACCGGAAAGTACTCTTGCTGGAGCCCATATGTCAAAGCTAAATTGATATTTTCAAGTTTGAACTTGTGTTCTCTGGATTATTCTCTCAGCAACATACACACTCCATCAGACTGGTACCAAAATGGAGTTAATTGTGTCAGTTTCAGGTAGGGAAGTCAAATTACAGTTATTTGATCGTCGCCCACCATTAAACGAGAATGCGAATCTGTTCAGAAAGATGGAGCACATCAGACGCTGAGTGAAAACTTCAGGTAGAGTTTTCACCCGGTCATAAAGCCAGCCAAGTAAAATTAACCAACATCTGCGGTTCCTACCTGCACATCGGTAGAACTAGTTCCATCAATATGAAGGCTCCCCATCCGAAATGTCACCTGTCCATTTCCTCCACAGATGCTGCCTTAACCCGCTGAGTTCCTCCTGTAATTTGTGTTTTGCTCAGAATTCCAGCATCTAATTAATTTCCTCCTCCAGGTCACTCCAAATTTCCCACACATGATATATAAATGTGAAACCTGAAATTCCTACTCTAATTACTTCTCATATCTTTCTTTCCATTGTTTCATCTGATATGAATGCAGAAATGACAAATGTATTTCACCCTAAATAAGTCTATCACTTAGTGGAAAACCCAATAACAACCAGGGCTGAATTGAATTGCCTTGGCCCAAGTTTATACTCCGGGTTGCGCTTTACCTTACATTCTGAAGTCCAAAGACCTTGTTCGCCTGCCCAAAGTATTCCAGAGGTTATGACTGTTAGGACGGCGCCGATTTGAGGGAATGCATTCTGTGTCAATATTATATTGAATTTCAAACTGGATGGACATGCAACAACTTCATACCGGACTGGAGGTACTCTGTGAAACTCAACCGGCCTCTGGCCGCTTAGCTTCAAGATTGACCACAGACAAGTACAACTAGGAACATACCCATCGGCCCGGCATGTCCATGTCCAACATATGCCTGGAAGTCTAATGGACTGTCTGTGTTACATTGAATCTCTCTCCACGTCCAAAACAATGTCACACGGAGCGAAAGTTGTTTGTAACTTTGGCTGCGGTGTTGAAAATGAACCAGAAATTTGCAACCTAAAATATTAACGTTTTAAAGTTGCGAAATTTGGGAAAATAAGATAAACTAATTATTAAAGCCAGTTATTACACGTGCTTCAACACGTTCCCTAAACGTGATTAACTTTTTAACATATTTCCCAATACTTCTCTGCCGAAACCTTCGGGTCAAGTTCACGAGTCAGAGGCGGCCACTCTGAACAAAAGGTGTGTGGCACTGGGCTGTCAAATTCACAATCCGCGAGACTCTCGTAATGGTTAAGTCTAGCTGTTAGGGCGGAAACTAACCGTCTGCCTGTCTGCTTGCCTGCCTGTATGTATGTATGTATGTATGTATGTATGTATGTATGTATGTATGTATGTATGTATGTATGTATGTATGTATGTATGTATGTATGTATGTATGTATGTATGTATGTATGTATGTATGTATGTATGTATGTATGTATGTATGTATGTATCTATCTATCTATCTATCTATCTATCTATCTATCTATCTATCTATCTATCTATCTATCTATCTATCTATCTATCTATCTATCTATCTATCTATCTATGTATGTATGTATGTATGTATGTATGTATGTATGTATGTATGTATGTATGTATGTATGTATGTATGTATGTATGTATGTATGTATGTATGTCATCTATCTGCAGGAAAAACTGCACGTGCTGGTTTACTACAAATTACCCAAAATGCTAGAATAACTCAGCGGGTCAGGCGGCATATCTGCAGAATGTGGAAAGACGACGTTTCGGGCCGGGACTCTTCCTCAGGCTGATTGTAGAAGCGGGGGGGGGGGGGGGGGAGAGAAAGCTGCAAAAGAGGTGGTGTGGGACCCCGCCGGTCTATCTGTCTGCGTTTTCTTTATCTGTCAGTTATTTGCCTATCTGTCTGTCTATTTATAACTGTCAACAATCCTCCATCCCATCACCTGCTCCCGCGCCCATCCAATCGTCACACCACAAACACTAACACTTTTTAGAAACAAGGAACTGCAGATGCTGGTTTATAAAAGAACAACGCTCAGTGCTGGAGTCACTCGGTGGGTCAGGCAGCATCTCTGGATAATTTGGATAAGTGACGATTCCGGTCAAAAGTTTCTTCACTTGTCAGAAGAAGGGCCCCGCCCTGAAACTTCTTCAGTTGAGTGTGAAGACGATCCCCTTCCCGAAACATCAACCATTCATGTTCTCCAGAGATGCTGAATAATCAGCCGAGTTTCTCCAGCACTTTGTGTCTTTTACTGCCACTTTTTACTTTACTTTCAATTGTAATATTAAATCTTTCTCTTGGCATTAAAATCTGGACGTCTTTGATGCCACTGTACGATTGATGTAGAGAACCCGAATTCACACACTGGTGAACTGAGACACGTTGGGTATTTTCCGGTATGCAGAGTTTGCAGGAATTTGATTTTCTTGGCGCGCCGAAGATGTCGCTTGCCAAATTTGTCTTTCCTCAAGTACACTGCGCTGAAAATTCTTGTCCTGGGACCGCGGAAGCGCGCTGCTGACCATAGAAAGCAGCATCCTTCACATGTTGTAAGGGGCGAGGTCTTGCCAAATATGCAATGAAGTCTCAGTAGGACGAGATATGGCTGGAGTTCGTCAATAAAAGCAGAAAATTGCTGAAATTACTCAGCACTTCGAGCACCAACAAGGGGAAAAACAATTAATATTTCAGGTTTAATCTTGCACCTGAAATGTTAACGTTTTCGCCTTCCACTGAAGCTGCTGGGCTTGTAAGTGTTCGCAGCGTTTGTTTAGCTTTTCCTTCGGATTTCCACTAGCAATTTTTTTTTGTTATTTTCAAATAGAGTTTTTAAGTGTTCGCTCATTTTACTCCCTTGTCTCCCAACGTTGTTACTACCGATTATTGCAGCGTTTTGCTGTAACTTGGAAATGCAACATTCGGTTGAAGATTTATTTTTTTAACCCACTGTCTACAGTTAAACGCTGGTCAGATTCCAAGGGAAGGGATTCACTAAAGACGGGTGATAAAAGAGAACTTATGCAAGAGAGTTCTCTGGAAATACATGCCGAGACAAGGTGCTCATAAATAATTACATGTAGGGAGCGAACACGGGTCATGTGTAAGTCTCTTTTTATTCACAAAATGCTGGAGTAACTCAACAGGTCAGGCAGCATCTCGGGAGAGAAGGAATGGGTGACGTATCGGGTCGAGACCCTTCTTCAGACTGAAGAAGGGTCTCGACCCGAAACGTCACCCATTCCTTCTCTCCCGAGATGCTGCCTGACCTGCTGAGTTACTCCAGCATTTTGTGAATAAATCGATTTGTACCAGCATCTGCAGTTATTTTCTTATACTCATGTGTAAGTCTGCTCATGTCGTTTTCCAACATCTCACTCACCCGGTATTTTTCTCCCACCTCGAAAGAGTAATGGCATTTTATTTAACTTGAGTAGCTGCTGGAAAATGTGGCAATAACGGGTACAGTTTGAGTTGATCGGCCACAGGTTGCTCTTCCTAATAGGGATCATGACATTCTGCATCAAAGACGAAGGTGCTAAAGCATGATGTCGACCTGTAAATAGGGATGGTGTAAGTTGGTCCAGCCAAACAATTCGCCTGCGTAATATCCCCGGGTGCACATTCAAATACAGAGGCTACTTAGAACGGTTCTCTCATCAGTTCGCATGGATTTTACTGACATATGCAACAGTGCGTAGGGGTATTTGTATATCTATTAATAAATCTGGGTGAACATTATCGCTGGTAAAACTGATTGAACGTGACTTCCACAGTGGGGTAGTTGGAAGTGCTACTGCCTCACGGCACCAAAGACCGGTTTCCATCCTGCTCTCACGTGCTGTTTGTGTGGAGTTTGCACGTTCTCCCTGTGACCGCGTCGGTTTTCTGCGAATCATCCGGATTCCACCCACATCCCAAAGACGTGCAGGTGTGTAGGTTAATTGGCCTCTGTACATTGCCTTGTGTATGTAGGGAGTGGATGGATGAGAAAGTGGGATAACATAGAACTAATGTCAACTCTGCGGGCCGAAGGGCCTGTGTCCCTGCCGTATATTTTCAATCAATTCAATTCAATCAACTATCTACAACTGACCTGTAACTGAAACGACGCTGATGAACAAGATTTCTTCTGTATGAGATGTAGAACTGAAGGTGACATTTCTTCACTCAGTGGGTAGTGAATCTTTGTTAGACACACAATGCTGCAGTAACTCAGCGGGACAAGCAGCATCTCTGGAGAGAATGAATTGGTGACGTTTTCGTGTCGAGACTCTTTTTCAGACTAATCTTTGACGTTCTCCGCCCAAGAGGGTTGCAAGGGCACGGATGGTGAATATGTTTCAGACACTGAAGTGCTTATTCTTGTATTCCAAGGGATTTGGGGTTGATGCGGGAAATTATCGCCATAAATAGCATTGAAAGTCGCAGCAGGTGTAAGAGACCGAGTGGCCTCTTGCTGCTAATGAAGTGCAAGATATTAATGACCCAAGTCACCATGCGGAGAAAGGGATCCGTGCGGGTCAGTTATCAGTTTTAAACAATCTCTACCTTATTCTGGAATCAAATAGTTGTAAGAGCATTCAGCCCGTCGTGGTCGTCTCAAACTCGGTTCTCCCCCCAACCCCCGCCGGTAATAAACCTGTAATTGCTGCGCTTTGACTACGTGTCCAGTTGTCCCAGAGGTTCTATTCGAGTCTAACTCCACCACTTACTTCATCGGGCGTTAAGTTCCAAGTTTCGCAAGATGTGCAGAAATTTACCCTCGTTTTCCCTCTCGTTTATTTTCCTGTCACGTTTAAAATCTCTGACCTCAAGTTAGCGATACCTTTCCCAAATTAATTGTGCACCGAAATTGCTCAGAGTGGGAGAGCTAAAGTTTCAGGTCAATGATTCCGATTGCAAAAATTGGGGATAAGAAGCAAAGAAATGGCGAGAGAGGAGGAGGAAGGAAAGGGTCCACCTGTAAAGGTAAGAGTGATTAAAGGCGAAAACAAAGTGGACTCAATGGAACAGGTAATGAAACAAGAGATTGGTCTAGTGGAGATGCAAATAGGATTAACAGGATTACAGGGTGAAATTGTTGAATCTCTTGCTCTGTCCGGATGTCTGTGACGTGTCCAGTCGGGAGTCACCCCTCGGGATCCTTGAGTTTATCTTGAGTTTATCGTGAGGTACAGCGTAACATTTTAAGAGGTCAGGTATGGATAGGCTAGAGGGCAAGTGGGATGGAGCATCAAGCGACAAGTTCATACATGTGGAATGAAAGGTGAAAGCACTACAAAAACTGTCAGTCAGAAAGGACACCCCGAAATGTTCATTCATTTACACACATGGTACTTCCAGTTCAGACGAGAACAAATGCTGATTAATATATTGTTTATTATTATGTTGTATATAAAATTATGAGAGGCATAGTGGACAGTTAGAACCTCTTTTTCCCCAGCGTGGAAATGTCCAACACTAGGGGGCATAGCTATAAGGTGATAGGCGGAAAGTTTAATGGACAATAGACAATAGACAATAGGTGCAGGAGGAGGCCATTCGGCCCTTCGAGCCAGCGCCGCCATTCAAGGTGATCATGGCTGATCATTCTCAATCAGTACCCCGTTCCTGCCTTCTCCCCATACCCCCTGGAGACGGGCGGGGCAAGTATTTTTTTTAAAACAGAGAGTGGTAGGGGCTGCAACGTGTTGCCAGCGTTGGTGGTGGAGGCAGATTCGGTAGTGGCATTTATGAGACTTTTAGATAGGCACGCGGAAGTGCATGGAATAGAGAAATATGGATCATGTACTGGCAGATGAGATCAAGTTAACTTTGCATTATGTTCGGCGCAAACATAGTGGGCCGAAGGGGCCGGTTCCTGCGCCGCTCTGTTCTATGTTCTATGTTCCAAGTGGCCACTTTGCAGAAATTCCCCATTCCCTACGCACGATTCCCTCGGTTGTCACTTAATCTTCAGTCCTGCACTGTTCCAATGACGTTCACAATAAATTCAAGGACCATCATATTATCTTTAGTGAGGCAAGTCACAGCCAGGAGCACAATGAAAAGCAGTCGTTGTAATCTTGCAGCAACTCTGGTGGACACCGATAGGTGACGTTTCGGGTCGGGGCCTTTCTTCAGTCTGGAGGAGAACTTGTTCAAAGTAGGAATGCTTTGAGGAATTCGAGCAGTAGATGCTGGAATCTTGCGTAGAAGTCAGCGGGTCAGCCAGCATCTCTGGAAGACATGAGTAGGCGATGTTTCGGGTCAGGACCCTTCTTCGGACTGCAGAAGGGTCCCGACCGAATCGTCTCCAAATTACAGCAAATCGGACTGAACAATTTGAATAACAATTAAAGATAATGATTCCGCTTGTCCTATTTAGACTTTCATCCGGAACCATCAGGGTCACTGTCGCTCACTGCGGTCTTACATCATGTGTAGGAAAGAACTGCAGATGCTGGTTTAAATTGAAGGTAGACACAACCCGCTGGAGTAACTCAGCGGGACAAGCAACATCTCCGGAGAGAAGGAATGGATGATATTTCGGGTCTCGACTCGAAATGTTACACATTCCTTCTCAACCAGAGATGCTGCTTGTCCCGCTGAGTTACTCCAGCAGTTTGTGTCTACCTTCCGTCTTACATCATTACAGGTATTCTCATTAATACCGTCTGCTTTGCATCCTATAACAAATGGTGTGCTGTTTTCCTTCCCTTCTACCCTACTCACCCCTTCTCTGCAAGTTAATAGTTACATTATCCCCCCCATTATAATGTTTTAATGGAAGGTCATTAACAACAAAATTACATTTGAAATGTATGACCTCTTGTATATTCGGCATTTTCAATCTTTATTTCACGTCTCTCTTTGTTTCATTAAAATCCATTTGTGGTAATTCTTTTAGAGGTTCACTAAGGAGAAGAAGCATAGGTTTTCTGAAGTCTTCTGATTACTGTAGTCCCTGGCTACTCGTAGCATCTTGGCAAATTTCCTTCATACCGTCTCCCGGACCTTGAGGTCTCGCCAAATTACATTGATGATAAATGTACTGTATTCTGTAAGTGTGGTCGAAATAATGATTTGTAAAGTTTTGGCAAGTCTGTATTTGTTTGTATTTGGCCCATATTTACAAATCAAAATATAAATTTCCATCGTCAGTAGATTTGTTTGTTTCCATTTGCCCTTGTAGCAATGGCTACCGTTAAAGACTGAAGAATAGGCGTAATTACCCATTCAATCTATTTTAATGTCAAGGTAGCATCCCTTTATCTAAGTGCAAGTTATTCATATAACAATGGTTTTTAATATGTGCGTGACCCAAAAGGACACTTCTCTTATGTGAATAAACACTCATTCCCAATTAGATTCTGTCATCCATTCCTTATCAAATTATACGCAGAAGTAGTTATGTCCTTTTAATATCACGTGCTTCTATGTTCTGAAAGTCTGTTCAATGGCACTTATCAAATACCTTTGAAAGTCCCCACATACAACATCTACATCCACCATCTTTGTTACTTTGTTTTCAAGGGGTGGAAATTAACTTATTTTCATTGTTAACTTATTTCCAACTCTTCCTGCTAGGAGGAAAGCCACAACTAAGCATCAGCCCAACATCTGAATGGGTAAGTAGTCTTTTGATGAATAGAGCAATGGCCAAATCCTTCAAAAATACCTTTTCAGAAGTCATATCCTTCTATGGTCATGGATATGATAACTGATCATTAGAGCCATTTGCAACCATCTGGGAAGATGCTGAAGACAAATCCCAACAGTGCTCCCACACATAGGGAAGAACTCTTTTTGGAGAAAAGAATATGCCTGCTTGCCTGGGACAAATGGTCATCCTTTTTCTTAAATATATCAAAGAACCCAATCAAATTAGAATAGCGCAATTTCTCTTTAACAAACGTGTCCTGGCTGCACATGCTTCTCTAACTGAAAGTTAATTCAGAATTTGATGCATGTTCCTGACAGTTTCTACAGTACTAACGTTACATTGATTGGCCCCTGTTGCCAGGTCGACCCATGCCCCGTTTTAGAACAGGGTTTCCACAGTTGCCGTACTCCAATCCTCTGGCACCACTTTTATGTCGAAGGAAAATTGCAAGACTTGCTAAACCAGCTTGGTAATGTATTCACCCAGACCAGATGACAATCACACTGTAATGCCAACTCACTTTTTGCTTTGTATTGTCCTACACGTCATTCTTGCTCATTCCCTCCTGCTCCCCCCCCCCCCTTCCGTCTCTGCACCAACCCTCAGCAACCATCTCCACAGATGTGTCCCAGATCAGCACCACTGTCCTTTAACTATCTTATAGACAATAGACAATAGACAATAGGTGCAGGAGTAAGCCATTCAGCCCTTCGAGCCAGCACCGCCATTCAATGTGATCATGGCTGATCATTCTTAATCAGTACCCGGTTCCTGCCTTCTCCCCATACATATAACATATAACATATAACATATAACAACTACAGCATGGAAACAGGCCTGTCCGGCCCTACCAGTCCACGCCGACCATTCTCCCTGACCTAGTCTCATCTACCTGCACTCAGACCATAACCCTCCAATCCCCTCCTATCCATATACCTATCCAATTTACTCTTAAATAATAAAATCGAGCCAGCCTCCACCACTTCCACCGGAAGCCCATTCCATACAGCCACAACCCTCTGAGTAAAGAGGTTCCCCCTCATGTTACCCCTAAACCTTTGTCCCTCAATTCTGAAGCTATGTCCCCTTGTTGGAATCTTCCCCACTCTCAAAGGGAAAAGCCTACCCACGTCAACTCTGTCCGTCCCCCTCAAAATTTTAAAAACCTCTATCAAGTCCCCCCTCAACCTTCTACGCTCCAAGGAATAAAGACCCAACCTATTCAACCTCTCTCTGTAGCCTAAGTGCTGAAACCCAGGCAACATTCTAGTAAATCTCCTCTGTACCCTCTCCATTTTGTCGACATCCTTCCTATAATTTGGCGACCAGAACTGCACACCATACTCCAGATTCTGCCTCACCAATGCCCTGTACAATTTCAACATTACATCCCAACTTCTATACTCGATGCTCTGATTTATAAAGGCAAGCATACCAAACGCCTTCTTCACCACCCTATCCACATGAGATTCCACCTTCAGGGAACAATGCACAGTTATTCCCAGATCCCTCTGTTCCACTGCATTCCTCAATTCCCTACCATTTACCCTGTACGTCCTATTTTGATTTGTCCTACCAAAATGCAGCACCTCACACTTATCAGCATTAAACTCCATCTGCCATCTTTCAGCCCACCCTTCCAAAAGGCCCAAGTCTCTCTGTAGACTTTGAAAATCTACCTCACTATCAACTACTCCACCTATCTTAGTATCATCTGCATATTTACTAATCCAATTTGCCACACCATCATCCAGATCATTAATGTAAATGACAAACAACAGTGGACCCAACACAGATCCTTGGGGCACTCCACTAGACACTGGCCTCCAACCTGACATACAATTGTCAACCATTACCCTCTGGTATCTCCCATTCAGCCATTGTTGAATCCATCTTGCAACCTCACTATTAATACCCAACGATTTAACCTTCTTAATCAACCTTCCATGTGGAACCTTGTCAAATGCCTTACTGAAGTCCATATAGACAACATCCACAGCCTTGCCCTTATCAATTTCCCTGGTAACCTCTTCAAAAAATTCAAGAAGATTAGTCAAACATGACCTTCCAGGCACAAATCCATGTTGACTGTTTCTAATCAGGCCTTGATTATCCAAATAATTCTATATATTGTCCCTAAGTATCTTTTCCATTAATTTTCCCACCACAGACGTCAAACTAATAGGTCTATAATTGCTAGGTTTACTTTTAGAACCTTTTTTAAACAAAGGCACAACATGCGCAATGCGCCAATCTTCCGGCACCATCCCTGTTTCTAATGACGTTTGAAATATTTCCGTCATAGCCCCTGCTATTTCTGCACTCATACCCCCTGAGTCCGCTATCATTAAGAGTTCTATCTAACTTTCTCTCCAACGCATCCAGAGAATTGGCCTCCACTGCCTTCTGAGGCAGAGAATTCCACAGATTTACAACTCTCTGACTGAAAAAGTTTTTCCTCATCTCCGTTCTAAATGGCCTACCCCTTATTCTTAAACTGTGGCCCCTGGTTCTGGACCCCCAACATTGGGAACATGTTTCCTGCCTCTAACGTGTCCAATCCCTTAATAATCTTATATGTTTCAATAAGATCCCCTCTCATCCTTCTAAATTCCGGTGTATACAAGCCTAGTCGCTCCAGTCTTTCAACAAACGACAGTCCCGCCATTCCGGGAATTAACCTAGTAAACCTACGCTGCACGTCCTCAATAGTAAGAATATCCTTCCTCAAATTTAGAGACCAAAACTGCACACAGTACTCCAGGTACGGTCTCACTCGGGCCCTGTATAACTGCAGAAGGACCTCTTTGCTCCTATACTCAACTCCTCTTGTTAAATATTTGTGCGATATTTGGGTTCCTTGCTCCTTACTCTTTTGGTAAGCTTGCTTCCTCCTTCTTAAACCTTTTTGACTTTCTTCCTGCTTTCTACGCCAACTTAGCCCAGACACCGACTTCTCTACCTGAATCCGTCCCAAACCTTTCCTTCTTTTACTTTAATCCTCGTTTCCTTTGTCACCCACGGCTCAAGTTTTCTTCGAGCCATCCATCCTCTTGATGAGAATATGCCGTGAAGGCCTGCCATTGTTTAAGAAAACCGTCTTAGAATAAGAATCGGTACAATGAATAACGTTTTTAATGCATTAGGGTTTTTCATCTTTCCTTGAGGCATCATCTGCATTCGAACTACTGCGACCAAATGACACAAACTAACTTATCGTTAAATAAATATAGTTAGCCTAAACTTTCAAAGCGATCTGGCGCCTGAAATGAAAGGTTTTAACTTTCTTTTGTCAGCTCATGAAAATCATGCTTTAATTCCGAGATAAAGAGGTGGCGTGTCCTGCATTCCAGAAGCCGGTTTTGTCCCTGCGTCTGACGACTGGTATAGTGAACCATGATGGAGTTTAAATCCCCCTGCCAGAAAGTAAGGCGGCGTATATATCGTCCTACAAGGAACGAGCCGAAGGAAGAGGGGGTGGGGGGGGGGGGGGGGGGGGGGGGGGTGGGGGGGGGGTGGAGGGAGAGAGAGAAAGAGAGTGGATTATATAAAGGCGACAGAGAGAGCAAAGTAACCAAGAAAGGCAAACATTACGAGAGAGAGGTGAATAAAACCAAAGTTTAAAAAAATAAAATTTAATGAGCGGAATGATAAAAAAAAAAGTGTTTTAAAAGGCCGAGATAAGTCTCTGTTGTCTGTAAAGTCGGTTAGGGCGAGGAAGTAAAATAAAGTGCACAAATCTGAGTTCTGAAAGTAGGCTCATTCTAAAAGCAACTCAATATCGCCTTGCACCAAGCAGGGCCTTGTGAGACTGTCGATCCTGAAGTCAAAAAGCACAGTGGATGTTTAAACAAAAGATAATTGTAATATGTGCTCGGTTAAACGTACTTTGTACGTATGTATGAGCATTCATCCCGTCTTTCTCAGAATTGTATTTGTGCAACAATAAAGATGAAAGTGAACCACACGGTAATTGCTAATCTCCGCTGTATCAAATTTCCAACAATCCTGAGAGTAAGTGCTTAAAGTTCCCACGTTTAAAGCTAATATAAACTATGGAATATCACCATGTAAGAATACAAAGACCCGGATAATAACTTTTGCGCGGTTGTATATCCATCCTCCGAAATAAGAAAAAAAAACATTAAACAAGGTATCAGCAATTTCATGGTATGTTCAGTGATGCTATAATCTCCAAATAATCAGTGTTGACATTTGTTTAAACTTATACTTGAACCTATATCTTACATTCTTTCACGTCCCCATTGATAATACGCAATTTAGATTCAATATCAAACACGGGATACATTTTGCGTACTCTAAATTCCAATAAATCACTCTAGTCGTAACTTTTCAGATACTTATACCCTTGCCTACTCACGTCGGTGCACTGGTTCTGTGTGTGGGGAGATCTATATTGTTCTATCCTTGTATGTTGTATGCATGCACTATCAATGTTTTGATGACTTTGTGTGTGCTTGCCTGTCATTCGTGCCCCAATTGTATACCTGTTGGTGCTTCTGTATGCGGGCACTTGTGTATGTGTGTCCGTGCATGGTGGTGTGGTATTTAGACCTATCTTCAACTCAAGTCTTGAACCCATAGTCATTAGTTTGAGTTTCAGAGATAAAGCGTGGAAACTGTCCCTACGGCCCACCGAGTCCGCGCCGACGAACACTAACTGGTACACTAGTTGTCACTAGTTGATGGCACACTAGATGTATGTATGTTGGACACATAAATCTCTCTGGAGATGCTGCCTGTCCCGTTGAGTTACTCCAGCTTTTTGTGTCTATCTTCGGTTTAAACCAGCATCTGCAGTTCCTTCTGACACACTAGCAGTCTGTTAACCAGGTTTCACATCCTACCGACATGGGGGCAATTTACAGAAGCCAATTGATCTACAAGCCTGCACGTCTTCGGAGTGTGGGAGGAAACCTGATCACCCGGAGAAAACCCACGCAACCTGCAAACTCCATCCTGACAGCACCCGAAGTCGGGATCGAACCCGGGTCTCGGGCGCTGTAAGGCTGCAACTCTACCGCTGCGCCACTGTGTCGTCCTGGGAACATTTTGACGATTCTACTTTTAATTTTATAAAAGCTTTACAAATTGTTCCAAACAGTTTGATTTTCTAATACGTCCTTGGCATACGCAGAGATCCAAACATCGGGCGCGGAGACATTTCTCCATTCATTTATAAATGCGTATCTACACATTGCAGGCATGTATGTTCTGCGTGTGCATCTATGCTGTTGAACATAAATACACATACAAAGAAATAGTTCAAATGTACAAGCGATGCTGTCACGCTGTTGAAGCATACCACCTGCATAAAATGTGTCCTAGCATGCAGTATACACACATTGGTCACAGTTTGCAGTTTGCAAGATTATAAACTGTACCCATGGATATAGAACTGGCATATATGCATTGTGTATTATATACAATGGAACTATCGAAGGAATATGCGTATTTTAAACATTGTACCCACGGTATACATCCAACCACGCTGACGGGAACTGTGAACCCCGTGTGTTCAAATGTCAACTGTGCGTAGAATTACAAATATGTCTATAAATGTGTAACTTTAGAAGAAATGAAAAGATCAAATTACTTATTTATGATATCATTCGCCTTTATTCTCGGTCTTAACTCCTTTCATTTAGATAATTGATTTTTTTTCCCAGCCGTTTCTTGGGAGTAATTTGTAACAGCTTTTAAGATGCTTTAAAAATGATCAAAAGGGTTTCGAACGACTCAGAGCCGAGGTTGAGGGAAAGGAGCAGATTTTCCTAGTGACGCCTTCGCTGCATATTGCTGACAAGTTGATATTTCCCTGTTGCGGAGTTCCAAAAAAAGCTGAATTGAAACCCAGTTAAAGAATGAGGCTTGCATTTTATTTTTTTTCTCTCTCTTTTTTTTTGTATTTTTAAGGCTGTCAGAGTACGTTAGTCTCTCAGAAAATTAGTCGTTTGGATCATCTTCTTACCAAAACAAAATCTGAGCTTTTTAAAGCAATACCGGATTATAGCAAGAGGCTTTGTTTTGCTAAATCGAAGGATTAGAGAAGATTTGCCACCATAACGTTGTGGTTTTATCGCCCTTTTATCCCTTCGTGTTGGTAAAGCTGTGTTGCTTCAGGATTAGGGTTTTACAAAGACCTTCCTTGTGCTGCTCTGAGGCAGATAGGTGCAAATCCATGGATCTGGGAGACTTGCCTAGGTTGCTCCTGGCCACAAATCCGCATGTAAATTCTACTGCCGTCAAATCCAGTGGGCAGCAATATGGATTTTTCTCTTCTCCATAGTCAAGTTTATGGGGAGGGGGGGGGGGGGGGACAGTTATATGATGAAGTCCTTCACATGCTTCTTTAAACCGGTTAGATATTGAGAAATTATTTTGTAGGGAGTCAAAGTATATCAAGGATCGTGCTTCCTAATACTTTCAAAGGAAGGAAGCCACTATTTGTATTCACATACTTCTGGTGATCATGCTCTCCTTTTAAAGTTGTGTGTGTGTGTGTGTGTGTGTGTGTGTGTGTGTGTGTGTGTGTGTGTGTGTGTGTGTGCGTGCGTGTGTGTGTGTATGTGTGCGTGCGTGTGTGTGTGTGTGTGCGTGTGTGTGTGTGAGTGTGTGTGTGTGTGTGTGTGTGTGTGTGTGTGTGTGTGTGTGTGTGTGTGTGTGTGCGTGTGTACGCGTGTGTATGTGCGTGTGTGAATCAGAGTTTTCTTAATTATGTAGTCAGTTCGAACGAGTAATGTTATTATAATAATACATACTGATACCTATATTGAAATCATAGGTATGCCGCGCTGAATATTTTAATTTGATGTTTTGGAGTAGTCACACAAGCAAATGGTTCAGTAATGTCTTCTATATAATATATTATGATTGAGGTATGTGTCCTTTTCAAAGTTCAGGTTTCTAAGTGCATCAGATGTACGACTTGAATATAATAAATATCGTGAATATTTGTATCTAGGTTGGCTTTTATCCCCAAAAACTTTATAAAGTGCTTTACTTTTACCCTTGTGAAGAATATCACGGAAGTATTGCTGATGTTATCACAATTGTTTACTTGTTATTGATATACGTCAAACATACAACACAGGAGTATGGACCTGTGTCACTCTCTGGAATATGGATTTAAAACCTTAAATACACATCAGCTACAATTTTTTTTTAATGCAAACTTCTCTGTCGGGTGGGGGGGGTGGCTACAGAACAACATGGGAGTTGGGCACACGCTCGCACTAAAACACATCCATGCTCCAATCCAAGCACATGCATACAAGCCCACGTGGACTGAGACACACCTTGACAATTGCACACACACAGAAATGAACATGCAGTCACAGCGCGCGTGGCATAATATTCTCAAAGGCTTGCGAGAATGTATTATTTCTGTCATTAAAATCACAGTGTATATGTAATTAGAAAATAAACCAAGAGGTCCACCAGTAGGATTGAACCTCGTGATCTTCACCCCATCTCCGAGACAAACGCCAGACATGTAGACCGATGAAATCGACAGGCTGTTTGTTCACTATTACGAAGTAAAATATACAACTCAAAATCAATCTTTTAGTCACAATTGTAATCATGATCATTAACTGACATTACGGTCTTGGAGGACGTCCTTCCTGAGATCATTTGGTCTTATTAGTTCCCAATAATTCGAGAAATCAAACCTTAATAACTTTGTTTTCCTAAATTATTAGGAACTAAAGAATTCGAATGCATTTTAGGAGAAATCGCGTGATGTCCACACGGGATTTTGAAGGATAACGTTGGAAATCCTTTAGCAGAGGATATGGAGACCGTAGGATGAATCAGATGCAGAGCTTATTAAAATCCAATAGCTTCCCATTCGGGCTGCGACCTTGTGGTGCATTTGAGTGGGTGGTTGGGATGAAAAAGACAGTGCAGTATAGGGCAAATACTTACATGCAGATACGTTTGGAGTACAGATGTTTGCCATCCTAACACTTTCCGAAATAAGCATACTTCTATTCGGGCAAGCGCCGTTCATTTAAAAACACCTATTGTTATCTGCAGATTTTTAAAAAATTTGCTGGGCTCTTAAATTATATTTGTGCTTTGCATAAACGTGAACACTTGTTGCAAAAGAGACGGGGTCAGTAAAGAAGGCAACGTTGTTGTTCAGTCGCAATTTCAACTCAGGGCTCAGATCAACAAGCTGCGAATATTCCTCTTATAATCTAGGTCTCCTCTCTTTAAAAACTGAATCGTTTCCTCTTTTTTAGGAACACATTCGCGACCAATGGAAAGTAAACGGAAGAAATGCACCACCCTATTAACTAGGAAGAGATTAATCCTATGCATATGGGATCTTCTGAGGAACAATTCTAATATACATAATCTTTTAACTTCGATAGAACTTTCATTTGATTTTGTTTAAAGTCCGCCAACTTTTACCAATTATGGAATCTTCGAGCCATGTGATTTTCCTTTCACTCACTCTCTCTCTCTCTCTCTCTCTCTCTCTCTCTCTCTCTCTCTCTCTCTCTGGCTGTCTCTGTCTCTGTCTGTCTCTGTCTGTCTCTGTCTCTCTGTCATCTCTCTCTCTCTCTCTCTCTCTCTCTCTCTCTCTCTCTCTCTCTCTCTCTCTCTCGCTCTCGCTCTCGCTCTCTCTCTCTCTCTCTCTCTCGCTCTCTCTCTCTCTCTCTCTCTCTCTCTCTCTCTCTCTCTCTCTCTCTGTCTCTCTGACTTGCAACTAAACAAACTAGTTCCCAAACTTTTAAAGAGGATTTCAACAATGCCATTTGTGGGAACCCTCTCTGTAAATGCAACGCTAATCCAGAGAATTTGCACAATTCCATTGAAGAAATCGGATGGTGCTTTTCATTCCTGCCTTCACAGATCAGGCTTTCGCTTTAGAAATGGGAACATGTGTGTATTATAAAGAGTAGTGTGCGTGTGGTTGAATTGAATTCATCTGGTATACTGGATTGTGTTTACGGCGAAATTCGACGTGGAAGATGGCCAATGAAGCCGGCGAAGCAGAGATAGTCGCACAAGAACAGAGAACGAACTATCCCGTGGCTTGGTGAAGTTATGCCGTTTGTAACCTGAATCAATTCACGACAGGCGTGTGTCCACGTTGGAAGTATGGATGTGCAAGTTTGTTGTAATGTAGAATTATATGGCCATCTGTATTTCCATGTGGTGCTAGCTTTTTTACCGAGCCGGACCATGAAGGTGTCGAACAGTGCATCCATAGATTCTTTACAGTTCGCATTGGACTGAAGTCGGCGACATTATCAGGAAGAATGTGCGTGCGACTGCGCAAATATTTACATTTATTTACTTTGGAGAGATTAATATTACACATCCTAAGTGGAAAGTGGATGGGTTATTTTAAACCCCCACCCAATTATGTTCACCTATGCAAACACAAATTAGACGGTACACCTTTGAGGATAAAATGAAGTGTAATCGATTACATTTTCTGGGGGGAGGCAAAGACAGGTCCCTCAAAAATCTTCTCATACAATTATGGATCGTAACCCGGAGGGGAAAGTTGTTTTAGAGTCGAAGTTAGATTGTACTGGAATGAGGCATAATGGCAGTAAGGTTCTGTTTCATTTCAAGCACAAGTTAAGATCAAACTCTGGATAGAAAAGAAAGAAAAGTTTCACTGTCTAAACAAGGAACCGCCTCCCTTTTAGAGATCAAATAAATCCAGAGCTTTATAGATACAGACCTAATCAATAATTTAGTATACATAAAATGTTAATGCGGGGAAAACGTCCCTCTAGAAATTAGTTGCCTCGTGCAGCGAATTGCGAAATGCTCTGTCTAATGGCTCTGATCAGGTCTTTTATTTATGCACAATTCAATCAAATCTATTCAGTAATTTGAGTGCTACGCGCTAGGTGGACTTCTTGTCATTATAATCTTTTCGACTGGAATTGAAAATTATTTTTCTTCTTTCTTTCAAATATCATCGGGTCAAAATATGACTGACTGTGACATTTTTGTTGTTGTTGCAATTTCAGCTCTGACTTAAAGAATGTAAATTTCAAACGTAAATTAAAGTTCCAAGATTACATATGCTACGTATCTGATAAACCAATTTTGTCGTTTGTAGGTCATTACTTTGGATTGAAATTATTTGGTTTTGAAACTGACGAAGAAAACGACATGAAAAAGAGCACATCACTCGGAGAGAGCAGGTGAATGCACTCGGTAATGTAGAACGCCACTGCCTTTGTGACATTCAAATCACCTTAAACTCCTTCGTTGGGCAGTTGTTTAAAAAAAGAAGAAAGAAAATGACATTCCAGTCACCTAAAACTTTCTTAAACGAGATTAGAAGGAGGATTGGCGGCTCTTGTCATCAATAAAACGATTTTCTTTTGGTCGGAGAGCGAAGTACAGGTGTAGGAGAGGAGATCTTCGCTAACAGGTAGGTCTATTCGCACAGCCTGCTGTCTAATTCTCCCACAGCCCCGCTCAGACGAAGCCCAGCGCTAATAACATGTCGTGGAGATGGCTGCTGGCAAATTGCTTTGTTATTCTTGTCAGAAGAGGAACCAGTCAATTTTAAACGATACATCAAAATGATTAATTGCCTTTAAATGAGCATCTGTTGGGTACCCTTGGACGGGTTGTTTGCAAAGTTGGTGTGGGGGGGGGGGGGGGGAGGGACACAGAAAGGAGCAAGGGGTTGAAAACTATAATGTATTCATAAAGTAAAAGTGATTAGCTTTATTAATTAGCTGACAGCCGCCAATAGATTCTCTTTTCTACTTTCAGATGTTAAGTTGGTTTAGGGGGAGGGGGCGGGAGAGTGTTTAACAGTATGTTGGCGTGACCACGACTCAGAGTCGACCGAAGTCATCCCGAATCGTTTTGTTGGCCTTTTTTTTCTTCTTCTTTCTTTATCTGTCTCAAATATTATAACACCATTCAGAAAGATAAAGTTTCTGATATTTTAACTCTTATTATGGGGCGGCCTGCTTGTGATCAGAGGAAAAAGAAATTGGGGGATTCCGAGCCTGAAGGTAGACCCAGCAAAAGATAGAGAAGGGGATAAGTTTGGCAAAAAGGAGCGCGGCAAGTTCTCTCCCCGTCAGAAAGGCAGAGGGAGTGGGGACATGTTCTAGAGAAACCAACCTTCTTAATATTTTACTACAAATCTTCTGATGGACTGGACGCTAGTCTGCATTAAGCCCCACTGAAAGCTGGCTTTAAGGAAAAGCTGTGGAATTTATTCTCGCTTTAATTGCTTTAGAACGGCTCCCACAATGACTCATTTGAGAGATTTTGCGCCCATTTAAGTCCCTACTTTCAGCAGTTCACAAGTTAATCCCCTTTCATACTGCAGACCCGCAGTTGGTTTGAGACAAGGGAGCCTGTAGACAGAAACTTAAACATATAAGCAGCCAGTGTTTTAGCGGGGATCCCCCCCCACCCCACCCAAACAACGGCAGCAACAGCAGCGTGGAAACAAGAGAACTCTGTGGAAAAAAAGATGTGAGAGAAATAAGGCGAGATGAAAGGAGGATTGGTGAAATATGCAAAATAAATAAAAGGGCTGAACAGATCGTTTAGTCAATAACAGGAAAGCAGAGTTTAACGTTGCAATATGGTAGAAGTGGATGCAATGATTTTTTTTAAAGGCTTCGCAATTAATTTAAATAACCATACGCAAAACCTCCCAGACCAACATTTTGCGAGAAATGTCTCAACTATTACTCAATAAAGGTATTCCCACCCTCTATATTAGAGCAAAGTTTTCTTTTGCATTATGGGAAGCAGGCGCTATCGAGCACACATCAAGAAGAGACGGGCATTATCGCTTTAATCCTCTTACCAGTAGTCATTTTAAGGCAGCTTTTTGGTGTGTGGAATGGCGTCGTGTTGCCCCAATCCTAGTTTAAGCCGTCAGGGCTGGGAGAGATTGTATGGGAAGGACCTGGGGCTCTATTAGCAATATCCAGAGGGTTAGAGCCGTCCATTCTGCTGTGGAAAAGCATGACAAATCTGAAAAGCAAATAAAATCAACGGTTGAGTTCGTCAACCTTGTAGCGAAAACTGTACAATCCCCATACTAAGAGGAACATGATATCCAGTGTACAGTAGACACTCCCCACTTTAAATACTGGCCATTTTTTTCTGTTCTGTGGGGAGGGGAAAAGTTGGCCCTTCTTGTGGAAAATATATCAGAAATTCTTTATTGTGTTTTAATGTGTGAAGCTGATTTGATCTGTGCAGCTAGGACGGTGACGCAGTATGCTTTTAAAAGAAGTTTGTGCAGAAGTGAGAGGGAGACGGGGAGAGCATACGTTGATTGACATGTTGAAGGACCATTGAAATGCTGCAGACCTCTCTTCCAGCTCCTGAAGCACGCCAGTGGTTCTGTTTTAAACTCCTGCATCAGCCTACTTCCCAGCAGATGGCAACATACCCTATCATTGGCTGCAACTTTCTAATGTAAACTGCAGGAACCGAAGACTGAGAGAGAGATCGAGAGAGGCAGATCGATACCAAAAGACACACAAGAGGTGTCCGCAGACAGAACTGTCTTGCCGAACAATTCAGAATTATAAGTGTTAGATATTCTGTCTGTTTTCTTAAAACTCAAGAGCTATTGAAAGGAGTGTATCTTCCGTGGGGTCGTGGAGAGGTTCAGTAAGGTAAGAGTGAAATGTAGTCAAAATTGTGTGTGTGTACTGAGCAAAACTATGTTTTCTCATTGTCCTTGAATATGCAACTGGTTGAAGCAGTATGTGTAACCCGCGTGTATTAATGAAACCCTGCTCTTTGGTACACTTACAGGCAGCTCGCTCGGATATTTGTGCCTTCATGACAAGTTTAATTTGTGCTCGTCAGATATCAATCATTTAATTTCTGGTGGGTGCCAACATTTGACTCTTCGCTTTTATTTTGTTTTCTTTCCTGTTTATATCACGCGGCCAGCAAACAAAATAGTAAGTGCGCGACAGACAGTGTGCTGACCCTGGGCATTTAAACGCAACACACCCGAACATTTCAAATATTTTGGAATGAATATTTGTCTTGGTACCCCGTTCCTTCCACTTCCCCACCGTCTCGCCCCCTCCTCATCTCCGTAAAGACAAAAACAACCTCACCAAAAGACAGAAATCGCACCAAAATATGTCCCACAAAAATATAAAGAGTTGACTCCCAAAACCTAACCAGTTACACTGCTTTATAAAGGTGGAATCTAACTTCTTCTAAGTTGATGAGTTATTTTTTTTAACTTTCCATTCAGAAAATAACCATGAATTGTGTTTTCTTCCCCAAGATTTTTGATATTTCTGGGAAAGATTAAGATTTCAAGATTTGCTTTTAAACTTATAGACGTGCATGTTGCAATTATAAACCTGATAAACCTGATACACGTGTTGGTTAGATATCATAACAGCGCAAAACATCGCTCTTGCAGGTAATAAGTCTGCAACACATCAACGAAGCCCCCTCCTGTGTTCTAATGAGACTCGTTTAGAGGAAAGGGGATCACGGTTGTGATAAAACATTGTCTGGCTCCCGATTCATTCTTCCCTAGATAACCATTCTGAAGTTGCGAAGGGTTTACAATACTCTACCTCTCTTCGGATTCTTTAAGAAAGACATTGCAATGGAAAGCGACCCCAATGATTTTTCAGCTAACTTTCAGAATTGCGAGGACTAAATTCAGCTGGATTTTGAGGTGTCTTCCTGGATGAGATATATTTGTCCCCGGTGCCGCCATCACGTTTCAATCTAATTCCGAAATACTAGTTACGGAATTGTGATGAAATGGGAAATTCCAGCGAAATATCTTATTCAGCCGCTGTGGTCGGTTCCAATTCCCCACCCTACCGCCCACCACCATCTCCCCTCCGGTTTCGAAGAAATTGATTGCTTTTGCGGTTCTGAATTATTAACTTAAATTATAAATAGTTTGGCTGGATGGATGGATGGATGGATGGATGGATGGAGATAAACTGATAAAATGGTTTGAATTTAATGCGAGCATTGTATAACTGTTGCAAAACAAAAATGAATACGCCGGATTATTTGGTGGTGAGTTCATGATGCAGTTATATTTTAAGAAAGTACGGCCCATTTTAAAGCACTCTCGCCGTTATTCGGGACACCTTGTAACTGCTTTGAAGCCTTGAAACGTCTGATAACTCTGCGCTTGTTGGCAATGTACCTGTGTTTTACTTTCCAGATGATCACACGATTGTCCACATACCTCTCCTCCACCCCGTCACCCCCCACTGCCTCTCTCACGCACACATACAGGGAGAGGGGGAGGGGGGAGAGGGAGAGAGAGAAACAACATAAAATGAGTGAAAGACAGGGGTAACAACCCATCAGCGGAGTGTATTTTTTTACAGGCTCGGCAAATAGATATTTAGTTCGTGAGCCAAGACACCGGTGAGGCAAAGTAGGATGGAGAACTAGACTGTGGCGGTGATTTTTAAATAGATAAAGTTCCACACCCATCTAAAACGAATTATGTTAATTTAGCAGCATTCCTAAGGTAAATTTACTCGCATGCGAAAAGAGAGGATGGAGGTAATGACATTTCTTATATAAATACAGTATGCATGTATGCAAAACTCAGCCGAACAAGTTTAATAAACATCGATACTGACATTAAATATTCATGGTATTAGCCATATGCCTGCTCGGGTTCGATATTTGCAATGCGGGAACATATGTAGATAGATGGTTAATGACAGCCCCCTAAGTACATGCTTAGATTGCGCGTTATGCATACGCGAGTAGACAGGGGCAGCGTACGCACAGCCAGGAATGTTCGTCACAGGACCGGAGAAATGAATAGTTGGAGAAGCCAGCCATCGGAAATGGCAATGGGCAGAATGGGAACAAAATAAAAACGAGAAGCTAGGCAAAGTAAGGTGAGGAGTGGGCAGCGCAAATAAGAATGAGAAAGAGGCAGATTTTCTGACAAATGCATATATTCTGGTGCATCTTCTTGGTACGTGTGTGTGTGTGTACGCGCGCTTGTGTGTGTGTGTGTGTGTGTATGTGATACATATTGGGAGGGGGAGGGATGGGGTTTTGTGGGGGGTTGGTTGTAGAATCAACCTGGTGTCAGAGAGGATGATGAATGAACCGCACTGCAGTCGAAAGCTATTTCCACTTCTATTAGGTCCTGAGCCAAATGGGGACCAGGATGCATATTTTAAGGAATATCTAATAAATCTTGCCAAACTCGCCCCTACGGCGATGATCCCGATGCAGAGGTGACTGCTGAATGCTGGCCTACTTTGTAGCAAAGTAAATGTTTAGGAATCGCCTCTGTCGAAGTAATCAACATTCCTGGACGCTGCTGTAAATCTCATTTCAATGAATTTTTTTAACTGTTTAGCAAGTGTCCATAAATAATTACTTTAGTCCCAATGTACAAAGACTTAAGGAATAGAGTCGACCGGTGTAAGTGGCAAATCCCTGCCTTTTCAATTTAATCTAATTCAAGTGCGGTTCTATAAATCACGATTTAAAATCGCACACGTAGTCTTTATACTTGTTTAGTATCCAAGCCCCATTTAACTTTATTTAATAATTAACAACAATTAAGAAACAATTAATTCTGTTGCATGTTTTAATTTTACGTCTGAATATAATTGCTTTCAAATTCACTTGGAGTGACGGCTTACAATTACATACTCTTTAGTGCACGTTGACAGCGAGAAAACATCTCAATTAAGTATAATTAGCACATTTGAATATAGTTTGCCCTAAAGCTACACCCTAAAATATTTAATTATCACAACTTAATTATTTAAACTAAAGTTGCCAGCGTTCCAATTATAGGTACAAACCCCTTTGGAATGTAAAGCAAATGTGTAACTGTATTTGTAGCTTTTCGATATACCTTATTTTATTATCTTCCACTGTAAAATTTGAATAAGCATTCTTACCTAATCTGCTATTAATTTTAGAAATGTAAATCATTAACGTTAATGTAAACACTCCGTTAAAATGAATGTTGCATACGCCTGTTTCCAGAATAGCTGCATATAGTGTATCAATATATTACTATCATAATCTGAAATGATAATCAGTTACAAACATTTTATAGAAATACCGCCCTTGGCTGTCAAAAGTCCGGTGTCTTCTTTGAAAAAAAAAGCGACTCACATTTCTCCGCCTTCGGTGTCCCCTCTCATCCTCCTACGTTTGTCCGACATTTGTCTCTTGCTTTGATTTATGCAGTTCGATTAGGATTACTGTATATTTGGTTCCAGATCGTCGCTGCCGTTAGATTTGCCTTTGCAGATGTAGATGACAGTAATAAATATATAATCATGTCCTGCAGCAAAGATCGCTCCCGGCAGCTCCGCCATGCCAAACTTTTAACACTGCACAAACCAGGAGATCATCATCTTTAAGATGAAAATCCACATAATAGTAACATGTTTCTTTTTCTTTTGATATGTGAACAAAACTCGGAAAAATACACATTGAAACCCGTTTAGTCTGTGCGGAAAACAGTTGACCCGGGACTTAACGAGGGAATAAAATAGTAATACAGACTCCATTAACCAAGCGTTTTAGCACTTTGAAATACACAGGCGTGTTGTAAAAATATTTAATAACTATCTCCAATTTCAATGTATTTATTATGTACGATAACAAATATTTGTTACACGATTCCTCAGTTGTGCCGATCCCATTTTATACACGTTGACTGTAAACTCGGTTTCTGATTCGGAATATCTGATGATTATCTCTAGATATTTCGGATTAGTTGCGGTGTTACTAATTACCAATGGATTTCAGGACGCTGTCTTTCTAACGCTGAAGTCGCTCGGGGCCCGGCTCCCTCCACGGCCAGTTCTGTGTAAGACAATTCCCGGGATAGTAATTGTCAAAACAATATCTTTCCGCGTTAACGAGTACAAAGCTTCATCGTCTTTCTGAGTTTTGATAATCTCAAACACCGGTGCTCACTCTACATATGTCCCTCCACCACCACCCACCCTGCCCATCCCGTTTTCCTTTGCCTTTTTCCTTATCCTTTCACTGCATTTTCTTGACATCGGCCCCCTGTCTCTATCAAGCCGTTTCTTTATATCCTTCTTTATATCAACTTCTTTGTTCAAATGTATCTTATATTGGAATGCGCATTCAGTTTAACAGCTTTGAGCAACTCTAAACCTGGAGACCCAAATGTCCTATAATCCACAATGGTACCATTTTATGCAATCGAAGTCCACAGTCGGAGATGTGTCTTAGTCTAAGTTATTGCCTCACCCTTGAACATGCAGTACAAGTGCTGCAATATTTTAACAATCTATTAGGGTTATTCGACATCGCTGGTGTCCCGTATTTCAGTACCCAAGATTACAGTAAATTTGTTCACTCCCCAGAGTCCCCTGGAGAGATACCGCAAAGGCACCCATTAATATGCAGATTTACTGAATCAATAAAAGACAGTTTAAGGTACAAGTATATACGGCATAATGTTAAGGGCGTATGACTACTCGGTACAATCTGGATATATATATATATATATATATATATATATATAAATATTTATATATAATATATATATAAAAATATATATATTTATATATATTTATATATATATATATATATATATATATAAATATTTATATATATATATGTATTTATATATATATACGCGCACACACACACACATATAAATAACACATATCTATTTATTATACTTGTATCACACACAGACATATCTATGTATCATATCACGCACATATATATATATTTATATATCACACACACATATATAGATAAAATATATATAAAATGTCATCACTGACTAAACATAGAGAGATACATTTTGGTTCCGGGAATCTGTACATACGGAGTACGTGAGCGAGATTACGAGAGAATGAATCAAGATCAGCGGAGGAGACAGAGATATCCTTCAGTAATTATGCAATTAAAGTTTGAGTTTAACCGGATTTATGTCTCTTAACACGAAACAAATCGCCTGATTAAATTCGACAAAAAAAACGCATCAGTCACACTACATTAAAGGGGATGGTGGTAATTATACCAATTACCTCTTTGTAATCGCGTGGTTCATAATTAATGGCTTTTCCACCAACAGATAATTTGATAATAATATATAACACTGTTGCTGAAACATTTTGTCACCCTGTGGGTCACCTTCCATTTAGACAGAAACAGAAAAAATAAATTGAATCAGGATAAAGAAAGTTGTTCTTCTCTCAAGATGCCAGCCTGCAGTGAATCCAGTGCATAGCAGATTGGAATTACACTGCACTAGTTAGAGACTTGGAGCTATCTTGCACAGCCCCTGGATAGGAAGCCTTACACTTAAGGGCATTAGAAATGACCCATTATTTGCCATGATCTCAACAACTTCAGTTGCTATTTTTTTCCCTTCGTGTGTATTCATATTATTTTATCCTATTTGGCATATAATTTTCTTACTAGCTATTTTCCTTACATCTTGCAGTGAACAAATGTGACAGAAATAATGCGGTTTTAGGGTAAATTCACCAATCATCAGATTGAACAGCAGGCAAGATGGGTCATTTATTTCATGGAAGCTAAATTGGATGAAACAGTAATCTGAACACACAACAGGGTGAAAAAGCAGCAGTAGAAGCTGTTAAGACCATTGCAAATAATGGGTTATTCCTAATGTTAAATAGAGCCTTGAATAGATTGCACACAGCAAACTGTGTGCACTTCTGATCTCTCTGCTCAAAACACAGTGATGATAGTGCACAAGAATGCACAATGTTTCCAGGAGTAATTTATCAGATCTGTGCCCTTTCGTAGATTAGCTTCAGCAAAATGCTTAGAAAGTCTTTTAATCAGAGCGGTTCAGATAAGGGGAAATAAATATTTCCACTTGTGGGTGAGCTGGGAACACAAGTAAAAAAGTGATTCTGTTAACAGGTCTAGTGGAGCATCTGTGATATATTTTTGTACAGAATGCTAATAATTTAAACTTATACCCACATGATCTTGTTGAAGCAGATAAGGGAAAGCTTGTTGCATGCATGAAGCAGAGGGGATAGAGGGATAAGGTTACAGTGTGAAAAATGTAATTAGAGATATAGGAGAATTGAATTGAATCAGTTTGAACTTAAACACTGGCATTAATCATTTGCATTACAGATTCTATGTAAAGAGTAGACCAAGGCCTACAACTGTATTGCACAGATCTCTCTCCTGCACTTTCACTGAACATGAATTTCCAAATACATTGCACATGTTCAGTCTGTACAGAATGGTCCATTCAATGAGGTAAGCCTAGTACTAATTCCACTGAGGTTAGCTGGACAGGAACATTGATAATTAGATGCATACATGATAGATTTTCAGCATGCCAATCCATGGTTAAAATTAAGCAATAAAGTGGGTGGCACAGTGGTGCAGTTGGTAGAGCTGCTGTCTCACAGCACCAGAGTTTCATCCTGCCCTCGGGTGCATTCTATGTGGAGTTTGCATGTTCTCCCTGTGATGTCATTGGTTTCCTCCAGGTCCTCCAGCTTCCTTCCACATCCCAAAGATGTGCATGTTGGTCGGTTATTTGGCCTCCATAAAAGGCACAGATGCTATCTAAATGTATGGCAAGTGATACAGACTTATGCGGCTGATGGTGACATAGTAACATGGTGAGGCAATTGGTTGACGGAAAGCTAAAAGCAGGGTTAAGAGGGCCATTTCAAGTTGGCACATTGCAATAGTTGGCACGTTGCCCCTGCTGTGTAGAGAGTGGATGAGAAGGAGGGATAATTTAGAACTCCTGTGATTGGGAAATCGATGGTGAGCATGGACTCGGTGGGCTGAAGGGCCTGTTTCTATATTATATCTTTGACTCATTTACGTTTTAAATTGTCACGTCATTCTACACAATCCAATGTTTAATTACTCTACAAAGAAATTCAAAATACATATGTTGATCACATATCAATCTATGTAATACTTGCCTACTGATAATCCATAAATATGAGTATTACCACAGCAATATAAGGTTCATCTTACTTTTTTGCTAATCTGATACCATCCTAAATGCGGACTTTCCGTTTCCACTTGAGGTTCACCTACACAGCTGTGTAATCGTTGTATCTCATAATTATACAATCATATTGCTGACAAGAAACACCTTCAATGGATCAATAATAAATGTGCTGTGACATGGGAAAATTCGGAATAAGGAAGCTGATTCATTCTGTTGTTGCAAGACCAGCTTCGCTGGTCATCTTCAGAAAACCTTGAGCCAAAGAGAGGAAAAATGTTAGCCAAAGTTCCAGTCGCCTGCAGTGTGCACAGTCATAGCTTTATAATGAGTTGAAAGAGGCCAGACACTAATTCCCCTCATCCCTCTATTCCGTGCATTCTTCATCATTATGACATTATGAACCCGTTATGAAGAAGGACGTTTGCATTGATTCATGGACCAGTGGACAACCTAATCCATTTTATCGCTGTCAAAATGTTTTCCCTTTAAAATTCATTGTTCATTATTTAATAATGAAAGCAATGAATTTTGGAATAATTATTCTAATTGGAATAATTATTCTAAAATATCTAATGTTCGCTTAAAATAGTTTGGCCGGCCAGCAATTTATTCAATATTCATTATGGCCGAGGATACCACATTCAAAGGAGCTTACCATTTTCCCCAAACTTTTTTAAATCAAATTCTCCTTCCTCCCCCTCCACCTTTTTCCCCAACCCGCCTCCCACCCCCATTAACAAGTTATGTTCCCCTCACCCACCTGGTTCCATCTGCCCATCATCCACACACTTAACTAACTGGATTTCCTATCCTCTCTTCTAACTGAATCTGTCCACCTATCATCTCTCCCTCATCTGGTTATCTTTATCACCTTCCTTATTTATCAGATTCCAGCACCACTGCAACCTCTTGTGACTCCACTTATCAGATTCCAACCTCTGTCTCTACCTTCACTCTCATCCCACCCCGCCCCCCCCTCCCCCAAATCTGGTTCCATCTGCCATCATTCCCCTCCTCACCTGGTTCCGCACATTGCCTGCCTGCCCCTGCCTCACACCCCCCACTCCCACCTCTCTAAACTGGTTTTCGCCCCTCTGCACTGTCAATCCCAAAGTAGTGCCTCAACCCAAAACATCATCGAGACCTCCGCCTCCATAGTTGCTGTCTGACTCACTTGATTCCTCCAGCAGTTTGTTTTTTGCTTGAAGATTTTTCTTCTCTCCACAGATTCCAATTGCCGAGATTGGATCTCAACATTTTAATCTAAATTTCAATAAACTTGCATTGTAACATGCATATGCAGGATATCCTCAAGAACAAAAAGTGACATTCTGGAGCTGATAACAGAATTCCTAATGCTTTAAAAGTATAGCAGAGATGAGTAGCAATATAACAGATCTATTTAACAAGTGCAAAATCAAATATGTAGTGATTTTAAAATGAATCCATGCAGTGATCTATTTCTTCAAAGGCCATTGGACCTTCCTGAAATCTTAAAAATTGATTACCCACTGATTTTAATTTGTTTGCAACCAATTGAATATGAAATTGTGGAAAACCAACTCATCAATCAGGGTACTTGTGCAACCATTGTACCACATGTTTTCAATCAACATAATACTTATACCCTTTAAAGTCATAAAGTGTGTCTGCCCTATTAGGAATCTATTGCAGTAGTCCCTGACAGCAGGCTTTGCTAAATATTCATTTCAACTTTTTAACCTCCTGTTAATTTAATTCTTGACAGAAGTTCAGCCATGTAAGTGAGACGTTATTAACCTTTACTCTCAATTACAAAAATAGTGTGATTCAAAACGACCAGTGAGTACAATTCAGGTAAATAGTGGCACTTTTCAGGATTCATTAATTTTAAATAAAGTACAGTGAATTAAAATATTATCAATACAAACTTATATTCGAAACCATATATATATAAAACCAGCACCATTATTAACCAATGTGCAGACCACATATTACTGAAAGAAACAAAAATAAAACTAAATGATAGGACAAACAGACTCAAAACCATCTGTTAAGAAGCTTATGGAAATAATGTGTTTCTTGTTGTTTACGTCTTTTTTAAATACTTCTCAGAGCAAAGTGTACTTGCAGACAAGAGTCCGTGGAATAGATCAATTTAATGGCAGCCAAGCCTTTATTATTTCATCGTAACAAATATATGGTTTAGAACAGGTACAGGGAGTCCTGCGGATAATGACAATTCTTCATTGGCATCCATTGGCAATAAATGGATTACTGTCCATCCATACAGGACAACATTATCCTACATCATGTGTCGGATGGTGTTAGTGTGCGAGGGTTGCTGGGCGGAGCGGACTCGGTGAGCCGAAGGGCCAATTTCCGCGCTGCATCTCTAAAACTAAAACTAAAATACTAAAAATGAGTTGGCTTCATGCCATTATATGGAGATGTATAGTACATGTGGTAATACATAGTCTTTGCCGTGTTTGTCAAATACTACTAATTTCCATTATTTTTTCTGTTCATCTTACAAAATTAAATTCTCCAGCCATGAGTTCACTGAACCCTTGTACTGTTTGGCAAGGCTTCATTTCTTTGTTAGTCCATTCCCTCCCTGCAATAAGGGCCCACAATCCAATTGTTTCACATCTTAATTGCTCGTGGTACCAGCTTTGTGTATCTTCAACAAGAATACTACTTCTAAACAATGACTTTCTAGTCTTTCTCCAAATGGTATTAGTTTTTTTGTTCTTCCAACCAAGGTATATAACTGCAAAGTTCCCTGTGATTGTTCCATCTGCTATCTTTTTACCCACTCACTTAACCCGACTACTTTCCCCCACAAAGTGTTTGTGTCATCCTCATCACCTGCGTTCCCACCTTTGTGATTTGTATTAATGACTTGGACAAGAATGTCGGAGGCACGATTAGTAAGTTTACCGATTACCCAAAATTGGTGGTGTGGTGGACAGTGTAGAAGGTTGTCCAATGGTATCTAGATCAACTAAAAGAAGGTGGGCAATGGAATGGTAGATGGAATTTAACTCAGACAAGTGCAAAACCCAGAGCAGGATTTCACCAGTAAATGATAGGATGCTGGGCATAAAGAACAGCGATAACTAAGGGTACGAGTACATAGTTCTCCGAAAATGGCGGCACAGGTAGACAGGGTGGTGAAGAGGGCAAGTAGCATTATTCAACATTCAGGGCACTGAGTACAAGAGTTGGGATGTCATGTTACAGTTGTACAGTACATTGATAAGACTGCATCCAAAATATTGTGTGAGTTGTAGTCATCATATTATAGGAAGGGTGTGATTAAGCTAGAAAGGTTGCAGAAAAAATTCACAAAGATGTTGCTGGGAATGGAGGGTTTGAGATATAAGGAGAGACTGAAGAGGCTGGGACTGTTTCCCCAGGAGCAAAAGAGTCTGTGGGGTGATCTTATCGAGGTTTATAAATCCAGGAGAGTCAGAGATAAGATGGATGGTCACAATTTTTTCCCCAGTGTTGGGAAATCTAAACTGAGAAGGCATGGGGTTAAAGTGAGAGAGGAAAGATTTAAAGGAGACTCGATTAAGCATATTTTCCACATTGAGGTTAGTGAGTATTTTGAACGAGCTGCCAGAGAAAATGGCTGGGGCAGGTAATATTTAAACATTTAAAAGTCTCTGCATGGTTTGTGGATAGAAAAGGTTTGGGGATTATGAGCCATATGCAGGCAAATGCGATTCTCTCAGGTAGGCACTTTGGTTGGTCAGGTTGTGCCAAAGGGCTTGTTTACATGCTGTGTAACTCAATGATTCTCTAATTCTCTTTATATTGTTAGTAAATTTGGATTATTATATTAGCTTCCTTCTCATTACTCATAAAGACCTGAATGGCTGATGCCCCTTAGTTACCCTTAGAGGACGGCACTTTTTGCAATGTGCCAACTTGAAATAGCCCTTTTACACCTACTTTTAGCTTTCTGTCAACCAATTGTCTCACCATGTTAATATGTCACCGTCAGCCCCATAAATCTGTATCACTTGCCATTGCTTTTAGATAGTGTTTGTGCCTTTTAGAAATCCAACTCTACTGCACCCATTTACCCAGGGAATTCTAATAAAGGTATTAAACACAATTTTTCTTTCACACTCTCCAGTGATTGTGTGGATCCATATCATGGGCTGACCTGTCCATGGGATGGGAAATAATAAGATTCTTTGCTCCATAGATCTTTCCGTTACATGATCCAAAGTCAGACTCCAGATTAACACTCTAGGTTTAGGCTCAATAAATAGAAAATCCTTCTCATCCCAGTCTTATAGAAACAGAATTAATCCACCTAAAGTTAGGGAAAAGTGGAATTGTATAAATAGACCCATCACTTGAATAGCCCTTGAATGACACTGAAGTGTTGTGGTTGGCAATAGCACTGTTACAGTAAAGCTCCACCTTGAATTATTCTGCCTCTGCACTGTTCTGCTGCAGGGCAAACCGGATTACGTGTGGGGCTGTGTCCTACAGCAACGGAACAATAGGTCAAGTTTTACTGTCAAATGAATAGTTGGCTCCTTTGAATTGTTCTAAAATGAAGGTCAAAAAAATCTTGAGTGATCATAAAAATGTTGAGAGATTATATCCACAAAGTGACTTTGCTTAGGTTTCCACCATACAAATTTAATTAATTTCATTACAGTGTTCACGTCAATTCTGAAATGCCAGAACTGCTCAGTATGGAGGAAAACTGTGAATCATTACATAATCTATAAAACTACATCTAACCTGTTGTTTCCCGACCAACAACTTTATTCCAAGGACATTCTAATGGACTGGACTGGGCACATTAAATTTGAACACTGAAATTTATTTAAAACATTTTGCATATTTTATGCAGATGTAAATCACTGCCATGTTTCAGAATTTCTCATTAAAAAAAATCCTTATGTTTTAATTGAGAGTTATGGGGACTAAGGCTAGCGTAGATCAGCCATGATCAGAATAAATGGTGGTGCAAGCCTGATGGGCCATATGGCCTACTCTGCTCCTATTTTCTCATGTTGGGTTCTTATGTAATTTTAAGGAGCTGGAAACAATATACACGTATATATATATATATATATATATATACACACATGAACATAGCACAAAAAGTAAGGAAATTTGTGTTTGGTAGATTATTTCTTTGTTGTAACAATGCTTCTTGGCAATAAATCTTATACCGTTGGAAAGCCTGTTTATTTCCCTTTTTAATGGTGCCACATTTGTAAGGAACATGCATTTGTGGGATGAGCAGCAGAGCTGAGTATGTGGGTTGCGCCCATGAAAAATCTGCCAAATCTTCTCTGCCAATGCCAAACAGCTTATTCTGCCATTGACTCTTGTTTGGTGTTGTTTGGTGGATTGGATGATTGAAGTCTGAAGAAACAAGACATATTGGCAATTTAACAATTTATTCATTTAATAAACAGGAGCCTCAGTAGCGTGTGGAAGAACCATACACAGCCACAACAGCCTGGCACCTCCTCCTCATGCTGGTCACCAGCCTGGTCACACACTGTTGTGGGATGGCATCCCATTCTTCAACCAACATTTGTCGCAAGTCAGCCAACGTGGTTGTGTTGGTCACTCTGGCACGAACAGCACGCCCAAGCTGATCCCACAAGTGTTCAATGGGGTTGAGGTCAGGACTGCTGGCAGGCCATTCCATCCTCTCCACTCCCAAATTCTGGAAGTAGTCTCTGAGAAACCCTGCTCTGTGGGGGCGAGCATTGTCATCTTGGAGGATAGAGTTCGGTCCCAGACTGTGGAGATATGGGATTGCCACTGGTTGCAGAATCTCATCTCGATATCTCTCTGCATTGAGGTTGCCTCCAATGATGACAAGCCTCGTTTTTCCAGTAAGGGAGATGCCGCCCCACACCATCGGCCATATCGTCCTGCAAACCTTGACTGCAAATCTGTAGAAGACAGCCTACGGTTCCTAAGTGCTGACAGGGTGAGGAAACGGACTTCTTCGGGTGTCGTCTTCTTGGGACGCCCACTTCGCGGCCTGTCTCTGACATCCCCCGTTATACGGAACTTGGCCTTCACTTTGGAGATGGTACTAGGGCTCACTCCAAATAATGCCGCAACTTAGTTTTGCGGAACACCAGCTTGAAGTTGCCCTATCGCACAAGCCCTATCCAGATCAGTCAAACGTGGCATGCCGATTCTTGGAGCAGACACCTACTGACCACTGTAGCAGGGCCCATGCTCACAGATGCTGCCAATCAGGTGCCAATCAGGCACCTGATTGTCAGCACCTGGGGGTACCAGAAGCTCAAAACAAGAGTCAATAGCAACAGCAGAATAAGCTGTTTGGCATTGGCAGAGAAGATTTGGCAAATTTTTCATGGGTTCAACCCATATACTCAGCTCTGCTGCTCATCCCACGAATGTATGTTCCTTACAAATGTGGCACCATTTAAAAGGGAAATAAACAGGCTTTCCAACGGTATAAGATTTATTGCCAAGAAGCATTGTTACAACAAAGAAATAATCTACCAAACACACATAAATATAGCCTGAAGAAGGGTTCTGAGCTGAAACATCACCTGTTCATTTTCTCCAGAGATGCTGCCTGATTTGCTGAGTTACACCAGCATTTTGTATCTATCTTCGGCATAAACCAGCATCTGCAGTTCCTTCCAACATATAATGTATATTTTTTCTTTTTAAAAAATACATTAGAAAGTATTTTCTTGCAGCATCACATTTCCATTTGCATTCATTAAGATGGAGTTGCCAAATCCTTAACATGAAGCTATTTTCCCATTTTAGGTCATCTGAGACTTTTGGCAAGCATTCCCTGTGGAATCCACCAACACCTTCATCCTTATTATATTCACAGAAGCCTCAATTTCAAGGCTTAGGTGCATAAACCTAGCTTGTGACAAATGTCAACCCAGAGTTCAGAAGAACATATTCTGTTTCTGCTGCGTGCTTCAGTTTCCTACACTAGTCATTCCATTGCACTTTTGAACAATAATGGGGCAGCACAGTGTGCAGCAGTAAAGTGATTGCCTTACAGCACCAGAGACCCAGGTTCGATTCTGACTACAGCTGCTATCTGTAAATGGTTGGAATTGTTCTCCCTGTGACCGAGTGGGTTTTCTCGAGGTGCTCCGTTTTCCTCCCATGTTCCAAAGTACAAAGGTTTGTAGGTTGATTGGCTTCTGTAAATTGCCCCTAGTGTGTAGGATGCGAAATTGGGACTAAAGTATGGATGAACGATGTTCGGTGCAGACTTCGTGGGCTGAAGGGCCTGTTTCCATACTGCATCTCTAAATTAGGGCTGAATAGCCTACTCCTGCACTTATTGTCTATTGTCTATCGTCTATTAAACTAAATAATAACAATTCAATTTCATTTAGTGGAAATTTGAGGAAAAAAATTTGGGCACATCCCTATTGGAATTGATCTTTATTTATCAACAGGATCATGCTATTGTCAATAAATATGTACAGTTCTGTGAATGCTCGCTTGGTTTAATAATTCCCTCATATAGTGAGTAATGGATCATTTCAGGACAATGCCTGACAGTGCCAGAGACCCTGGTTCGATTCTGATGATGAGTACCCTGTATCCGTACACTGTGAACGGCTTGATTGTAATCATGTATAGTCTTTCAGCTGACTGGATAGCACGCAACAAAAAAGCTTTTCACCGTACCTTAGACAATAAACGAAACTAAACTAAACGATCATTACACTAAACGAACAATGAATATCACTAATTTAAAATTGAAACATTATTTCAAGTTACATTTTTTGATCCACCCACACCTCCAGTGAACATTAAAAAGGGAAAATGATTCTGTGTTCTGGGAGTGATGAGGAAATGCTTTGATAGAACTTAACTTTTACTTGGCACGGCCACTTGACTTTTCCATAATAATGCATAGAGGCAATGAGTCATACAACTCTGAAACGGGCTCTTTGGCCCAACTCGTCCATATTGACCAAGTTACCCCCTTAATATAGTTAAAGATTTTTACTGGCACTTCCGCAAATCACTTATGTAGATTCTTATGTAAGAAAAATTAGGTGAGACCGTAAAAAAAAGCAAAAGCAAATACAAACACTATCCCACATCACCCACCTGCACCTTTTCCAACATTGATTCTTACTCTGACAGACCGGTTGCAAAGTTTCAGCCCAATAGCTTCAACACAGCATATCATATCATATCATATCATATATATACAGCCGGAAACAGGCCTTTTCGGCCCACCAAGTCCGTGCCGCCCAGTGATCCCCGTACATTAACACTATCCTACACCCACTAGGGACATTTTTTTTTACATTTACCCAGCCAATTAACCTACATACCTGTACGTCTTTGGAGTGTGGGAGGAAACCGAAGATCTCGGAGAAAACCCACGCAGGTCACAGGGAGAACGTACAAACTCCTTACAGTGCAGCACCCGTAGTCAGGATCGAACCTGAGTCTCCGGCGCTGCATTCGCTGTAAAGCAGCAACTCTACCGCTGCGCTACCGTGCCGCCCTACCGTGCCAGCATCTAGGCAGAATTCTGTTAATATTCCTCACCTTCAGTCTGGCTGGTACTTAACTGTCCTGTCTTTTCCGGAATACAACCACATTAGAACTTTCTCTAAAACAGTAAATGTTTCAGTCAGGGAAGCAGAATACCAGGTCTCTAAACAATTAAATGGAAGTTGTTTGGACAGGATTACAAATTGTCTACGGGATATCACAGACCCACTGTGCCCATTGTAAATCAGGTACACTGCACTAGATTTATACACCACTAAGTGTCAAACCATAAGCAATGAGGTGGCCCCTCCAGGGAATCACTCTCGAGCTTTACTCTAGAGGCGGGTTAGATTCTCAATCCAGATTTAAGCTATATATTGATGAAAAATGAGATCCCATTGCATAGATGCTAAATCTGTAGCACAAAAGGTCTCTGAAATGGCAACGAACAACACATATGACCTAGACAAAAATATAAAAATAACTAAAGCATTTTATTTCAATGGTTTATGTTTCAATAGCAACATTGACATAATTACTGTATTATGGAATAACCATCTCTTGTTAGATTTCATTTAAATCCATTCAAAGGAATCTCAGCTCCAGTCAATGAATGTTGTGGCCTAATTTTAATGTATAAACTAATTTAATGGAGATTATGTTAGGCAGGATCATGATGGCGCAGCGGTAAAGTTGCTGCCTTACAATGCTTGCAGCTCTGGAGACCCGGGTTCGATCCCGACTACCGGTGCTGTCTGTATGGAGTTTGTATGTTCTTCCCGTGACCTGCGTGGGTTTTCTCCGAGACCTTCGGCTTCCTCCCACACTCCAAAGACATACAGATTTGTAAGCTAATTGGCTCGGTGTAATGTAAATTGTCCTTCGTGTGTGTAGGATATTGTTAGTGTGTGGGAATCGCTGGTTGGTGTGGCCTCGGTGGGCCGAAGGGCCTGTTTCCACGCTGAATCTCTAAACTAAACTAAACATTAGTACAATCTACCATTTATTGGCCAAAGGTTCATCAGGAATTTGGCCAAGATATGCAGGTAGGCCAATTGTCTCCTTATACAGTGGAATACTGTATTATGCCCAATAAATATCCAGCTGATCCAGGTGTGATTTCCTGACTTTCGTCTTGTGCTCAAGGTGAGCAATGTTACTCCTAGGAAATGAAAAGATTTTGTTTTCAAACATCACCCAGTGTCATTGTTAAGTATACCAAGGTCAAAGTCAAGTGCAACACTGATGGATGAAGAGGACAGATCTCTTTACTTTACCAATGAGATTCAACTCTGAAAGGTCACTCCCCAATGTGCTGTCCTTAATATAGCAGACCAATCATTTCACCTGCCTCTTTGTCAGATTTCTAATGAAGCATTTGAGAAGTTTTATATGTAGCTACTGAGAACCACAGCGGACTTGGAAACATCCAGCATCAGTATGGAGTGGATTTAAAGTGTAGTAAGGAACTGCAGATGCTGGTTTACACCAAAGATAGACACAAAATGACGGAGTATCTCAGCTGGACAGGCAGCATCTCTGGAGAGAAGGAATGGGTGAGGTTTCGGGTTGACACCCTTCTTCAGACTGAGAAGGGTCTCTACCTGAAATGTCACTCATTACCTTTCTCTGGGGTGGATTTAAATACAGGTATCTGAGACAAATTTCTGCTGTCCATACCATTTTAACATTTGTTTTTCATGATTCCAATGTATCAAACCAACCATATTATTTATCTTATAACAGGAACTGCTTTTAGAACGTAATAATTAAATACTACTTTCCGGTCTAATAGTATAGTAATTCTAAATATATTAAAATATAACCAATTCACTGCTAGATTTTACTAGGTGTAAGAATAGTCTGAGACTGACTTCCCCCACCCCCGTCCCCAATCTCTGCACGTCCCCAAGCCTTTCCACACGTCATTTTAATTTCATGTTTCATGTATTCGTGTTTTTGTGACTATTATAGACAATAGACAATAGACAATAGGTGCAGGAGTAGGCCATTCAGCCCTTCGAGCCAGCACCGCCATTCAATGCGATCATGGCTGATCACTCTCAATCAGTACCCCGTTCCTGCCTTCTCCCCATACCCCCTCACTCCGCTATCCTTAAGAGCTCTATCCAGCTCTCTCTTGAAAGCATCCAACGAACTGGCCTCCACTGCCTTCTGAGGCAGAGAATTCCACACCTTCACCACCCTATGACTGAAAAAGTTCTTCCTCATCTCCGTTCTAAATGGCCTACCCCTTATTCTTAAACTGTGGCCCCTTGTTCTGGACTCCCCCAACATTGGGAACATGTTATCTGCCTCTAATGTGTTGGCAGATCAATTTCCCTCCTGGGATAAATAAAGTTATATCGTACCGTATCGTATTGTAATCTGTATATTTGCCTTATCACTTTGCTAATATCCAAGCTTCTGGGTTGGTTTATTACAGATTGTAAAAAAATGTTCTATTCTTAATGAATAAAATGTTGATTTACAGCTTTGAAGAGGTGAAGATCTAAAAAAAGGATTGCTGTAACTTTACAACAGGAATGTTATAAGTTTGAAACCAGCACCAGTTTCTATATCCTATATCCTTTCTTTGTCCCCCCCCCCACCGATATCAGTCTGAAGAAGGGTCTCGACCCGAAACGTCACCCATTCCTTCTCTCCAGAGATGCTGTCTGACCCGCTGAGTTACTCCAGCATTTTGTGATACCTTCGATTTGTACCAGTTATTGTCCTACAAAACCAGCACAGGAGTCATTTTCATTGCTTCCAATCCAAAAAACCAATGTTGATTTTCTATGATGAAGTGACGAAAAAACTGTAGTCCAAAACCTTTGCTGAAACTCACTAAAGATATTTTTTTTTCTGTACCTCACCCATACCGTGTTTTCACCTACTTATAAATATCAAAATTAAAATAATTGAAACCTTTTTCTAACTTTACCACCGTCGTTCCTCACCCACCATGTCACTTTGAAAACCTTATTTTAATATATCCATTTTATTCTGTAGTGCTCAAAAGACATCTTGCCATGTGATTTCGAGATTTATAATATTAGATTTGACTTCCATTGGAGTGTTGTATGTGTTGGGATATTGTGGAGCAAATTTGAGGAGCTAAAGTGACATTAATATTCAATATAGATACTATCAAGTAGACTACAAAGAAAGGAAAAACTGGAGATAAATTCAATAGGTGTGTAGGAAAATAACTGCAGATGCTGGTACAAATCGAAGGTATCACAAAATGCTGGATTAACTCAGCAGGTCAGGCGGCATCTCTGGAGAGAAGGAATGGGTGACGTTTCGGGTTGAGATAAATTCAATGTCATTTTGGGCTTAAAAATGTTATATAATGTGGAACTCATTGCCACAGAGGACTGTGGAGGCCAAGTCAGTGGATATTTTTGAGGCAGAGATAGACAAATTCTTGATTAGAACGGGTGTCAAAGGTTATGGGGAGAAGGCAGGAAAATGGCATTAGAAGGCAGAGATCAGCCATGATTGCATGGCGGAGTAGACTCGATGGGCCGAATAGCCTCATTCTACTCCTATACCTTGTGAATGTGAATAATTGAGAAATGGCATTGGAAATAAGAATTCTGTTATTTTGGGATCCAGATTGAATTAGAACAAGGAGTTAAGGTGAAAGATTTTATCATGATTTTCAATTTTAAATCAGCAAGAGACAGCAGAGTGGTGCAGCTGCTCGAATTGCTGTCTCACTGCGCCAGAGGCCTGAGTTCACCCCTCACCTTGGGTGGTGTCTGCAGAGTTGGTTCATTCTCCTGGTGACCATGTGGGTTTCCTCTGGGTCTCCGGTCTAACTCAGACATCCCAAAGATATGTGGCCTCTGTAAATTTCTTCTAGCATGCTAAAGTGGGACAATCTAGAACTAGAGTGAAAGGGTGATTAATGTCCCAGTGTGGACTCAGTGGGCTGAAGGGTCCGTTTGCACACTGTATCTTTCAATCAATCAATTCAATCAAAGCTCCGGGAAGAATACAGCAGGAAGGATGAAAACAGAAAGGTCAGAGGAACACTGCCCACAGCAATTAGAGAGGACTGTATTTTTAAAAACGGATATTGTGTCATGTAGAATTTTGAAATTGCTGGAAATCTAATTTATAAATATGCAACTCTGACGACAGATGAAGTTGTCTATAGAGAGAAAAACTTATTTGAGTTCTGGTGAAAGGTAAAGATATTTTCCTCTCCACTAATACTGTCTCGTCCACCGAGTACACCGAGTACTACCAGCATTTTCTGTTTGTATTGTATTATCACAGTTGTAATGCTATGCAGCGGTCCATTGCAACTGGACTTCTGGACGTTGCTTTGGGATTTCATTTGCTAGTATATCCAGAATGTAGCTCACTCAGAGGTTCGAATTTACTTTGTGATTAGACACCAGATATTAGTTAGTCAGTGAACTGTGGATATTTTGTCGGAATGCATCATTACACATATTTGCAATGTACCAAGGTGTTCTGAGCCCTAGAACCATACAGTTTTACTTCATGATGTTTGTGTTTACATTGGGTTTTGTGTTGAACTATGTAGAGTGGATTAACATGTCGTACATTTGAGTATTTTGTTATCGTACATTTCAAAATTGTGTTTGAAATAGTGGCTAGCTGATTTCATTTTTTTTTCACTCGGGGCCTCATGGTTGAATTTGAACAAGTGCAGCATTATTGAGATGATTCACTTGCAATGATATGATCGTAGTTCAGTTGACTGAGATTGCCACCTCTAGTCAAAAGTTTAGAAGGAGTTTAGAAGGATGAGGGGGGACTTCATTGAAACTTACCGAATAGCAAAAGGCCTGGATAGAGTGGATGTGGAGAGGATGTTTCCACTAGTGGGAGAGTCTAGAACCAGAAGGCCTAGCCTCAGAATGAAAGGATGTACCTTTAGAAAGGAGATGAGGAGGAATTTCTTCAGTCAGAGGGTGGCGAATCTGTGGAGATCATTGCCACAGACAGCTGTACAGGCCAAGTAATTGGGTATTTGTGAGGCGGAGATTGACAGATATTTGATTGGTAAGAATGTCATGGGGAGAAGGCAGGAGAATGGGGTTGAGAGGGAAATATAGATCAGCCATGATCAAACTGTGGGATAGACTCAATGGGCTGAATGGCCTACTACTGCTCCAATGTCTAACTAACTTTCGAAAATGTAACACAAGATTAATGTCGATCTAAATAAATGTTCAAATGAGAACAAAGAGTGTCTTCGATGTTGTAATGCTTATTGGCATGTTCATACTCAAGATGCACAGTATCCAAACAGATGATTTGGTCCAAATGGTCAATTGCAGTATATTTTTTAATATATTTTAGGATCAAATATAAATTACAACAAAAATATGGTATTAACAGTAGAAACAGTAGAAATGGTTTCTGACAGGAAATAGCATTTGAAGAAATAGCACCTTAAAAAGGATAGCTGAAGAAAAATTATCATCCCAGAAACAGCTTGAGGTATCCATTGGAATATTTGATAAACTTCTTCTTTCTAAATGCTGATTTTACTTATTTTATTGAAGACATCATTCTGCAAAGAAGCAGCTTTTTCTGCCAAGGTTAACAAATATCCATGGATAAATTAAATTGAAATCTATTTACTGATTAAAAGTCAGTTTAACTGAGGGAACATTGAGAAATGGACGTAAGACAATTCGGCGTGAGAACATGATTCCAACAGGCAACAGCATAAATTTAAACTAGAATCTTGGTCTTATTTGGATGCCTGATCACCTTAGGTAGTTAGGTTGCCAACAACACTTGAAATGTGATCAAGAATGTGTCAGTTCAGAGATTTTTACAAATTAGATCTGTTTAAAATACAGTTTGAAATGGCTTATTTTGTTGTTTGGCTACTTAAGCTAAACAGTATTTAATATCACACAGAACTTGCCATTAACCATGCATATTATTTTTGGATAGACATACAATAATGATATTATAATGAAGAATTTTCTTGCATGAATGCCAAAGGGCATCAAGGTATGGAACATGTTTTCAATAGGCATGGTAATGATAGGACCAAAATAGAGTCAATTTGAATAGAGACTCATAAAATTAAAACTATCAATAACTAATGATGTCAAACTAGAAGGGATATTCTTCCAACAATAAAATGGGACAATGGTTGATTTCTGTAGAACTAACAAACTATGAGTGAAATTAAAGACATCTAAAGAGTCTGCTTCTGACTATCAGGTGATTAATTATTGATATTTTGCATAAATTCCTTCAATGTTTTATTGAAAGAAAGCTTTGCACTGCTGCAATTTACTCACAATGACCATAATGATGCTACAGTTCCACTATCAAGTCTCCTGAGCCAAATTGCTGACTTATAAACAACTCACCACCTGATCAACTCACATTGACTACACCACAATCATTAATTGCTCAGTGTGAATAGCCTCACAAATCATTTATATTGGCCTTGTATAACATCACGATCGACCACTTCCCCATAAAACAAGACTCAAAAAGAAATAAATGAATCAGTTCACATGCACGGCAGCATAAATTATAATTGCCTGAAATGTCTTCAATGCTCTATATTGGACAATTTTCGATCACTCAAGTTGTGCATGTTATCAGATTAATGCATTAAAGTGATTATTATCTTATGATCAATTACAGTTATTCATTATTATTTATGTGAGCTTTCTCATCCTCATAATTTCTACAGTCTTATATTTAAAGCAGTTCATTTATTATTTTAGTACTGAACCAAATAAACTGCAATTAAATTTCAGAAATAACCATTCCCATGTTTCCATGATGCTATGTAAATGCCGCCCGCATAAGGTATTACCTTATATTAGAGTTTGTTTTGTTTTCTTAAGTAGTCATGGCTTTGAAATGTTCTTCCTGTTAATTTGGTAAAATAGGCCTGTCTTGGAGTGAAGTTCACTCTCAGGTCTGTTAATTAACTACTTCCAGTTTCTTAATTTCAATTTTATCTGGGGAATGTTGCATACTATCAAAAAATTGGACACGACTGTCTGTGGAATAGTGGCAAATTGAAAATAGAAAAACACAAGGAATTGCAGATGTTAGAATCCTGAGCAAAACAAAATTGCAGGAGGAATTCAGCAGGTCAGGCAGCATCTGTGGAGGGACTGACAGGTCACATTTGAGACTTGGACCCTTTTTCAGACTGGAACAAATGGGAAACGTTTAAACCCCTGGTTTATTTATTTTTGAATTCTATGCTTTTATTTGTAAAGCAAAGATGTAATAACTTGTAGCACAATGTTTCATATAGTCCACAAATTGTAATTTTATGATCTGTTAGAACATCTGTTGGATACGCCCTTAAATCCCATTGAATGGGGCTTTGTTATTTTTAGTGGGAATTCAATGTTTGTAATGCCAAGGATAGGTGTTTTGTCTCATTGTCAGAAATGGTCACTGCTGGCACTTTTATTTATAAATGTTACCTGCCAGTTTTCAGCCCATACCTGAAGCAGCTAATGATGATTAGGCCGAGGATACTGCCCTGAGAATGTCCTGAGGTGATATCCTGGGGATGTGATAAATCACTTCTGATCTTTTGTGCAAAGTATAGACACAAAATCTATGTGTCTCAGCGGAGTAACTCAGCGGAGTAACTCAGCGGGACAGGCTGCATCTCTGGAGAGAAGGAATGGGTGACGTTTCGGGTCGAGACCGTTCTTCAGACTGCCCATTTATTCAGTTTGACCAAGCCCCCCCTGATGCCATACTCACTCAAATGCTGTCGATGACATTCTCATCTAATTTTGAATTTTTGGCACTTTTTTCGTTGATTCTAGATAATGATCACGATACTTGTTGAAAGATTTATCAGTTATGGTGTGGTAAAGCTGGACTAGTCTTCCAAGGTGATAGAGATTGCAAACTTGGGAAGTGATGTTAGGGAAGGCATAGCTACACTCTATTTTGTAGAACATACATATTGCAGCTACGCTACGTACATTGGTGGAGGATCAGATGCATGTCATCTGGGCTGGTATATTCCAGATGTTCGAGAAGCAGAGGACATTGGTTTAAGGTGATGGGGGCAAAAATTTAATAGGAACTTTTTTACGCAAAGAGTGGTTGGTGAATGGAACGAAATGCCAGAGGAGGTAGTTGAGGCAGATACTGTTACAACGTTTAAGACACATTTAGGCAGGTACATGGATAGAATCGATTTAGAGGGGCATGGGCCAAATGCAAGCAGATCGGACTAGTGTAGATAGGACATGTTGGTCCGTGTGGGCAAGTTGGGCCAAAGGGCCTGTTTCCATGCTGTATGACTGTCTGTTGTTAAGCTCCAAGTGTTGTTGAAGTTGCTGTCATCCAAGCAGTTGAAGACTTATTCCATCATCCTTGTGATTTATGCCCTCCAGGCAGCGGAGAGCTGAGCCCCTTCCTGCAGGTCTGAAGAAGGCTTTCGACCTGAAACTTCACCCAAACCTTCTCTTCAGAAATGCTGCCGGTCCCGCTGAGTTATTCCAGCATTTTGTGTCCATCTTCGGTGCAAAGCAGCATTTGCAATTCCTTCCTACACAGAATTACCCAGTCTCCATATTTCTATTAAGGCAACAATATTAACATGACTGGGAGTCACCTTAAGCTGTTTGTCAATCATGTGACCCATTGTGTTGAAGATCAGGTGGTTTGTGACTAATATCATCGGGGTGGCTAGATTTTCCTTTGTTCAAGATGGTGAAAGTCCACAATGTATGAAAAATAACACAGCAGCACAGTACTGTCCATAAAACCTTGATTTTTATTGTTCCCATTTCATGAAATCAGCCAGACTAGGATAATATGAATATTACTTGTCAAGAAGCAGTTCTTGGCTGTATATAGCCCAGGTTTTAAATGGGATCCTTGATGTCCAGGATATGCGTTACCAACTTGGATGTGAATACAGGAGGTATGATTCATGAGTTTGGGGATAACACGAAAGTGGTGATGTTATGGGCAGTGAGGGAGGTTATCCAAGTCTACAGCAGGATACAGATCAAATGGAATATTGGATGGAGCGTTACTAAATGTAGTTTAATATCAACTGGTGTGAGATAATGTTTTTTTGGAAGTCAAATTAGGGTAAAATACACACAACAAATGGTAGGGCACTACAGAATGCTGATGAACAGAGTGGCCTTGGGGTTCAATGTCATAGTTCCCTGAAGGTGCCAACACAGATTGACTGGGCGGTGAAGAAGGCACATGGCATGTTTGCTTTCATTGATCAGGGCACAGAATATAAAAGTTGGAACATTATGTTGTAACTTTACAAAACACTGCTGCGACTGCACCTAGAGTATACATGCAGCTTTGTCCCCCACACTATGGTTGCACTGGAGAGAATGCAGAGGAGATTCACCAGAATGTTGAAGGCACAAACTGCTGGAGTAGCTCAGGGGGTCAGGCAGCATCTCATGAGAACACGGGGGGCTGATGGTTCGGGTCAGGACCCTTATTCTGTTCTGATTCTGAAGAAAGGCCCCATCCCAAAATATCAGCTATCCGAGTTCTCCTGAGATGCGGCCTGACCCACTGATCTATTGCAGTACCTCTGTGTCTTCTTTGTTAAACCAGCAACTTACTTTAGTTTTGTTTAGTTTAGAGATACAGCGCGGAAACAGGCCCTTCGGCCCACCGAGTCCGCACCGACCAGCGATCCCCACACATTAACACTAACCTACACACACAAGGCCAATTTACACTTATACCAAGCCAATTTACCTACATACCTGTACGTCTTTAGAGTGTGTAAAGAAACCGAGGATCTCGGTGAAAACCCACGTGGTCACGGGGACAAAGTACAAACTCTGTACAGACAGCACCTGTAGTCGGGATCGAACCCGGGTCTCCGCTGCTGAAAGCGCTGTAAGGCAGCAAATCTACCGCTGCGCCACCGTGCATCTGTGGTTCCTTATTTTTACATTTCACCAGAATGTTGCCTGACTTGAAGAACTCTGGTTGAAGGGAGAGATTGGATAAGCTTAGTTTGATTTCCCTGGAGTGAAGGAGATTGAAAGGTGACCTGATAGAAGTGACATGGATAGAGTAGGTAGTCAGAATCATTTTCCCACAGTGGTGGTATCAAAAACAAGAAAATATGGGTTTAAGATGAGAGGAAAAAGATTTAAAGGGATTTGATGGGACAGTTTTTTATACAGAGGGCGGTTGATGTCTGGAACTTAGTGACAGAGGAAGTGGTAGAGTTTGATACATTCACCATGTTTGAGTCATTTAGATGGAGATTTAAATAGGCGTCATTGATGAATACAGATTAATTGTGCAAAAATTGAATTAGTGGAGATGGGCAAATGAACGAATGAATGAATGAATAAGTTTATTGGCCAAATATATGCATATACAAGGAATGTGCCTTGGTGCTCCGCTCACAAATGACAACACAAACATACAGTTAACAATTAAGAATAAAGCATAACCACATCAAAACAATAAGGATACAGATACAAAATAGGTTGGCATTGAAATATGGGCTGAAGGGCACATTTCTGTGTTGTACAACTCTATGTCTATAAATGAACCAGAGAACGCTGGAAATACTCAACAGGTCAGACAGCATCTATGGAACAATAACCAGAATTAACATTTCAGGCCATTGGCCTTACATCATAATTGAACTAAAAATAGAAGGAGGAGAAGAGGAAGATGTGGGGAGAACAATGTGTATATCTATGATAGGGCAGAAATGAAGATATAATGAATGATACAGATTGATGTCAACTGAGTAAGGATGTTGAGGGCTTGATAGTGGCAACTAATTTGTCTGTGCAGACTGAGGGATAAAGAGAAGAGAGGGATGTAATAAGAGATATATTAGAACTATGCAATAAAGAGAACAATTGCTGTAAATCAGAAGTGGAAGAGAATGCAGAGAAAATCCAGAAGGTCAAGTCGTATCCGTAAAGAGTATGAGTGTATAACCTCAGCACTGACCAGAGATTGTTAGGCAAAACACCGAAGGTTCCAGAAATTTAAAATGAAAACTGAAGATGGTGGAAATACCCAGTGGGGCAGGCAACATCCATTGAGAGAGAAGCAAAACACATGTTCTAGGGTTTAAAGCCACCCATCATCCATTATGGAAACTCACTGACCTGAAATGCCAAACTTCCCCTATTTCCTCAATCCATGGACCTCCCTCCTCTCACTTACCCCCATCCCCAAATTCCAGGTCTCTCACACCAGAATTTGCCAATTCTGGTACAAATGAAAACATTGGTTACCTGAAATTGTTGAATTCAGTGTTGTCTTCCATTGTGCCAAAATGAAAAAATAGCTATTGCTTCTTGAGGTTACTTTGACCATGCTTTTCAGCCCATGATGAGAAGATCATTAGGAAGTAATTGGCAAGATTGGATTTGACAATTGGGATGATTTTAGGTCCTGTGGCATTTGCTGTAACTGTTGCTCTCAATTGTTTCCTGCCATCATGTGAAGTTAAATTGGTTAATAAATAGCTGTGGTGTAGGTGAGGATCTCAAAAGGAGTCCAAGATAGATAATCCACTTGGCACTTGTGGCTGAAGATGGCTAGAATCAATTCAACCTTGCCTTTGCCATTAAATACATTGGACTGAGAATTAGGCTTTTTACTTGATATTTCAGTAAGGATGGATTGCCTTCAAAGGACTGACAATTTTTTTGGTCAAAATTAAAAGTATTCGTGAAATTTAAAGCAATGCTGAACTTAAAATGTCAAGTTAAGGCAACAACAATTTAATACAAAGCAGAAAGTCTCATTTGGAACTTTTTTGCAAACAAGATCAATGCCACACTGCATTTAGCTGAGCCAATAAAATCCTCTCTGATCTCCTTGCTCATGGAGTGCCACTGGATATTATGCTATAGCAACTGAACAACAACAGGAGAGTCATGTTTCCCGCTGGCCTCAACTGAAATCCATCAATACTGCCACTGGGCGAGTGCAACATATTTGGCTGCTTAATGAAATATAAAGATTATTTTAAGCACTGTAAGCAGAATTCGACAGCCTGAAAAACAGAGCCTCCACTTGACAAATGCATTTGTAATTTAAAAAATGCTGTATAGGTTATTTTCTATAATTGATTTATGTATTTTTTAAAAAGGATCTTAAACATGAGCAAGAACTGCTTGGTATCAGTGGACATTGTAACAAATACTACTAAACCCTGCAGCTACAGTCACAGCAAAGCTTTCTGATGTCCAACATTGCAACCCTTTTCAAGGAGATTTATTTCCCACCACATTAGCTGAATTATTGTAAATTGGAGACAGCCGCCAGCTTTAACTTGAGACTGCTGGACTCCCAGCTAAGATGTAGCACTAGTTTGAATTAGTGATGCATTAGCAATTTGTTCAACAAACATATTTCTATTTTCCATTAAAGTTGTTCATGCCTCATTTGTATATTGTGCATTCCAGTGCATGATAGTAGGATCAGCTAAATCATCATGATGGTCCATTCTCATTATTGCCTGTCTTCTACTTTTGCATAAAATTCTTTCTTCCCTCTTCTTAAGTTTTCTTTGGGTGATGAGCATTTCCTTGGAAAGGAAATCTGGCCTGATGCTTTAAGTGCCGCTCATGCAATGTTATGTAAGTGGCTATGAACAGGTACACCTGCGATGAACAGGTACACCTCCGACTACCCTGATCACATAGTCAATACATTATCTCACATGTACAAAACTAAAGCTAAATCCCTACAATCTAATGCACAGAACAGTGCAAGAAAATGTACAAACTATTACCTAATAGTTAATATTACTTAATAGTTTTGTCTGAAACCAAGTTTCTCATATTATCTCATCAATGACAAATAATCTTAAAATGTTTTCATTTAGATCTCTAGTCTTTTTCAAACTTCTGGCTGAAAGCAAAGCTCATGTTTGCATTAGTTTGAGAAATGTTGTATGGATAATTGCAAAGATATATTTGAAATAATCACAAGGAGCTTTAATCTTTTTATCTTCAAACAGAAATTCTTGAACTTGGAAGCATTCAATAAGCAACTTGAAACTCACAACTCCAATTCATGAGGGATAAGTTGGGGAGTAATACTATCTTTTCTTGTGAAAGCATAGACCAGATGATCCACTGCTAAAGCAATAAATGTTGAATCAATCAGATAATCAGTTTGGAAGCTTGGTATTAACCGATGGAATCAAATGTTTATTAGAAAACTATATTGCTCTGTGACTGAGAAGAGGACTTAACTTCATTCACTAATGTTCTCATAAAAGCAAAACTCAGTTTCGTTTTTTTGTCACGTGCACCAAGGTACAGCAAAAAGCATTTGTTGCGTGCTATCGAGTCAGCAGAAAGACAATACATGATTACAATCGAGCCATTTACAGTGTATAGATACATGAGAAGGGAATAACGTTTAATGCAAGGTAAACCCAGCAAAGTACAATCAAGGATAGTCCGAGGGTCACCAAAGAGGTAGTTCAACACTACACTCCCCATTATTTGATACAGGACCCCAGCACAACACAACTGTTCTCTGTAGTTAATTACCAAGACTGCTATATTTTCTCTGTAATATCTATCCCACAGCTGTTTAATGAGTTTTTAGTTTGTTCTCATGAAACTATCAGCATTATTTTTATTAATTTGGAATCTAACTAACACATCCATATTCCAAAAGTTACATTCAAACATGAAAATTCAGATGCTGCTTTTCATTACCTCATTAGGGTGCGCTGTTTTACAACCTTCACAGGGAAAGCTACAACAATCTTGTGCACTTAGGAGAACTTCAAGGTATTTCTAAACTATTCTCAATGCAAAAATACCCTGGCAATGTGACATATGGTTGCTTGTGTCAGTGAGCTGTTTATTGCATAGTACTGCTTAACAATCTGATCTGAAGAAAGGTTATGTTTTCCAACATTATTTGCCTTCAGGCAACACCTCAAGCAGGACTCTAATGTTCAGCACCAATGCTATCTTCAAACTAGTTGAACAGTCAATGTACCAGGAAGTAAAAAAACATAATTTTAACTGCGTACTAAATTATCTGTATTGTGCATATACTGGAAAAATACACATGGATCTCAAACAGAAATGGTAGTATGTTAAATCTTAAACAAAATTATTTATATTATTACAAATAATACTTATTTTAGAAACTAATAATCCACAGGTGCATTGAGTTTATTTTTGGACCAGGAGATGATTAAGTAATGAAGACACAAGGAACTGCAGACGTTGGCATCTCAAGCAAAACACAAAGTGCTGAAGAAACTCAGCAGATCAGACAGCATCTGGGGAAGGAATAGGCAGGTGACATTTCGGATCAGAACCCTTCTTCTGGCTCTGAGGCAAGGCTTTAGCTGTATGGGAAGGCTCTGAGGAAGAGTCCCAAATCAAAACTTCACGTGTCCATTCCCTCCAATTGTGCTGCGTGACCCATTGGGTTCCTCTGCAGTGTTTGTTGGGACTTTATTTATCATTGTTTGAATATACAATGGTTCTACTCATCTTGGTTTTATAGAGTTGATGTTTACTCAACTGATGCAAAACTTTAATCTATGACAATTAAGCAGGGAAATGGAGGCATTTATAATAAAGAAGGCATTTGTAACATTTCATTACAGTTAATGCAATTTAAATTTTGCAGAATTCTAAGCAATGATTATTGTTGTGCTAAAGCTGGCTACATTTGTTCGTGGCCATAGCTTGAATTACTTTTTTGTGTTTGCATGGCAGGTGCATTTTATACTGGAAACATAACCCCATCAGAGAATCATAGGAAGATAAGCAGTCCCTTTTTAAAAAAATTAATCCTGCAAAGCAGAATTTGCTTTTATTTAAAAGGTCAGCATTTATTATCCATGCTTAACTGTCATTGAGAAAGTTGTGATGAGACACCTTCTTGAACTGCTGCAATCCTTGAGTGAACATATCCCCAATTGCCTTGATTTAGAATATTCTACCAATAAGGAATGGTGATGTAATTCCAAGCCAGGAATGTGTGCAGCTTGAGGTGGACGTACAAGTAATTGCATTCCCATACAGCTAAAGCTCTTTTTCTTCATTGTGATAGATGTGTATATTTGGGACGTGCTGATATGTCGGGTGGCAGGAACTGAACTGAATGTTGTCAAAGATATACAGTGCAATCACTGTACATTGGTGGAGAGAGAATGAATCTCTAAGGTGGTGTTGGGAAATCTAATCAAGTGGACTGCAATGTCTTGGTTGGTGTCAAGGTGCTCAAGTGTTGTTGGAGTGGCATTTATCTGTGCAAAGGGAGAATATTCCATCACACACCTGAATTGCATTTTGTTCATGGTAGAAAAGCGTTATGGTATCAGGAGGCAAGTCACATGTTGAGGGATACCCAGCCTCTTGACTTGCTCTCATAGCCACAATATTTATGTGACTGGTCCAATTGAGTTTCTAGTCAAAAGTGCTCTCCAGGATGCTGATGATGAGGGACCTGGCCATCATAATGCCACTTGTAAGATTTGAGAAGTTTTCCCTCATTCTACAATCAACAAAACCAAAGAGCTGCAGTTTGGACATTTTATACGGGACTGGGGCTGATAGCAGAGAAAGGCTGCGGTCAGTTTTAACAAGGGATGTCACAATCAGTGGGTCCCAAGATGGCCGCGGGACCTCGTGACCAGCCACAAAAGCGAAACCCCACAGCCCAGTCTCTAGGTTTCTGCAAAGTCACAGCCAGAACAATAGATAGATATTGGCCGTGCAAAAACCCGCGAAACCAGGTCGAAGTCCAGACACTGGGGCGCTGACATCAGCATACTCACAATGCCCCAAGCCGACCTACACAGTTAATCTCATTAAGGGGGCACAATAGCCCATAGAAACCTACCTGGCCGGTGATGGGAAACCAGTTAAACCCATCACCTCTTAACGAGAAACAAATTAACAGACCGTCTAGCCATCACCGGTACTCCCGGACATAACGCAGAACAAAGAGAAAGCTCGAAACCCATCTTTGAAGCAAAAAGATCCCGAGATCTGGCGGGAGATAGGACGGGTCAGGATTAGAATAACTGGCCACGATTTTGGGGTTTTTAGGAAGACAGGAAGACAGGAACACAGGCAAACACAGACACAGCTTCAGTCACTGAACGAATCTTGAGACTTGCGGAGAGAGAGAGAGGACACAGGACAGCGCTTGAAGTTCACGGTGGCTAGTGTGAGGCACACTCCGGCTGGAGTCCCTGCCACGTGGAAAGAAAAAGAAAAGGACTCACACCCAGAGATGAAAGTTGAGAGCAGTTAAGGGCTCACAAGTTTAAGTGTGGGCTGAAGGAAAGCAGTAGAGAAAAAGGCTGCACGATTAGAGATCGGCTAGACAAGTGTCGGTCTGGCCTAAGAGCGGTGCCAGAAGGCCCGGAAGGCAGCGTAGTCGGGTTGTGCTGAGCGGAGGCGATCGCGAACGAGAACGACCCCAGGGCAAGGTGAACCCCGGGACCACCCGAAAGACCGAGATGACCGCCGACGACCCTTCCACAGCTACCTAATCAGAGGAAGCAGCACGACCAGCCAGTAACCCCAGTAATAGCCCCATGGTGAGCATGTACCCCGATCCTGCACATCCTGGACATAGTTTAGTGTAGAGGGGAGGGTGGTTTTTATTAACGTGGGTGTAAGTGAATATGTGCTGGCCAATTTTACGATGTGTCGTACGTTCCCCATCTTACACTCAAGTATTGTATCATAGTTATTGCGTTTATGATTCAGAAACAAGAACTGTAATTATGCATATGTCTTATAGAACTGTGTCAAAGTATTCATGTACCATAGTCCCAACCGCTCAATAAAAGCTTTTCCGTTTAAACCCTGGTCTTCAAATCTGGTCTGGTTGAATTTTCTGCACTATCAACACTCCTGCATCTAAGTCCAGTGTCTAGAACCGTAGGGGGTTAGTGGGTCGAGCCACTCACGGGGAACCAGTGTGCGCGGCCTGGTCGAGGGACCAGAGCAAGGCACAGGGACCTTAGGTCGGGCGAAAGCTCGGCGCAGAAACCCCTTACACACTGAATGTCAAGGATAAGTGGATGGAGATAATCATCACCTGGCTCTGTAGTGTCTATGTGTCTTGCCACTTATCAGCACATTCTTTGAAATATCTGTCCATCTGCCTCCACTCTCCTCCTTTTGTCTTTGCAGCCCTGCAACCGTTTCCATTCTTGCTTTTATCCAATTTTTCTTTACAGTTACATTAAATCTTCTACCATTGCCCTTTCAAAGGGTGCATTACAGATCAACAGAACTTGATGCATTAAAGTTGTTTTCATCTTTCCTTTCATTCCTTATGAATTTCGATTTTCATATTCACAGCCTTACACAGTACAATTCAAGCTTTTCCAGTCTCTCCACATGACATTCAACATGCAATGTCACATTATTGTAGAAAATCTTCTCCACTACTTTCTCTAGGTTTTGCCATCGTTTCAAGTTCTGATATCTGACGATTGTTATACTAAAACTTAACATTGTTTGCTTGCTTTTGAGTTTGGTCTCCATGTATTTGTCTGTTTTCTTTTAATATTTACTGAACTTTTTTTGTTTCTTATGGCTTTTACAGAGTACTATGTTTACATATATATATATATGTGCTACTGCATGTAAGAGTTTCATTGTTCTGTTTTGGGACATGACAGTAAAACACCGAAGTTAAACACAAAATGCTGGAGAAACTCATCGGGACGAGCAGCATTCTGGAGAGAAGGAATGGGTGATGTTTCGGGTCGAGACCCTTCTTCAGACCCTTCTTCTCTCCAGAGATACTGCCTGTGTCGCTGAGTTACTCCAGCATTTTGTGTCTGGCAGTAAATAACTTGACTCTTGACTCTTGTCTCCATTTGTAAACTTTGGAAACTTGTTGGGTTTTTAACAAAAATCTAAATTTATCACAACAAAGATTTCTGTATGTGCACTCCCAAGCAATTCTGTTCCTGCATCCCTATTAACATTAAATAGATTCATAGTATTATACAGCATAGAAACAGGCTCTTCTGTCCACAGTGTCTCTGCACAAATATCATGCTATTTCACACCTCCCACTAAACTGTATCAATTCAATTTCCTTCTACATTGTGCTTATTCAAGTACCGTCCAATTTAAATGTTGTTACTGTTAAATGTTAAATGTCTCTTAAATGTTGTTACTGTTGCTGCCTCTATTAACTCCCCCAGCAGCTAATTTCAGATGCCAACTAATCTCAGTGTTAAAAATGTACCTCACATATCCCCTTTAAAGCTCCTCAATCTCATCCTAAACCCGTGCCCTCTAATTTTAGACACACTTCTAATGCGAAACACACTCTGGCTATCTATTCTTTCTCTGCCACATAATTTTATGCCTCCCTATCATCTCACCATTCCTTTGCCTCCTTTTCTCCAAGATAAGTGAATCGAACCTATCCAATCCCTCCATATAATCTAAACCTTCCACTCCAGGCACCATCCTTATAAAATTTTCTCTACACCTTTTATGGAGATCATTGAATTAACCAACCTTGTTAACTGTGAATGTTCTTTTCAACAAGTGGAGAAACCAATCGTGTTATAGCCTATTGTTAATAAAACCAAAGGGATTTTTTTGAATTGCTGTTAAACTCCAAATGGTAGAAGCAACCCATATCAGCAATGATGTGTGGTATAAAATCAATTATTTGAATATTTTAACATTGTGGACCAAAAGCTACCTTTGCCATCTTATATTGTATAGAATTTACTCCTGTTTTGCTCCTCCACTAACATCATTTTTTTGGTTCAGACATAATAGCCTATGTATATTTGTGATATCAACGACTTTGGCTTGACCGTGCACTGATGGTATTAAAAAAACTGATGTAGTGAACAGACAGGATCCTAGCAGCAAGAATTACCTGTACATAATATCTGAGCAATATTTGTATTGACTGACATCAGAAATGTGTTTAAAGAAGAGCAGTAAAGTATTGAAACACATTTTTCCAGTTAGCCACAAATGATGAGATAACATAGCCACTAATAATGTTTGTGTCATGTGAAATACAATTATGCTGACATGTCAACTTTTTGTACTGCAATTAGCCATGACCTAATTGCTTGAGTTTTAGATCGCCAACCATAGATGTGATCCCAAAAAGATTCAAATGTTAAGTAAATTGAAATCACATCAAATGACATTGTTGCTCTGAGAACTAATGCAGGGTCTCGACCCAAAACATTGCACATCTCTTTACCTCCACAGATGCTGCATGACTCGATGAGTTCCATTTATTACTTGCTCCAGATTCCGGCATGTGCAGTCCCTTGTGTTTCCATACTTTTACTGATTTGTGACTGCTTTCATTTGTGTGAATTTCTTTCCTCTGTAATTTGTTACTTATGTTGAACAGTGTGATATCAGTCCCAAAACCAATACTAAAATATCTTGAGAATCATATCCCATTGCATCACAGCACATTGCGAATGTTCTACCTTGCAAACTGAGCAATAATAGCACATAATTGACAGTGTCGGTGTACTAAGTACAGTTTATAACTCTAACCATTTACTAATGCATTTGTTTGTTTGCTGTTTCTCCCAGAGTTTGGCCGCCATGCAACACTATGGGGTCAATGGTTATTCCCTTCATGCCATGAACTCTCTGAGTGCAATGTATAATCTCCATCAGCAGGCAGCACAACAAGCACAGCACGCTCCTGACTACAGACCATCTGTCCATGCCCTGACTCTGGCAGAGAGGCTGGCTGGTAAGATACTTATGTCAGTTTCTTTGAGATTTAAGTTTTTCTTAACACTTCAAAATATTCGAAAACTAAAGTGGTTTAGGTTTAGATCCGGTCAAATCATTTAATACTATAATAAATGCAATCAGGTCAAACTCGAGTACAATAGAAAAAAACAAATGGGAAAATACAGAGTGCGCATTATAGTTCTCAGCATTGTGGAGCGCCAGTTTCATCGACAAAGTCCAATGTCAACAATGGGGTAGAGGTGAATTGGGCAGTGCACTAGCTTGTGAAAGGGCCATTCAGATGCCTGATAATAGAGGGGAAGAATCTGTTCCTGAGTCTGGTGATGTATATGCTTTGATAATGTCAGTGCTGGCATCAGGACCAGTAGCAGAAGCATAGAAGGGGCAGCACATTTAACTTGGCTTGTAAAGCTGTTGCTTTCCACATCCTGTGACCTGTATTCAATCCTGATCTCTTGTGTTCGTCTGTGTGGAGTTTGCACGCTCTCCCCGTGACAGCATGGTTTTCCTCTGATATCCCAAAGAGCATTTGGTGGTTACTTCACCACTGTACATTGCCCTCAGAAGGAAGTTCAGAGGTAAAAGTAGCAGAAAGTTGATGGGAATGCGGGAAGTGCTATTAGTGCAGAATTAATATAAATGGACACTTAATATCAATGAGAACATTGGGCATAGGGTCTGTTTCCATGCTGTATCTCTCTATGAATCTATATGCTTGTCCACATTGACCAATCTGCACTAGTCCCACCTGCCTGCGTTAGGCCCATAATCACTCTAAACCTACCCTATCCATGTACCAATTTAAATGCTTCTTAAAAGTTGCGTTAGTACCTTCCTCAACTACCTCCTCTGGCAGCTCATTCCATACACCCACCACCCTTTGTGTAAAAAAGCTATTCCTCAGTTCCCTATTAAATCTTTCCCCCCTCGCCTTAAACTTCTCTTTGTTTAGATTCACTTTGAGGGTTAAAGGTGAAGCTTTCTTTTTTTACCTCTCCAACTTGGCCTAGAATGTTTGGGTAGATTTAATTTGGCTATTCCTGCTGAGTGGAATGCACCATGGGTCAAGACGACACTAATGTATACTTCTATATGTCTCCTTCAGCCTTTGGTGCTCCAGTGAGTGCCTGGAATGTGAGTGGGTCCTGTCAAGGTTAAGAGTTGGATATTAAACCCTACATCCGTCCATCTGGGAAAGAGCAGAGGGCCATGGGCTTAACTCAACATGAAGTCAAAGTAACTCAGTAAAGGGGTGTAAATAATGCGAACGATTGTTAAAACCGCGCCTCTCCCAATAATTAAACTGTTTGTGTTTTTCTTCTCCAACGGCTGTGCATTTCAAGATATTATCCTCGAGGCAAGGTACGGCTCCCAGCACCGTAAGCAGCGCCGCAGCCGAACCGCCTTCACTGCCCAGCAACTGGAGGCGCTGGAGAAGACCTTCCAGAAAACCCACTACCCCGATGTGGTGATGAGGGAGCGATTGGCCATGTGCACCAACCTGCCCGAAGCTCGAGTGCAGGTAAAGCTGCCCCATTTCTGCTGTAATACTCCGTCTGCTTTAGAAGCCTGGTTACAATCTGCCCATTTTCACCATCGTTAAGCACACGCACGTAAGCAATAGGATCGGGAGGAGGGTAATAGACAATAGACAATAGGTGCAGGAGGAGGCCATTCGGCCCTTCGAGCCAGCACCGCCATTCAATGTGATCATGGCTGATCATTCTCAATCAGTACCCCGTTCCTGCCTTCTCCCCATACCCCCTGACTCCGCTATCCTTAAGAACTCTATCCAGCTCTGTCTTGAATGCTTGGCCTCCACTGCCTTCTGAGGCCTCCCGAGATAGCCAAGGCATTCAACAAGATTGTGGCTGACCTACCTCAAGATGCAATGTCCTGCACGCTCCTCGCATCCCCTTATTCCTTCACAATCCAGTAATCTCATCAGTCCGAAGCGTTCCGACACGAAACGTAATCAAGCGGCTCATGCAATAGACAATAGACAATAGGTGCAGGAGTAGGCCATTCGGCCCTTCGAGCCAGCACCGCCATTTAATGTGATCATGGCTGATCATTCTCAATCAGTACCCCGTTCCTGCTTTCTCCCCATCCCCCCTGACTCCGCTATCCTTAAGAGCTCTATCTAGCATCTCTGGAGAAAAATAGGTGACTTTGCGGGTCGAGACCGTTCTTCAGAACTGACCCGCTGAGTTACTCCATCTTTTGGTGTCTGCCTTCGGTGTAAACCAACGTCTGCAGTTCCTTCCTACACCAAACGTGGTCTGTCCATTTCCCTCCACAGATGCTGCCTGGCCCGCTGAGTTCCTCCAGTATAAGATTCCCCGGCATCTGTAATCTCTTGTATCTCCATATATCCAGTTCAGTTCTGAATACAATCGATGACTAAACCCCGAGGATGGAGAATTACACAGATTCAACTTCCATTGAGTAAAAATATTTCTCCTCGTCTCAGTTGTTAATTGACTGGCCCTTTTTGAAGTTTAAACTGTTTTTGTATCGTGTTTGACATTATTTCTGCCGTGGTGTGGAGCAGGAATCATTCGACTACAGACGTTAGACTTTAGAGACACAGCATGGAAACAAGCCCTTTGGCCCACGAAGTCCGCGCCGACCAGCGATCACACCACACACCCGCCCTATCCGACACACTGGGGACTATTTACGGATTTACCGACGCCAATTTACCAACAAACTTGTTCGTTTTTGGAATGTAGGAGGAAACCGGAGCACCCGGAGAAAATCCACGCTGTCACAGGGAGAACCTAAAAACTCCGTACACACAGCACCCACAGTCTGGATCAAACCCGGGTCTCTGGTGCTGTAAGGCAGCCTCTGTGCTCTTATGTGCTCCTAGACCATAAGACATAGGAGCAGAATTAGGCCATTCGGCCCATCGAGCTTGCTTCCTTGTGGACACCCATTTTCCTCAAAAGCCCCATTACATTCCTGTCGCTATCTCGGAGGAACTTAGTGGGTCAAGCATTCCCTAGCCAGAAGCTGCCTGAGTTCCTCTGGCCTTTGGTGTTTTGCAAAAGATTCCAGCATCTGCATTTCCCTGTGTCCAGTCGCTATCCCGTGGTGAATCTGTGGAATTATTTGCCACAGAAGGCTGTGGAGAACTAAGTCAATGGATATTTTTAAGGTATGGATAGATTCTTGGTTAGTATGTTTGCCAAGAGTTTTGAGAGAAGGCAGGAGGATGGGGCGAGGAGGGAGAGATAGATCAGCCATGATTGAAGGGCGGAGTAGACTTAATGACCCAAATGGCATAATTCTGCTCCTATCACTTACGACCTTATGACCTTATCGCTCCCGTTTCCAATGCAATTTACACCGATATATGTTTTTAATGGGGAACGCCGAATCGTCACGCAAAGCTGAGCAGTTAACAAACTCTGGCCATTTCTGTGCTCATGTTTCTGTAGGTGTGGTTTAAAAATCGGCGCGCTAAATTTCGAAAGAAGCAACGCAGTCTGCAGAAAGAGCAGCTGCAGAAACAGAAAGAGGCCGAAATGAGCCAGGATGGAGCGAAATCCGAGAAACCAGCCACGGAGACACAGAGCTGCTCAGAAGTCAGCGAGGCACACAGCGCTGGCGGCGAGCCGATTAACATCGAGCTAAATGTCACCTCGGCCGAGCAGTCAGACAGTGAATCATCGACAGAAGAGCAGACGGAGAGAGAGCGAGAGTTTAAATCTCCGACAGAGGAACTCAAGCAGGACAAGGGCTGCAGTCCCGACAGCAAAGCGACGGCCTGTAAACGGGGAAGTCCCAAAGCAGGTAAATAGAGACGTCCTCGTTGTCATTGAGAACGGGCGAGGGGGAAGGGAGCATCTGAATGAGGTGGCTCCGTGTACTTGCGCCTCCAATCCATTTCCATGTCACAAATTCTCAATTTGTGGTTTCCACCTAAAGTTGAGAGTGTAGCAATTGAACTGAAGTATCTGGATTAGGCGAATTATCATAGAGCCATATAGCGTGGAAACAGGCCCTTCGACCCAAACCGGATTTGATAAGGGACAACTCAAGGTAAAGAGCCATTAGGAGGTAGTGACCAAAATATGATGTTTTAATCTACAATTTGAGAGGGAGAAGGGAAAATCGGAAGTGTCAGTATTGCAGTTGAGCAAATGGGACTATGGAGGCATGAGGGAGGAGCTGGCCAAACTTGATTGGAAAGAGACCCTAGCAGGAATGACAGTGGAACAACAATGGCAGGTATTTCTGGGAATAATACAGAAGGTGCAGGACCAGTTCATTCCAAAAAGGAAGAATGATTCTAAGGGGAGTAAGAGGCGACCGTGGCTGACAAGGGAAGTCAAGGACAGTATAAAAATAAAAGAGAAGTATAACATAGCAAAGAAGATCGGGAAGACAGAGGATTGGGAAACTTTTAAAGTGCAACAGAAAATAACTGAAAAGGCAATACAGGGAGAAATAGATGAGGTACGATGGTAAGCTAGCTAAGAATATAAAGGAGCATAGTAAATGCTTCTTTAGGTATGTGAAGAGGAAAAAAATAGTTAAGACAAATGTGGGTCCCTTGAAGACAGAAACAGGTGAATTTATTACGGTGAACAAGGAAATGGCAGATGAGTTGAACAGGTACTTTGGATCTGTCTTCACTAAGGAAGCCGCAAACAATCTCCCAGATGCACTAGGGGACAGAGGACTTAGGGTGATGGAGGAACTGAAGGAAATTCACATTAGGCAGGAAATGGTGTTAGGTAGACTGATGGGACTGAAGGCTGTCAAATCCCCAGGGCTTGATGGTCTGCATCCCAGGGTACTTAAGGAGGTGGCTCTAGAAATCTTGGATGTATTGGTGATCATTTTCCAATGTTCGTTCGATTCAGGATCAGTTCCTGTGGATTGGAGCATAGCTAATGTTGTCCCACTTTTTAAGAAAGGAGGGAGAGAGAAAACAGGGAATTATAGACCAATTAGCCTGACATCGGTGGGTGGGGAAGATGCTGGCGTCAATTATAAAAGATGAAATAGCGGCACATTTGGATAGCAGTAACAGGATCGGTCTGAGTCAGCTTGGATTTACGAAGGGGAAATCATGCTTGACTACTCTTCTGGATGTAACTAGGAAACAGGACGAGGGAGAGCCAGTGGATGTAGTGTACCTGGACTTTCAGAAAGCCTTTCATAATGTCCCATATAGGAGATTTGTGGGCAAAACTAGAGCACATGGTATTGGGGGTAGGGTACTGACATTGACAGCGAATTGGTTGGCAGACAGGAAACAAAGAGTAGGGATTAACGGGTCCCTTTCAGAATGGCAGGCAGTGACTAGTGGGGTACCGCAAGGCTCGGTGCTGGGACCGCATCTATTACAATATACATTAATGATTTAGATGAAGGGATTAAAAGTAACATTAGCATATTTGCAGATGACACAAAGCTGGGTGGCAGTGTGAACTGTGAGGAGGATGCTGTGGGAATGCCGGCTTCACAGACTCACCAACCGCCTGCCACTGTTGCGGGCTGGAAGAGTCTGTGTTCCACGTGTACATGGAGTGTGTGAGTCTGTGTACCACGTGTACATGGAGTGTGTGAGTCTGTGTTCCACGTGTACATTAAGTGTGTGAGTCTGTGTTCCACGTGTACATGGAGTGTGTGAGGTTGCAGCCCCTGTTCCAATATCTAAAGGGGCTGCTCCTTGCTTTCTGGCTGCATTTCTCACCCACCATCCTCATCTTTGGACACCCTGTGCATAGGGGAGAGGGTAGGGCCGAAGATGTCCTGGTTGGGTTGTTCCTGGGCCTGGCCAAGCTGGCTATCCGTGACTCATGGTGCCAGGTGGAAGAGAGCTCTGCCTGAGCCAGCTGCCTGCCCTTTTTCCAGGGTTGCATCCGCACCCGGGTGGTGTTAGAAAGGGATTATGATTTGATTATTTATATTTGATTAATTTAAAAAAAATTAAAAATGAGGATGCAGGGTGACTTGGACAGGTTGGGTGAGTGGGCAGATGCAGTTTAATGCGGATAAATGTGAGGTTATCCACTTTGGTGGCAAGAATAGGAAGGCAGATTATTATCTAAATGGTGTCAAGTTAGGAAAAGGGGAAGTACAACGAGATCTGGGTATCCTTGTACATCAGTCACTGAAGGTAAGCATGCAGGTACAGCAGGCAGTGAAGAAAGTTAATGGCATGTTGGCCTTCATAACAAGAGGAGTTGAGTATAGGAGCAAAGAGGTCCTTCTGCAGTTGTACAGGGCCATGGTGAGACCACACCTGGAGTATTGTGTGTGGTTTTGGTCTCCAAATTTGAAAGAATGGAGCGGCTGGGCTTGTATACATTGGAATTTAGAAGGATGAGAGGGGATCTTATTGAAACATAAACATAGCACAAAAAGTAAGGAAATTTGTGTTTGGTAGACTATTTCTTTGTTGTAACAATGCTTCTTGGCAATAAATCTTATACCGTTGGAAAGCCTGTTTATTTCCCTTTTAAATGGTGCCACATTTGTAAGGAACATGCATTTGTGGGATGAGCAGCAGAGCTGAGTATGTGGGTTGTGCCCATGAAAAATCTGCCAAATCTTCTCTGCCAATGCCAAACAGCTTATTCTGCCATTGACTCTTGTTCGGTGTTGTTTGGTGGATTGGATGATTGAAGTCTGAAGAAACAAGACATATTGGCAATTTAACAATTTATTCATTTAATAAACAGGAGCCTCAGTAGCGTGTGGAAGAACCATACACAGCCACAACAGCCTGGCACCTCCTCCTCATGCTGGACACCAGCCTGGTCACACACTGTTGTGGGATGGCATCCCATTCTTCAACCAGCATTTGTCGCAAGTCAGCCAACATGGTTGTGTTGGTCACTCTGGCACGAACAGCACGCCCAAGCTGATCCCACAAGTGTTCAATGGGGTTGAGGTCAGGACTGCTGGCAGGCCATTCCATCCTCTCCACTCCCAAATTCTGGAGGTAGTCTCTGAGAAACCCTGCTCTGTGGGGGCGAGCATTGTCATCTTGGAGGATAGAGTTTGGTTCCAGACTGTGGAGATATGGGATTGCCACTGGTTGCAGAATCTCATCTCGATATCTCTCTGCATTGAGATTGCCTCCAATGATGACAAGCCTCCATTTTCCAGTGAGGGAGATGCCGCCCCACACCATCACACAGCCTCCACCAAAAGATGTTACTCTATCGGTGCAGCAATCAGCATAGCGTTCTCCGCGTCTTCTCCACACTTTGACCCTATGATCCAACTGCCATAGGCAGAATCTGGACTCATCGCTGAACATAACGTTCCTCCACATGTTCAGGTTCCAGTGCACGTGTTGCCGACACCAGCGCAAACGGGCCTGACGGTGAAGGGCAGTCATGGCAGGCCTCCTGGCAGCCCTATGAGACTGGAGATCAGCTGCGTGCAGTCTGTTCCGAATTGTCTGGGCAGAGAGCCGTCGGCCATATCGTCCTGCAAACCTTGACTGCAAATCTGTAGAAGACAGCCTACGGTTCCTAAGTGCTGACTGGGTGAGGAAACGGTCTTCTTCGGGTGTCGTCTTCTTGGGACGCCCACTTCGCGGCCTGTCTCTGACATCCCCCGTTATATGGAACTTGGCCTTCACTTTGGAGATGGTACTAGGGCTCACTCCAAATAATGCCGCAACTTGGTTTTGCGGAACACCAGCTTGAAGTTGCCCTATCGCACAAGCCCTATCCAGATCAGTCAAACGTGGCATGCCGATTCTTGGAGCAGACACCTACTGACCACTGTAGCAGGGCCCATGCTCACAGATGCTGCCAATCAGGTGCCAATCAGGCACCTGATTGTCAGCACCTGGGGGTACCAGAAGCTCACAACAAGAGTCAATAGCAACAGCAGAATAAGCTGTTTGGCATTGGCAGAGAAGATTTGGCAAATTTTTCATGGGCGCAACCCACATACTCAGCTCTGCTGCTCATCCCACAAATGCATGTTCCTTACAAATGTGGCACCATTTAAAAGGGAAATAAACAGGCTTTCCAACGGTATAAGATTTATTGCCAAGAAGCATTGTTACAACAAAGAAATAATCTACCAAACACAAATTTCCTTACTTTTTGTGCTATGTTTTTTATAAGGCAGCTAGAGGCAGGAAACATGTTCCCGATGTTGGGGGAGTCCAGAACCAGGGGCCACAGTTTAAGAATAAGGGTTTATTCACAAAATGCTGGAGTAACTCAGCAGGTCAGGCAGCATCTCGGGAGAGAAGGAATGGGTGACTTTTCGGGTCGAAACCCTTCTCTTCTTGAGTCTGAAGAAGGGTCTCGACCTGAAACGTCACCCATTCCTTCTCTCCCGAGATGCTGCCTGACCTGCTGAGTTACTCCAGCATTTTGTGAATAAATCGATTTGTACCAGCATCTGCAGTTATTTTCTTATACTTAAGAATAAGGGGTAGGCCATTTAGAACAGAGATGAGGAAAACATTTTCACCCAGAGAGTTGTGAATCTGTGGAATTCTCTGTCTCAGAAATCAGTGGAGGCCGATTCTCTGGATACTTTCAAGAGAGAGTTAGATAGAGCTCCTAAAGATAGCGGAGTCAAGGGATATGGGGAGAAGGCAGGAACGGGGAACTGATTGTGGGTGCTCAGCCATGATCACAGTGAATGGCGGTGCTGGCTCGAAGGGCCGAATGGCCTACTCCTGCACCTATTGTCTATTGCCTCTTGTCTATTGTCCATGATGGCCAACATGTCCCACCTACACTAGTCCCTCCTGTCTGCATTTGGCCCATAATGTTTCTTAAACATTGTGATAGAACCTACGATAGAACGTTGCGATAGTGCCTGCTAAACGTTGCGATAGAACATGCTTGCTTTGGAATGGGGGGCCACTCAAAATGCAACTATTGTTTTTGAATGATTGATTGAAGGCACAGCATGGAAACGGGCCTTTTGACCCATGTACTTTATAAGCTAGAAATGAATGACGTAGTCAATTCACAAATCCTTTAGTTTTCTCTGGCTGCTCAGGTTCTCCATTCACACGCTTGCAGATTGGTTGGTTGGTTGGTTGTTTGATTGGCTTCTGTGAATTGCCCTTAGTGTGTAGGATGCGAAACTGGGATAACCTAGAGCTGGTGAACGGGCGCGCACTTCGTGGACCGAAGGGCCAGTTTCCAAGCTCTATCTTTAAACTAAACTAACCTAAATTTCTTGGTCAGTGTAAACTACTAGCTGTTGCAAATAAGAAACTTCTGCATTCCGCCAAGTCGTGTTTAATTTAGTTTGGAGATGCATCAGGGAAACCATCGATCGCCCGTTCACACCAGTTTCCACTTTCTCCTCCACTCCCGACAAACTCGGGGCAATTTACAGAGGCCAATTAACCTACAAACCCGCACGTCTTTGGGATGTGGGATGAAACCGGAGCACCCAGAGGAAACCCCACGAGGGTCACAGGGAGAACATGCAAACTCCACACAGACAGTATCCGAGATCAGGACCCAACCCTGATCTCCGGCACTGCAAGGCAGCAGTTCTCCCGGCTACACCTTTGTGCCGCCTATGTCAGTCCTGGATTCGCTTATTACTCCGAGCTGCTTAGAGATGGACTTTCTATGAATTAAATACTCGTCCTCCTGGTTGGAACTAATCTGTTCAAAAGTGAGATAGCACTCCCACGCGTGAGGTTCTCCAAACTGACTACGTCATGATTACAAAGGTGTGTGTCATTTAAAGTGCAAGGCACGATGTTGGCGGGCATTGGAATTTATCCAGACTGTCCACACATTCTTCCGAAATGGCCTTACTTCGCTCACTATTTTTTTAAAAAAACTGATTCTAGAAGTCAAGGCCATGTCTCCGATCAAAGTCGAACCACAGTCAGAGAGATCTGGAGTCATTCCTGGATAATCCTTCTTATTCAATAATCGTTCGAACAAACGAACTATTCACAGGGTTATGTCTCCCCAGGCGTTATTGTTTCCTGTTCAGTCAAACATAACAGAGTCATAGAATAGCACAGCGTGGAAGCAGGCCCTTCTGCCAAACTTGCCCATGCCGACCAAGATGCCCCATCTACACAAGTCTCACCTGTCCGCGTTTGGCCCGAATGCCTCTCAACCTTTCCTATCCATGTACCCGTCCAACTGTATTTAAGGAGAATATGAATAGGTGACGTTTTGGGTCGGAACCCTTCTTCCGAAGAAGATCTGAATGCCGACTGACCCGCTGAGTTACTCCAGCATTTTGTGTCTGTCATCGGTATCAAGTCAAAGTCAAGTCAAAGTCAACTTTATTGTCAATTTCCAGTTAGTTTACACAGACAGAAAATCGAAATACCGTTTCCCACAATCCCGAGGAATAAAGTGCATTAAATTAAGTTAAAATTAAAAAGGCACAGCAAACAACAATCAATATAAAATATAGTCACTTCAATGGAAAAAAGATGAAGATGAATATATTACAATAAAAAAATAATGAACAGTAGTGCAAAGCCTGTCCATAGCAGCGTTAAAAAAAAATGTCTGGTGCTGGATGTGCGTGTGTGTGGGGTGTTAAAGTCCAAGTCCAATGGGGGCAGGGGAGAGAGGAGGGAGGGAGGGGAGAGAGTTCAGCATCCTGACAGCCTGGTGGAAAAAACTGTTCTTTAGTCGGGTGGTGCTCGACCTCAGGCTGCGAAACCTTCTCCCTGAAGGCAGGAGGGTGAAGAGGCTGTTGGAGGGGAGGGAGGGGTCACCCACAATGCTCAATGCTTCCTACTCAAATGTATTTTAACTTGTGCAAGACACCCCTCCAGAACGTGTATGGGAGGATGATAGCATGCCCATTGTCCAACACTTAGGGAAATAGGTCAGAATGGGACATGTTTTGAGGTTGGGAGCGAGGAAAGAATGAAATGAAAGAATGAAAAGGGGAACATTTCCTCTGATCCAATATCAAGTACCTATGGGTCAGATGAAAAGCACCAAGAGCGGTGAAAGGGGAAAAAAACCTTTTTGTTTCAAGAATTAAATTACAAAGTGTAAACATGAACTTTAGGTTCCATGGGACAGTCGCTTGTTCATCTTGTGAAAAACATGTCTTGATTGGTGATTGAACACGACCAGATTTACGCGAACTGGAAGATAGACAGACACAAAATGCTGGAGTAACTCGGCAGGACATGCAGCATCTCTGGAGAGAAGGAATGGGTGACATTTCGGGTTGAGACCATTCTTCAGACTCTCGGCCTGAAACGTCACCCATTCCCTTTCTCCAGCGATGCTGCATGTCCCGCTGAGTTACTCCTGCATTTTGTGTCTATCTTCGATTTAAACCTGCATCTGCAGTTTCTTCATTTTACATTTTTTACATTTTACATTCAATTGAATTTTACAATTCAATTCACTGGATGTTTTCAAGAGAGAGTTAGATTTAGCTCTTATGGCTAACGGAATCAAGGGATATGGGGTAAAACCAAGAATGGGGTACTGATTTTTGGATGATCAGCCATGATCATATTGAATGGCGCTGTTGGCTCGAAGGGCCGAATGGCCTACTCCTATTTTCTATGTTCTGTATTTACGTGAACTAGTATCCACGGAGGGAGAATATCTTTCTTTGATGACTGTCCTGTTTGGTTGTGACCCCGTTAGCCTTCCTCAAATCAATACTTTCCCTCTTGTCTGCGGTCAATCAGCATCCTCTGCTGCTCTCTCGCGTCCCCCAAGATGTTGAAGAGCTCGGCACTTCAATTGTTCAAAATCCCCGCTAATGAAGTGGAAGGGTGAAAACGTTTGGATGGGATTTTCCGCTCAACCTTCTGGCGTCGGTGTCACGTTGGATTTGATCAGATAAAGATCTTATTTCCAATGATTAGTTGTTCTGACAGCTCGTCAGGTTTCAAATGCAGACGAATGAATCAAAGAGTTGTCAGAGCTGATGACTTCTTTGTTTGACTACAAACTGATGTGATTTTGCGGCTTCCAGGTGCATTTTGCACAGTGCGGTGTTCGAATTAATTCCACATCACCACAGACCAGAATGTGGAACAACTTAAAGCCGTCTGACTTGGACAATCTTTGATTTAGGTTCGAGTGGTAATCTTCCCCGTCAACCAACATTTTGCTTGTACATACCGATAAATCTTTCCGGATACTTCAGCCAGCATCGACCCAATTCTCATACCCAGATTAATAACCACCAACACCATCCCTTGACGTAGATCGGGTGGACTCACGGAGTCTCTTGCCCAACGCAGGGGAATCAAAAAACAGAGAACATAAGTTTAAGGTGGAGGAAGAGATTTAATGGGAACCTGAGAGGGAACTTTTTCACACATAGGGTGAATTGCACAGAACAATTAACTTATTTGCAGCAGTACAACAGAATATGAAATTATTAATATATGAAATGTAAGATTATTAAGGGGTTGGACACGTTAGAGGCAGGAAACATGTTCCCAATGTTGGGGGAGTCCAGAACCAGGGGCCACAGTTTAAGAATAAGGGGTAGGCCATTTAGAACGGAGATGAGGAAAAGCTTTTTCAGTCAGAGAGTTGTAAATCTGTGGAATTCACTGCCTCAGAAGGCAGTGGAGACCAAGTCTCTGAATACATTCAAGAGAGAAATAGATAGAGCTCTTAAGGATAGCGGAGTCAGGGGGTATGGGGAGAAGGCAGGAACGGGGTACTGATTGAGAATGATCAGCCATGATCACATTGAATGGTGGTGCTGGCTCGAAGGGCCAAATGGCCTACTCGTGCACCTATTGTCTATTGAAACAATATAATAAAGGTAAAGACTCCGTACAGACAATAGGATCAGACCAGGGTCTCTTGCGCTGCAAACCAGCAACTCTACCGCGTCGGCTGTCCAACAATGCCGCCCACGTTATGGTGTTAAAGTATTACACGTTAAGGTATTACAGTTCAACGATTAGAATGTTACTGTAGGGCAACAGCTGGAGTTTGGGCACAACTACCTACGCGTAGTTTTCGCTGCAACACACCATTAAACCGACTGTTTGCGCACAGAAGAAAAAGTTATACTCCAACTTAATCTGTTCTGTAGACAGACACAAAGTGCTGGAGTGACTCAGCGGATCAGGCAGCATCTCTGGGGGGAAAAAACGGAGGTCTGACGTTTCGGGTCGGGACTCGGGACCCTTTTTCAGACCTTTTTCTTCAGAGATGCTGCCTGACCCGCTGAGTTACTCCAGCACTTCGTGTCTATCGTCGCCTTTATACCAGCATCTGCATTTCCTATCTGCACGCTTAATCTGTACTGTGTTCATTGTCTCCATTAGATTCACCAATCAACACGACAGGGACACCCGCTTCCAGCAGTGGGAGTAACGTGGTACAAACCCACTCTTACTCCTCATCTCCGCTGAGCCTGTTCCGACTCCAAGAGCAGTTCCGTCAGCACATGGCAGCGACCAACAACCTCGTCCACTACTCTTCCTTTGACATGGGCAGCCCGCCGGCTATGCCATACCTCGGCATGAACATGAACGTGGCTCCCATCAGCTCTCTCCACTGCCAGTCCTACTATCAGTCGCTGTCGCACGCCCAGCAAGTGTGGTCCAATCCCATTCTGCAGGCATCGAGCGCCCTGCCTAATCTCAACAGCAAAACCACTAGCATTGAAAACCTCCGGCTACGGGCTAAGCAGCATGCTGCCTCTCTGGGGCTTGACAGCTTACCGAACTGAAAACCAATAGGACGGGGGAAATACACGCTTCGAAATGAAGACTTACCACAACGCAAGACATGAATGAATCTAAGACGAGCTAGATGTTTTGCCAGCTTTGGCAAGATGCTTTAAAAGCGAGTGCGAACGTGAAACTTCATTGCATATCAGAGTCCTATGATCAGACGGAATTATCACATATATTGTACGGGGAAAACTAAAACCAACAGGTTCTTCTGAAAAAAAAAATCATTAATCCAGCTTCAAATTAAAGATAGCCCAGTACCAATGTTACAGGTAGTACTTTAAACTAATCTTGCATTTAAAGATTGCGTGCAGGACTTTCTTTAAAACAATTAAATAACGAGTTTTAATAAGTGTCCTTTCAGAAGATAATTAATTTCATAACAGCCCGACTAAATTAACTTAGCGCTTAGACATTTCAGTTGGGAAGATCGCGGAATTAGCTCCTGATAAAATAATCGGCAGCTCTTTACACTAGAAATAAACCAAACGTGGGCAGAGGGAGCAAAGGGGAGTTAATTTCAACCGTTCACAATTCTTCCTTTGATTTTTAAAGGGCACTAACAACGCGACTCTTAATGTTCTGTCCCAAAGTCATTTTTAAAAATGTAGCTGAGTTTGGAAGACAGCACCCGGAACTCGATTCCAAGTGCTGCCACCCTAGCCGCCCGAATTTCGTCTCAGTTACAGAAGAAATCAGCAGGCAGCAGAGGGTAGCGCCGCTCGAAGGGAGGGTGGGTTATGGTTGAAGTTCATCAGAACACGTATTCTTCAATTTATTGATAAAACAAAATTACATCTGAAATCTGGTGAATTATCTTGGTTTTATAGTGAAGTCCATAGTTCTGGTCACTGCAAATATCATTGGCATTAAGAATGATGGATAAGGTGTGTTACCTTGGAATACATTTACGATCTCTAATCCAACTGTGGAGCACCAGAAACGTCAATCCGAGATAGAAGATCAATTGGTGTAATTTAGCTAGCTAGAAATGAAGGACGTTGTCAAATAACTGGGACATGCCCTTTATTCTTTCTCGGTCGGTGTGAATTACAAGCCGTTGCAAATAAGAAACTTCTGCATTCCGACAAATCACGTTTATTTTACTTTGGTTTAGAGATACAGCGTTGAAACAGGTCCTACGGCCCACCGAGTCTAACCCGAGCACTGATCACCCGTTCGCACTTGTTCTATTCTACTACCCACTTTCTCATTCACTCCCTGCACGCTAGGGGCAATTCACTGAGGCAAATTAACCCGCAAACCCGCACGTCTTTGGTATGTGGGAGGAAACTGGAACACCTGGAGGAAACCCACGCGGTTACAGGGAGGCAGGGCACTTTCCACACTCGAGGTCAGGGTCCAGCCCGCTCCACCAGCTGAGTCACAGTGTTCAGAATCAGGCTGTTTACCACATACACCAAAATACCGTAAATTGTGACTTTATTCCGCTACTCCTTGATCAAGGTTGATATTAACCACACCAACAGAAACCCAACATAATTATTAACAGCAAAATAGAAAGTGTTGGAGGAACTCACTGGGTCAGACAGCATCCGAGGAGGGAATCGACAGGCGACGTTTCGGGTCAGGAACCTTCTTCAAACTGGAGTCACCAATCCATTCCTTCCCCAGGTACTGCCTGACCCATTGACTTCCAAGAGTACTTTGTGTTTTGCTTAAGATTCCAGCATCTGCAGCGTCTTGTGTCTACAATTTTCGCCGGATAGGTGGGGAACATTTTGCGTAAATGTACATAATTATAACACGAAAATAGACGAATCATTTGCTTAAAATACATATTTGGAAATTGCAGCTTCATTGAATTAACATCACAATCCATTTTCCAAAAGAACCCCCCTCCCCCTTTTAATAGCGGAGCCTTGCTGTGACAATGGATATTCCAACGCACTGTTACACAATTTAAACGCCAGGTTGGAAGCGTGGACTAACCAACTGGATCCATTATGATTACGTTTTTTTTTATACCAATATAAAAACGTGAATCTGCATTGCAACTGGTTGTCGCTGGCACCTAGGACTCTCTCCGCACTGCAATGTTTTTTTGGAGTTGTACGCAGGGATCTGGTAGGGGTTGTCAATGAATTACCTGTGACTCCACCGGAGACAGAGAAAACCACCCTCACTTCCCAGCCTATTGAACACAAGTTTTCTCATATAGATTTGGGTTAGGATGGGGGTTTGTGGCAAAAGCTTCAGGTTGAGGTGGTAGCTTAAACTCAGAGAGACAATTCACAATCCTTAACCTTGGCTAGATATGAGCTCAAGGATAAAAGCTTAAAATCTGCGAAACTATTGCAATAGGTATCAGTGTAGCCCAAAGAACACACGGGTGATGGTTGAATGAGATGGTGCAAGTTAGAATGTGTTGGGCATGTTTATTGTTTATGGAGAGTGGACGGTGGGAGGTTAGTGAGGGGGCATTGGAGTAACTGAATCAGGAAATATTAAACACATGAATGTGTGTAAAATGTACAGTAGGTTGATAATTGGCAGGCAAATACTTAGCACCTTTGAACAAAGCCTATCTCCTCAAACAGTGGAATTATTACATCAAGTAAATGTTATTATTTTCCTTAAATATAATATCCACTAATACACTACAATTGTCAACAGCATTTTTTTTAAATTGCCTGTTCCCAATGATCTGTTATTCGAATTCCCAATTGTGCTTTAAAATCATTATCTGGTAGAGCATTTACTAAAAAAAACAGCAGAAGCATCTCCAGGCAAAACGTAGAATCTGTATACAGCATTGCATTGGTGAAAACTAAGAGAGAAATGGTACAATACAGATAAATCATAGAAAGTATACTGTTGGGTTGCATCACAGCTTGATTCGGGAACAGCTTTGCCCAGGACCACATGAAATTACATAGAGATGAAGATGTGGTCCAGTCCATCACCCAGACCAGATTTCCCACTGTTGACTCCATCTACGCTTCAAGTTGCCTCGGGAAAACAGCCAATATAATCAAAGACATGCCACCCCAATCATTCCTTTTTTCTCCCTCTTCTCGTCGGCCAGAAAGTATAGAAACTTGAAAATGCGCACCACCAAACTCAAGAACAGCTTCTTCCCCTTGGTTATCATGCCTCTTAATGATCATTCCATAAGCTAGGTTACTGTCTGATTCACCTCTATCCCATTGTGGACATTGAACTTTGTGTATGATACTGATGCTAGAATGCTGAGAACTAGATTCAACACTATCTTCCCATTTCCTCTATCCATTGTACTTGAGTTTGTCTTGATTGTATTTATGTATGGTATATCTGATCTGTTTGGATAGCATGCAAAACAAAGTTTTTTCACTGTGCCTTGGTGCAGTACATGTGACAGTAATAAACCTCAACCTAAACCACCAACATCATCAAATTCCCCATGTTACCTCTGCAAGGACTGGGTGAAATTAATGAAGTCAAACATTACCGTTTCTACTCCGGCACCTGAATTGAAACCCAGCGCAGCGTTGATTCTGAGTTCTTATTAATCCCAGAACCTCGTAAGAATGAACAATATGAGTGTTCTGGTGTGGATGAAACATAACAGGGAGGGCAGAAAAGAGTGACATTTAGTCCATATTTAATCCATGTTGTACCTGTCCCCAAACTGCCCAATAATAACATTTAATTCAGAATAAAGTATAAGGGGTGGAGATTTTATTTGAAAGACAGCGCAAAGCAGGTGGTTATCCAACCAGCCAAAAAGTTATGCTAAAAACTGGATATTCAGTTCCATTTACCATACTGAAATTGATATTTTATGCTACATATAAAGACATCTACCCCAAGGAATTCAATCACAACATTTACATCATTGATTTTATTCCACATATCTTGAGCTTCCCAGCACTGATGTTCCAAATGCTGAGATGAGTTCACCACGAAACCAGTTCACTGCTTTCAAATTACCAAACCATCTTTTTTCTTAATAACCTAAATAAAAAATAAGCAAGAATAAATAACTTATACTCATGGTATTGTCAGCACAAGATCATTTAGCTGGATGTTCAGGAATTTGCATTGTTGAGGTCAGTATTGATCCTAATCTTTCATTGAGCTCCATTCTACACAAAACTGTCAGTGACAGACAATAAAGAGTCCTCAGCTGTATCCTCTTCCTCCTCATTCTCCAAGGTTTAGACAATAGACAATAGGTGCAGGAGTAGGCCAATCGGCCCTTCGAGCCAGCCTCGCCATTCAATGTGATCATGGCTGATCATTCACAATCAGTACCCCGATCTTCAATATATTTGGAGAAATGGTGTAGGAAAGAACTGCAGATGCTGGTTTAAATCGAAGGTAGACACAAAGTGCTGGAGTACTCAGTGGGACAGGAGAAATAGTGCGTTGATAACCACATATGTATGTAATCAATTGCGAAAGAGGTAGAAATGTGAATCAACTAGTGAAAAATTCTTTGTAACATAATTGCTGTACAGATTAAATCATTTTTATTTACATTTTACAGAAGTTTGGTGAGGTGTGAGCTTGACCCAGGATAGAACATCAATGAAGATAGCCATTTTGTCTCTGAAATGTAAATAATGTCTGTTGTGTTGATGCGCGGTGTGTTAAGTCAGTGTTGCCTTACACCGATAGTGAGAAAAGTTTTCTTGTATTTTTTTGCTCCCCGATAATTGCCACAGTTCCGTAGAATGTTTGAAAATATATAATATAAAGAACTCAGATTCCTTAACAGTAGACCGTTTTATTACACAAAAAAAACCTACCCGACAATAACAGTAAATCTTCTTAAAGAAGTCACCTTTCTTGCTTTTGAGCCAAAATTAACTATCAATCCACTTCAAAGGTTTTTCAGGATTGTATAGTTAGCAGTGTACAGTTTATATATTCAACTAATTAATTTAGGTTACAAGGTGGATTTGTTCACTTTGCATGATAAATGATGATGACACGCTCAGAGATTTAAAAAAAAAGGTAAGCATATTTGCATATTTCCCAAGAGTATGCAATAAAAAAAAAGAACATGCCAACGCCATTATCATACCTTTCAATCGATGGAAGATAAGGGCAGGAGATTTATTCAAGTCAGGAGGATGTATTTAATAAGGTTCCAATGCCAATACATTTCCATTTGACACACAGTGGAAGGCAGATCAACTTGCAACCTGGAAGCATGTTAACTAAAACTGTTCATACAGTTGCAATTAAATCATGGCATTTTTGAATATATTCTGATCTCGATGTGTAAGAAAAGGGATAGACAATAATATCAGCCAAAGAACTTAATCCAAAAAGATTAACACGACAGAAGAAGTTGTTTCTCACTTCAAATCCCTGGTATCATGGAGACATGAAAATTTATCACTGATTTATAAGGGGCGCTATATTCAGTGAGTGGGCTCAATATTCAGTGAGTGGTGGCTAAACAACTACAATTACCCGTTAGCACTGAATTCTTCAAAACAATATGTGGTTTTGTAAATCTATTGTTTGAGGAAAGGATAAAGGCAATTATCATTTCAGTGTTTAAAGAAAAAAATAGGTCCAAGGTACCATTAAGTTTAAAATGTCATAATCTTCAATTAAATTAAGCATTCTGCTTCTATGTTAATTTTTTTTTAAAGCTTGTTTATGCAGAGATGGAGCAGTTTTGCATGCATTGTATTTGACTATTTCATACTCTGCTAAATAGACTTTGACAACATCTCTCTGGAATTACATGACTGCAGTCCTAATCCAGTTTCTGGACATTGCCATCACCTGGACCAGCAAAACGAAATATATCAAAATGTCCAACATTTATTAAAAGATTACATAATAGAGGGTTAGGACATCTTCTAATTACTTCCTGAATTTGTTTTTAAATTTAATCCAAAAAAAAGAAATTGAGCTTCTTTTACTCTGCAGACAATAGAATGGACTTTTGGTTATAACTTGTATCTTTTAAAAAAGACTTGCATACTATAGCACCTTTCATATTTTCTAAATGCTCCAAAGCACTTCACAACCAACGTATTGCTGCTAACATCAATATTGTTTTGTAAGCAAAATAATAATTGACTCTAGTATGCAATAGAGACATCTCCTTTAATCGGGAGCTGTAAAGGGAAGTTCGAGTTAAACCATCTCGGTGGTTCAATATTAAGGGTGAGAAAGAAGAAACTTCCCCAAATGTTTTCTTGCCAATGCATCAAAATGTCAAGAATCAATAATAACGTTGATAATAATGTTACAAAGTCTCAATTGACCTAACATACTGAAACTCAAAAACGCCAATGACTCTGGGTACTTTCCAAAATACTAATTGTGAATTGTTTGATTTTTGTAAATAACTAAGTTGCCTGTGATAATTTAGTAAATGAACTGTCGTATGTATTGCCACTGAGAAGCTTGCCTCTTACAAAAAGGGAAAGTGCAAAGCAATTATTTAACTAAAAAATAAAAGTGAGTGAATTTCATTACTTGTATTGTGCTACGTGGCCTTGTAAAATGTTTCATTATAAAGAGCTTTTGCAGCTAATTAGTAACCTGCACTTTGTGAAGGTCACTTAAAAATATTTTTTAAAAGCAGAAAATTTTGTTTTTGTGTATGTAATGTATAAATAACACAGTCTAACGGCTGAACTCCAGCAGTTCATTGGCAAATGTTTATTCATAGGCTCATGTTTTCAGAGGTGATGTTTGTGAAAGCCTCAGTCACCATAGTAAGGTCTACAAGACCATTTGTGCATTTGCTTGTTATATAAAAAACACTATACAGAATGTAAAAAAAACCCTCAGATGTTGAGAAATTTTGTGGACATGTTTTACCGTAGGCACTATAAATGTTTATTTTGATGATTTTTAATGGGGGATCTGTATTTATCTGAATAGCCACATAATTCTGGATGTATATAAAGCAAAGTGTCTGTACCTTATAATGTTTCCCAGTCTTCATTTGTTCCTATCAGCATTGCTGATCAGAAACCGAACTCGCATACCGAATGTCAGCTCGTAGTGAAATCATAGTACAAGTTTCTGCATTTGGGAAGCACAAGAGTTATATGTTATGAGCTGCAATCTCATTTATGAGCATGTTCCTAATCTTAGATTTGGGTGTAGAAAATATTAGTTATGTGTGTGAATGAAAGAGTTAATTAAAGTAGATCATTCTGCAGTGTCTGTTAATTGAAACATCTACAGACCTGCTTATATATCCTACTTATATTTCCTACTTATAAATCCAATTTATATTTGAATTGTTCACCAGATACAGAGAGAGAACGTTGATTATTGTTGTCTTTTCAGGTGACAATCTACATGAAAGTAGGATCACAAAAAATCTTTACTGACACATACTTAAGTTGAAGGAAATTTCTATCTCAAAATAAAAGAGATAATGGTTCTATGATGAACTGACCCTGTACAACAATCTTTCCCTGCTATAAATCGATGCATTTTTGTGGAATCACCCATCATTGAATAGCCTACTTTCGTGTCTTGGAATTTTCAATTCCATTAATAGTGTTGCCCTATGCCTATCTAATAATATATGTCACAGCAAGAATTGGACAAAGTTTTTTTTAAATACTTTGTGATTTTCCATCGCACCCATTTCCTCCTTTAGGTATGAGTCATACAACAGACCCTTTAACCTACAATATCACTGCCGACCAACATGTAGGAAGGAACTGCAGGTGCTGTTTTAACCGAAGATAGACACAAAATGCTAGAGTAACTCAACGGGACAGGCAGCATCTCTGGATAGAACAAATGGGTGATGTTTCGGGTCAAGACCCTTCTTCAGACTGAAGTTACTCCAGTATTTTGTGTCTATCATGCCCATCTATACCAATCGCACTTACATTAATTCCATACTCTTCTATGTCTTGCTCATTCAAGCACTCGTCCACATATCTCTTAAATGTTCTTACTTGTCCTACCTCCAACATTGCCTCTAGCAGCTCATTTCAGATGTCAACTGCTCTTTCCGCAAAAAATATTCCCTACAGATTCCCTTTAAACCACCGTCCTCCTACTTTAAAAATATCCCCTTGTTTTAAGCACTTCTATTATGGAAACTCTATCTACATTATTCATAATGTTACACTCCTCTGTCATATCACTTCTCAGCCTCCTTCGCTCCAGGGAAAATGGAACAACCTCACTTAACTCAAGCCCTCCAATCCACATATAGTTCCAAAAATGAGAGATTACAATGATGTGAATAGAATTCCTCAAGCAAAGCCCAAAGAAAGGCACGCTAAAGGTAGTCAAAATCAAGAAGCATTTAGACTGTTTAGAGTAAATAAAGAAAAAATGTTTCAAATGGCAGAAGCTTTGATAATTAGGGTGCAAATTTAGAATACCTATCAAATGAAAAGAGCAACATAAGGAAAAGAGTTAGTAATTAGGAGTTAGAGTGCACTCCCTGTTAGGATGGCAGGTACAAATTTAATGGTCGTTTTCTAAAATGAATTGGAGAAAGGGTTTTAAAAAAATACTGGGTTTTGGAGCAAGAATGCGAGAAAGGGTCCAAATTGCATTTTGAAAGGACTGACATTGACCCAATGTGCCACACTAACTCTTTTCGTGTGATATCATTCTATGATTTTATTATTCTAAGTTCCTCTTGTTTATTGTGCTTACTCTATACTTTTAGCAAAGGGCAGCACATCCATAATTTTCAGCTTGCTAAGAAACTGAAATAACTTTTTATACCTTCCTTCTTGTGATCACAAGGGGAACACTGCTCATGAAATGCCGGTTTGCTATTTGGGGAATAAGGTTCTCCCCTTTCTTGACTGCAATGCAGTCAACCATAATGTGTTGCCCTTAGTGTGTGTGGTTCACATGATACAGTGGTTTCACAGCAGGTCCACTGATAACAAACCTATCACTTTCTCATCATGTGCTCTCCAAAAGATCCTTCCAAATAATTCTATAGATGCTCCTGCATTGATGAGCTCCCCAAAGAGGAGGTAAGCATGATAGTTACTGTCTAGTTGTATAAGATTGCAATGATAACACCCATTGACATGGGGCTTGATGCATGAAAGCAATGGAGTTTGGAATATCTATTCTGTTCTGTTTCAAAGACTTTAAATGTTAAATAGTTGCAGGCTATTATTTCTAGAGTAGCATTGTGATTAAGTACTGGGTCGGCAGCCAGGAGCTATTGATCCAGAGGCATGAGTTTGAATCTCTCATGGGAGGGAGCTGGGGGATTTAAATTAAAATAAATAAAAGTTAAAAATAGTCTAACACAAAAAAAAATCGAAATTCTGTAATGGCACAGATGACCAAGGAAGGGTGGAGCCCATGATGGGCCATTGTTGGCTGGGGAAGAGGTGATCATGAAGTGATACAGAGATGTGAATAGTTGAACTAGTAGGAGAACTAGGGTGGGGGAGGGGAAGAGAGGGAATGCAGGGGTAACTTGAAATGAGAGAAATCAATATTCATACCGCTGGGTTTTAAGCTGCCCAAGCGAATTATGAGGTGCTGTTCCTCCAATGTGTCTGCAGCCTCAATCTGACAGTGGAGGAGTCCCCGGACAGAAACGTCAGCATGGCAATGGGAAGGGGAGATCGGAAACTGGGAGTTGGTTCTGAGCTGCTTCTTAGTTCAGGGGGTAATTGGGGATGTACAATAGCTGCTAGCATTGCCATTGATGTCCACATCCATAATCAAATACATTTTAAAAATCTTCCAGATAGGTACTGCAATCCATAAAATAATCTGCAAATGGTTACCACATGGTCAGTAACTCTTACATTATTTTGTATCTATTAATGTGCACAGGGAATCATACTGGTACTGAAAGACTCCTAAGATACCTTGGGAAAGACATCTTCTTCAAGTTTTGTCATCTACATTCACCAGCAAGTACATCAAGCACACCCTCGGTTCCCAGTAAATAAAAAAGTAGATATTAGGAGTTATTTGACTTGACTACCTTTAGAATGTGAGTAAGATGATCAGCTAGGTCATTTACCGGTATAGAAGGAAGGGGACCTTGTGTCCCAAAGCCATGTATTGCTGCTTGCTCCTCATAGAATCAAATTAGGTCAAATATGGACTCTTGGTATATTTTCTCTTCTGATTGTGCCCTGAAGTTTCTGATCTGCACATCTTATATGACAAAGAGTTCATTCCCGCTTTCCTTGAAAGCATTATGAACATAAGATCATAGGAAACAGGGCCATTTGACCCTTTAAACATAACATTCATTATGCTTGCTAAGCTGCTTACTCCTGGTGATGATAACTTCACCTCCCCCCCTTACTCCCACACCATTGACTAATCTTCATGACCATTGCTCATCTTACATGAGGATACTTTTGGTGTAATTCTTGAAACATTTTTGTCAAATCAATTTGTTACATACTCACATTTTTAATTTTCTCTCACTGAGCGGAAATGCGAAATAGCAATCATTAAACACGTTGATGTGTACATTTATGGACATACCGCTTACAGTTATTATATCATATCATATCATATCATATATATACAGCGCGGAACTGAAATGGAATGGTCCTATCCTTAAAACAGCCTGGATTTTAAAGATGAAATTAATTCAGCAATTCTGCACCATTGTTTTAAATATGCAGGTTCACCTCTCTAAATAATTGAAAAATAGGTGAGTTCAAGGAACATTCTAAAATAGAATGAATAACTACCATTTTTACGAACCAATTCTCCGCATCATTATGGAAAAGTTTGGAAAACTTCTGCCATACATATCGAACTTAATAGCTTTCATACCTAACATTCTCATTCATGATGTACATTTTCCAGTGTATTCCTATCATCATAGAATGTAGAGTACAGCATAAACATGCCCTTCAGTCCACTATGTCTTTGTTGAGCATGATGTCGACCAATTCTTATCTGCCTGCACATAATCCATATCCTTCCATTCCCTGCATTTAAACTTTGCCCCGCTCACCTAAGGCACGGTAGCGCAGCGGTAGAGTTGCTGCTTTACAGCGAATGCAGCGCCGGAGACTCAGGTTCAATCCTGACTACGGGTGCTGCACTGTAAGGAGTTTGTACGTTCTCCCCGTGACCTGCGTGGGTTTTCTCCGAGATCTTCGGTTTCCTCCCACACTCCAAAGACGTACAGGTATGTAGGTTAATTGGCTGGGTAAATGTAAAAATTGTCCCTAGTGGGTGTAGGATAGTGTTAATGTACGGGGATCACTGGGCGGCGCGGACTTGGAGGGCCGAAAAGGCCTGTTTCCGGCTGTAGATATATGATGATATGATGATATGATACTGTATGCCCTCTTGTATTTGGTATTTCCACCCCGGGAAGAAAGTTCTGATTGTCTACTCTGTCTATGCATCTCATAATTTTATATATTTCTGCTAGGTTTCCCCGCAAACCTCTGTAAACGAGAGCAGCAGAATTATTATCTGAGACCGTAGAACCAAATGGCCAGGAGTTTCCTGAGTGGGATCTTCCACAGGCACTTGCTGCCTGCAATTCCCAATCCTCTAAATTTACTTTCTCTATGTTTCAGAAGGCTGATCTTAGTGGAATTGACACTGGTGACAACAACCAATATAATGAGGTGTCATGACCCCATTTTACAAAATTCCCTTGGAAAACTTTGAAAGATGATAAGCCGCACACAAACACAGCTTTGCTGATATTTAGACTTTAGACATATAGAGCGGCCCACTGAATCCGTGCCGACCAGCAATCACACCATAGACTAACCTACACACTCTAAGGACAATTTTACAACTTACCAAATCCAATTAACCTACAAACTACGTGTATGGAGTGTGGGAGGAAATCGGAGCACCCGGAGAAAACCTACGTGATCATGGGGAGTACATACATACAAACACCCTACAGATAGCACCCGTAGTCAAGATCGAACCCAGGTCTCTGGCACTGTAAGGCAGCAACTCTACCGCTCTGTCAGTGTGCCACCCCAATGGAACTGTAAAGATTTTTAAAATAAAATGCTCAGCGCACTTGAAAATATTGAAACAATGAAAAAGTTGAAACCAAACATATATATGGTTTTTTTTATGTAACAACTTTTCCTGGTCTGTCTGCATTGCAGTAGGTTAATCCACTCAAACAAATGGGCTCATAGATCTTGTCCTAGGTCTCACTTGGCAGGGATCCAAAAACAGATCAATCAGCAGAAACACTGCAGCTCCTGTTCTGCACTCAATTCTATGTGAAGAGTGCAATCAAGAGCTTGGCCCATAAGTTCTAGATATCCACATTCGCAAGAGAGTCCTGAAGTGCACTGGCAGTTATTCTGCGATGTAACGTGTTAGTATAAAAAATAAAGTCACAAAGTGTTGGAGTAACCGAATGGGTCAGACATCATCTCTGGAAGTCATGAATAGTGATGTTTCTGGTCGCAACCTTTCTTCAGACTGATTGTAGTTAGTACATGTTAGTATCAGCATCTTGGATAATCCACTAATGTCTACATACATGAATGGATATGGGTCTCTGGACTGAAGTTTTCCAGATTCCTCCGATATGCACACTGAATGACTCTCACCTCGAGAGACAAGTGGGTCCAATGCTATTATACAATTCAAGCACAAGTCTGCCATCTAATTTTTCATCCATCCAAAATTATTCTAGTAATTATTTTATTTCAAATAACTTTACTTTACTTTTAAGTTTGATTGATTTCATTTGTCTTTATTTTTCTACATCTCAATAAAATGTTTGATTAATTAATTCATTAATTAATTGTAATTAAGAATTACCATTCAAAAATATTTTGATACCCAAGATGGACAAAAAGTGCTGGAGTAACTCAGCGGGTCATGTTTCTGTACACAGTGCATGGCTCAATTGTAATCATGTATTATCTTTCCACTGACTAGTTAGCGCGCAACAAAAGCTTTTCACTGTACCTCAGTACATGTGACAATAAACTAAACTAAACTAGTATAATTTAGTATAATCCAGCATCTCCAGTTCTTTGTTTCTATATTTTAATACTCTGCCTGCTTTGCCAACCTTCAAGCTGCCAGTGGAGTTTTGATGGGATGGGATAGGCACGGGCTTCGCTGTGGTTAGCTGTGACACATAGGAGATTGGGGTACAAACTTAAAGCACACGGTATTGGGGGTTTAGTGTTGAGGTGGATAGAGAATTGGTTGGCGGACAGGAAGCAAAGAGTAGGAATAAACGGGTCCTTTTCGGAATGGCAGGCAGTGACTAGTGGGGTACCGCAAGGCTCAGTGCTGGGACCCCAGTTATTTACACTATATATTAATGATTTGGACGAGGGAATTGAATGCAATATCTCTAAGTTTGCGGATGACACGAAGCTGGGTGGCAGTGTTAGCTGCGAGGAGGATGCTAGGAGGCTGCAGAGTGACTTGGTTAGATTAGGAGAGTGGGCAAATGCATGGCAGATGCAATATAATGTGGATAAATGTGAGGTTATCCACTTTGGCGGCAAGAACAGGAAAGCAGAGTATTACCTGAATGGTGGCCAATTAAGAAAAGGGGAGATGCAATGTGACCTGGGTGTCATGGTGCACCAGTCATTGAAAGCAAGCGTGCAGGTGCAGCAGGCAGTGAAGAAAGCGAATGGTATGTTAGCATTCATAGCAAGAGGATTTGAGTATAGGAGCAGGGAGGTTCTGCTGCAGTTGTACAGGGCCTTGATGAGACCGCATCTGGAGTATTGTGTACAGTTTTGGTCTCCTAATCTGAGGAAAGACATTCTAGCCTTAGAGGGAGTACAGAGAAGGTTCACCAGATTGATCCCTGGGATGGCAGGACTTTCATATGAAGAAAGACTGGATAGACTAGGCTTATACTCGCTGGAATTTAGAAGACTGAGGGGGGATCTTATAGAAACATATAAAATTCTTAAGGGGTTGGAGAGGCTAGATGCGGGAAGATTGTTCCCGATGTTGGGGAAGTCCAGAACCAGGGGTCACAGCTTAAGGATAAGGGGGAAGTCTTTTAGGACCGAGATGAGAAAACATTTCTTCACACAGAGTGGTAAGTCTGTGGAATTCTCTGCCACAGAAGGTAGTTGAGGTCAGTTCATTGGCTATATTTAAGAGGGAGTTAGATGTGGCCCTTGTGGCTAAAGGGATCAGGGGGTATGGAGAGAAGGCAGGTATAGGTTACTGGGCTGGATGATCAGCCATGATCATATTGAATGGCGGTGCAGGCTCGAAGGGCCGAATGGCCTACTCCTGCACCTATTTTCTATGTTTCTATGTTTCTATGTGTCCCGGCCACTCTTCAAGGTTTCTTCACTGGGTGGTTTTGGCAGCAACATCGGTCCACCACATCCTGGGCGGATAATTCAGTTATAGGTTGAATGTACTGTGGGTGATGCTTGCATGCAGCAGGCCCATGCCAACATATTCTGGCCCTATGTATATAGGGATATTGGCTGTGGGATACACATATTGGCTGTGACTCCAGACAAACTCTGTTGTTCTTCAAGTTCTCATGCAGTCATGGAGTTATGGAGTTATCCAGCATAACACTACGGCCCACCACGCCCATTCTGACTATCAACTGCCGACCTACACTAATCCCATTCCCGGCACTTGGGCCTTCTATGCCTTATCAATTAAAATGGTGGTCTAGATACTTATTGCATTTCCATAAGTTCATAAGTTAGAGGAGGCGAATTAGGCCATTTGACCCATCAAGTTTACTCCGCCATTTAATAATGGCTGAGCTATCTTTCCCTCTCAGCCCCATTCTCCTGCTTTCTCCCCATATCCTCTGACACCTGTACTAATCAAGAATCTGTCAATCTTAGCCTTAAAAATATCATGGCCTTGACTTCCACAGCCATCTGTGGCAATGAATTCCACAGATTCACAGCCTTCTGACTGAAGAAATTCCTCCTCATCTCCTTTCTAAAGGTACGTCCTTTTTATTCTGGAGCTATGGCCCCTTGTCCTAGACTCTCCCACTAGTAGAAACATCCTCTCCACATCCACTCTATCCAGGCCTTTCACTATTTATTAAGTTTCTATGAGGTCCACCCTCATCCTTCTAAACTCCAGTGAGTACAGGCCAAGTGTCGTCAAACGCTCATCATATGTTAACTCAATCTTTCCTGGGATCATTCTCGTAAGCCTCCTCTGGACCCTCTCCAACGACAGCATATCCTTCATCAGATATGGGGTCCAAATCGGCTCACAATTTTGTGAGACAACCACTTCTGCTACCCACTCAGTCAGTATGTTCCTGATCCTAACACGATCTGGGTACAAAAGTTCTTCCACAGATTTCTTCTAAACCTTTTCCCCCTCATCCTGAATCTATATCCTTTAATTTTTGATTCCTCTATTATGCAGACAAGTTTCCCACTTTACCCTCTCTATGCCCCTCATAAGTTTGTGCCTCTCCATCAAATACCTCCTCAACTTCATCTGCTTTATGAGAAACAAAACCCAGACTCTCCATTCTCTCCACATAACTGTGTCGTATATAATTTACTTTCTCTTAAAGGTGTAATTTTTTAATTGAGAATAACCTCCTCTCAGGTCATCATTTAAAAGATGTTTCTTCCCCTTTCAGGGTAAAGGATGAAGAATGGAAAAGATGTTGAAAAATGCCAGGCTCCTCTTTAGTTCAGGAGCGCGATAGCATGCACAATGCTAAATGTAGCAACATCAATTTCTCATTGCATCTATTTCTGGGTGATCAATTTCCAAATAGATTAGCTAGGGACTGGTTCTGGCAAACTAATATTGGAATCTGTTCATTGTTGAATGGAATAGGGCTCTCAAGGCAGAGGACGTAAAACCCTCGATTTTGGATGAGAAAATAAGTAATGCAGAATGCAAAGGCATTACCTCTTTCTTCCTCAGTCCTTATTTCAAATACGGCCCAGTCATTTTGGATGAAAATATTTGCCATCCATGTCCGTTAAAGATCCATAGTGAAATGAGGTGAGGCGGCGTCAATTTAGTTCCCAGTGGGTGTGAGTCCCCACAACTGGTTTTGCAAAAAAATATCTTCATTGTTGATATTGTCACAATTACTAAAACTGATTCATGTGTTGCAAAAAGAAAACTCTACTTTCAAAGAGCACTCCTTGTTGGAATTATTATCTGTTCATTTGTCTGAGTTACTTCACAAAAGATTCATATAACTCTTTTCTATAGATATTTTAGCCCATCATACTGGAGTGAAGGACCCCTACTGTTTGACTGTTATTGGAGTGTACATGATGATTGTTTTACATTACAGTCTATTGACCATATTCTCCAATGTCCTACTAGAGTGGAGGCCCCCTATTGTTTAGCCATATAGAATTGCTCAGTGATGATTATTTTGCATTAGAGTACATAACAGATGGCCAGATTTCACCTCTACCACTGAATGATTTATTTTACTCATCACCTTTACTTGCGTGATATTACTGTGCAACACAATAGTGCCAAAACAATAGTGAGGTATGAGTCTGTATTCACAGCAATTCCTCTTACCATGTGAAACCCTGATCTTAACTATACTGTTGTCTTGATGGGAAGACACAGAGAAGAACAAGCAAATCTCCGCAGAAGGAATTTGAAATTTTAAACAGTGCTTTAGTGCAACATTACAGGGCAACATGGGAGGGAATTCTTAAATCCTCCTTAACCTCTGGGGTGGGAACAATGTAGTGTGAGATTAGTATAATTTACTGGATTGTGTGCAAGACAAAGCATTCACTCTGTTGAGCTACATATAACAAGAGACTAACAAACAACTACTAATTTCAATCACCTACTATTCTAGTTCTCTTAAGGAAGATAATTTTCGGGCTTTTGGAAATGCCATCATCAAAAGAGTAGACTGATAAATGTCATACAAATATAATTAGCCTGCTTCTTTTTCTCATATGATATGCGGTGGCCATCTCAAATCTAAGTACGCCTCACCTAATGATTTTTTTTAGAATTCATTCACAGAGATTGAAGCACCACCACTTGAATGACATAGATATCCAGCTCAGTCACAAGCAAGAAGTACCTTTTTTTCCCAACCTAGTGTCTGCATTGAAACATAGACAGAAGACATCAACAGTTCAGTTGGAAATTCCCTCCATGCACATGACTTGATGAAACATACATCTCGGCAGGCACATGCATATACACATGCACACACCTGTAAAAACACTCATACACCCATATATGTACACATACTCATTTGCATATATACATAATTCACTACATGTAACTTGGCCACATCAGTAGCTTCCATGGGTAGGTCATATGTACTGATGACAAATAGTGCACTAGTTATGCATGAGGTACCCATGTGATATTCATTAACAGACAAGCACATTCATGATGGCAAAGCTTAATCCATAAATACACCTTTCACAAGTTCACAAGTTATAGGAATAGAATCAGGCCATTTGGCCCATCGAGTCCACTCCACCATTCAATCATGGCTGATCTCTGCCTCCTAGTCCCATTTTTCTGCCTTCTCCCCATAACCCTTGACACCCGTTCTAATCAAGGATTTGTCCATCTCTGCCTTAAAAATATCCACTGACGGCCTCCACAGCCCTCTGTGGCAATGTTCCACAGATTAACTACCTTCTGACTAAAGGAGTTCCTCCTCCCCACCTTTCTAAAAGAGCAACCTTTAGTTCTGAGACTATAACCTCTGGTCCTAGACTCTCCCATCAGTGGGAAACATTATTTCCACATCCACTCTATGCTTTTCATTCTTCTGTAACTTTCAATGCGGTCACCCCTCAACCTTCTAAACTCCAGCGAGTAGAGGCCCAGTGCTGTCAAACGCCCATCATATGCCAATCCACTCATTCCTGGAATCATTCTTGTAAACCTCCTCTGAATCCTCTCCAGAGCCAGCACATCCTTCCTCAGATATGGGGCCCAAATTTGCTCACAGTACTCCAAATGCGGCCTGACCAGCGCCTTCCTCTTCTCTTTTTGCATTTCCAGAAGAAGCACCGACTAAAAAAGACACAAAGTGCTGGAGTAACTCAGCAGGTCAGGCAGCATCCCTGGAAACAAGGATAGGTGATGCTTTGGGACGGAACCCTTCTTCGGACTGAAAAACGGTCCCAACCCGAAACGTCACCTACCATCCGGTAGCACTTCGATCTTCCATGGAAGTGCTTCGAGTGGTACATGATGCCATGAATAAACTCCTGCCTCAGAGTTGACCTAGATCTGTTTTCAATTTGCCTATTACCAGAACAGGTCAACAGCAGATGCGATCAAACTGGTTCTTTGCTCTGCTTTGGACTACTCGGACAACAGGAACACATACATCAGGATACTGTTCATTGATTACATCTCAGCGTTAGCCACACGATATAGCAGAACAATCTTTGAGCACTTTAAACTCTGCTTCTCACGTTCCATCCCACCGTAATCAATGTACTTGAACTTGACTTTAGAAACAGCGTTGCACGCAGTTAACCACTATCACAAGAGAGAACAATTTTTTACCCACGAGTGTGTCATGTATTTCCCAATCCTTCACTTGCTGCTGGTGACAATTCTAAACCAAATTTTTCTTCCAATGCTTCAGAAACTTTATTTTTCTTCCTTTATGCCACTATGTGAAACCTATGTCTGACCTTGTCATTGACCTATGTCTGACCATTGACCTTCTAACCTACCACTCTCTCTCCAGGTCCCTCAGGTCGGCCGACTTGGGGCTACTGACTATCCCACGGTCTAGGCTTAAATTCAGGGGTGACCGCGCTTTTGTGGTTGCAGCTCCCAGACTGTGGAACAGCATCCCTCTCCCCATCAGAACTGCCCCCTCCATCGACTCCTTTAAGTCCAGGCTCAAAACCTATTCCTACTCCCTAGCGTTTGAGGCCCTCTGAGGGGGCGCTGTGAACTGTTTATGTATGTGCTGTTATGTTTGTGTGCCATTGTATGTTTGTTCGTAGTATCTGAACTGATGTACAGCACTTTGGTCAACGTGGGTTGTTTTTAAATGTGCTATACTGTAGGGACATAGGGATTGGTTGGAAGGGTTCGAACCCTCAGATTGGCCAGCGAGGTCACGAGGTGGGTTAGCGCGGTAGATTCATCAGTCTAGCGTTGGACCCCTTTTAGGTAAGACGTTAAGTAGTAGTCTAGAGCTTTGAGTGTTGCGAATTGTCACAGGGTTTTTAGACCTGTATAATAAACTTTGACTGCAGCATCCATCGCTATCGGACTCACTACATTGGTGACCCCGACGTGATCCGAAGATCACAAGAGCATGTCGCAGGTAGGAGCGAACAGTGGGCAGCAGAGTGCGAGCGGCGTTCACCTACCCCCGTTCTGGGCCCATCAGCCGCACCTGTGGTTCGTGCAGGCAGCGTCCCAGTTCCACCTCAAGAAGGTGGAGGAAGACCTAGAGAAGTTCCACCTGCTGGTAAGCTGCCTACAGCCCGAGGTGGCCGCGCAGGTGGGACGGTACTTGACCAACCCTCCCCAAACCGAGAAGTACGAGGGGCTCAAGAGGCTCCTGCTGAGGACTTTTGGCTTTAGCCAGAACCAGCGGGCTCTGAAGCTTTTACATTTACCGGAGCTGGGGGATCGGCTGCCGTCGGTTTTGATGACGGAGATGCTTACCTTGATTGGCGACCATCAGCCGTGTATGATGTTCGAAGTGACATTCCGGGAGAAATTGCCCCGGGACGTCAGGTTAGTGTTGGCGGACGTCTCTTTTGAAGACCGGGTAGCGTTCGCAGAAAAAGCCGACGCGCTCGTCACGGAGGCCTCCACTCGGGACGACTTGGTAAATCGGGTTTCGAGGCCCAGCAGCAGCCGGCCGTGCGGCCAAGATGGCGGTGCATCGGCCGCCATTTTGCAGTCAGCCCGCCAAGACGGGGCTGCAGCACCCGCCATTTGGCAGCAGGCCCGAGCAACAGAGTCGCACAGGCGTGGCTGGTGCTTCTTTCACAAGCGGTGGGGCAGTGAAGCCCGAAGTTGCAGGGCCCCTTGTTCGTTTCCGGGAAATGCCTCGGCCGATCGAATGTAGAGGCAGTTTCGATCAGCCGCAACCGCTGCCTCTACGCCACTGATCGAGGTACCGGCACCGTTTTTTTGGTCGATACGGGAACGGTTGTTAGCATTGTGCCTCCCTACGACTGCGAAGTGCGAGCAGGTGGGAAGGGCCCATCCCTCATTGCGGTCAACGGCAGCCCCATCCGCACCTATGGTAAGAGGGTCATGTCCCTGTCCTTCGGGTCCGGGACCTACCGTTGGGATTTCATCGTTGCCGACGTGGGCCAGGCCATTCTGGGCGCGGATTTCCTCTGGGCTTTTTCGTTGGTCGCAGACGTCCGCGGGAAGGGCCTACAACCCTCGGCTATCGAGGTCACGAGGTGGGTTAGCGCGGTAGATTCGTCAGTCTAGCGTTGGACCCCTTTTAGGTAAGACGTTAAGTAGTAGTCTGGAGCTTTGAGTGTTGCGGATTGTCACGGGGTTTTTAGAGCTGTATAATAAACTTTGACTGCAGCATCCATTGCTATCGGACTCACTACAATACAAATAAAATTGACTTGACTTGACTATTGCCTTTCATTGGCTTCTATCAGTTATGTTTTTAATTTCACTGCTGTGAAATGTCGTAGAATCAATTTCCATAAATGCAAGCTGCAGTTTTCATAAAATTGCCAAATAAATAAATGATCTAATGTACTTTCTAACTGGGATTTTTCCACATCCGATGTACAAAGAATGGTAAATTGATCAATTAATTAATTTCAATGGTTATTTTAATGGGAATTCAGGTTGCAATTCACAAGAGGTTATTATTACAACTTGCCAATTTTCCTCCAGCATAACCAAGGAAAATGAACACAAAACCATACCCACTGCTCTCCACCTTCAGTCCCAACCCCCACACTGTGTGCTTTTTAAAATTGATCCACAAGAAAGAACGCAATCTTTATCCACAAGCTAGAAGCTCCAAAGCCACATTAAATACTCCAATTTCCCATGCTTGAGTCTTAAATCACTTCTCAGGCAGAAGTACTTCAGAGACGGGACTAAATTGCATTAAGGGTGAACAATAAGGCAAGTGAACATCCGGTGGATTGGAAGCCATAGGAAAAGAAACATCACATTAGCTGTGGCATGCAAGGAGCCTATTAGGAGGCAGCGAGTTTCTCAAATGCATGAGTCTCTCAACCCAGCGCTAATCAGACATGGCTGAGAAATTGATTCCACTGAGGCTGGCACCATCCAGGTGTTTGCCCAAGGAGAGCACTGCACCTCGGCCACAGATGACTTGAAGCTAATTTCCTTTTTCCCTCTCCCACAAGTCTGAATGAGATTTGCAAAGGTCAGGATTAGGAGGATGAAAATAACTATGTTTTAGCTACCACCTGAAAGCTGTACTGATCTGCTTTTTTCACAGCCCCATGATCATTCCGCAACTTATTTCAGATTCCTCTTAATGTCTAAGCTCTCTCTGAAAACGTAAGTTATTAACTCTCCTCAAGGTAATATCTAAAGCCTCAGGTATCAGCTCTGAACTATTAGCAACTGCTCAACTGGCTGCTTCCTTAAGTACTCACGCATAGCTCTGCTAAAGGAGATGACAATTACAGCAATTTTTTTTTAAATTCTGCGTTTATTTCAGAAAAACAACAGATTCTAACATCCATTTAGAAGACGGATGGAATTGTATTAAGCGTGGATAATGAAGACAATGAAGATCCAGTGGAACGCAGGCAAGACATTAGTTTTGGGTATTCACAAAGCCTATTATGAGCAAGTTTCTAAATCACTTAAACCTCTCAAAAATACTTTATTTTACTTTTCTGACAATGGCGACTTTTACAGTGTGTACCAATTAGGTTAAAACGGTTTCATATTTTTTACTGTGAAATCATTTGGATATATTTATCCATTTTATTCCAAGTGTATGTTATCACTGTTAAATTTGGATTGTGTACATGAAAGAGATAACATAGCAGCTTGGTTTGAAATTTTAATAAAAATTAAACAGATCTAGCATAAAGAAGGAGCTTCAGAAACGAATATTAAAAGACTGAGTCTTCAAGGAAGCTCTACCCAGCTTCTCATTTCCAACTGATGAATAGCTATTGTTTTTTCCCCATGGAGGAAGGTCTAAAACTAGAGGGCATACATTTAAGGTGAGAGTGGTAAGATTTAAAAGGGACCTGAGGGGCAACTTTTTCACGCAAATGGTGGTGTATATATGAAAGGAGCCGCCAGTGGAAGTGGTAGAGGCAGGTACAATTACATTTAAAAGACACCTGGACAGTTACATGGATAGGAAAGGCTTGGAGGGATATGTGCAGGCACAGGCAAGTGGGACTAGCTCAGTTTGGCAACTTGGTCAGCATGGACAAGTTGGAAGGAAGAGCCTGTTTGTTTCTGTGCTGTATAGACTCTGACTCCAATTCCATAAGCATATCTGGAAACCTTCCTGGTTTGCTCCTAGAGTCCCAAATACGTCACAATACTTCCAGCAATTTTGGGAAGAATTCAAGGACACTGCGATTGAAAAGGCTGTTGCACCTCTTTGGGAGTTTGTAATTTTGTAAGGAAGTATCCCAGTCACTGTGATTGTGCTGCAAGAAAGATTTCCAATACATTGAAACTCTCCTTCTTCCTCCACCAGTTACCTTCAGATTTTTAATATTGTCATCATTTAAACATTGCCCTCATTTTCTTCACAATATTTTAATAATCTTAATGGGCTCCCTTGCACCATACACCTTGACTATCGTTTACTTTCACAATTAAAAGAATAAGATCTAATCTTGGCTCCAGCTTCACGTGCCACCCAAGCCCTTCTACCATTTATCATCCGTGCCAAGGGAATTGCCTTTCTGCCAACTTACCCAAGGCTCCATGTGATTTCTATTTACAGTCACTGGACCTCCAGAGACAGAGGTTTTTTTTTTGTTTCTTTATCTTCTTTCTGCCTGCAAGAAGTATCAGGTACAGCCTGCAGGTTTACAGAACACAAATCACCTGCTGTCAGTGTCAGCATAATGAGGCGTAGACTGGACAAATTAGCCGGCTAGTATCTCTCTGACAACCAGCAGCCAGCCTGTAATTACTGGACCCTTAAATGCAGGTCATGAAGAACCGAAAGAAGACTAGATAGAAAAGAGTAATCATCATGTCTTCAGTGAGACAGGGATCAAATGATCTGGCAGATGAGATGAAACTAAACCAGTGGACAAACCAGTAAGCACCAGTGATGAATCACTGAGCTATTTAGTAAAGCATGACACCCTAAGGCACCGATTACAGTACTATTAAAAACGGTATTCTCTTTTCTTGTTGAGGTGAAGAAAGAGAGAATAATGTTGTCTCGCAGAACAACAATCCAGTGGCACAGACCAAAGCACAACAGCACCAGACTTACCAACCTGGAAATAAAACATTGTGTTTGGTCCATTGAGCAACGAGTTCGGACTTTGGGGAGTAAAGGGGAGATTTTGTTTTAAATTGTTTTAATCTTTATTTCATTTAACTGTTAGGGACTCTCAATCTTGCGATGTTTCAATTGCAGTTGTACACATGTAGTGGTAAACAATTAGCCTTCCAAGCGTGTAGGAAGGAACTGCTGATGCTGAGTTTACACCAAATATAGACACAAAATGCTAGAGTAACTCAGAGGGACAGGTAGCATCTCTGGATAGAAGGAATGGGAATGTCACTCTTTATTTCTATCTATCCAGAGATGCTGCCTGTCCCACTGAGTTACTCCAGCATTTTGTGTCTAGCTGAGTTCTGAGTTATGAGTTATGAGTAAGGGATTTCACTGCAGAAAGGGCAAAATTCGGTGATGAACTGAGATGAAAAATTGGTCCTGGCAAGTTAAAGATGTTGAAAGATGTCAAAAACAGCTTGGTGGTAAATAATACAGAGAAAACAACAAGTAAGTCAAAGCAAGGAGCAGATAAGGTGTTTGTTATTTCCTTACTTATTTAATTTTCTCACTGGCCCTTGAATTTAACAACCCCTCAGATATTTGCCGGAACTGTCTGATAGCAGTCCAGGATGCACAGCAGTGTAGCTTTATATTTCAAAATATTAAACAAATAGACTAAATTAATTCGATTGAGTTGAGTTGAGTTAAGTTAAGTTGAGTTGAGTTTATTGTCATTTTAAAGCAGGCATGTCAGATATCATGCTGCAGCTGTAGTATGTGGGAGCTTAAGGGAACCATTGCAACCCATAAAGACTGTATCTGCAATGTCTGTAGCTTGAGAAACTTTGGCTTTAGGTTTATTGTTTTTGAGGCGGCACGGTGGCGCAGCGGTAGAGTTGCTGCCTTACAGCTCTTACAGCGCCAGAGAGTCGGGTTCGATCCTGGCTACGGGTGCTGTCTGTACAGAGTTTGTACGTTCTTCCCGTGATCTGCGTGGGTTTTCTCCAAGAACTTTGGCTTACTCCCACACTCCAAAGACGTAGAGGTTTATAGGTTAATTGGCTTGAAATAAATGTAAAAATTGTCCCTAGTGCAGGATCGTGCTAATAGACAATAGACAATAGACAATAGGTGCAGGAGTAGGCCATTCAGCCCTTCGAGCCAGCACCGCCATTCAATGCGATCATGGCTGATCACTCTCAATCAGTACCCCGTTCCTGCCTTCTCCCCATACCCCCTCACTCCGCTATCCCCAAGAGCTCTATCCAGCTCTCTCTTGAAAGCATCCAACGAACTGGCCTCCACTGCCTTCTGCGGTGATCGCTGGTCGGTGCGGACTCAGTGGGCCGAAGGGCCTGTTTCCGCACCTGATCTCTAAACTAAAATAAAAGCAACTGCAGATGCTCATTCACACCAAAGATAGACACAAAATGTTGGCCAGGCCAGGCAGCATCTCTGCAGAAAATGGATGTGATGTTTCGAGTCTGGACCATTTTTCAGACTCTTGGCTTTGATGCAATGCAATGCTTCCTGGAGGCAAAAGTTGCTGAGTTACTTTGTTCCAGAAGGCAGTCCGTCCCATTCACATTAAATGCTACAGAACTAATTGATAAGAGGGTCAGAGGAGTGTGACTGAAATGAGCAAGGAGAGGATCCAGATCAAACACTGGAGGAGCCTCAGCCTGAGCACCTTTCTCACAGCACACGCTTCATGCAAAGATTGTAAGGAGAAACAAGAAAACTGGCCACACCACCGTGCTACAGGGGCATTTAAATGAGTGAAAAGATAGGGTGCAGTGTATGTTGGTGGGAGGACAGATATCCTTCTCTGTTGTTGTGAGTATGAGATCCAAAATCTGTTTAGCTGTGCAGTGCCAACTTTAAGGGCATTTCTCAGAGCTGAGAGCAACTAGGAGAGAAGAGCACAGTTGTTGTGATCCAAATGGAAAGTGATGATATTATGAAGACAAAGAAGCTGGTTCCACCGTCGAGTGGGAGGAAACTGGAGATCCCCTTACCCATTTTGAGACAATGGTTTGGGAGTTTCTGCCAATGCAACCCTTTGTCCCGCCTTTCAGCAGGGCTCACAAGGATGTCTCAGCTGAGAACTGGAATATCTTCCACAGCACTGGTGCTTCTTATATCTCACAAGTGCTTTAATCAATAGGAAACCACAACGTTCCTCTGTAAATAAAACACATTTCGCTTTTGAACTTCTCCATTAATACTTTACTTACTTGTTTCAGAATTTTAAGATATATCCTCCTTAAATGTACAGGGGCAAGGACACTGTGTTGCCGTGGCGACAGGGCATTGAAATGACACGTTGATGTGGTTAGCGACACAATGACAATTGTGAAGCCGGTAAACACACCTACTGAGACAAATGTATTTTAGTGAGATAAACTTTAATACCATATACACATAGCTTCTCAGGCAGCATCTCGGGAGAGAAGGAATGGGTGACGTTTCGGGTCGAGACCCTTCTTCAGTCTGAAGAAGGGTCTCGACCCGAAACGTCACCCATTCCTTCTCTCCCGAGATGCTGCCTGACCTGCTGAGTTACTCCAGCATTTTGTGAATAAATCGATTTGTACCAGCATCTGCAGTTATTTTCTTATACTACACATAGCTTCTTGTTGGCAAGTAAATTTCAGCTGCAGATTTTTTTTTTACACTGAGGTGAAGCGATCCTACTTTGGAGAAGAACGTGTTCTAAAATTCCTTCAAAGTACCCAAACTGAAGGGGCGTCAATGAAGCCAAAAGACAGCCTCTTATGTCTTTTCGGTACATAAAGCCACATATTTCGGGGAAACAACTTATCGTTAAGATTCTTTCAAAATGTCAATGCTCAAGAAATATCACCGTGTTTTGAACCTTCATTATATTGTCATGGACTACAGGTTACTAGCAGCCGCAAGTCAAATATCAAGTATATGCAAACAAAGGACTCATCACATGTCCCCTCAGGTGAAATTAAATGGCTGATATGATTCTCCAATGTGTACAACAACCCAGGAAAAGGGATATCGTGCCTGTGGGTCTTGCTAATGAGCACCACAAACGTAATAACTCTTGGACAAAGTGCCTAAATGAATAGATAAGATGCAGGCTTCAACGGCAAAGAGCAAGGGATAGCAATGTGTGACCAGTAATGCTGGTCCTAAAACTGAGTCCTGTAACAGTGTAAAAACAAACAAAGTGACGGAGTAGCTCAGCAGGTCAGGCAGCATCTTGGAGGACATGAACAGGCGATGTTTCGGGTCGGGACAAGGTTGACCCGAAACATTGGCTATCAATGTCCTCCAGAGATGCTGCCTAATCCGCTGAGTTACTCCAGTGTGTGTTTTTTTTATAAACCAGCATTTGCAGTTCCTTGTGTTTCCAGTCCTCTAATAGTAATCACTTATAAAGAGAGCATGAAGACATAAGAAACAGGAGCAGGAGTAGGTCAATCAGCCCCTTTGGCCTGATCTGCCATCCACACCAGTATTTGACAACAGAAGTAATGAAGATACTAAACTTCAATTCACATTCCCTGCCAAGTCAAAAAAATAGATGTGAATAAAACAATGCAAAAACTAAAAACATTGTTCTGCACAAGTACTGTTGAAAAATATAAACTTTTATTAGTTCAGCACAAAGTAGAGAAGTAATGAATGGTAGCAGTGTAATATTCAAGTGCCTTAACATTGAGCACATAAATAGTATTGAAAAATTAACTTTTCTACACAGAAAGCACAACTCAATTGATGTCACTAATGAAATTATTTTCCTTCAAATCCCCAGAAAGTTTTTGGACTTAATTGGGATGGAATGTTTTAGAAATAAAGCAATTTTTAACAAAAAGCTGGAAGCAACAAAGGAATTAGAAATTTCAACAACAGAGAAATGACGGTGCTTTCATTTCACAAAATGGCTTACCCAGATTTTTTTTTAAAAATCACTGTACTCAATGTTCAATTTTATAATGATGCCACACGGTTAAATTCTAAAGTACTTGCGGTGGATTTAAGCCAGGAAAAGTGAGAAGAAAGGAAGCTGGCCACTATAGACCATTGAAGAATTCTCCCTCTATTCAGCAGCTGTCAGCCACTGTAAGAATATGATATTAATCCTGTTTCGAACATCCTTTTTGTCATTCAGCGTGGCAATTCTCTCCTGCATTCTTCAGCCTGTCATTTACCAAATCCCTCAAATGGTATTACGGCACTGATAAGCATCAAAGAGTGCTTAGAAACATACAATAGATAAAACAAGGAAGCTGTCAGCCAAAAGAACCTGTGTCTGGTGAAGCACTGAAATAGGAATTAAATAAGTGTTTGCACTGACCCACTGTCTCCAAGATAAATTCTTTTCTTCAAATAGGATACAGGACTGTAACCTAATATAGTGGCACTGTTAATTTAATTTAAACAAGCAATAAACATTGTCTATGCTCGAATGGGGCCAAGCAAAAGAAAACTCAGATCAGTAATTACAATATTGTGCTTATTGAGGCGCCTGTTAACTTGTAAAAGTTATTTTATTTTTCTTGTTCCTAAGTTTACTTTCATCCTCCCCTTCCCTCTCCACCATCTCGCACCACCACCCTGTCCATGCCATTACACACTCCAATAACTTGCCACTGCGATAATTGGTCAGGGTGGTCAAACTATCATAGAGGGCCACTTGGAAAATGAATTAATTTGTTTCCCTTTCCCCTGACTCTAATCTGAAGAAGGGTCCCGACCCGAAACGTCACCCATTCCTTCCCTCCAGAGATGCTGCCTGTCCCACTGAGTTACTCCAGCATTTTGTGTCTATCTTCAGTGTAAACCAGCATCTGCAGTTCCTCCTTACAAATTAATTTTATCCCTCTACCGGCCTGGGACCACCACTCAAGATTTGCCTCAGTTCTCTTATATTAATAATTTCCAGCATCTGGATATGAGGATGGTGAGGGCAGGATGAGTGGGCGAAAATGGAGAGGGGGGAAAGCAAGCAAACTCGGCTGACTGAAAATAAAAAGTGTTGGAGAAACTCAGCAGGCTAAGCTGCATCTCTGAGAGGACATGGATAGCTGTCGTTTCGAGTCAGGACCCTTCTTCAGACCAAAGCATCGCCCATCTATGACCTCCGGAGATGCAGCCTGACCCGTTGGGTTACTACATTATTTTACGTGTGTTTTTGGAAACCAGCATCTGCAGTTCCATGTTTTTCCAGAAATAGACACAAAGTGCTGGAGTAACGGGTCAGGCAACACCTCTGGAGAAAAAGAAAGGATGACTTTTTGGGTTGGAACCCTTCTTCGGTGTTTCTTCATGTCTGCTAGTGTCCAGTGTTTTAGTGTTTAAAGTGCCTACACAAATGCAGAAAAAGATAAATTACTTTGCACACAGCTGGTTGACTTAAAAGCCAGGAGCACCAATTAACACTATGATAGTGGGATAGATGAGCTGCAGCTGGCCAACGCTTGTGTTAGTCCTGGGGTTGGAGAAGAAACTGAGCAGTCTGCATTTGACTTCACTGCCACCCTAAACCCATTTTGTGTGTCTGACTACCCTTACAAATTGGCTCCTGGTGGGTTTGCCACCACTAAGGCCCTTTGTTTCATTTGTAAAAATGTGCAATATGCCTCCACATTTACTGGTCAGATCATTCATATCAATGGCAATAAGTATCCTCCTTTTATCAGGTAAAACAAATACAACACTTCGCACTTATCCAAGTTAAATTCCATCTGACATTCTTTGGCCCACTTTTTTCCCCAGTTCCTCTAGATCCTGTTGTTTGTAATTTTGGATCCAACATTTCCAACATTTATCTTTCTTTCTTTCCTCTCTTGGTGTTTCATATTTCATTTGCCTCCACCTATTTACAACACATTTGTATCTTTGGTTATTTGATTATCTTTGACCACTTGTGCAGTTCCCTGGTTTCTACCCTGTTATAAGCTGTTCCTTTTGCTCAGTCCCCTTTCCCATTTTCTCACCGACTTAAACTTGTTTCATTTCCAACTTTTCCCACTTTTGATGAGAAGTCATCAACGTGAGATATTAACTCTTATCTCTTTCCACGCACTAAATATTCCCAGCGTAATCTGTTTTATTTCAGAATTGAAGCACTTCCCTCTGGAAGGTGACTCCAGACTGTCAAAGCAGCCACAGCCAGACATAAAAACAGCTTTTTTTTTCCACGAGTAGTAGTTCTACTCAATAACCAAAGTCTGTAGTCTCTTTTTTGCTCTGGTTTATTTTCACCCACATGTTTAGACCGTATTGTTGTATCCTTATTGTTTTGATGTGTTTATGCTTTATTCTTAATTGTTAACTGTATGTTTGTGTTGTCATTTGTGAGCAGAGCAACAAGGCACATTCTTTGTATATGCACATACTTGGCCAATAAACTTATTCATTCATTCATTCATTCATTCATTCATTCATTCATTCATTCATTCATTCATGTATTCATTCATTTACAGCATCCCCAGCATTCCATATTTTAATTTGGAAGCAATACAGAGACATGATCTTCACTAAACATCAGTCTCTCAAACTCTCAAAAGCCTTTAACTCCATCAATGAAGGATCATGGAGCAGCCCTCTCAAATTTGGCTTTTCTCAGAAATTTATCTACATAGTACATCTGCTAATATGATGACATGTAAGCAATAATTCTAATAAAAAGATCTCCCAAAAACTCTTCCCAGTGCAGGCTCGGACCAATCAAGGCACTCCTTCATCGCACTCCTCTTCTCACTCTTCTTCATTGCAGATAAGCTGTGACTAAAGTGAAGCTAATCTATCGCACGAATCAGAAACTGTTCAACCTTCAACACCTCCACTCCAGAACCAAGGTCGCCCAACCTCAGTCATCAAACAGCGGATGATCCTTGTGTGTGTACACACTTGCAGCCTGAGCTCCAGGTCATTACTGATCCATTAACTGAGTATTTAGAGAGTGTATCTTACACTCAACGAAGAGGATCAACAACCTGGCCCGATGCACAACACCATTCCCTTATCCCTGAAAGTAGAGGTTTGCAACAAGATAAAGAACGTATGGATCACTTTTGACATTTAGGGTCAGAATCTTTCTTCAGACTGAAGAGTCCTGACCCATCATTCGTCCTTTCCCCTCCATACGCCTGTCCTGTTGAGTTCCTCCAACACTTTGTTTTCTGCTCAGGATTCCAACATCTGTGGTCTCAGGTGTCTAAATGAATCACTTTCCAAACCTTGGAGCCTTGGAGCCACAGTTTAGTGAACACATACATCAATGGTGAAATTTAACACTGATTAGTATGGGTGTTAGGGGTTATGGGGAGAATGAGGTTGAGAGAGAAATATGGATCAGCCATGATTGAATGGCAGAGTAGACTTGATGGGCTGAATGGCCTAATTCTGCCCCTTTAACATATAAACATAAACTTTGGCCATCTGAGAAAAAGGGTATCCAAAGATCAACACCTCAAACTTGCTGCCTGAGTTGAAGACAAGGACTATAATAGCAGGCACCTCAGTATTACAGAGATACCATCGATGTTGTGTCTGCTAAATCTTCCAAATCCATTTGCATGATCAGCAAATCAATTTCAGAGTCCTCTCCTGGACTAGTATCACCAGTATTAAGGCTCAGTCACATGATACACATGTCTGATACCAGACCACCAAACTATGAATTGTACTCTTCATTGAGCAATAACATGTCGAGTCATATCCAGTAGAACACTGAACATCTTTCAAGGATATGCTCAGAGCCTCCTTGGAAAAAAAGAACAAACATCTTCATTGAGTAAGGAAAATTCCTTGCCAGTGTTCACTCAAAATGGAGGTGAATTCTGATAGACAATTGCTTCTCTTTGACCAATGCATTGGACCCCAAACAAACCACCTGCCCATTACATCGAGCACTTCCTGCCCATCTCATCAAGGACTTCCTGTCCCACCTCTAAAGGTTGAATCCATGACCTGTTGACTGAAAGCCAACAACATTGTCATTGATCCAAAGTTGACACCAATTTAATTGTCAGTATGAATGGTAAGAGTCCAGATTCGAAAAGCCTTTCTTTATGTGATATTTTATTGACAAAGATGGCTACAATTGGATGACTCCGTACCAACAGTGTTCTTGTGCCTACAGACACCTGAGATCAGTTTAATCACCCAGCAGCCATCCTACAACTAACATTTAGATTTTCCACTGAAGCTAAATCTAATGCAAAACCTATTTAGAGCTATCAGACATCCAAGGCATTCATCCTGCCACACTTCAGAGATTCTTCAGCTCCATTCCAAAGGTTTCTGGAGATGTCAGAATGATGTGCTCCAAGGTGGACAACAGCATTGAGTAGTCAAGGCTCACCGCACAGTAACAGACTGTTGGACAGTCGGAAAAGGCTACATAAATCTATGGTACGCAGTTAAGTTTTCAATAACATTAGATTTTGAGGTCAACAGTCAAGAAATTGAACCCTCTAGCCAACTTCCTCCTTCACTTTTGTCTCCATAAACTATTTGTCTGTAACAAAAGCCATTGTAGTAAATGAAGGCGAGCTACCTATGCTTCCGAAAGAACCTTTTATACTGAGAATGCCCACTGCAATCAAAGATAGCAAGCGGCTTCTGTTATCAACTAATTGGTCCTTGTTCAAGGTTAAGAAAAGTGCTACATTTCCAACAGCACTCAAAGGTTATAAATAGAGAGCCCTGAAAAAAATCCATCGGCTCAGGTGGTATTTGTGGAGATTGAACAGAATTGATGTTTCTATTTCATGATCTTCTTGTCAAAGCAGAAAGGGAGAGACAGCACAAAACTAGCAGGCACCATTTTAAAGGACATGTTTAAGATCCTGCCCGAGCATTCTTCTGATGCACTAACCTTAACCTTGCCACCAGTCTCCACCACCTAAACCTCCGACCCATGGTCCACTCTTCACTGGAAGCAAATCACCTACAAGTTAACATGGAAAAACCTTGTGAGGTTTTTTGTGAGGTTGTGAGGTTTTGTGAAAAACCTTGTGAGGTTGTGAACAAAGAACAAAGAGGGAACTGGTGTGTGAAAGGCCATCGAGAGAACGAGGGAGAACAAAGAGGAACCGGTGTGTGCGGGCTTTGGAGAAGAGGGTCCCAGGTGTGTGGGGGGGGGGGGGGGGTGTTGTAATGAATACTTTTGTAATTGTCGGTGCCCCAAAAATGATGATTCTTTGCATACTTGTGTGCTGTGCGCAAAACAAAGAATTTCTCTGTACCTGGGTACATGTACCAATAAAGTATCATTCATTCATCCAGGTTTCCTTCCCGTGCTACGAATGCATCACCTCATTATCAATACTACCTCTGCTGTGATTCCATTGTTTACCCTGCAGTGCTTCACACGTGAATACCAAATTATCATCAAGTCAATGAGCACTTCAAATAGAATAAAATAAAACATCCTTTCTGAATAGGACCTAATTGTTGTAAACCTTTTAGATCAGTTTGAACTACCACATTTTACTTTATTTTAATATATTAAATAAAAAGTACTGAGAAACATTTAAGGCTGGTGGATATTCTATCAACTAACGACTGGGAAAGTAACATGTCACTTGACGCAACATTTATTCAATCTCAAAATAGCGCTAAGTGGTAGTATGTTAATGACATGAAATGGGTGTTTCAGGAATTACCTGCCAGCTTCAGCCCAAAGCTTACGTTTGCACTGAATTCACTTTGGAAGTTGTGTGAATTAGATTTAACACGCGCTGTAGTAACGTCACTATCTACATTGGCAAGGCTTGGGGTTCGGTACATTGAGTTGGAGCCATTACATGAAAATGTGGCTCTGTAATGTTTTTACAGAACTGAGAACAACCCCCTGCTGTTGTGTAATTTCACGCTGAAGAGACTGATAGGGCTTCCAGCAGAGTGATCCTTTATGGATCAAATAATTCTCTCGTGCCTGTCCTAGGGCAATGAAAATTATCTATTTCATTAACTCTTTAAAGCGACATCCAAAGCTAAATGTTGACAGCAAACATTCTCCATTTCCAACAATGACTGGATACCCCAATGTTAAAGAAGCCATTGATGAGCATACCTGGACTAGATCCGATGAAGGGAAAGTAAAATAAACATTATTCTTTGAGAGCTTTTCATTCATTCTAAGCTTAGCTCAGATCGCACAGGAATGTGCTATCTAGCCAGCTAGTTGGAATGCCTTCACTATACTTGTCACCGTGAGGCCTAAATACATCATTATCAATTTATACACATAATACAATTTACAATGCCTCCATTGTAATATTGAGATGCAGAAAAAAAGTTATTTTTGCAGAGGCTTGTAAATATCGGGAAATCGCTGTGCTGGAGTGCTCGGCAGGCTGCCTCACTGTCTGTACTCAAGGTTGAGATTGATAGGTTTTTGGTACTTTGACAAATGATATGAATTGGAGATTGAATGGGAAAGAATATGAGATGGAGGATTAGCCATGATTTTATTGACTTGTGGAGCAGTAAATGGGGACTCCTGCTTCTATTTGTTATGTTCTTATATTCACTTTAGTTGGGCGGAGGCCCATATCAGATCTTCAAGGATATTTGGGGCATTGTTAAATTAGTTAAATTTAATAATAAGCACAAGCTTCCTTTAAATATAAAAACGAGGCTCCAGATTGCCCCATTAGACCAGATTGTTAAAATTGTTTGGATTAATCAGAATATGTAATGTACACTGGGATCTCCGGGATACCACCTCTCCCAGCCCACCTTTTCCAGACACATGCCCCTTCCCTGAATCAACCACTCTACAAGTAATCCTTCTTTTCTCAGCCGCCAATTCCCACACGTAAGATCCACCAACATCATTGATAAGAACTCAAAATTAAAGTAGCCTTGGTCAACAGTCTGCAGAATTTGCCAGTCTAAAACAAATTAAGATTTAGATTGAATATCAGATAGGATTAGGGTTTACATTTTCTAACACAACGATCAAATTGTACACCCTGTTTACAGTAGTAGGATCATTACAAAACTAGTTTCTGGCCTAATCTGTCTGCAATACTTTCTCCTTTTCTTTAAAAAAATTAGTAATTAGACGGAAAGAAGCTGTGGTGAATATATCTTTAAAAATGCAGAACTTGCAAATAATAGTGAACCCTCGTTTTAACGAACCTCTGTAACGGACTTCAGTTATAGCGGAGGGCCTACCAAATGCTGCCCACACCACCCCAGGCTCTCGTTAACTCCCCTGCCACTTACAACCCCAGCTGCTCTCGCCACCCCCAGCTCACACCACCTCCTCTGTCGTCACCCCCAGCTCACACCACCTCCTCTGTCGCTACCCCCAGCTCACACCACCTCCTCTGTCGCTTACAGCACTGGTTGCTCTCGCCACCCTCAGCCCGCGCCACCTTCTCTGTCGCTTACAGCCCCGGCTGTCGGCTTGTGCCACCTCCCCTGCCGAGCCACCCCCGACTCTTGCCGCTTCCAGGCAGGACCTTTTACCACCACCGCCGGTCCACACAGCTTCTTTGGCTGCTTTTAGGCCACGTCCGTCACCACCGACCCTCACCTGCACTCTGTCCGCCCATGTGCCGCGACTATTCACTCCGCCGATTCTCATCTCTCCCCCGGCCGCCAGCAGGCCGGGTCCATCAACTCACCTGGATTCATGCTCCAGTTCCGGACCAAGAGTCTGAAGAGGCGTCTCAACCCAAAGCATCAACCATCCATGTCCTCGAGATGCTGCCTGCCCTGTTGATTGTGTCCTTTTGTGTATTAACCAGCAACTGCAGTTGTCTGTTTCTACTACCTGCACAACGATAATACCTTACTTGATTTTATCGGATAATCGGCAACAACGGACACCATTTTATCGGATAATTGGCAACAACGGACACCATTTACCACCCCCCTCCCACCCCCCCCCCCCCCCCCCCCCTCCCGCCCATGGTCCGGTTGACGAGAGTTTACTGTATCAACAAAGAAAAAACAGTATAAGTGGTGCAGTCAGGAAAAAAGTGTTGTCTCTACCAATTATCAAAACGAGGTCGATGAGAAACTGTGCAAGTTATGGCAACAAAAACAGAAATCATTCTATGCTTGATGGGTGGCAGGAAATGTCAGAAGACGTATTATCGTTGGGTCAAACTTGATGGCTATGTGGTTTACTAAGTTCCAGCAAAATTAAACCTGAATTCCATCCCCCGTAGAAAATAAACGTTACTCCAAATGATAAAGTGGATGATGTCCCCTTTCCACAGAAAGTCATTCCTCAAATTAATGAGCCTAGGCACCCAGGCACATGCTCACAGAGAGACACACAAACACACAAGATTCACTTGGATTGATCTATTGGCGCAGGGACATGTAAGCTCCTAAGACACAGAAGAAGCAGGTTTACACATGTATTTTCTTAGAGGAACAGGACAAAGAGGAGTCACATAGAAAGCAGCGAGTGTGGAATTGAAGCAAATGATGGGAAGCAAGCAACATCAGATCAACAAAGCCTGCAAGCACCTCAGATATGTCTTATACTAACTTTATACAAATGGTACAGTATGAATAGTTTTGAGATGATGTGACCATTTTAAAGATTGAATTTCCTACTCATTTGAGCCACTTGTGTTAGCTTTCCTTTTTTTTTATACAGGCACTCAGTAGTCATAGAGTCACAGAGTTTGGACAGCGTGGAAACAGGCCCTTCGGCCCATCTTCACCACGCCGACCAACATGCCCCATCTACACGAGGTGGAACCTTGCAGTTAAGCTGTTGAAGAACAGTTACCATGGATTTTTGATAAAACTGCTTGATGAATGTTACTTGGAACTACAAATACCCAACAGTCCACCAGAAGCTGCACAAAAAACTGGGAACTGGTTTAAATGATAAATTATTTAAAGGGAGCATCGTCTACCCTCTAAAGTGAAATTATCATCTTGGGAGTCTGCTTTTTAAAATATAAAGATGCTATTCTGATAATGATCTGAGATTGGGTTAACATATGAGGAGTGTCTGGGCCTGTACTCGCTGGAGTTTAGAAGGAAGATGGAGGATCTCATTGAGAACTACCAGGTAAAGAAAGGCCTAGATAGAGTGGACGTAGAAAGGATGTTTCCAGTACAGGAGAATCTAGGACCAGAGGGCACAGCTTCAGAATAAAAGGATGTACCTCCAAAATAGAGATGAGAAGGAATTTCTTTAGCCATGCAGTAGTGATTCTGTGGAATTCATTGCCACAGATGACTGTGGAGGCCAAGACATGGGGTATTTTTAAGGAAGAGATTGGTAGGTTCTTGATTAGGAAAGGCATTAAAGATTATGGGGAGAAGGCAGGGGGAGCAGGTTGAGCAGCAGGTACAGGGATGGGATAGGTTTAGGGGGTTTGGGGCCAAGCACATGCAGGTGGAACTAGTGTAGATGGGGCGTGTAGGTCAGCGTGGGCAAATTGGGTCGAAGGGCCTGTTTCCATGCTGTATGACGCTATGACTCTTGACAGGGAAAAATAGATTAGCCGTGATCGAATGGAGGAGTAGACCCGATGGGATGAATGGTCTAATTCTGCACCTGCGTCTTATGATCTTATGACTTTAAAACCAAAGGACATTAACTTTATAATTGTCTGATCCTGAAAACTTTCCAGTGTATTGCTGCCATTGAAACCATTGTCTATCCTTTATTTCACCACCAGACACAAATATTCCAATGCTCTTTTTCTTAGTCAATCTTCACAGATCGCAACTTTCAAAGCTTCCAACCCCTTCCAGAGAAATGCCTCATGCGCCAACTGCTCTTCCATTTCTAAAACATAATTCTATGTCCCAACCCAAGCGGTGCAATTGCAAACTTTCTACCTTAAGTTCTTGCACAACCTCTTCACCTCTTTCGGTTCTACGTACCTTCAGCCTGGCTTCCTCTTTGTGCCCCTCCCTTTTTGAACTTCAGCAGGACGTCTAGTTTGAGTTAGAGTTTGGTTTATTGTCATGTGTACTGAGGTGCAGTGAAAAGCTTTTGATGCTAACCAGTCAGTGGAAAGACAATACATGATTACAATTGAGCCATGCACAGTGTGCAGATACACAATAAAGGGCTTCACGTTTAATGCAAGATAGAGTCCAGTAAAATCCAATCAAAGATAGTCCAAAGGTCTCCAATGAGGTAGATAGTGGCTCAGGGCTGCTCTCTACTTGCTGGTAGGATGGTTCAGTTGCATGGGAAGAAAATTTGTTTCTGTTAGTAATGTCGGCTTCACATCTGGAATGCTGCCCCATATTATATCATATCATATATATACAGCCGGAAACAGGCCTTTTCGGCCCTCCAAGTCCATGCCGCCCAGTGATCCCCGTACATTAACACTATCCTACACACACTAGGGACAATTTTTACATTTACCCAGCCAATTAACCTACATACCTGTACGTCTTTGGAGTGTGGGAGGAAACCGAAGATCTCGGAGAAAACCCACGCAGGTCACGGGGAGAACGTACAAACTCCTTACAGTGCAGCACCCGTAGTCAGGATCGAACCTGAGTCTCCGGCGCTGCATTCGCTGTATAGCAGCAACTCTACCGCTGCGCTACCGTGCCATCCATCCACTTGCTAAGAACAAATTGAAAATACTTTTCAGTCATCCTCAGTCAGTAGTCTAATAGTTGCAGAAAAGGCAGGGTTAAGCCGTGTTGTTGGTGAGGAGTAGAGGGAACCATCATTATGTATTCACGTGGATATGCTTCCACAGAAATTTTAGATAAGTATAACACAGAGGTAGGAACATTTCCAATCACCAAAAGCACATGCTTCACTTGAAGAGATTTATCCTCTTGAAGGTGACAACTATTGACAAACAGTCCTAGTTTAAACAATTCACCCCAAGCTTGAGGGAAGCTAATTATAAGTTGCTTCTGTGAAGTACAGAAAGAATTGTGCAAGACATTACACTCAGTGCAGTGGTGAGAGGGTTAATTGATGCATCTACATGATTTTCTGCTCAGTTAGGAGTCGCCTTAAGCGAGGGTTTAGATAAATAGTAACCTTAGCAGTAATAAATGGATTGCAATACAACAAAATGCTTCATTCAGCTAAACCCATCCGTGCATTGCAGACTCAATGCATTATATTATCTCTTTAGTATTTCTGCAAAGATTTAGCCGGAATAAGCAAAATCCTTGAGTCATAAATATTCAGCCTCTAAATTGGTTATAGAGTCCCACAGACAGATAAGTGCACACTTGGTGGGCGACTGCTGAATGAAACTTTACGTTCTTTCGGCTAAGAACTATTTTTGTGTTCAGGTATGAAACCAAATTCCGATCTAAGATCAACCCAGTCTGACCGCAGCCTCACCAAAACACCAAGTACTGACAATTCTTGTCATCACCAACTTGGCCATTTTCACAAGCAATCTAAAACGTATCTTTGCTCACATGGGCAAATTAAATCAAACCAAGAAGAAATTTCACAAGGTATTTGCTATGAGTTTAATTTAGTTTAAAGGTACAGCATTTAAACAGACCCTCCAGCCCACCTAGTCTATGCTGTCCAACAATCACACATACACTACTTCTATCCCACACACTAGATACAATTTACAGAAGCCAATTAACCCACAAACATGCAAGCCTTTGGGATGTGGGAAGAAAACCCTTGAGAAAACCCACGTAGTCGCAGGGAGAACGTGCAAACAGACAGCACCTGAGGTCAGGATTCACACTGGGTCTCTGGCGCTGTAAGGCAGGGACCCTACCGCTGTGCTACAGTGCCGCCCTTATTGTTAAAATATATTTATTGAAGTGCTGAGCCAATTTGCCCAGTGTTCCCTGACGTTTAATCTTTAATCAGTCTACATCCAACCTGGATTTGTGTTAGGAAGACAAGCTCTGCCAAAACACTATTCACTATATTTGTGCCAGCACGTCGATGCCAACCAAGATACCTATTTACGCTAATCCTATTTGTCCCATATCTCTCAAAGCCTTTCCTCTCCATGTGCCTGTCCAAAGGTAGACACAAAGTGCAGGAGTAACTCAGCAGGACAGGCAGCGTCTCTGGAGAGAAGTAATGGGTGACGTTTCAGGTCGAGATGCTTCTTCAGACCAGATGATTCTTTTTCAAATGTTGTAAGTGTACCTGCCTTTACACATGCCCTGGAAGATCATTCCATATACTCGACACTATTATACTCAATGCCTCAGTCATTCAAGGCAATCATACCTTCCAAACGACCCTGATTATCTGTATAACCAGTTTGAGGGAACTTTGTACTTGTAGCCCAAGGTCTTGCTGTTCAACAGCATTCCCAGAGCCCTGCCATTAATTGCATAAGTCCTGACCTGGTTTAACTTCCCAACAAGTATCCGTTCGCACTCGTCTGAGTTAAATTCTATTTGCCATTCCCTTGGTTTGGTTCGATTTATTATTGTGACCTGTGTAGAGATGCAGGGAACATCTTCATTTTGCTATCCGGGCAAATCATACAACACATGACTACATCAGGTCAAAAAAAAAGAATAGAGTGCAGAATTACCCTCTTTCTCCGTTGATCTAGATCCTGTTGTAATCTTCGACACCCTTCTGTACTTCACCCAGTGTACTTTTGAATCGTTGTTATAGGAATCTAACTGGATTTTTTTTTAAAGTAAGACTAGAATTAACATGATTCTATGTGGCATTTAATTCACGAGTATCTACCAGTTTAAGAAGTGCCTACCGTCAGGACATATGTCTTGTGTCTTGTTATTTTCAGAGCTAATGGGCTAAGCTCAAACGCTAACTGTCCTCTCTGACAAGTTTATGAGGATTTAATAAGGCGCGAATGGATGAAATGAGGTGATAGAAAGAGCTCGATATTGAGAGCTGGCTTATTCTGGCACATTCCAGGAGTCTAGTTCCAACCAGTTTGCATCACCGCATCAGCACGGGAAGTATCCGGTCACCCACTCCTCGTGTTCTCACACAACATGTTAAAGGAACTTTACGCTTCATCAGAATTTACTGAGAATGATTTGGTGAATCGCCTAGAGTGGGTGCATCGAGGACCAGTCATAGGTTTAATGTGAAAGGGAAAAGATTTAAATCGGAATCTGAGGAGTGACTTTTTCCACACAAAGAGTGGTGGATGGATGGAACAAGCTGCCAGAGGAGGTAGGTGAGGCAGGGACTATCCCAACATTTAAGAAGCACTTAGACAGCCACATGGATAGGACAAGTTGGAGGGATATGGACCAAGTGCAGGCAGGTGGGAATAGTGTAGCTGGGACATGTTGGTCAGTGTTGGCAAAGTTGGGCCGAAGGGCTTGTTTCCACACTGTATCACTCTATGACTCTATGATTAAATTCTTAGGGAGTAATTCTTTCATTTGTTGTATTAGAAGTCCACATTTAGACTTAATAAATGAAATTTTCAAGCTAACATCTATAATCTGTTCTTAGCACCCATTTGCCTCTGTATTGTGGTATACATATAACATATAACATATAACAACTACAGCATGGAAACAGGCCTGTCCGGCCCTACCAGTCCACGCCGACCATTCTCCCTGACCTAGTCTCATCTACCTGCACTCAGACCATAACCCTCCAATCCCCTCCTATCCATATACCTATCCAATTTACTCTTAAATAATAAAATCGAGCCAGCCTCCACCACTTCCTCCGGAAGCCCATTCCATACAGCCACAACCCTCTGAGTAAAGAAGTTCCCCCTCATGTTACCCCTAAACCTTTGTCCCTCAATTCTGAAGCTATGTCCCCTTGTTGGAATCTTCCCCACTCTCAAAGGGAAAAGCCTACCCACGTCAACTCTGTCCGTCCCTCTCAAAATTTTAAAAACCTCTATCAAGTCCCCCCTCAACCTTCTACGCTCCAAAGAATAAAGACCCAACCTGTTCAACCTCTCTCTGTAGCCTAAGTGCTGAAACCCAGGCAACATTCTAGTAAATCTCCTCTGTACCCTCTCCATTTTGTCGACATCCTTCCTATAATTTGGCGACCAGAACTGCACACCATACTCCAGATTTGGCCTCACCAATGCCCTGTACAATTTCAACATTACATCCCAACTTCTATACTCGATGCTCTGATTTATAAAGGCAAGCATACCAAACGCCTTCTTCACCACCCTATCCACATGAGATTCCACCTTCAGGGAACAATGCACAGTTATTCCCAGATCCCTCTGTTCCACTGCATTCCTCAATTCCCTACCATTTACCCTGTACGTCCTATTTTGATTTGTCCTACCAAAATGCAGCACCTCACACTTATCAGCATTAAACTCCATCTGCCATCTTTCAGCCCACCCTTCCAAAAGGCCCAAGTCTCTCTGTAGACTTTGAAAATCTACCTCACTATCAACTACTCCACCTATCTTAGTATCATCTGCATATTTACTAATCCAATTACTATACCTACTATATCTTCTACTGATAGCACTTAAAGTTAATTACTAACAAGCAACCATGGTCCAGTTGGTATTCTTCAAAGTGCAGTATCATCTCCCACAGTTTACAATCCTGTTTGAAGATCTCAGTTGGATCTTGGTCTTTAATTCGTCCAGTGACCACCTGTAATCATTGGACGCAGTAAACAGTTGGAAGTTTGCCTCAACTATTCATTCAATTTTTATCTTTCTCCATTTTGGCTCCTTTGCTGATCTCCCATCTCAGAACCATTTCTCACAATGGTCACCTGAAGTTCTCCCAGCAATAGGCAGTGATCAGGAGTCGAAGCAAGAGGTGAGGGTAGTACTGTGCTGGCAATCACCTCCAAACCCACCATGTTGTTTAACTGCCTACATATTTTACGTTAGACCACTGGTATGGAAGGCCATCATTTAACAGTCAGAACATGCCCCTCAGTGCCAACGTCTAACACTTCATTGATGCCCATTGTTCTCTCCCCTTTCCTTGCACTCTTAACACAACCACACAAGGTAAGTACAGACATGAGGGCCATTGGAATGTATCTCAACTCATTCACAATAGAAAATAGAAAATCTGTCATCACAAGACAAAAAGTGCTGGAGTAACTCAGCAGGTCAGGTAGCATCCCTGAAAAACATGAATAGCTGATGTTACATGTTATGATCCTTCATCAGGCTGATTCTGGTGGGGGGCAGGGGGGGGGGGGCAGGGGGGAGGAGGGGGCAAAGGGCTGGAAGATTCGAGGGTCAGGACAAAGCCTGGCAAGTGAAAGATGGATACAGGTGAAGAGGGGTTTTGATAAGCAGATGGTTTCACTCCTCCCCCTCCAATCAGCCTGAAGGAGATTCCTGATCTAAATCACCTATCCGTTCTCCAGAGATGCTGCCTGACTCACTGAGTTACTTCAGCAGTTTCTATCTTATTATGAAGAAATAATTTTATTATAAGAAAATAACTGCAGATGCTGGTACAAATCGAAGGTATTTATTCACAAAATGCTGCAGTAACTCAGCAGGTCAGGCAGCATCTCAGGAGAGAAGGAATGGGTGACGTTTCGGGTCGAGACCCTTCTTCAGACAGATGTCAGTGGGGCGGGACAAAGGATATAGGTGGAGACAGGAAGATAGAGGGAGATCTGGGAAGGAGGAGGGGAATAATTTTATTAAATGCATATCTTAAAGTTGCAACAATCTGAATTAAAAATAATTATCAACTAACAGAGTGGTCCCCTGCAGGAGAAAGGGTATTGTTGAACTTATCCCTGATCTGAAGAATTGCAGCAGTAGGTGGAAGATAATATAGGACAGGGATCTGCAATGTGCTTTTTCTATCTGTTTATATAATGCTGACTATTGTAGATGTATTCTAATAGAGAAAACACGAGTCTGTTCAATCATTATGGTCATTACCAGCCCCGAGGTGTTTCCTACAGCCCAGTGAGCACCTCACGGCTTGTAATGATGACCAGCATGCCTGGCTGAACTGACGTTTGTGCAGAATTAACCCTCGATGCACTATCTCAGCTTTTACTCTGCTATCATCCAGTCATGTGTGGGAGAGGAAAATACTCAGCAACCTTCCCATTAAGATGAAAGTGGCACGATAGTTGTATTACTGGATTTAGTAATCCAGAGACCAGGATGGAAGGATGAGATTAAAGTGCCCTCCAAGGGCTGGAGACTTTAAATCCTAAACTAAATAAAATCTAAAATTAAATGCGAATGTTATTTGTGCATTTTAACTTTACTCAAACAGCTCAACATAGAGAAGTAACTATTTAAAATAGCATTAGTTACATCTCTTGTAAGATTCCATACTTGGGATTATAGACAAGTAGTTAAAATGCCCAGTGAATGGCGGCAGGCAAGTTCGTAATTTAGTTTAGAGATACAGCGTAGAAACAGGCCATTCGGCCGCCTGAGTCCATGCCAACCAGCGATCCCCGTACACTCATATCTTTGCCTGATATGCTCACATCTCCTCATCTTGATTTTTATCAGGCCAAGACATCAAATTTATTTTCAGCGTCTTGTCAAGTGTAAGGTTGTAAGAAACTGTTCTCACAGTTTTGGAAATGAAACAGAGTTAACATTGCAGATCGATAACTCTTCTTCGGGTACTAATTTGCAATGTTATCTCTGCGCTTTTTTCCCTCTGCAGATCTGCAGATCCTGACTGGCTTGCTGAGTATTTCTGACATTATCTGTTCTGACCAGATTTTGAACATTTTCTTATCTGCTTCTCAAGAAGCCGAATGGATTGCCAACGGATCTCTGTAGTGCTTTCAGCTTTATTCAGGGGGAGCTGGGGAGCCAGTTGTGCTGGTCCAGCCCCAAAAAATAAAGTGTTGGTCTCCCCTATCTTGAACTCTTCCCTTTTCAACAGACAAACTGGGATCAAGAATAGGCCACTCAGCTCCTCAAGCTCGCTGCACCATTTTTTACTATGCCTAGATCTGATTGTAACTTGATGCAAAACATTATCTGTCCCCTACATTCCACAGATGCTGCCTGACACGCTGAGTTCCTCCAGCAGGTTATGTTTGGGTCAAGATTCCAGCATCTGCAGTCTAGTGTCTCCATTAATTCACTAAACCTTGCCTGAATTAGTTCAAACTCATTAATATTGTTTATTAAACAAGAAAACCCAAACTATACACTGTATTCAAGATATCGTTTCACCAATGCTTTGTACAACTTTAATTCATTTTATTGTCATGCTTACCAAGGTACAGTGAAACGTTTTTGTCGCGTGCTAACTAGTCATCGGAAAGACCATACATGATTACAATTGAGCCATCCATGGTGTACAGATTCATGATGGAATAAACTTTAGTGCAAGATAAAATCCAGTAAAGTCCAATTAAAGATAGTCCGAGGTTCTCTAGTGAGTCTCAGGACTGCTCTATAGTTTTTGGTAGAATGGTTCAGTTGCCTGATAACAACTGAGGCATAACCTACCTGCTTTTGTATTCAACACAACGTCCTCCCCAACATATGAACGACCAATTAATGGACCATCCCGTGGATAAACATAGGTATTTGAGAGACCGACAGGATGGATGGGGTTGGATGAACTGGTTGGCTATTGTGAGGCTGCAGTTATTATCTGCTGGGTGGGTGTGGGGCATTTCCATGTGTTAACTCTCCCTCTCATCGTCTCACCCCCCAAGCCACAGCAGTCATGGGGTAGGTTGAGCTAAGCATAGCTGAGAGTGCTAAGCAGACTCACTCTCACTCACCGAGTTAGTGAGGAGCTTGTCCCGCATCTGTTCACTCTCCCACCACAGCTGTTTCTGTAATCCTTTCCCACCAACCGTCTATGTTCATTTCCAACTTATGAACGGTTAAGGAACGGAACTCATGTCATGACCTGGGGATCTACACAATGAATGGTATGGCTCTGGGGAGTGTTGAGGAGCAGAGAAATCTAGGAGTGCAGGAATATTGCTCCTTGAAAGTGATGTTGCAGGTAGATAGGGTGGTCAAATGGTGGGCAATGGTTCCCCCCCAATCTTTGCACATCCCCAATCCTTTCCACTCGTCACTTTAATTTCATGTTTCAAGTATTTTGTGTTTTTACGACTGTTGGCAGATCAATTTCCTCCTGGGATAAAGTTCTATCGTATCACATCGTATCGTATCATATCGTAAAAAGACATTTGGCACCTTGGTATTCATCAGTCCGAGTACTGTATAGATGTTGGAGGGGAGGACGGACATGCTGCAGACGTTGGTGAAGCCACATTTGGAGTATTGTGTTCCGTTTTGGCCACCATGTGATAGGAAAGATGGTGTCAAGCTGGAAAGGGTGCAGAGAGATTTACGAGGATGTTGCCAGAGTCCTGGCAACATCCTCGTAAATCTCTCTGCACCCTCTCAAAGGCCTGAGCTATAGGGAGCGGTTGAGCAGGCTAGGACTTTATTCCTTGGGCTGCTGCAATAAATTACACGAAGACCTGAATACATTTGCAGAACATGCAAATTATTGTCAGGTGGAGTTCAACAAAATAAATGCATGTTAGTTCAGTTTGGGAAAAGTAATTTGGCAGTCAATTATTTCTTGAGCAGAGGAACAAAAGGATTTTGGAGTACATCAACACCAATCACAGAGTGAACAAAGCCATAAAGAAAACAAACCAAACACTTTTAGATAGAATTGGAAAGTAAGAAAAATCTGTTAAACCAGTACTCCTTACAGTTCTGTTTGCCATAATACAACAAGAATATAGAGGCAATAAAGAAGGTCGAAGAAAGATTTACTTCAATGATACAAAGCATGCAAGATCAAACTTATCAGGAAAGGATTAACTGACTGTGTCTTTTCTTGAGAAAAGACTGGGCTAGTAGTTGCCTTTGAAATAATGAAACATATTGATAGGGTGGATACAGAAAGGATATTTCTACTGATGCCAAAGCGAAGTTGTTAATAAAGGAAAATCACCAAGAAATCCAGGGAGAATTCGGCAGAAGACTCTTTATAAAACAAAAAGTGGTGGACAAGTTGGGAATGGTTGAAGTGAATAATGCAGATTTATTAGGGCAGCTCGACCAGTAAGGAAGAGCAAAGCATTATGTCAATAGATTTATTCACAAAATGCTGGAGTAACTCAGCAGGTCAGGCAGCATCTCAGGAGAGAAGGAATGGGTGACGTTTCGGGTCGAGACCCTTCTTCAGACTGAAGAAGGGTCTCGACCCGAAACGTCACCCATTCCTTCTCTCCTGAGATGCTGCCTGACCTGCTGAGTTACTCCAGCATTTTGTGAATAAATACCTTCGATTTGTACCAGCATCTGCAGTTATTTTCTTATACTACATGTCAATAGATTTAGAAGATGCAAGCCATGATGCGGCTTGAACAGAATGTAAATGTTGGTGCGTATTGTTTGGGCCAAATAGCCTACTTCTTTGCCCTATATTCTATAGAATCCCATGTACAGTATTTTGCTCTAATGTATTTGCTACTCATTGGAATATGATTTTTCTTTATGGTAATGATGTTCTAAAGCAAAAGATAAAAAGTTATAAAGAAAATAAAATATACCAAGAACAAATTTCAAGACATTATTATCATTAACATGATTAACATGTTATCAAGTTTATATTAATTCAGATAATCCAGATAATATACCAAAAGTGTACGGTGACCAACTCTCCTGTGAAGCTGCAAATGACCAGAATGTTTTTAGCTGGAGCTATGCTTGGGACATTAACTTGTGTGTATCCATTACTAAACGATCCTGCTGCTCACATGTTCATTCATGACTTGGAAGAGTCTGAGCTTTGCATGACTGTATCATTGGTTGATGGCACTTCCAATATCCCCGAGTAAAACTGACAGAGAGATGAGTAATGTGTGAGAAGGAACTGCAGATGCTGGTTTAAACCGAAGATAGACACAAAAAGCTGGCGTAACACAGCGGGACAGGCAGCATGTCTGGAGAGAAGAAATGGGTGACATTTCGGGTCGTGATGCTTCTTCAGTCTGAAATGTCACCCATTCCTTCTCTCCAGAGATGCTGCCTGTCCCGCTGAGTTACTCCAGCTGTTTATCTTCAGAGAGATGAGTAACATGCAAGTTTAAATAAAATAGATGTCTTGAAAAATTAGCCCTACAATGAAACACCTGGTTCTGTTGAAGCCTCTTCAAACTGAAACATTAACACTGTTTCTATCTCCACAGAAACTGTCTGACCTGCTGAGTGTTTCCATAATTTTCTGTTTTGTTTCAGATTTCCAGCACCTGGAATTTTTTTTGTTTGATTTTCATTTTCTTATAATAATGAAGAAAATAATGAAAAGAGCGAAACCATAATTTCAATAATTAGACCCAAGTATAAATAACTTGACAGGCAGCATTCAGAATTCAGGGCACCCCCTCCAACACGACATTGATGTTTTGTGTATGCCCTAGAGGAGAGCAGCACTATTGATTCCAAGGATGAGAGGGGATCTTATAGAAACAAATAAAGTTCTTAAGGGATTGGACAGGCTAGATGCAGGAAAATTGTTCCCAATATTGGGGGAGTCCAGAACCAGGGGTCACATTTTAAGAATAAGGGGTAGGGCATTTCGGACTGAGATGAGGAAAAACATTTTCGCCCAGAGAGTTGTTCATCGGTGGAATTATCAGCCACGGAAGGAAGTGGATGCCAATTCACTGGATGTTTTCAAGAGAGAGTTAGATATAGCTGTCAGGGCTAATGGACTCAAGGGATATGGGGAAAAAGCAGGAACGGGGTACTGATTTTGGACGATCAGCCGTGATCACATTGAATGGCGGTGCTGGCTCGAAGGGCCGAATGGCCTACTCCTGCACCTATTTTCTGTGTTTCTATAAACAAAGGAAAGTTAAGAGAGAGACAATTCAGGTATTTGAAACCACCAACAGTTACAGCTCCTGCCTCCTGCAAACCGAAGCGTTTAACTGCAAGCTTAGCATGAGAAACACAAGAACAAGATTAAGAAACCTCAAACAAGTCTCTCCCCACCCCCGCCACCCCTCGCTCTGTCCCCATCACAGGGTGACAGGTATGTGGAACAAATGACCAGCAAAAGCATTTAATCCGTACACTGCTGGGGAGATTCTAATCACCCTGAGCCAGCCCATTTTTTTAAGCTTTCACGTGAAGCATTGCAATAAAAGAAATCCCGGCATTTACTTTCATCAGGTTTCAGGCACCTTTGTTATCGGAACATTAATCCCTTACAATCAAAACACACAAATAAGACTGGAGATAATTTAGTGGGAGTGAGCAACTTCTATTCAAAATTTACCTTTGATCTTCTTACATCGATGAACAAATTATCAACTAAAAAGAGACCCACAGTACTGCTCCATTCTGTTAATGGTAGTGAGTACCTCCCCTAAAGGTGATTGTGGTCACCTCAAATGTGCCTGAGAACTTATTAAGCTGGTTGTTGTATTGAAATCAAGTTCGTGAATGGCGACACATTAGTGGTGGACCACACACAAATTAAATATGGAATCACTTTTTCACAAGAGAGCCCAATCAAAATCTGGAAATGTTATTATTTTCCTAAATAAATGTTTGGTTGCTGAGATTAACAGACTTTATTTTGTAGGGTTCTTGAGGGATATATGGCTAAATAAAGGTTTTAATGAGTTACTATACAGTTCAGCAAGAATCTAAGTAAAAAGCTAAAGGGATCAGGGGGTATGGAGAGAAGGCAGGTACAGGTTACTGAGCTGGATGATCAGCCATGATCATAGTGAATGGCGGTGCAGGCTCGAAGGGCCGAATGGCCTACTCCTGCACCTATTTTCTATGTTTTCTATGTTTCTATGGTACAGTGACCTTGAGTTAATAAGCAAAATCATCCTAGATTTGTATGTGAAGGCTGTTCAGTCAACCTGAAGACAACACAGTTGCTGAACACCAGGGATCCTTATGAATTAACTCCTAACGGCCACAGTCACTGAAAATATCTCCCATAGAGACTGGTAAACATTTGCATGGAGGATTCTTGATGTTAGTGAGTACCATTGATTCTCAAGAAGTTTTGAGGCATATTAAAAAGAACGTACATTTAGGATGGAAAGGCATCTTTATGAACTGGTTATTATCTGGTGTTCTTGTGTGGGGAGTAATGGATTTGAAACCACTTATCAAGGGCCAGTAGAAGCGATGAACTCAATCCTGACCTCATCAATAGAGCTGCAGTAGAGATGGTTGATAACTTCATGTTCCAAGGTATTCATATCAGCAGCAACCTCACCCCCTATTCCATTCACACTGACGTGGTGATCAAGAAAGCACAACAGTGTAAAACAAAGAACTGCAGCTGCTGGTTAATACACAAAAGGACACAGAGTGCTGGAGTAAGGCAGCAACTCTGACGAACATGGATAGGCAAAGTTTCAGATCAATATCCTTCGTCAGACTGATTGTAAGGGGAGGGGGAGGGGTTGAGCTGGAAAAGGGGAGAAGCAGGGCAAAGTGTGGTATGGAATAGGTTGACTTGGCCAGCAAGGCTTTTTAGACTTTAGAGGTACAGCGCGGCAACAGGCCCTTCGGCCCACCGAGTCCTCGTCGACCTGCGATCCACGTACACTAGCACTATCCTGCACCCTAGGGACAATTTACAATTTTACCCCAACCAATTAACGTACAAACCTGTACATCTTTGGATTGTGGGAGGAAACCTGGAGCACTTGGAGAAAACCTGCATGGTCTCAGGGAGATATTATAAACTCTGTACAGTCAACATCCGTAGTCAGGATAGAACCAACTCCCCTCCTTGAGTCTCTGGCACTGTAATGCAGAAAACTCTACCACTCCGCACTGTGCCTTTGAAAGTCAGATGGTTGGAACATAGACCAGAGATAAGAACAGAGATGATGCCGCTCTGACCCCTATCACTGGCTGACTGGCTGGGAGTGACCAATCTTCATCATCATTGGTAACAATTGGGTCCAATTAACAGACATCATATTGGCCAACCTGAACCTCGTCAGCCTCGTTCTTATGAAACCCAGGCATTGCCGTGGGGGAAGTGAGCAAGAGTGGGGGTGCCTCCCTGCCAGCTGTGTTTCCCTGTCACAGATTTGAGGAAGACTAAGCAACTGGGAACTTCCACAGCTTTCTGAAGTAGAGAATTTCAAACGTCGACATCTCCCCTTATTCTGAAACTCAGTTCCCTCGTTCTAGATTCTGCGACCAACAGAAAAGCCTCTCAGCATCTAAAAGCATTCAGTTATATATCAAATATACACTCAAAATGCTGGAGTCAGCGGTCAGCGGGTCAGGCTGCATCTCTGGAGAAAAGGAATAAATGATGTTTTGGAACAGAATCCTTCTTTATTATCGGCTGTCCACTGCCTTCTCTAGAGGACATCTCCAGCTCGCGTTGTCTAAACAGGGCCAGAAATATAATTAAGGACAGTACACACCCAGGATATGAACTGTTTGCTCTCCTGCCCTCTGGGAGGCGCTACAGGAGCCTAAGGACCAGAACAAACCGACTTTGAAACAGTTTCTTTCCCTGGGCCATAAGAACTGTGAATGGAAATACTTGACTTGATGTAACTTTCACTTTCTTTGCACTTTTTAAAAAATATACAGCTTCTTTGGTGCAAAACTCATTTATTATTTATTAGTTTTCATTGGTTTTTATTGATATTGGTACTTATTGTATTGGTTCTTATGTTTGTGCGATTGTTTTTGAAAGATTCGCACTGTCGCACTGTTTCAGATGTAGCACTTTTGATTTCGTTGTACTGTTCGTACAATGAAAATAAAGGCATTCGAATTCTAATTCTAATTCAAAATCTTGTTTAAAAAAATCTTTAGAATTCCGTTCTCAGCTCGGGAGAGGTCAGCTCGCCAGAATAAAACGGCATTTTGAAAGAAAATTCTTTAGGCATTCTGAAGAAGGGTTCCAACCCCTAAGCGTCACCAGTTAGGAAGAGGGGATGTTCAATGAGATCTGGGTGTCCTAGTGCATCAGTCACTGAAAGGAAGCATGCAGGTACAGCAGGCAGTGAAGAAAGCCAATGGAATGTTGGCCTTCGTAACAAGAGGAGTTGAGTATAGGAGCAAAGAGGTCCTTCTACAGTTGTACCGGGCCCTGGTGAGACCGCACCTGGAGTACTGTGTGCAGTTTTGGTCTCCAAATTTGAGGAAGGATATTCTTGCTATTGAGGGCGTGCAGCGTAGGTTCACTAGGTTGATTCCCGGAATGGCGGGACTGTCGTATGTTGAAAGGCTGGAGCAATTAGGCTTGTATACACTGGAATTTAGAAGGATGAGGGGGGATCTTATTGAAATGTATAAGATAATTAGGGGATTGCACACATTAGAGGCAGGAAACATGTTCCCAATGTTGGGGGAGTCCAGAACAAGGGGCCACAGTTTAAGAATAAGGGGTAGGCCATTTAGAACGGAGATGAGGAAGAACTTTTTCAGTCAGAGAGTGGTGAAGGTGTGGAATTCTCTGCCTCAGAAGGCAGTGGAGGCCAGTTCGTTGGATGCTTTCAAGAGAGAGCTGGATAGAGCTCTTAAGGATAGCGGAGTGAGGGGGTATGGGGAGAAGGCAGGAACGGGGTATTGATTGAGAGTGATCAGCCATGATCGCATTGAATGGCGGTGCTGGCTCGAAGGGCTGAATGGCCTACTCCTGCACCTATTGTCTATTGTCTATTGTCTATTCCTTTTCTCTAGAGATGCTGCCTGACCCGCTGAATTACTCCAGAAGATAGACACAAAATGCTGGAGAAACTCGATGGGTCAGGCAGCATCTCTGGAGGGAGGGAATGGATGACGTTTCGGGACGAGACCCTTCTTCAGACTCTAGTTACTCCAGCATTTTGTGTCTATCTTCGGTATAAACCAGCATCCGTATTTCCTTACGACAGTTATTTATCTATCTTTCCTTGCCTGGAATTTCTGATTTCATTCATCTCCTGCTGCTCACATCTTCTCCAGACTTGCCAAGGGAGAGTCGATAGCCTTTACACCCTCTTTTAGTCGTTAGAACCCCACATTTGACATTCAGCCCTCCTGCACCACACTCAATCATAGACATTTCCATTTGTTCTCTCCACCCTCTGCCCCTCGCTTGTCCTTCCCTTTTCTCTATAACTTAAAACTTAACTTATTTCTAAATTTTCCCAGTTCTAATCAAAGGTCATCAACATGAACGATTGGCTCTCTTTCATGCCTGTGATTCTGCTGACCATTTGAATGCATTTTCTCGTTTTATTTCCCTCACCACTTACCCTTTTAAGCCTTCCCAAAATATTCTATGTTTCAACTAGACCAAGTGAACCCGTTGGGCCCAAACCTCTCCTGCATTGGTGCAGCAACCTCTCCTCCCCCTCCCCCGCCCACTCCCCTCCCTCTCCCCCTCTGCCCCCCACTCCCCCCTCCCCCTCTCCCTCCTCTTCCCCTTCCTTCCCCTCCCCCTCCTTCCCATCCCCCTCCTTCCCCTCCCCCTCCTTCCCCTCCCCATCCTTCCCCTCTCCCCTCCTTCCCCCCTTCCCCTCCCCCCACTCCATCCCCCTTATCCGCCCTCTCATCTCATCCCCTCCCCTCTACCGCCCCCCTCCTCCCCCCTCCCTCCCCATCCCGCCCTCCATAGGAGATAGATTTAAACTTTAAAATGTGAATAACTTAAAAAATGTAACACTGATTTTAATTAAACTTCTTCCATTAGCACCAAAGGGATGACGGTGAGTAAGGTGGGCCTAAAATTGTCCCGCTGTCATGTACCATTTTGGCTGCAGTTCAGGAACAAACAAACGAGTTTTAGTATATAGATAAGGTTATTTATTATCTTTGAAAGGTGTTTAGCCCAAAATTAGACCATAAGACCTAGGAGCTGAATTAGGCCATTCAACCCATCAAGTTCGTTCTGCTATTCAATCATGGCTGATATATTTTCCCTTTAAACCCAATTCTCCTGCTTTCTCCCCGCAGCCTTTGACACACTTACTATTTAAGAATCTATCAACCTCTGCTTTAATAGTGCCCAAAATCTAGGCCCTCAGAGCTGCCTGTTGCAATGAAGTCTACAGATTCACACGTTCAATGTTTCGCTATAAATCAATCTTTTTATGGTAGGAATCAACCAGTCAACCTTCTCTGAACACCCTCTGATGCAGAAACATTCCTTTCATCGACAATTCCTTTCCCTTCACAGATGCTGCCCAGACTGCTCTGTTCTTCCAGCCGAATGTTTATTGCTGCTTTTAAAATATCCTTGGGTGCAGGCCACATTCAGTGAACTTCTCAGTGCTATCTCCGTGGGCACCTTTTCTCTATCAAACATATTATGAGCTCCTTCCTTCACTTTTGCCTATGTTTTTCTACTATCATTGGGATGTTTTAAGCTTCTTCTACGACAAACAACATATCTGTTCAGAATGCTTGTCATTTTCCTATTTGCCTTTATTAATTCTTCAGTCTGGAAGTGGCCTAAGTTTTATTCTTCTCTTTCTTTTTATGTCTAGAGTTTATCAAAGACTGATTTGTAATTAATTACAGGGAAACGACAAATATAGAATCCTAATTCTGCTAATTAGATTATTCAGTTGTGCCTCTTCCATGAGAGATATTTTTAGAAGATTGATTGATTCCTGATTTATTTAGATCACAAATAATGGGTTTTACTCAATTTGGGACTATGTGGTAATGAGAAACTTCATTTCCACTAAAGCATCTCAATGACTGAACTGAATTGAACAAAATGGAAATTAACCTTCAGTCCATTTAATCACAGGGCTCCCCAGGAGTTCATTCTAAATACATGACACCTCTATCATCATTACTCTCTGGGATTAAATCCAGGCCAAAGATAAACATCTTCACAAGTGTTTAAACGTGAACACACTCCAGACTATATATTTAACTGCTCCTGTCGAAAAACATCTGATCAGCCACCCTTACAAACTAGGATTGGTTTAAGATGTTGAAGGAAGGTGGCTAGCGCCCCCTTGTGTCCAGCACGAGCTCACACTGAGGAGACACAAGAAATGTCAATCTGGAGCAAAACTCATAGTGCCGGAAGAACTCAATGGGTCAGGTTGCATCTGTGGCGGGAATGGACAGGTGACGTTTCAGGCCGGGACCCTTCTTCAGACACCTTTGTTTTCCTGTTTATCTGGACCCTTCTGAAGATCGCTCCTGATCGGTGATCCAAACCTAGAGCCTTACTGCATCCACAACCATTGACTCTCGCTTTTCCTCTCACCGTCCTCACCTCCCTTCCTCAGTGGGTACAACAGGCATTTGCAACAATGGGCCCACAAAGCGTGGTGGGTGTATGGAATGAGCTGCCAGAGGAGGTAGTTGAGGTAGGGACTATCATAATGTTCAAGAATACAATTAGGCAAGTACATGGATCGGACAGGTTTAGAGTGATATGGACCAAATGCAGGCAGGTGGGACTAGTGTAGCTGGGACATCTTGGCTGGTGTGGGCAAGTTGGGCTGAAGGGCCTGTTTCCAGGCTGTATGACTCTATGACTCAAACATGTCCATTGCTTCTTTGACTATCTAGCCTATCCCACATGCCATAACAGACCACAGAGTTTGTTCTTTATGATTAGGAAGTTTTAAGAGTAATAATGATAACTAACCATGCCACCAAAAATTCGCTCAGGGCTGTTTGTTGGTAATTCATTTCCTGGCAGCTTATTGTGGTCGGCAAGATCAGGGTCGTCCCTGACTGCCCTTGGGAAGATGGTGGTGAGCCACCTTTTTGTACCACTGCAGTCCTTCTGGTGAATGTACTCCCAAAGTGCTGTTGGGTGGGGAGATCTTGGATTCAGCCAAAGTGGTGATGAAGCATTGGAATTACACTTTGTTTTTATATTTTAAAATTATAACAGATTAAGGGTATTTGCTGCAAGATTGAATGTGGTTTAAGTTCTTGCCAATTCAAGCGCTGACCTTTGATTCTGATGGGGAATGGAACAAAATAGCACGGCTAATGGAAAAGGATTCTTCAGATCTTCTGCATTAAACTATACTCATGCGGAAATCCCAAAGTAGATGTTATTTTACCAGTGTAACAATGATAGTCGCCAATAGATTTTCTGTCAATATTACCACAAAATTTGGTACAATCATTTCTTTTTAAATCACACAAAAAACAGACTAATAATTTTTCTTTTAACTCTAATCCATAAGTGACATTTCCTTGCTCTTAATAAGGCTGAAACTACTGAAATGCATATTTTTCTTTAGAACAATACCACTTCCTTTTCTAAAAAAAACACTTGCAGATTTCACTCTGCTACCCCAAAATAAGGACTGAAAAGCATTCAAGTATCTGAACTGCTGAAAAAAAAAAGATAAATGCCAAATTAAATTAAACTTCATTCCTTGAAAACTGAAAAACAGCAAGGCAAAAGAAAATCTCTCCTGCCTGTTGGAAAGGTGACGGGAGGGAACACAATGTTATTGATACCAGGACTCATCGAGATCAGCTCCTTTGCCAAGAGAGACTTGACTTGACTTGAATTTATGGTATCAGACTGATCAGTGGACTTGCAATTTGTTAACTGTCAGTCTTCCATCATTTGATTTGTAATTGTTAATACAGAATTCATGCAATCCATTTGTATCAAAACTAGCTCAGGGAAGATAATGGAGAAGATAGACACAAAATGCTGGAGTAACGTCAGTGAAGTAAGGCAGCATCTCTGGAGAAAAGAAATAGGTGACGTTTTAGGTCAAGACCCTTCTTCAGGCTCTTTTTTTTATTCTTTAGGTATCTAGCTGCAGCTCACCAGTTGCTTTAAAAGGACAGCCTGTTTTATTCTGGCCTTCTCTATCTTTGTCTGAAGAAGGATCTCGACCCAAAATGCCACCTATTCCTTTTCTCCAGAGATGCTGCCCAGACCCGCTGAATTACACCGGCATTTTGTGTCTATCTTAGGTTTAAACAAGCATCTGCAGTTCCTTCCGGCACGAGGGGTAATACAGAACGGGTAATTATCAATAACGACTGAGTACCCAAGCATGATGAACCAGGTATCACTAGAAAATAAGTATCATTCAATGCAGAACTGATTCACTCATGATTAAATTGAAGTACCTTGTTTATTATATGGATAATATTCCAAGGATGTTCCTGCTTGGATGGGAATGCTCCAAAATAAAACAAGGATGAAACGTGGTCAATCCCATATTCTATCGCTTTCATGTCTGACCTTTCACTTCAAACTGCAACTAATATAATAATGAAATTATAAATTACAGTCATGCTAAACCTTTACTCTCTGCCATGAACATGGGGATGAATGCTAACTATCTTTTAATATGAAATTAGAAATGTATCGTCAAACTATTTATCCTTAAGAGAGAAAGGATAAGAAAAGGCATTGGACATATCAAGCCTATTCCTTCCATTCAATATATGCCTTTCTTTTCATAGTCCCAATTTACTTTTCCAAGGTAATGCTTGCAATAAGTGCTCCACAAATGTATTTCTGAAAGGCTCGAAAATGTGTCCATTTCTTTTGTCTCCTCACTATTTCCAGCTCTGAAATTATCACCACCTTTCTTCATTATCTGACCACTTCCTTACTTTGGGGATTGATGAGGGACAAGAGAAATGTTATTGTTTAAATTACCATAAGTTGTTTTTATTTTATTTCTTTCCCCCTTAAAGTACAGGTTAAAACGATAAGGAGAATGCTGGTGTTAAATGCATATAATGTGAAAAAAAAATTCAAGAATATTTACACATTTCAATCCAGCCATCTCAGCGTAGTAAAAACCCAAATAGTTTCATGTGTCATTAATTCTTCAGAGGTCCATACCACAGTCTATTACTATAATAGGTAGAGTAATCATTCACATACATTAATATAATTATATTCACTGAGCCACAGCAGACCGTACCAAGGCTAGGTTACACATTTTATATTGTATGTTTTATCAAGTGCTGACAAAGTGGGAATCCACAAATAAGGAATGAATGGTGCCACTGACATTTCTCCTAATTCTGACCATGACTATCATGTCAGAAAGGTATCCAGTTTCTTTCTCAGTTCACAGATTGACGCCAGGCCCTAACTAAAATAAAATGTTGCAGTTACTTCTGCAATCAATCATGTAGGCAAGATTGTTTCCCCCCTAGCATAATATAGGTGCATAAAAAAGAGAAGCAAGAATAGGACACTTTTTACGATTGATAAGTTCTTGATTCGTAACGGCATCAAAGATTACAGGGAGAAGGCGGGAGAATTGGGTTGAGAGGGAAAAGTGGATCAGCCATGATCAAATGGTGGAGCAGATTCGATGGGGTGAATGGTCTAATTCTGCTCCTCGATCTAATGGACTTATGGATACTCAACCACTCAAACCTACCCCACCATCCTGGCCGATCTGCTTCTGGCCTCATTTACTTTTCCGTGCCAATTCCACATAGTCCTCCATGTCCTGACCTTTCAAAAATTTATCAACTGATTAATTCACTCTGAGCTTAAAGAAACATTAAGGGTGGTGAAGTTCTGCGGTTGCTCTGCATTTGGAAAGAAAAGGTGAATTATTTGGGGGCATCTAAGAAACAATTGCTATGACTTCCCAATGGCTGATAATTTTGCGCCTTTTAAATTTAAATTAATTAATTTAAAAGCAGTTCTTTGTTTCTAGATATCTTCTGGTGATAATTCAGTTTTTTGTTTATTCGCGTAATGAAAATGTAGTATTCTGTTTAATTTTTAATGGCTTTTGAATGTTTGTGAATTTAAGTGGGGTTTGCATTGCTGAGCATTCATCACTCTTTGACTCATCACCAGGGTGTTCAGGGAGCTGCAGCAAGGTGGCGCCCTCAAGAGGATTTCTGTGGCATCACTGAACACAACACCAAAATTCATTGTATAGGGAGGAACTGGAGATGCTGGTTTAAACTGAAGACAGATATAGACGATACTTAGGACGAATGAATGGAAGAAATACAGAATGTAACAATAATCAAGGAAATGTGGAGTCCACAATGGTCCATTGTTGGCTGTGGGATAGGCGATAACGAGTTAATACAGATAGCAGAACTCAACAGGATAACAGTAAGACTAGTAGGACGACTAGGGTGGAGGAGAGACACACAGAGAGAGGGGTTGCAAGGGTTACTTGAAGTTAGAGAAATGAGTAGTCATACCGCTGGGTTGTAATTTAGTTTTAACCTCACTCTGATAATGGAGGAGGCCCAGGACAGAGAGATCAGTATGAGAATGAGACTTAATGTGTTTGGTAACTACGAGATCAATTCATTACCCGTCCGTTTATTCCTATTGAAATTCCATGGAGTTTAATGCTAGAATATCAATCAAAATGCTTTTGGAAAATCTCCAATGATTAAAATCTGAGGGGAATGAGACTCAATGTTTGTGAAATTTAATTTTCAGTGGTAGAGGAATTATTCAGTTTAGTTGGCACCTCCCTCCAATGTGCACATACTCACAGCCTGACTCCAGACTGGGCCCTCATCCACTGCCCAACATAAGTCTGGCCACTTCTCCATCTCCAACAATAGAAATTGCAGAGGTGGAGAGGTTATTCAGGAAACAGAAAAGCCGGAAATCTCCAGGACCAGACAACGTTTCCCCCTCTACCCTCAAGCTCTGTGCCGAACTGGCACTGATCTACACAGACATTTTCAACCAGTCCCTGCAAACCTGCACTGTCCCTGCCTGCTTCAAGGTCTCCACTATTGTCCCTGTACCCAAAAAGACAAGGATCACTGGTCTTAATGACGACAGGCCTGTCGCACTGGCCTCTCTGTTGTCATGAAGACCTTTGAAAGACATGCTGGCCCAGCTGAAAAACATCTCAAAACCCCTGCTGGATCCTCTGCAGTTTGCATACAGGGCCAATAGATCGGTGGATGACGTAGTCAACCTAGGCCTGCACTTCATCCTCCAGCACCGCAAGAGGACCTATGCCAGGATTCTGTTTGTGGACTTTAGCTCTGCATTTAACACCATTGTGCCAGAGCTACTACACTCCAAACTCTCCCAGTTGGCCAAACTGGCCATCCGCGACTCACGGCACCAGGCGGAAGAGGACTCTGCCCGAGCCAGCTGCCTACCCCTTTTCCGGGGTTGCATCCACTCCTGGGTGGTGCTGGAGAGGGACTACGCGCTGTCCACGGGCACCCTGGAGGATTTCCGGGACCGCTGGGCACCGCGGGGGATTGGATGTATCCTGGATGGGGATTGTAATATAATTGTATAATAGTTTCAATTGGTATATTTGTTTGTGTAGTATTCTGGTGGTGGGTTCCATTTTGGTTTTATTGTATTGTATATATTATTTTAATAATTGAATAAATATTTTTGATTTAAAAAAACAAAAACAAAAAAAAACCTCTCCCAGTTGACTGTGCCTGAACCCCCCTGTCAGTGGATCATCAACTTCCTGACAGACAGGAAGCAGCATGTGAGGCTGGGAAAGTACATCTCGGACCCGCAGACCCTCAGCATAGGAGCACCGCAAGGCTGCGTACTCTCCCCTCTCCTTTACTCTCTCTACACCAACGACTGCACCTCCACAGACTCCTCTGTCAAGCACCTCAAGTTTGCGGATGACACAACCCTGATTGGACTGATCCAGGATGGGGAGGAATCTGCCTACAGACGGGAAGTGACACAGCTGGCGTCCTGGTGCCATCGCAACAACCTGGGGCTCAATGCTCTTAAGTCAGTGGAACTAATTGTAGACTTTCGAAGAGCTCCCCCTCCCCTCCCCTCCCCCCACTCACCATCAACAATACCACAGTCACATCTGGGGAGTCATTTAAGTTCCTTGGAACCATCATCTCCAGGGACCTTAAATGGGGGGCCACCATCGATTCCACAGTCAAAAAGGCCCAACAGAGGATGTACTTCCTGCAGTAACCGAGGAAACACAATCTGCCACAGGCAATGATGGTCCAATTCTATACTGTTATCATTGAGTCCGTCCTCACCTTCTCCATCATGGTCTGGTTTGGGTCAGCCACCAAGCACGACATCTGGAGGCTCCAACAGATCGTTCGATCAGCTGGGAAGGTTGTTGGCTGCAACCTTCCCCCCCCCCCCCCCCATTGACGAACTGTACACTGCAGGGGCCAGGAAGCGAGCGGGCAAGATCATCTCTGACCCCTCTCACCCTGGCCACAAAATCTTTTGACGCACCTCCCTCTAGAAGGCGACTCCGGACTGTCAAAGCAGCCACAGCCAGACAGAAAAACAGCCTTTTTTACCCACATGTAGTAGTACTACTCAATAACCAAAAGTCTGTAGTCTCTTTTTTGCTCCGGTTAATTTTCACCCAAATGTTTAGACCGTATTGTTGTATCCTTATTGTTTTGACGTGTTTATGCTTTATTCTTAATTGTTAACTGTATGTTTGTGTTGCCATTTGTGAGCGGAGCACTAAGGGACATTCCTTGTACATGCACATACTTGGTCAATAAACTTATTTTCATTCATTCATTCATATCAAAGTTATTTAACCATGCATCTTCATTGTCAGATGTTGCCAGCCATTTGATTCCCCGATATCAGTGAGGGCTGAGTATTTTGTTGGTTGCATTACCTAAAAATCTAGCCCGATGCGTATAGGTTCAAGAGCAAGAAATACAGCTAGATCTATCCTCAGTCCCAGTAGTCTTCTTCTTTAGTAGTGACTGAGGTTGAGATGCTTTGACTGATTTCATTAGTTTTGGGGTGACTAGAGTGGAAAATGCAGAATCTCTCATAAAACATAGCACAAAAAGTAAGGAAATTTGTGTTTGGTAGATTATTTCTTTGTTGTAACAATGCTTCTTGGCAATAAATCTTATACCGTTGGAAAGCCTGTTTATTTCCCTTTTAAATGGTGCCACATTTGTAAGGAACATGCATTTGTGGGATGAGCAGCAGAGCTGAGTATATGGGTTGCGCCCATGAAAAATTTGCCAAATCTTCTCTGCCAATGCCAAACAGCTTATTCTGCTGTTGCTATTGACTCTTGTTTTGAGCTTCTGGTACCCCCAGGTGCTGACAATCAGGTGCCTGATTGGCACCTGATTGGCAGCATCTGTGAGCATGGGCCCTGCTACAGTGGTCAGTAGGTGTCTGCTCCAAGAATCGGCATGCCACGTTTGACTGATCTGGATAGGGCCCGTGCGATAGGGCAACTTCAAGCTGGTGTTCCGCAAAACCAAGTTGCGGCATTATTTGGAGTGAGCCCTAGTACCATCGCCAAGTTCCATATAACGGGGGATGTCAGAGACAGGCCGCGAAGTGGGCGCCCCAAGAAGACGACACCCGAAGAAGACCGTTTCCTCACCCTGTCAGCACTTAGGAACCGTAGGCTGTCTTCTACAGATTTACAGTCAAGGTTTGCAGGACGATATGGCCAACGGCTCTCTGCCCAGACAATTCGGAACAGACTGCACGCAGCCGATCTCCGGTGTCGGCAACACCACTGGAACCTGAACATGTGGAGGAACGTTATGTTCAGCGATGAGTCCAGATTCTGCCTACGGCAGTTGGATCATAGGGTCAGTGTGGAGAAGACGCGGAGAACGCTATGCTGATTGCTGCACCGATAGAGTAACATCTTTTGGTGGAGGCAGTGTGATGGTGTGGGGCGGCATCTCCCTCACTGGAAAAACGAGGCTTGTCATCATTGGAGGCAATCTCAATGCAGAGAGATATCGAGATGAGATTCTGCAACCAGTGGCAATCCCATATCTCCACAGTCTGGGACCGAACTCTATCCTCCAAGATGACAATGCTCGCACCCACAGAGCAGGGTTTCTCAGAGACTACCTCCAGAATTTGGGATTGGAGAGGATGGAATGGCCTGCCAGCAGTCCTGACCTCAACCCCATTGAACACTTGTGGGATCAGCTTGGGCGTGCTGTTCGTGCCAGAGTGTCCAACACAACCACGTTGGCTGACTTGCGACAAATGCTGGTTGAAGAATGGGATACCATCCCACAACAGTGTGTGACCAGGCTGGTGACCAGCATGAGGAGGAGGTGCCAGGCTGTTGTGGCTGTGTATGGTTCTTCCACACGCTACTGAGGCTCCTGTTTATTAAATGAATAAATTGTTAAATTGCCAATATGTCTTGTTTCTTCAGACTTCAATCATCCAATCCACCAAACAACACCGAACAAGAGTCAATGGCAGAATAAGCTGTTTGGCATTGGCAGAGAAGATTTGGCAGATTTTTCATGGGCGCAACCCACATACTCAGCTCTGCTGCTCATCCCACAAATGCATGTTCCTTACAAATGTGGCACCATTTAAAAGGGAAATAAACAGGCTTTCCAACGGTATAAAATTTATTGCCAAGAAGCATTGTTACAACAAAGAAATAATCTACCAAACACAAATTTCCTTACTTTTTGTGCTATGTTTAGATGGCCCAGGAGGTACCTACTATACTTGTGTATGGCTATTTCTGAGGTGCTATGTGCCTTCCACTATGTAAGCAGGGTCTGGATACTCTACATGCTCCCACTGCATACTCAAGATTCTTGATCTCATACCATATGCTCCTTCGCCACTTTCATGGGCCAGGCTAAGAGTAAGAAGGGATATTGACATTATTTTTTCATCTATGAACAGAAGTAGGCCATTTGGCCCATCGAGTTTACTCCACCATTCCATCATGGTTGATCTATCTTTCCCTCTCAACCCCATTCTCCTGCCTTCTCCCTTTTACCCTTGACACCCCAAGAGGCTTTGAGCACATCCTTGCATCTTTTCTTCAGCCTGCTTATTAATCTCTTCCCCTGACCAAGCTCAAAATAAAGTGTCTGTTTCAGAAGTCTGGTATCGAACTTGCAAATAACATGGCCTGTCCACTCAGGCTGATTGAGTGTGAATAGTACTGGGGATCTTGCCCTGGGAGAACACTCTGACTTTGTTCACATCCATCTACTGAATTGGTATGATATTGCAGAGGCACCACTGGCAGGATCATTCCTCTAATAAGACTGGTTTCATTTGTTTGGAAGCAAAGTACAGGGGTTCCCAGGTTATGGAAGACGTGGCTAATGGAAATTCAACTTCACACAAATTTTGTGAAGTCACTCTACACCCGAGGCCCTCACACGTATCTCCTCGGTACTGCGCAACTCAGCCCTTGCTCCCCCTCCCCCGAGTCACAACAGGAACAGAGTCCCCCTCATCCTTACCTTTCACCCCATCAACCTTCGCATATATCACATAACCCTCCAACATTTTTGCCACCTCTAAGGGGATCCCACCACGAGTCACATCTTCCCATCTCCACCCCTTTCCGCCTTCCGCAGAAACCGCTCTCTCCGCAACTCCCTGGTTAAATCCCTTCCCATCCAAACCACCCCCTCCCCAGTTACTTTCCCCTGCAACCGCAGGGGATGCAACACTTGTTCCTATACCTCCTCCCTCGACTGTCCAGGGACCCCGACGGTCCTTTCAGGTTAGGCAGAGGTTCACTTGCACCGTCTCCAACCTCATCTACTGTATCCGTTGTTCAAGATGTAGACTCTTTCTTATACATCGGCGAGACCAAACATAGAATGGGCAATCGTTTCGCGGAACACCTTTGTTCAGTACGCCTGGACCTACCTGATCTCCCAATTTCAAAACACTTTAATTCCCCTTCCCATTCCCACACTGACCTTTCTGTCCTAGGCCTCCTCCATTGTCAAAATGTGAGGCTAATCGTAAATTGGAGGAACAGCATTTCATATTTTGATTGGGCAGCTTACAATCCAGTGGTATGAATATTGATTTCTCTAACTTCAAGTAACCCGTGCACTCCCTCTATCTCCATCCCTCCCCCACTCAAGACGCACCAGGTTCCCGTTTTCAGCTAACAAAGGCCTGTTTCCTTTATCATCATTCAATGTTTGCATACAGGGAATCCATTTGTTCTATATCTCTATACATCACTGTCTATATCTCTTGTTTCCCTTCCCCCTGACTAGTCAAAAGAAAGGCCCCAAAACATCACTCATTCCTTCCCTCCAGAGATGTTACTCCAGCATTTTGTGTCTATCTCAAGGCAAAGCATTGTGCATACGAATTATGTCATTACATCACTTACAATATTCTATAACATTTGAGGGAGAAAAACAAATAAAAATCACACTTGGAAGTGTCTGGTCAATTCCCTGATGGAACGCATTTCAATAGGGATGATCTTGGCACTAAACAACACACAAACACAGTTTACATGCAACTTGAGGTCCAATATCTCGACTTTGAAGTTACAGTAGCTTTTGAGACCCATACTTTGGAACGTTAAATTAATACGTTTTTGCATCAACTAAGCATGAAGACTATAAACAGAGATTTAAAGACGAGGTGATTGTTGTGGCAGCTAGTCCCAGGGACTAAAGTCACAACACTAAACGTAACACAGACACCATGGTAATTTGCATATCACTGTGCCTCAATTGGTACACGTGACAATAAAAGACCTTTGAAACCTTTGATACATATACTTTGCATTGCTACATGTTGCCAGTTACTATCATCCTCCAATAAAATTTGCAAGTGGAAATTCTGTGCTTATAATTTTATTTCCCGATCCAAAGACCATAGTTCTAAGCCTAAAGCTTTTGTTGCGTTAATATTCAAAGAGGAGACTACCTTCACTCTGTGAGGGACTAATTAGACAAAAGGCAGCAACCAGAGGTAAAGCAAATTGTTTTATTTGATGAAGGCAAACATTAAAATAAAGTTTCTCCAGACTTGTTGGAAAGAAAATGTAGACAGAGCAAAACAACAGGATTGATGTTCAATAATAATTTATTTACCTTAGGCAAATAAATTAAAAAATAATGCAGGCTTTGTACATTATCAATCAAAACGGAGGAAAGTATGCCTGTGTTATGTCAAGTATAGAATAACCAATTCTTGCAGTAAACTTCATTAAAAAGATATAAATCAAATATCCTTAGGTACCGTAAACAAATGTCCACCAGTTTTAAAGCATGCTAGATGTTACACAGATGCTCAGGATGACTTTGTGCCACAAGTATCATTTCTTGCTGTTGGATTCGGACCTTCACTGACTGTGAAGGAACACCAATATATTTCCAGTTTCAGAAGTGTGTGTGACCCAGGGAGCTCTTTGAAAGAGGATTCTCCCATGCATCCAATGCCCTTACCCATCTTGAGGGTAATGGCTACGTTATTGTAGTGCATCTTGTAAATGTTTCATGCCCATAGCCATGTTACAAAGAGCGAGATGCGAGTTGAGTTGGTGTTTTGTCCTGGGTGTCCAAGCTGCATCTCATCCAGGCAAATAAAGATTATTCCATTGTAGATGGTGGAAAAACTTTGGATGAACTCAGGTACAGACTCAGTCACTAAGGTATGCTCAATCCCTGACCTGCTCTTGAGCTGTTTGTGTGTATTTGGTCCAGTTAAGTTGCAGCAAGTTGCGGCAAATGATTTGGTGATTGTATTGCTGTTAATTCTTTCATGAAGTAACAGAGAAGAACATTTGTACCGAAGTTAGACACAAAATGCTGGTAGAACTCAGCGGGACAGGCAGCATCTCTGGCGAGAAGGAATGGGTGACGTTTCCGGTTGAGACCCTTCTTCAATCTCAACCTGAAACGTCACCCATTCCTTCTCTCCAGAGATGCTGCCTGTCCGGTTGGGTTATTTCAGCGTTTTTTTGTCTATCTTCGGTTTAAACCAGCATCTGCAGTTCCTTCCAGAACATTTGTACAGCAGGTTGGGGTTGTACTACAAACTATTGGTCTCCTGCTGCTGAATTTCTATTCTGGATTCATTTCCACTGATCATAACATCATCAAAATTTAAGCTGGTAACATAACAACCGTGCTGCATAACCACCAATGCTCATGAGATTACAGCTTACAATAGGGATGAGCATTGGACATTTTTTGTTGTCAATTGAAGGATAAAGTGCAACTAGAAAAGACAAACAATGCCTGACATTATTGTTTCCTAAAACCTGTTTGCTTATTACACTACACTTTTTCTTTCACATGTCCAACCATATTGTTTGATGGACCACCTGATGGACTTTCAAACCTGTTAATCAACAAAAGATAGACACAAAATGCTGGAGTAACTCAGCAGGACAGGCAGCTTCTCTGGAGAGAAGGAATGGAAGACGTTTCGGGTCGAGACCCTTCTAACATGGTTTACAATGGAAAATGTATCCTGGAGGAAGAAGGGAGATATTTATGTACCTGACCTGATAATGCTGCCATTTTCCAGGTTCTTAATCTAAATTATTTATCAGGTATCTCAATTATATGCCATAGGATACCAAAAATAGTTGCTAGATTCTGAGCCAAGCGCCATCTGTGTGGAAAACCCACCTGACTACACCGACTTAAAAGGACATTCCATTCTGATGTAGTTAAATGGCTCTGTTCTTTTGGGTAACTCTTTCCACCTCTTTCATAAAACGTAGGCAAAGTTCATCCTGCCAAGGTAACGCCACACATTGCACAGCTATTGGGAGGCCAATAGCATCAGACACATTCTGAAACAGGTGAGGGAGAAAAACAAATGGCAAAATAAGCTCATGCGCAAATGAGATGATAAATGGTAAAATTAGTTATTAGGTTTCATTGGTTACATTGTCAATACATTGCAATCACTAGCTCAGATACAGCCTTCCCCACAGATTATAGGAGAGTTTAAATGTGGATCAACATCTGGTGTCACCACTGGAGAGAGTAGCTTATAGAAGGAGGCTCAGTGGTGTGGGCAATGCAGTTTACAGGGAAGTCTGCATTTAATGCTGAGGACTACTGCAGAGGACAGCACCAGGAAGATGCTGGACCATACATAGAGCAGAGTCTTCATCCTTTCCTGTGTGAAAGAAGTGACAACTCATTTTGGATACCCGAGGACCCAGATCTGATGTGATGTTTGATCGCTCTATCGCAGTGCATGCAGTGTCCAACCAATGTTTCCATGCCACAACGGAAATACACCCTGTTGCCACCATGGACTAGGGTGACAATGTGTATGGTTGGAATTAAACAGGCACTGAGAGACAATAAGAAGGAAAAGAACTAGAAATGGACAGGATTGCTCCACTGCGAGCTAATATAGATTTGAAGACCCGAATGGCCAATTTTGTGCCATGATAATTAAATGATTGTATGATCCATAACAAGGCTGCATCTGGATTTCATTTCAATTGCGAGCCATCTCATCACAGGTGGCAGTTTTCAAGTAACCACCCTTTACTTGGTCTCTAAAATGATGTTAGCCCACTAAAACAACTAGCCCACTGGTCCATAAAACGAAGTGCTCATGACTTCTGACAGAAGCCAGCAGAATCAAATTTCAAAAGCAAGGTATGGATTTGCTACTGGGCATTCAACACATGTGGCATTAAAAAAAAATTCCACCCCTGCATTCCTAAAGATGCATTGCTTCATCAATCCTAAACATTTGAACACATTCATGGATACGGTAGCTTTAGAGGGATATGGGCCAAGCACGGGCAGGCAGGACTTATGTAGATGGGGCACATTGGTCACTGTGGACAAGTTGGGGCTGAAGGGTCTATTTCCACGCTGTATGACTCTATGACTCTAATCCGGAGTGCCATTCTGGGTCTGTGCGCAGTCTGATTCTTGGGGGAACTGAAATCGCAGCCTTCTAACTCAGGTGCATGTGTGTTGATGCTAATGTCCTGGCACAAGTGAAGACAAGTGCCAGCCAAAGTGGTTTCCCTATTAAAATGCACCTGCGGACTTGTACGAAAAGATGTATTGTGCTGACTCCCTGCCAACTGGGCTACAGATCGGAAGAGAGAAGAAAAGAGATGTTTCAGGATAAAAGAATAACACTTGCACTGTGCAACAGCACAGATCCAAAGGCCAAATGGCTAAGAACAAACACATCTTTAATTCCCCCACTCTGTAGCAGACAGCACCTGAACTGTCAGCACCTGGGGGTGCTATTTCACTCCTATAAACAAACAGTTGTAATTAGAAACTAGCACCGGAGATTTCAAACCATAATATTAAAAACATGCTCTTTGAAAATTATGTTATAAATGAGTTGTATGCAATTTCCAAATAGTAGAGAATAAAAATAAATGTGAAATACCAGATTCGAGCACTCAAGTTAATCTCACATCCTTAATGATTTTAAGATCAATCTTTCCACGCAAAAATGTCTGCATTTTTCAATTGGATGCGCCTACCTTCTTGAAAGTCTTCTCCCAATAATCATTGTAGTAACCTACATAGTCCTTCATCTCGTCTTCATCCTTCTCAATCACTCTACCAACTGGCACTACACCAGCTGGGAAATTTAACAGGTTAAAAATTAACTTGTAGGTGGCTGTAACTGTAGAAGAAAAGCAGGCTTCAAACACGTGGTATTAAGTATCAGTACTGATTGCAATATTTCTATATTGGAACACTTATGAGGAAATACAAGAAGAGGATTGGAATGAAGATCAGTCCTCCAGCACTGCCGTGGTGGACCAAGACCATCAGGGTTATTGGTCCCATGTTGACTGGTTAGCAGAACAGGTTTGCATTTGAATAGTACTATAAAACTGTGGTCACATGCATGATCTACTTCAGATTTATAGTCCCCAATCATTCATGTTTGATTTGACCATTCAATTGCAAATATTTTCCCCAGTCAAAGGAATGATTCAAAACGTCTAGGTAAAAAGCATGCATTGTTGGCAAATTGGGAAAATAACAGCTTAGGGCAATAAGGAAGTCAACAGAAAACTAGCAAGAGACAGTGTTTAGGCAGCAATGGAGTTGCCATTTGGTTCATAATCAGAATTCAATCTAATTTGTAAAGTAGAGAAGTTATTAAATTTAACAAATTGAAAATAACATCAATCTTTAGCAAGGAATGTTATTTGTTTCTTCGCACATGTAACTAAAACATTATTACTATGATGCATGATTAAAATAAAACAGATTTTCATGGAAAAGCCTGTAGGAATATTTCAGATTGTCTGTCGAGTCCAGCCTGCAAAACCAACTGCATTCGCAATTTCTATATCTGTTTACACTATTATATCGGAAATAATCTACATCCACAAAACTGAACATCACCACTACAGGCCATGAGCTGTAGAAAGCACTCTATCCACTGCTTCATGTTATTGAATGAAATAACTGCGTGGCAAATCACTTCAAATGTTTCGCGCTTTCTACGAATGATGCCTGACTTGTCGAGTGCATTCTCTTTTTTTCTGTCCATATGAAACCGAGTTTTTGTTGGGTAAACCTCAGCATTCAGTAGCACATGAGCACCATGTCTAAAAGAAACCCAAGGTTTCCATTGCCAATGAAAGTCAAGGAATCTTTTTTGGAACAAAAGGGCGGCACGGTGGCGTTGCTGCCTTGCAGCATCAAATACCTGGGTTCGATCGTGACCATGGGTGCTATCGGTATGGAGTTTGTACATTCTCCCCGTGATCGCGTGGGTTTTCTGCGGGTGCTCCCACACTCCAGGGACGTACAGTTTGCAGGTTAATTGGTTTCTGGAAATTGTAAATTGTCCCTCGTGTGTAGGATAGTGCCAGTGTACAGGGTGATCACTGGTCGGCGTGGACTCGGTGGGCCGAAAGGCCTGTATCCACGCTGTATCTCTAGTCTAAAGTCTAAATATGAAGTGGGTAGAGATCAGCACCAAGTGGGATATCTCACAATGGTCAAATGGGACTGCAATATGAAATTACAGTAAAACCTTTCTTAATTGAGAGTTTACCCTACGTTTTACCTACCTGTTAGCTTTCCAGCGGATCCAGCAAGGAAAGCAGGACCCAGTGCTGGGCAGAGCAGGACATCAAGGTTCTTGCTTTTCCACAGGCTGATGTACTCCTCACAGTAAGCCTAAGCAAAAATACATATACTCGATTTCTTTACTGGTTGCAGGTGCTTTATGCTCCCGCATGCAGTCAAAATTGTTGACTGTTCAATCCTCTCTGGAATGACCTGGAAAATTACTCAGTTGCTAAAACCAACACATTAACAGAAAATAAGAACAATATTAGTTCTATAAAGTCCAGACAGGGTTAAAAATAAAATCCCCTTGAGGACATAAATGGACTATTATGATTATGCAGTTCATTATTACTGCAACCTACTTTTCAAACCATTTTTATTCAATTCAGTTAATTTAAATTCCCCCATTCACCAATAACATGTATTGAACCCAAATCTCTTGTCTATTACTTCAGTTCTCTGGCTTATTGTGGAGCAGGATAACCCTGTTATTCACACCACAGAACAGATTACATTTACAGAACAACATATAGTGGTGTGCGTCCCTAAATAAAATCGCAGAGCTTTGTGGATTTCTTACTGTTTTACATTTTTAAAAGATATAAAATATAGACAATAGCCCGGGAAATGGAACGGAGATTGGCCTCTTTCCAAAAGATTCAATAATGATCTCACCTCTATTGCAACATGTTGCTTCCATAGTTCACTTATGGATCTGTAAGGACAAAAACAGAAAACATGGAAAACCTTAGCCACAGTAGAAAAATAAGTGTCTTAGATTAACCGCATTAATTTCAACTTTGAAACAGTCCAACGGCACTAACATGTAAACAAAATTTAATTGAACTTCATTTCAAATGAGGTGATACATTTAGAACCAACAATATTCTACATTATAACTCAATGGCGCTTGTAACTAAATGTTTTGGATATCCACAGTGCGGTTAATAAAAATCTCTTTAAAATTAGACAGAAGAACTAATAATCTGCTAGCGGAGGCTAGCTGTATTATCAGACATGGAGAACCCAGACCAGTACTCCATGATGTATCCAAAAATGCATCAGTTCCTTGGACACACAGATTCTGACCTGCATAAAAAAGGGCTGCAAATTATTTTAAACAGAATCGCGGTCCCAACTGCCACCCTGATAACTTCTGATTATGGTTCGCCACCTCATCTTAGAAAATCCTGATGCACTTTATGGAAATCCAACACTTTCACGTTGCCAAAAGCCAAAATGTAATTCATCCATATTTTGTTTGAACTTTTCATACCATTTCAACATCCAACCATTTTGCTTTCAATAGACAATAGACAATAGGTGCAGGAGTAGGCCATTCAGCCCTTCGAGCCAGCACCGCCATTCAATGCGATCATGGCTGATCACTCTCAATCAGTACCCCGTTCCTGCCTTCTCCCCATACCCCCTCACTCCGCTATCCTTAAGAGCTCTATCCAGCTCTCTCTTGAAAGCATTCCTCCTGTACCATCAATTAACTCTACAATCTATCACCCTTGGTTGATTAAGGAATCTGCACTTTTAAAGTTCCATCCACTCTGTTTGTTCTACTCCAGAAACAGTGAGAATGACATTAATTTAACTGTCCTTACTTATAAACATGCCCCTATTTCCTCAATGCCCATACAACCAATTTATTTTCTGATTCTTTTTCCGCCAAAGAGACTAGCCTCCTTGAGAGCAGTGCAACTCGAGCTGAAGTTTACAACACTGTGAGTTAATACTGTACTAGAGTTTCAGCTTACAGGAAGATAGACATAAAATGCTGGAGCAACTCAGCGGTTCAGGCAGCATCTCTGGAGAGAAGGAATGGGTGACTTTTCAGGTCGAGACCTTTCTTCAGACTGGTGTCAGGGGTTGAGTGGGACAAAGATAGGATGTAGTAGGAGACAGGAAGACTGGTGGGAGAACTGGGAAGGGGGAGGGATAGAGAGGGAAAGCAGGGACTATCTGAAGTGAAGGAAGGCAATGCTTAAACCGCTGGGGTGTAAACTGCCCAAGCGAAATATGAGGTGCTGTTCCTCCAATTTGCGCTGTGCCTTTTTCTGGCAATAGAGGAGGCCCAGGACAGAAAGGTCAGATTGGGAGGGGGAGTTAAAGTGCTGAGCCACCGGAAAATCAGGTTGGTTAAGACGGACTGAGCGGAGGTGTTCAGCGAAACGATCGTGGCAAGGATGGTCAATCGCAGGCTCGGCGATCGTTTCGCTGAACACCTCCGCTCAGTCAGTCTTAACTAACCTGATCTCCCGGTGGCTCAGCACTTTAACTCCCCCTCCCATTCCCAACCTGACCTTTCTGTCCTGGGCCTCCTCCATTGCCAGAGTAAGGCCCAGAGCAAATTGGAACAGCACCTCATATTTTGCTTCGGCGGTTTACACCCCAGCGGTATCAACATTGACCTCTAACTTCAGATAGTGCCTGCTTTCCCCTCCCCCTTCCTAGTTCTCCCATGTGTCTTCCTATCTCCTACTACATCCTATCTTTGACCCCCCCCCCATCCCGACATCAGTCTGAAGAAGGGTCTCGACCCAAAACATCACCCATTCCTTCTCTCCAGACATGCTGCCTGACCCGCTGAGTTACTCCAGCATTTTGTGCCTACTGTCGATTTAAACCAGCATCTGCAGTTTTCTTTCCTACACAGCTCACAGGAAGATGTTGTTTACCAGTTAAAAATTATTGATTTAAATAGGCACATTCTAAACATATTCAGGAGGAAAAAAATCAAAGTAGTAAATGACTTGCCCTACTCCACAAAAGCTGTTGCAGATATCTGACAGTCTTGGATTCTAAAACAGGGAAGGGAAAGGAAAATATCAGGAAAAATTATTTTTGGAAAAGTAACAACAGGAATTAAGCACTGTTGACTAACAGTACCTATTCACACAAACATCACTGCCAAATAATATTTGATAGGCTGACGAGCATCGAGATACAAGTCAGGCAGCATCTCTGTAGAACATGGATAGGTGACGTTTTGGGTCGGGACCCTTCTCCAGACTGATGGCCACTGGTTGACCAGGTAGAAGCCAGATTTAGATCCAGAACAGATTATTTTATTGTCTAATATATCAGGCTGCAATTAAATTCCATCTTCCCATAAAGCTCATAGGGTAAACAGTGTACGCTAATGATAGATACAACAAATGCAAAACAGCAGAATGGTGCAAAGATTGGTGTGAAATCTGAAGTAATGCAGAAAAAACAAAAGTGCATTGTCGAAATAACTGAATGAGATCGAATGAAGAGTGAGAGTACAGGGAGGGACTTCGGGGAAGGGGTTGTGAAAGAGGTGATTGGTTCAGGAGTCAGAGAGCCGTGGGGAAGAAGCTGCTCTTAAAGTCTTGATGCACAGTCTTTTGAGTTTCTATATCATCTCCCGGAAGGTCAGAGAGAGGAAAGGGAATGGCCAGGGTGGCAGGCATCCTTGGCGATACTTCCAGCTTCTTGACCCAACACACCGTGAAGGTGCATTGGATGGAAGGAAGTAATGAGGTGGACTATATTCACCACTCACTTCAGGTTCAGGAGTTATCATCCATTTTATACCGACTGATAAGCTGGCAAAGAAAGAATTTCATGCAAATACAATGCAATCATTTTTAATGTTCCCAAAACGTGACCTCAATTGTTCTTTTTTAAATGCCTGAGGAGATTTGTATTTACATTTGTGTCAGGCTTCATTTTATACTTAAAAGTTAAAATATATTTGAGTGGCTTTTAACTTACAAAAGGCTTCATGAGGAAATACAAGATCTTTTTTAGTATGACAGGAATCATGTATGCATAAAAGAGGTCTTTCAGGCGAGGATCAATAATGTCTCCTTTTCTAGAATATGCAACAACAAAATAAAGAGTTAGCTGCATTCTTCTGTTTATGAGGGCAGTAAAAGCATCCATTGTTAAAAACAGAAATCCTAGTTTTATTAGCAACGTCAGATATTTGAAGCTCTAGTTTTGTTAGCAACATCAGATATTTCAAACAATGTACAAGCAAAATCAGCCTCAAATAAAAACAAGCAATTCAATTCTGCAAGTTAAATATAACTCGTTTTTCTTGAGTTATTTAGTTTTAGTTTAGAGATACAGCATGGAAACAGGCCCTTCAGCCCACGAGTCCGTGCCGACCAGCCATCCCTGCACATTAACACCACCCTACACACAATAGGGACAATTTACACCTATACCAAGCCAATTTACCTACACACCTGTCCGTCTTTGGAGTGTGGGAGGAAACCAAAGATCTCAGAGAAATATTATAGAAAATATGTTGTCAAGCTGGAAAGGGCGGAGAGAAGATTAATGAGGATGTTACCAGTACTCGAGGGACTGAGTTATAAGGAGAGGTTGAGCAGGCTAGGACTTTATTCCTTGGAGCGCAGGAAGGTGAGAGGTGATCTTATAGAGGTGTACAAGGTCATGAGAGGAATAGCTTGGGTAAATACACAGAGTCTTTTACCCAAAGAAGGGGAATCAAGATCCAGACGACATTGGTTTAAGGTAAGGGGGGGAAAGATTTAATAAGAACCTGAGGGGCAACTTTTTTTACACATAGGGTGGTAGGTATATGGAACGAACTGCCGGAAGAGGTAGTTGAGGCAGGTACAACAACAGTATTTAAAGGACATTTAGACAGATACATGGATAGGATAGGTTTAGAGGGATATGGGCCAAGTACAGGCAGGTGGGCTAGTGTAGATGGGGCATGTTGGTCAGCGTGGGCAAGTGCACCGAAGGGCCTATTTCTATGCTGCATGACTCAATTACTCTATTCATAATTTGCCACCTCATCTCTGTATGTTTTTTGAAGTCGACACTGCACCAATGATTTATAAAACCCCCAACAATGTGTTCAAGTGGCCAAACACAGGTGGCAGTGGATGGTGACAGGTAAGCAGAGCTCTGACATCCAACCGCTCTCAGATGAATATATCTTGGGAGGAAAAAACAAACAGCTGGAGAAACTCTCTAGATCAGACAGCATCCGTGAAAGCAGAAGAATGGTTTAAGATTTTTAGGTCAAGACCCTACAATAGGTTTGAGAAAAGAGCGGGGCGATACCTCCTATAAAGAGCTTTCCTACTTACTTAGTACTTTAAGAAACAGCATGAAAGAAGACCCTTCGACCCACTGAGACCACAACGGCCATCGATCACCCATTTACACTGGTTCTATGTTAGTCCACTTTTTCACCCACTCCCTACACACGAGAGGGCAATTTACAAAGGCAATTGACCTACAAATCCTCACGTCTTTGGGATGTGGGAGGAAACCGGAATAATCCCACACGGTCACAGGGAAATCGTGGAAACCCTACAAAGACAGCACCCGAGGTCTAAATGGAACCCGGGTCTCTGGCGCTATGAGGCAGCAGATCTAGCAGCTGCGCCACCGTGCCGCATGAGTTGAGAAGGAAGGATGAAGAAGGTCCTGGCGGGTGATGGTGGAACCTGGCAAGGAAGAGGCAATGGGCAGATGGAACCAGGCTGGGAAGCATGGATACTTGGATGACAGCAGCTGCTGGGTCATAAAGACAGGTAACGAGAGAGAATGAAATGACACAGATGGAAACATGTTAGGGATTGGGGTATAGGGAGAGAGGACAGAGAGGTTGGAACATGATACATGGAAATAAAAGTCTGCAGATACTGCAATCTGACAATATGTGGGACCGGATGAAGGGATGATGGGCAAATGTAACCATTTTGGGAAGGGGAATAGGAGACCCAGTAGTTAAGTGTGTGGATAATAAGCAGATGGAATCAGGTGGGAGAGGGCAGAGTGGGTCGGGGTGAGAGAACCTGGGTGGATCCAAAAGAGAGAGAGAAGGGAACAAAGGGGTCCGTAATTAACATATTGTGTATAAGGAACTGCAGATGCTTGTTCACACCAAAGATAGACACAAAATGTTGGAGTAACTTAGCGGGACAGGCAGCATCTCTGGAGAATAGGAATGGGTCACATTTCACATCAAGACCCTTGCTCAGACCCATTCCCGCTCTCCAAAAATGCTGCATGTCCTGCTGAGTTACTCTAGCATTTTAAGTCTACCTTTTGTATGTAACATAGCTCTGATTAGTCATGGTGACTATGACTATGAAGGGACAACAGTACATTTCCAATCCCAAATTGTGGAATTTTACATATTTATAATAAATGTTCAGGTAGTTTAGCAACAACTCAAATGATGCCAAAACTAATACCTTATTTTAGTTGTTATCTATTGCACAAATGCATTACATTTATCAAGGACAGTAGGGTGCTCTGAATTCATAGCTACTTGGAATGGTCAATGGAAAAACACAATCGAGATGAGCTGCAAAATCGAATTTCATAAAATTGAGTATAACTACTAACCACGTTAATATTTAAAATGGCACAAAAACATAATGAATTGTCTGCAAAGCGTTCACTAAAATTAGGCTTACAGTCTTTCTTCGATTGTAGTGCCGCGATCCGCTGACAAGCCCTTGAAAATAAACTCCTTCGCTGCATATGATGTTTTCAAAGGAGCAAATGGAATCAGCTGGAGAAAAAAAAAAATTTAGTGTGTGGTCAACTGAACTCAAGTGTAACAGTCAAGAGTCAACAATGTTTTATTATCATATGTCCCAAACAGAACAATGAAATTCTTTCTTGCAGCAGCACAGCAGAATATGTAAACATAGTACTCTGTAAACAATATAATAAACGAAAAAAAGTTCACACGTTTCACAAAAAGCTCACACACATACATATATAAAACAGCCAAACAAACAATAATAGCGCATAAAGACAAATGCCCCCAAGTCTATGTGGTTTAGCGCTTATTTAATAATCCAATCCATTGGGGTGCAGGTGCAAGTTCGCTCACCAGCCAAAATTATTCAATGCTGGTGTTAAAAGTTCATCAATTGGGAATTCTTGAAATGAGTACCATAGTCACATCTTGGGAAGTAAACTCCATTATTAGAGACATATTTATTAACTGGACTAATTGTACATAAAAAAAAGTATTCCTGACCTGACATGTACAATAAAAGGACTCTCTTATTTGAGTTGCAGGGCAGTTCTTAGAGAAATCGGAATCTCACTTGTACACCGATCCTACTTCACTTTCAGACAGACAGGAAGCAATCATGAGTTTTCCCTCATTACCATTGCTACAATTCTTTGTCCCATCCCAAGCAGTGTTGTGAAATGGTATAACTATACAGCTTGAAGCAAATGCAACACATTTCAAAATACAAGACTGATATTCCTGGCTCTTGAAAGCATTAAGCACAACTTAATCAAATAACTCCCTTTACTCAAATCAAAAAGATACTAGTTCAGTTTAGTTATACAGCAGGGAAATAGGCCCTCTGGGACACTGAGTCCACACCGACCATCGATCACCCATTTGCACTAGTTCTATGTTATCTCACTTTCTCATCCACTCTGATATACATCAGAGGCAATTTTTACAGAGGCCAATTAATCTCCAAACCCACGTGTCTTTGGGGTTTGGGAGGAAACCAGAGCACTCAAGGAAAACCGGCGCAGTCACAGGGAGTACGTGCAAACTCCACAGAGAAGCTTCCGAGGTCAGGATCGATCCTGGGTCTCTGGCGCTGTGAGGCAGCGGCTCTACTAACTGTGTCACCCTCATGGGATGTTTCCTTCAAGAACCATATCATGTTCGGATCTCATGAGGTGGAATTGTCTTTGATTGATTTTTAAACCACTAAAACATTAGGTAAACTATTGTGCTTCGGGTGTCTCGCCATAAGCCTGCACACCCACCGTATGGCCGGCCTGCTCCAGCAGCTGTTTGGTTTCCATCACTGCTCGCTTCATACTGGCTGAGGGGAGCCAGTACCCATCACTTTCATAATAACCGATCCTCAGCGGCTTAGAGCTGGAATACACCTGGAGGGAAACAAACAGGATAAGATTGAAATTTATATGCTGAGTGTAATTACCCCGAGATGGGCAGGGTTTTAAAAATCCCACTGTGAAATAACTTTTGCTGGAATAGGAATCAAGAAATGCGAATCCTGAGGAAGGCATTGATTGGAGAGAAAATGAGGAAACGGCAGCTAGCCGTTTCAAGGTTAACATTTTAGATCAGTTTTGCTGCAGTTTAATAATGTACAATATTTATCAGCTTTCACCCCAAGCTTGCCACTTGGGTCAACAGCCCACAGGTTATGTGTAATAATTTCTGTTGATGTAAATTAGACGGCAGACAACTGGCTCCTGGCAATTGCATCGCTGCATTTTATTGCAGCTGATGACACAACACCGCATCCCCAAATGGACATCAATCTTGGTTAGGCATCCAACATCGCAAACCAGGAATTGTTCTCCTCCTGCTCCAAATTCTCCCCTTGTACTGAGGTGATGCTGGCTGCTCTCCGGTCTTGTCTTAAAACTGACTCTGAAATTTACTGAGCAATATCCCACCTGCTGTTAAAAATGACTAGCTGACTGATACATGCTCATAATTATCTGAGCCATTTCCACAAAGCACCTAAACTCAAAGGCAGGAGTGTGAAAACAGTCTAATAGGCAAAATTACCTTACTGCTGATAGAAGACACAAATGCCCAATAGTTCAATACCAAAGTGTATGGCTCCATGTTTCAGTGTATGATCGGGCAGAAATAAGAATCAATTTGATTTCTAAATGTTTTCCACAAATCTTTCCTCTCCCGAGTCAATTTTTAATTTGTACGCCGTTGCGAACATATGTAGGTGACCCAAAAGCTCTTCTCCAGGTGACCAATGAGGTCGGTTACAGCAAGGCAAATCCAATTTGCTAAACTTTCTGACACTGTTAACTTAAAAAAGTTGACTTTTAAAAGAGTAGAACTGCTGGGATGATTTTAACAGTCAGTAAGACGAGCAAAAAACAGTTGGAAATCGGACATAAAATGCCAGAAACACTCAACAAGTCATCTGTCTAAAGTAAAAGTTAACATTTCAGGTCAATGGCTTTTCATCAGATTGAGGAAAGTTAGCAAATAAGCTTTAAATTGCAGAGAAGGGGGAAGAGTTGGGGAGACCAAAGAGATGATCTATCCATTCAATCACAGACATTGTGATCTCCAGTTCAAAGTATTTTCCCTGAAAATTTAGGGATGGAAGATGGAAGAATTTATTTTCAGTGAATCACAACCGCAAAATAGAGCTGGTACTCATCGCAAATTCATTAAGCACAAGGCGTAGATGCAAACTCCTTTCAGCTCTGAAATCCAACAAAATCAATGCAATGAAAATCCTTTCTGCCCCCTTTCTCACATCATCACCCTTTACAAATACGCTTCCTGCAAATATTGACAAAGTAATTGAAAGGAGGTTGGGTTTGTATCCAATCAATTCCTTTTAACTGCCCTTACATGACAGCACTAAACAATCTGTACTTTGGCCCTAATTGGTAAACACACTCACTATTTATTTTAATTTAGAGATAGAACGTGGAAACAGGCCCTTCGGCCCACCGACTCCACGCCGACCAGCAATCCCTGGACACTACACTATCCTATGCACTAAGGACAATTTGCAATCTTTACCGAAGCCAATTAACCTACAAACCTGTATGTATTTGGAGTGTCAGAGTACCCGGGGTAAACCCACACGGTCATGGGGAGAAGATACAAACTCCACACAGACAGCACCCATAGTCAGGATCGAACCTGGGTCCCTGGCGCTGTAAGACAGCACCTCTAATGCTGCGCCACTGTGCTGCCCCTCTGGATACACAAGGAAGGCCAAGAGTGAGAAACAATTGGAGATACACCACAAAGTACTTTGGCTAAGTGCGTGAAGAAAATGTAATCAGCGAAGAAAATTTAAAAGGAATGTTTAAATGGCAAAAAAAAAAATTGGAGTGGAAACATATACAAGAAATTAAGACAGCATTCTTGACTTTCTACACAGGAAAGCTGGAAGCAATGGAGCACAGTAGTTATGTTACTGGATCAGAATCAAGACATAAGCTTGGTCGGCTGAGTTTGAATTCCATCATTTTAAAAATGTCATGAGAAGTACTAATCCAAGCTCCAAATAAATATCACCAAGTGCATAATTTTCCTGTTTGACAATAGATGCAGGAGAAGGCCATTCGGCCCTTTGAGCCAGCACCACCAATCAATGTGATCATGGCTGATCATTCTCAATCAGTACCCTATTCCTGCTTTCACCCCACACCCCCTGACTCCGCTATCCTTAAGAGCTCTATCCAGCTCTCTCTTGAAAGCATTCAGAGAATTGGCCTCCACTGCCTTCTGTGGCAGAGAATTCCACAGATTTACAACTCTCTGACTGAAAAAGTTTTTCCTTATCTCCGTTCTAAATGGCCTACCCCTTATTCTTAGACAGTGGCCCCTGGTTCTGGACTCCCCCAACATTGGGAACATGTTTCCTGCCTCTAATATGTCCAACCCCTTGATAATCTTACATGTTTCAATAAGATCCCCTCTCATCCTTCTAAATTCCAGTGTATACAAGCCTAGTCGCTCCAGTCTTTCAACATATGACAGTCCCGCCATTCCGGGAATTAACCTAGTAAACCTACACTGCACGCCCTCAATAGCAAGGATATCCTTCCTCAAATTTGGAGACTAAAACTGCACAGTACTCCAGGTGCGGTCTCACTAGGGCCCTGTACAACTGCAGAAGGACCTCGTTACTCCTATACTCAACTCCTCTTGTTATGAAGGCCACCATTCCATTGGCTTTCTTCACTGCCTGCTGTACCTGCATGCTTCCTTTCAGTGACTGATGCACTAGGACACCCAGATCTCGTTGTACGTCCCCTTTTCCTAACTTGACACCATTGAGATAATAATCTGCCTTCCTATTCTTACCACCAAAGTGGATAACCTCACACTTATCCACATTAAACTGCATCTGCCATGCATCCGCCCACTCACACAACCCGTCCAAGTCACCCTGCAACCTCATAGCATCTTCCTCACAGTTCACACTGCCACCCAGCATTGTGTCATCTTTGGGACCACAGTTGCCTTGTATCCAAGTTTGATTTTATAGAATGAATGGCAGAAAACATTTCAAATATGGTACTTCTCAAGGTAAACAACTTTGTGTAATTACTGAGGATGAAGAAGCTTTGGAAATCAAATAGGAGAAACCACACTTTACCTCATCGTTGAAGGGAATTGGTGGCACTGTGGGATCCAAATGAAACAAGTCTTCACATAACAAGGCTTTCATGCAAAGGGCCAAGCTGTCCACATCTCTGGCCAGTGGGCCAATGCTTGCTGTGACTAGGAGAAATAAAAATTGCATCACTCAAAACATCTCCTGCAAATGTTGCATATAGGTGGACCCAAACTGTAGAGCCAGCTAATCATTTCCTAAAACTGCATAGGACAAGTGTTTTAGAACAAGTTCTGTCATTCAACATCTCGGAAGAACAACCTCCTCCACCTTTCTCTGTCACTCCCTTCCCACACCATTACGTGTCTCCCATGGCCCTGCCATTCCCCGTGTCTCTCCACAGATGCCCATTCAGCTTATTGTGTCTAAGCTGTCTCCATACTAAGCAAATTCCAAAATGAGTGGCCATTCCTGCCCTAGCTTTGCATCTATCCCAAAATATTCCCACTGGTCTGCTTTTACCAATAGCCTTGAATCCCAGACTAATTCCATTGTACATCTGTGCTAACCTTTCCCTTATACTTTTTTTTAAAGCATTTTGGCAATTGGTGCTGTGTTTTGGGGGGATTTAATCGAGAGGTTTTGAAGCCACCGAGGCTCTTGTATACAATTTTAGAAATGGCATTGCAAGTGTGCATGTAATATAAATCAATAGTTCCAATGTTAAGTAGCATCAATATCTTAAATCCACAGTATAATGAACAATTGGGAAGATTACATTATTTTGGTAGTAATTCCTTTTTTTGACGGGTAGATTTGTTGAAAGGAGTTATTTCGGAAAAAAATATTTACCACCGAACACAAGCATATGCAAGGTAGAAAACCTTCTAATTTTGGTAATAAAGTGTGTAACTAAAACAAGAATCAATTATCAAGCAAAACTGTCAACTCCGACAGTATAAAAACATTCAGGCAGCAAACAGGTTTGGTACTAAGGGATAGCAAGATCTGTGTGTGTCTGCGTGTTTACATGTTTGCGTGTTTGTGTGTGTTTGTTGCTGGGCAAGTGGGAGTTGCAATGTCATGCTCAAATCATACTCTCCTTAAATTAATATTCTTGCTTAGGGGAAACAAAATTGCTGATACTCACTTGCTTTCTGTCCAGGCACCGATACTCTGAATCCATTGGGGCTGCATAACATATTGACCAAAATGTTACCAAAAGAACCACATTCTGCTTCACAACCATTAGACTTCCTTTCAGTTGGATTGTAACAAAGTTGCAAATTAATTTCAAAGCAAATGTGTTTTGTAAAAATCTTATATTATTTGAAATAGTAAATCTAAATAATCATTAGCAGATAGCTGCATTCTGCTGAGTTAAGAAAACTCCATAAACCTAATATATGTAGGAAAATAACTGCAGATGCTGGTACAAATCGAAGGTATCACAAAATGCTGGAGTAACTCAGTGGGTCAGGCAGCATCTCAGGAGAGAAGGAATGGGTGACCTTTCAGGTCGAGACCCTTCTTCAGACTGATGCGAGGTGGGCGGGACACAGAAAGGATATTGGTGGAGACAGGAAGACAGTGGGAGAACTGGGAAGGGGGAGGGGAAGAGAGGGACAGAGGAGCTATCTAAAGTTAGAGGTCAATATTCATATCGCTGGGCTGTAAGCTGCCCAAGCGAAATATGAGATGCTGTTCCTCCAATTTGTCGTGGGCCTCACTATGACACTGGAGGAGGCCCATGACAGAAAGGTCACATTGGGAGTGGGAGGGGGAGTTGAAGTTTTCAGCCACTGGGAGATCAGGTTGGTTAATATATGTAAGCAACAATTTGTCCAGCCACATTGCAAGAATGCTGTGTTTGAAAAATAATCTGTAAAATATATAAACTTCCCATTCTTCCACATTGGAAAAACAATTCCTACATTACCACCTCTGATTTTTAAAAAAATGGTAGATCTAAAGACAACACTTCTTTTAAAACAGTGAATGCAGCAAATATAAAAACAGGTAAGCAAATTTTAAAAAGAGGTCACAGAGTGCTGGAGTAACTCAGGGGGTCAGGCAGCATCTCTAGAACTTGAATAGGTGAAGTTTCGGGTCATGGACCTGTCTGATCATTTGAGTCCTTTTTTGTAAACCAGCATCTGCAGCTTCTTGTTTCTACTTTCTAAATTAAAAGAGAGCCTCTCTCCACCTATAGCCACATAGAATAGATGGAAAGAAGCACAAAAGGCAGTGCATTGGGGCTCCAATACATTCCACCCTAGACTGATGACTGTGCGATCTTACACTGCACTATGCACAAACTCTGTTATTTTTCAGCTAAAAAGTACCAAGTGTAGAGGTACTTCCTATGGGGGAGAAAAATATCATGCAGTATCAATTCATACTGTTCTTGCACTTCTTGCTATTTGCCTGCAGATCAGAACAGTAGTTCATAAGGTAGAGCTGAACACTGGGATTAAGTCAAGGAACAAAATCCTTGAATAGATTTGAAGGGAAAAAAAATGTGTGGCAAACTTCTTATTCACCATTACTTTTATCAGAGAAACATAATGGCTGAAGTTAAATAACTCACGCCCACTTGTAATAGACCACCGTCACAGCGTGTCTTCTTAGTCCATTTTAAGTATTTTAAGTATATTGATACTGATATTAATATTGAAGGAAAGCTAGATCAGCCATGATTGAATGGTGGAATAGACTTGATGGGCCAAATGGCCTAATTCTGCTCCTATCACTTATGAATGTGGTGCCTTGTGAGAAGATTAACTGCCTAACTAACTCTCCTCATCTTTTTACTTATTAATCCAATGTGCATATCATTAACAAAGGCCGACATTTATTGTTCAATCTTAACCATCCCAGAATTGAGGAGCAGTTAACAGTTAAGCACATTGCTGGGTGTGGAGTCTCACACACAGTCCAGGCCAGGAAGGACAGATGATTTTTTAATGTTGAAGGATATTAGTGAACCAGATGGGGTTTCCTTACAATCCAGTACAGATGCTCCCCGCCTTACGATGCTTCGACTTATGATATTTCGACTTTTCGATGGTGCAAACGGCAGCAACCCGTAGCAAGCCACATCTCGCTTCCGGCCACGTGAGTGGGTATATTAAATGCATTTTGACTAAAGATATTTTCGGTTTCCGATGGGTTTCTCAGAACGTAACCCCATCGTAAGTTGAGGAGCAGCTGTAGTAGTTGTACTATAGAAAAGGAAACCAATAGAATTGTCTTATTTCTCTTTTTCTTCAAGGACAGATGTCACTTTCCAAATGAGCAACTTTATACGAAAGAATAAAGGGGTGTTATTGAAGGAGTAGAAAAGCAACGGTTATGGTTTATCCACAGAAAGCCATCCAAGACCATGAAGTCAAACGATAACATGCTTCAAACATTAAGAAATTTCAAGCTCCCTCTGTTGACAGCAGTGTGAGGAAACCATTGAACCCAATGCAAAATGAAAATGTTTGTTTTATCAAAGCAAAAACCATTCTATGTTGTTTTACCTTAGTCGTTTGCTAGTTGCTTTGAAGCCACAGATTCCACAGAATGAAGCTGGTACCCGGATGCTGCCGCCAATATCACTTCCAATGCCAAGTATGGAGCCTCCTGCTGCAATCAGGGATGCCTCACCACCAGATGACCCTCCGGATGTCCGCTTGGTGTTGTGTGGGTTGACTGTCTGCCCAAAAATGGGATTACAGCACTCGTAGCTTTGGCAAAGAACAAATCATTATCACAAGGTGTTCAATATTTGCCTGAACTTGCCCCACTTTGCTCTTTCATATCATTCCTCCACAAATGGTCCTTCCTAGGTTGTGCTAAAGTTATTTAATGAACAGAAGGAGAACAGGGTGGCATGGTGGCACAGCGGTAGAGTTGCTGCCTTACTGCGCAAGATACACAGGTTCGATCCTGACGACAGGTGCTGTCCGTACGGAATTGTACGTTCCCTCCGTGACCACGTAGGTTTTCTCCCACACTCCAAAGACATACAGGTTTATAGGTTAATTAGCTTCGGTAAAAGATTGTAAATTGTCCCTAGGATTTAGGATAGTACTAGTGCACGGGGATCGCTGGTCGGCACAGACTCAATGGGCCAAAGGGCCTGTTTTCGCGCTGTAAACTAAAAAAGATAGGAAGGTTCAATTTCTGAGCACTTGTTCCGTCAATAAAAACACACGATCTTCTGATTGCCTCTTAACGCAGTGGTTAAGATTCAGGTACTTGTAATGTGGAGGGATACATTTGCATTTAAAATAATGCATTAAGAACAGGTTGGGCAATGACAAAAGGGAGAAAATTGAGGGAAGAGGAGTTAAGAGATAAGAGATCGAGAATCAAAAGTCAAGAGTTTTTTATTGTCATATATACCAAAACAGAACAATTAACTCCTTACTTGCTGCAGCACAACATGTTTGTAAACACAGTACTCAATAGAATATATAATAAACAAACATAAACAAAAACATTTCAATAAATAATTTTTAAAACCCAAATTGTAGCGGGGAACAAAAAGTCTGAAGTCGCTAGTGCAATCAAGGCAGTTTGTAGTTCAGAATTAATTGGAGTTTGTAGCGTTCAATAGCCTGATGATGGTTGGGAAGAAGCTGAGCTAACAAAGATCTCTAAACTCTGCCTTAGTCAAACCATTCAAGCTTACAGAGATTATGAGGATGATGTAAATTTCATAAGAATTTACACGTGAAATTTGTGAAAATGAAGTCATGATGCCAATCGTTTGGACTGGTTAGGCGGGATTTGGAGTACTGCATGCAGTTCTAGTTGCACCATTACAGGAACTGTGTGGAGGGTGCGGAACAGGACGCTGTCTGGATTGGATGGTTTCAGCTAGAGGGAGAGGTTGCAGAGACTTGGATTGTTTTCTCTGGAATGTCGGATGTTGAGGTAAGATTTTATAGAAGTATATAAAATTATGAGAGGCATGGATAAGGTAGATCGTCAGAACCTTTCTCAGGGTGGAAATGTCCAACACTAGAAGACATAGCTCTAAGTCAAGAGGACGGAAGTTTAAAGGAGATTTTTTAGATTTTTTTTTTAAATCTAAAAAAAAAAAAAAATCTAAAAAATGTCCAGGGCAAGTTTTGTTTAACACAGAGTGTAGTGGAGGCCTGGAACACTTTGCCAGGGGTGGTGGTGGAAGCAGATACGATAGTGGCTTTTAAGAGGTGCTCAGAAAGGCACATGGAAGTAGAGGGAATAGAGGATATGGATCGTGTACAGGCAGATGAGATCAGTTTAACTAGATATCATGTTCAGCACAAACATTGTGGGCCGACGGGCCCATTCCTGTGCTGTACTGTTCTATGTTAAGATAGGCCTGAGTAGGAATCATCACTCCACTGGCTCCTATTATTCCAGAATATTCCATCCAAGTATTCAGCTGTATGAATACATATAATCAGGCGAACTGAGAAAAAATAATTATTAATCCAGTTCATTCAGAGCATCCTTTGAATTGCATCAAAAACAATTAACTGTAAAAAGACCTTCATCTATTAGCCATCATCAGCCAGGAGGCAGTACACTTATTACCTTAGCAAGGACTGAGGGACATTAGTTTTCACAAAAGGAACAGCTCCTTGCTTCTTCAGCACTTGGACGATGACACTGTCTTTAGTGGCTGGCTGGTTCAAAAATGTTCTAAGTCCACAAGTTGAATCATGGCCCTGTGTTTAAACAAAAAAAAAAGAGACATTTTTTTTTCCTATTGTACTTGCACTACAGTATAAAAGAGAGGATAGTAGGTGAGAAGGGATGGGAAGCTGCCGAGTATAATCTCAGTCAACAAGAGAAGATAGAAATTAAAACGGCAGGGACTCTGCACATCATGCAATCAAAAGGCAAAATCTCTGCAGTGCTGTTCCCAAAAATCCACAAGAAACCTTTCTACATTTTCTCTAATTAAAAGTAGAAAATGCCAAAAAATGATGTTTACCAGGGTGGACAGAATTTGTGTATGGAGAAAGAGAGTCAACCTTTTAGATAATTTGCCTGAAATGTGAACTTTGTTTCGCTCTTCGAATATTGCAACTAGCAATCACTATTTGTGGCCCCAGGGCTATTACTGTATTGCTTATATACATCTGAAAGCTCTTCAATGTGGCAACATCATGTCCACAAGAATTATGCAACAGGTTATGAATTAGTAGTAGAGGCAAGCTAATTTCCCCAGCAGAAACAAATGCCCAATTTCAATAGCCATCCATTTTTACTACTCTACATATTGTACACTTGCTTTAATTCTTTCATTTCATCAAATATTCACCCTAAAACTATCCACAATTAAACTAACAGAATATATATATATATAATCCAGTCGTTAATAAACACAAAACATTTTATTATTACTGTGAAAAATGCTTTAAAAATGTATAAGAGACTTTGCTTAAAGTCAGACCATCTGTAACCCAGACCTGTCTGCTAGACACAACTATTGGAATATAAGCTATAAAACAATGCTTGCCTCAATCCATTGTGCAACCTGTATTTTGCATTTTGAGACTTTGATGTGCTCTCACAGTGCAATTTGGGAAGCATGGTCACTTCATTTAATCAAAGTTTTGGTAGAAGATCACCAATTTCTCCATGCCCCACAGTCATGCAAGTATTTTTTACAAGCATATCCTTTTGCTGGCAGTTTGCAGCTACACATTTTTGAGGGCTGCATTTAGACTCATTCAAAGGAGTATTACAAGAACCATGAACTTCCAGCCATTAACATTTCTATATATCCTTCAATCTGTTGGAAATAATGTTTGAATATGATCACCAATGCATCCACTATTTCTAGGCCATTGCCTTTAGGACTCTGGAATGCAGACTATCAAGCCCATCAGTCCCTGGGAGGCTAAATCCTCCATTATGAGGACAGACACAAAGTATTTGTTCAATTGTTTTGACAATCCCCACTTTTTCTCCATTATAAAAGTTCCCCTGACTCTGACTCCAAGAGACCGAAATTGGTCTTCATCAATCTTTTTCTCTTCGCATATCTAAATAGGCTTTTTTTTAACTCTCTGTTTACGTCATTTGCAATTTAAATCTCATTTTCCATTCTCCCTTCCCCCAACACCTTTTATTTTAAGCCTAGGTCTTTATTTGTTACATTCTAAATTACTTAATACAATGTACAGTGTTTCCCTTCATTGTGTCTGATGTACAGGGATAAAAACAAACGTAATGGCCACATTGCTCTCAGCATGACATGCAAGTGAAGAGAAAGATAAGAGAATAGTGTGGCTGGTCAGATGATGCAGAAGGGAAAGCTTTACATTCATAGAGCTGTGTGACCTGTTCCGGGGAAGGCGGGTCCCACGTCCACTGATATCGAAGAGCCAGGAGCTACAGACTTAATGCTGGATGGGTTTAGACCGGATAACTCTTTTACAACTGCACAGGCAATGGACTCAATGGAAAATAGACACAAAATGCTGGAGTAACTCAGCAAGATAAGCAGCATCTCTGGAGAGAAGGGGTGACGTTTCGGGTCGACACCCTTCGTCAGACTCAATGGACTCAATAGCCTCGATTTGTCATAAATTTACTGTGATTCATTCGCCAACATTTTTCTCTTATCATTCTTGCAGCAAACATTCGGTGTCAGGTATCTTGGCTCACTGGTGAATCTATACCTTGCAGTCAATGCTGTCCTTAATGCTGATGGGGATCCCATAAAGAAGTCCCTTCGAATTCTCCTTGGAACTCTGAAGTTGGTTTTGACATTCAGGAAGAAAATCCGTGAGGCAGTTCAGCTCTTTGTTTACTTCCAAGGCCTCAAAAGAATAAAAGTAGAAATTTAGAGTGAAGAACTTACATAGGAATTAAAAAAAACATATAAGCAAAACGTGTAGATTTTATCATGAGATTCAAACTTTGAAATAAACTGTTTGCAAGGATTCTACAGACTACAGAGCGTTTGTCGGCACTAGCCTATATTTGCTGAAGTTTAGAAGAATGAGGGGGGATCTCATTGAAACGTACAGAATAATGAAATGGATGGAGTGGATGTGGAGAGGATGGTTCCACTAGTGGAAGAGTCTAGGACTAGAGGTCATAGCCTCAGAATCAAAGGACGTTCTTTTAGGAAGGAGATGAGGAGGCATTTTGTTTAGTCAGAGGGTGGTGAATCTGTGGAATTCTTTGCCACAGAAGGCAAAGTCAGTGGATATGGTTAAGGCAGAGATAGATATATTCTGGATTACTATGGGTGTCAGAGGTTATGGAGAGAAGGCAGGAGAATGGGGTTAGGTGGGAGAGATAGATCAGCCGTGATTGAATGGCGGAGTAGACATGATGGGCCGAATGGCCTAATTCTATACCTATCTCATGACTATATCACAGTATTAAGATCAATGGCTACAATTCTCAATGGAGCAACATTGTTTGTAGGATTTGTAAATCTGTTACCTTATCAAAAAAAACTTGAATAAAGCAACCCTCCCAATTGTACCTGGGATTTTCAACAATTAACCTGCACTGCAAAATAACCTTCGACACAGAACACTTCTTTTAAAGTCAAATGGAATATTCAGACCCTTTTTTGGGGCTACAGTTGAGGGTGGGTGGGTGGGTGAAAGATTGAACACTTTATCTTATAATCAGATTCATTCCCTCCACTTGATGTCAGGCTTTTCAAGCCCAACACCTCAGTTTGTCATTGTGTTTTCTGCCTGGGGGTTTGTTGGATATCCATCTTGATGCACTTGTGCCCCAATCCAAGAGAAAAGCAACCAATCTCCCCACCATGATCCCACCACTCCCTTTCAAGCACAACACAACCCTACCTCATACCTTATCCATGTAGGCATGCAGTACACTATCAGGAGTGAGAAATCCACTCTGCAACTTTTCATGAAGTTCATGAAGTGACAGGGACAGAATAGCTTCACTGTCTCCAGACCTTTTCTGAAAAAAAGAGGAACTTTTGGTTACTTTTTAAAGAAAAACATCAAAAAACAACGAGATTGCATTTCTTGTGGAGATTCTAAAAAACGTTCTTGGATAGTCAGGCATGCGAGAAAGGTAAAAAAAGAGGAAAAGCCGTGCGTTTGCACGAAGCGTACAATGGGGGTCAAAAAATTGGAAAAAATTTGAAAATTTACACACAAAATTAACAGTTTCAAGTCTCTTTTAGTGCATTTCAAAGTAAAAACAGATATTACAAAATCATGTAAATATGTCACTGTACACTAATAACATTTTGAAGTAAATTTGCACATGAATTGATAATCAGCCCAAAAAAGTGGTAATTGGCTTTTCTGCTGTGTTTTATATTTTAACCCTGTCTTAATTAATTTAGTTATATAATCTTGCACTTAAATTTAATATTTCTGGCACTCTTGGTTCCAGAGCTTTGCTGGATTATCTAGCAAGCCAAAGAATTCGGTTATGGGGATAGATTTGCTGACTCCAGCTGGGCTGGAGTTCCGGAGCCCCGGCCGCAGGTTGCAAATTCAACCCACCGATCGGCCGTTGAAGTCCCGATGAGGTCGAGATTGGCTGCCTTGCCCAGCCTAGGTGCCACATTTTCGGGTAGACTTCCAGGGCACGCGGGGGGGGGGGGGGGGGGGGATTTCTCGTGGAACCCCTAGTGACCTCTAGCGGAACCTAGTGTTCATTATAAGTCTATACATCGGTTTGTTTTTTTAAATCTGATTTCTCCGTTTATTTGGCAAAGTGAAAAACTCGGAAACCATGCAAAAAGCGCGAAAATTTGATTTTTAAAACGTGGAAATCTGCGGAAAATTCACATGCCTGAATAGGATATAGCTAGGATCCGAGCTATAATGAGATTAATTAAGGGAAGTATCCGAGAAGCTTAATCTAAGGTTAATTTATGGAAGGAGAGCATGGACCTGTGGAATGTTCATCCTTTATAACATGGGAAATAATGGATAGTCCAGTGTCCACAGCAGCCATAAATGCACGAACTATATCCAACTGCAGCCAGTACCGAGCACTCTATGGAGAGGAAACTGCAGATGGATTCAATGTGGGGCATATGCAGTGCTGAGATTGTACATAGATAATATGTATAGTGAGGTGGTGACACTGCAGGTAAAGGCCATGCACGCAGGAAGGATAGGAATTGGTGACTGTCTGGCAGATAGAGGAAGGCAAGCGGTGCAAGAATCTTCTCTGGCCATTCCATCTCTCCTACAAATGTACTGCTTTGGATGCTAGTCAATAGTCAATTTATTTGTCACAGACACATAAATGTGCAGTGAAATGAAAAATTACCCGCAGTTCAACAATAAGACCAATAAAAATAAGCAATAACACATACAATCATAACCAACTTAAAACAAAAGAAACATCCATCACAGTGAGTCTCCTCCAGTCACCTCCTCACTGTGATGCAAGGCCAGAATGTCTTTTTCTCTTCCCCTGCCGTCTTCTCTGAAGAGAAGGAATCGGACAAAATAGGACAGAAATGACCTGGATCTGCTTCAATTTGCCTATCGCCACAATAGATCAAGAGCAGATACTAGCTCGCTGGCTCTCCACCCTGCTCTTGACCTTCTGGACATCAGAGTCACATAGACAGGCTGCTTTTCAGTGACTATAGCTATTATACCTCTCAAACATCACCAAGCTCCAAGACCTGGGCCTCTATCGGCCTTTTCGATTACAATCTTGACTTCCTCAATGGCAGGCCTCAAATATCTCCCCCTCACTGATCATCAATGCAAGTGCACCTTGAAGCTGCATGCTTAGCCCCCTGCTCTGCTCTCTATACGCCTAAGACGTTGCGGCCAAGCACAGCTCCAATGCCATTTATAATTTCGCTGACACCACTGTGGTTGACGGAATGACGGGTGCTAATGGGTTAACACAGAGGAGAGATGGAACTCCTGGTTGAATGGTGTCGCAAGAACGACCTCGCGCTCAAAGTCAATGAGACCAAAGAACTAATCATGAACTCAAAAAGGGATGGTTAGGAGACCACGTGCCAGTTTGCATTTGCGGGTTGGTGAAGCAAGAGTTGGCAGCTGCAAATACCTGGGCGCTAACAGTCAGATGTTTGGATAACACGCAAAACAAAACTTTTCATTGAACCTTGGTACTTGTGACAATAATAAACCTAAACCTAAATGTGAGTATATCCTATCCCAAAGAATCTTCTCAAATAGTTTCCTGAACAATTAACAAGAAGCTCACCAGCCTGTAAATTCTGAGATTATCTCTACTTTCCTCTTTGCACTAACCCCGGTCATTATGAAGTGCTTTGAGAAGCTGGTCCAGCAGCACATCAAAGCCAGCCTCTCAGCCACTATCGACCCACACCAATTCGCTTACAGATCAAACAGGTCTACAGAGGACGCCATTACTACTGCCCTACACACCGCACTGACCCATCTTGAGTGGCAGGGCAGTTACGTGAGGATGCTCTTCATAGATTTTGGTCAGCATTTAACACGGTCATCACGGACAGACTGATTTCTAAACTAACTGCTTTAGGACTCTCCCAATCTATCTGTAACTGGATTAAGGACTTCCTGACCAATCGGCCCCAGATGGTCAGATTAGGCCCTCACACATCCTCCACTCTCACAATCAGCACCGGTTGCCCACAAGGATGCGTGTTGAGCCCCCTTCTATATGCCCTCTACACCCATGACTGCACCCCCACTCATCCTACCAACACCATCATCAAGTTTGCGGATGACACGACTGTGGTTGGACTCGTCTCAGGAGATGACGAGACAGCCTACCGAGATGAAGTCCAAAAACTGATAGGATGGTGTGCGGAAAACAATCTGGCTCTGAATCCTTCCAAGACAAAAGAACTTATAATAGACTTCCGAAGACACAATACGGGCTACACATCACTGCATATCAGCGGGGTTTGTGTGGAAAGGGTCCCTGCCTTCAAGTTCCTGGGCACGCATATTGCTGAGGATCTCTCCTGGACCACAAACACCATAGCGGCAATCAAAAAGGCACAGCAGCGGCTCTACTTTCTGAGGATCCTCAGGAAGAACAACCTGCAAGAGCAGCTGCTAGTGACTTTCTACCGTTGCACCATCGAGAGTGTGCTGACGTACTGTATTTCTATGTGGTACACCAGCAGCTCAGAGGCAGACAAGAAAGCCCTTCAGAGGGTCATCAACTCTGCAAAGAAAATCATTGGTTGCCCACTACCCTCTCTAGAGGAACTTTACTCCGTCCACTGCCTCAGCAGAGCAGCCAACATCCTGAGGGATCCTTCCCACCCTGGTCATCAGCTGCTCCAACTGCTGCCCTCTGGTAGACAGTTCAGGTCCATTACATCACAGACTAATAGACTCAAGAACAGCTTCTGCCCCAGCGTCATACGTGAGCTGAACACTGCCAGACACTCGCATAAAACTAAATGGAAGGAACGGAACTGATCAGAACACTGTCAGTTACTTGTCAGAAAACATAAGCCTCAATTTAATACATGTTTACATCCTACTGCACTTATATTGCTGAACATCTGCTAAACTTATTACATGTTATACCCGACCGCACCTTATATTTAATTACATTATTTCTTTTATTTTTTTTAAAAAACAGCACTACCGATGCATTTGCAATGTTAGCTCTCATTGCTGTGCAATTACTTGCTGTCTTGATTGCACTGTACACTGCCTTGACCGTATTGTGATTGTTTTGTCTATATTGTATTAGAGGTCAGTTTGTTTAATTCAGTAGATTAGGTTTAGCTTGTTATGGATAAAGGTTTATCCTTTGTACTGTCTGCTGTGTGTGATTGCATCATCTGGACTGCTTTAATTTCACTGTACTTTGTGTAGTGACAATAAAGGTTTTTTACATTTTTACATTAACATTTACAAATAAAGGAACAATATTGACTATTCTCCAGCACCCCCACCTGAGACCTCACCTGGAGCTAGAGTGGATACCACGGTCTTTGTCAAGGCCCCTGCACTCTTTTCTCTGGATAGTCTGGATAGATCCCTTCATACCCTGGGGATTTATCTACCTTAATATTTTTCAAGAAACACAACAGCAGCACATCTTTGTTCTTAAATTGCCCTTGTGTATTGTTATACCCAACACTTATCTCATTAGATAGATCCGAGATTACAACAAAACTATAGTCGGAACGACACTGAAAGTCTTAAGCGTTTTTTTGTACTTGCTTTATATAGACTTATGAATAAAATGTATTTTGATCAATAAAAAAAACGTATATCCCTTCTTAATAATCCAGGCATGATGCGATTGATCAGACCCAGTAATTTTAAAAACTGTGTGGGAAAGAACTGCAGATGCTGGTTTAAATCGAAGAAAGACATAAAATGCTGGAGTAACTCAGCGGCACAGTCAGACAGACAGGGAATGGGTGACATTTCGGGTCGAGGCCCTTCTTCAAACTCAGTCTGAAGAAGAGTCTCGACCCGAAACGTCACCCATTCCTTCTCTCCGGAGATGCTGTCTGATCCGCTGAGTTACTCCAGCTTTTTGTGTCTGTCTTCGGTTTAAAGCAGCATCTGTAGTTCCTCCCTGCACATTTAGGCAGCCTAACTCTGATTCATCCCGAGTGACATCCAGGGCCAATACAGGGTCGCAAAAGTAGATCTCAAAGAAAATAGACAATAGACAATAGGTGCAGGAGTAGGCCATTCGGCCCTTCGAGCCAGCACCACCATTCAATGTGATCATGGCTGATCATTCTCAATCATAACCTCACACTTATCCACACTAAACTGCATCTGCCATGCATGCGCCCACAAATACAACCTGTCCAAGTCACCCTGCAACCTCAAAAGGGAGGTGCTGTGGACTCGGGGATCTTCATGGAGTCATCCAGCACGGAATCAGACCCTTCGGCCCACCTTGCACCTGCCGTCCAGGATGCAGCATCTGCACCAGTCCCACTTGCCCGCGTTTGGTCCATGTCCCTCCAAACCTTTCCTATCCCCACTGCCATTTTTGTTCAGCGACTGGATGCTGTTAACTGGAGTTTGCCACCTGTCCTGCTGCAAACCCAACACTCTGTGCATTGAATCTCGCCGACCACTACCCCCCCCCCCCCCACCACCCCCCACCACCACCACCATCCCCAGGTTGTTCCAACACTCACCGACTCCTCTAACTGGGACACAGCCCTCGCCATCTCTCCCAGGGCTCTCTCCCTGCGTGATCGAGCTTTCCTGAAGTCCGCCAGGCACCTCCTTCTCTCCAGCCATCTCAGCGCCAGCAGTATCGTGACCGCGCCGCACACGGACCCAACGATCCCTTGGTGAAGCCAGGACGTCTGGAAAAACTCATCCCGCATCCAAGTCATTGCAAGCGCACTCTGCACGCCGCACACCCCCTCTGGGTGAACAGCGGCCCCGCCCAAAGATAATAGAGCGGAACAAGATGGGCCATTCCGTCGAAATCGCCCACTGAAGTACAGCACGGAGCGGAAGGCCCGCCATTTTAGTAAGCAAACCCCAAAGATATCAGAGCATCAAGATTGACCACTCGACTCTGAAAACCGTGGTGGGTCATGGGTAAATTTCAGCGCCATTTTAGTAGGCAAACCCAAAGAGACCAGAGCATCAAGATAGACCACTCGACTCTGAAAACCGTGGTAGTGTAAGAAAATAACTGCGGATGCTGGTACAAATCGAAGGTATTTATTCACAAAATGCTGGAGTAACTCAGCAGGTCAGGCAGCATCTCAGTTCAGTCTGAAGAAGGGTCTCGACCCAAAACGTCGCCCATTCCTTCTCTCCTGACTCCTGAGATGCTGCCTGACCTGCTGAGTTACTCCAGCATTTTGTGACTGAAAACCGTGGTAGGTCATGGGTAAATTTCAGCGCCATTTTAGTAGGCAAACCCAAAGATACCAGAGCACCAAGATAGACCCCTCGACTCTGAAAACCGTGGTAGAAAATTTCAATTGGTGAATTGATTAGTTAAAACCCCTTGACAGCCACTAAAATGACCAATGTTGCCTGACGTGGTACAGAAGTATGAATCCAATTCAAATAGACACAGCGTTGGAGTAAATCACCGGGTCAGGCAGCATCTCTGGAGAAAAAGGGTGATGTTTCAGGTTGGGACCCTTCTTCAGACAAGAGGGGGAAGGTGAAGAGCTGGTATAAATCAGGACCTGATCTTTTCATTGGTTAGCTGATACGCGAAACAGTGCACCCATGCAGGGCCGTCTTAACGCATGGGCCTGATGGGCACTTGCCCGGGGCCCCACGAGCATAGGGGCCCCACGCTGAACTGTGTATGTTAAGTGACTTGCAATAAATAAATACTACTTTAAAAATGTAGGTTTTTTCACAACATTTTCCATCCCTAAGTGCTTCTCACAGCGATCTGTTTCGCAACAATTAGCTCCCTAAGTGCTTTGCTTTTCCATCCCCAAGTGCTTCACACAGCGATCTGTAAGTGCTTTTCGCAACAATGTAGCACCCCAAGTCCATCGCTGTGCTTTTCGGTAAGTGCTTTTCACCGGCACGACAGGGGGGTGGGAGAGAGTAACGGTAGGGGCCCCAGTACACTGCTTTGCCCGGGGGCCCATAATGCTGTAAAATCGGCCCTGCACCCATGTATATCTCGCACACAAAATGATGTAAATCTTACCATGAGTGACAGAAATAAAAAGTGTTATCCTTGTTTATGAAGTTCATTTTTGAATGATGTAAAATTGAAGGGGGTTGGTGCAATATACTGCTTACCCACAAATGTGTTGTTATGAGATATGCACATTTGAAAAATTCATAAATCACAAAAAAACAAGAAGGTGCCTATGTTATTTGACCAATTTATCGGTTGAATTTAAATATGAAATTTTTACAGGTTGTAGGGTAGTGGGTAAGGATCGTGTTAATGCATGTAATTCATTTTTCACAAATATGAGGGTTAGTACTGTATTGCACCGACCCCCTCAATTATATGTTAAATTCAAAACTAAACTATGGTGGTAATGTACATCATTCATGTCTAAAGTTAGCACCTTTGTATCAGTGTAGGTATGTATGCATTACATTTTATTACACTACTAGAGAATGAAAAGAATGAAAAATATCTTGACATGTGTTCATAGTTATTTTATTCACAATGTTAGGATTTCTGGAAATAAGGTTGATGTCACTGATTGCGAATGTGTATGGGTAGGCTCTAATGATTCCTTCTCTCCAGAGATGCTGCCTGCCCCGCTTTTTGTGTCTATCTTCTATATATATAAATATATACATACACACACATACAGATAAAAACAAACAATAATAGTGCAAAAAGACAATCATCTTAGTTTATTTAGGACTCTCAGTCTGATAAAGGTTCTTGAACCTAAACCTCACCCATTCCTTTTCTTCAGAGATGCTGCCAATTATATGTATATTGCACATAACATTTTATAAGGGTATGCAAAAAAACAAGACATTAATGCAAAGCCATAATTAGAAAATAAAAATGTGCCCTAATCAGTTTTATCAAACTAAAACACAATTTTCTGATTCTTCTACTCAATGTCTTGGCTGAGGAAGGCTAACATACAATATGCCTTTGTTTACTGCTCTATGTTACTACTTTCAAGGAGCTATGGACTTGGACAATGTATTTGGTGATCCATGTATCCATTAGCTTGCCATCCTTATCCTTCATCCTTACTGGAATATGCCAGTCCTGAACTCTGATCAGCTGACATATAAATGACTCCCACGTCAGATGTGAATTTACCAAATACCAACTGATCTCAATTTACTCTCCCTGGCTCCTCCCTAATCATGGTAAGCCTTACCTTAATTTAGTACCTCCATCCAAGGTTCAGACTTATTCATATTGATATCTATCTCAAAACTTATGGAGTTGTGATCATTGTTCCCAAAATGCTCTACCACTGAAAGATTAGTCACCTGGCCAGCCTCATTTCCCAACACAATGTCCATTACGGTCCTTCCTCAAGTTGATACTGTAACAGAAAACCTATTTGAATACATCTTACAAATCTGCCCCATCTAAGCCTTTTGTACTGAATAATTCCCAGTCAATATTAGAGAGCTTAAAGTCTCACGCTTTAACCCGAATGCTTTTGCATCTTTCCCCAATCTATCCAAGTCCCTCTATCTCCCGCTGGCTATTAGGAGGTCCATTAGTGCGACTGCACCTTTCTGATTTTTGTGCTCTACCCATATTGCCTCTGTAGATGAACCTTCCAGCATATCCTATCCGAGGGCCACTGTGACATTCTCGCTGATTAGTAAAGCATCTCTTCCACCTCTTTTACCTCCCTTTCTATCTTGTCTGAAACATTGAAACCCAAGAACATTAAGCTGCCAGTCCTGTCGTTCTTGCATCCAAATCTGTGCAATCCTTGATGATAGATGCTATCTTCTTAAGGCAGTGCATCATGTAGATGCTTTCATTGAATAGGAGGGCTGTACACATGGTGGCCTAGTCCACCACCCTCTGCAGCCTCTTGCATTCCTGCACGTTGGAATTGCCCTGGTCATGATAATACCAGTCAGCATATTTTCTATAGTCCTTCGAGAAAAAACTGAGTTTTTGTTGACTACCGAATCTCTTCAAACTTCTAAAAAAAACAAAGGCACTGCTGAACCAAATTGGTGATTGTGTCTATGTGCTGGTGCCAGGACTGATCATATTAACTGATATGTTAACCAGCAGGAATTTGAAGCTGCTCTCTCTGCAAACTGGCCCACCAATAAAAAAAAACTTGGTCTCTATATAACATTTCTACACCAGTGAGGCTAAACGCAGACCAAGGTGACTGCTTTGCAGAAGTCTCGTGTTTTATCTGCTAAGGCCATTTGGATTTCAAAGTTACTAGCAATTTTAATTTCCTGATCCAATTTCTACACCTACCTATATCTTCGCCCTTCTCCACTGCTATGGAGAGGCCAACAGCAAACTAGATCTGCATTATTTTATGCCTCGATGGAGAAGTACTTCCTTGATTGCCTGAACTTGAATACCAGTTTAAATTCCATTTGGAATATTTTGGAGGACCAAGAACCACTCATTCCATTATAGTCTTCATATAGAAGGCGTATGATATGCTTGCCTTCATTGCTAGGGGCATTGAATATAAGTCAAAATGTCATTATGCAGCTCTATAAGAATTTGATTAGGTCGCATTTGCAGTACCGCATGTAATTCTGGGGGCCCCATTACAGGAAAATGTGGTGGCATTGGGAGGGCGCAGAGGTGGTAAACCAAAATGCTGCCTGGATTAGAGAGTTTCAGCTGCAGGGAGAGATTGGATAGACTTGGATTGTTTTCTTTGAAATGTCAGAGGTCGAGGAGAGATTTGATAGAAGTATATACAATTATGAGAAGCATAGATAGGGTAGACAGTCAGAACTGTATACAAGGGTAGAAATGTCCAACACTAGAGGCCATAGTTATAAGATGAGGAGGAAAATTTAATGGAAGTGTGCAGGGCAAGTTGTTTTCTTCAGAGAGTGGTGTGGGACTGGAATGCATTGCCATGGGTGGTGGTGGAGGCAGATACGAATGTGGCTATAGATAGGAACACGGAAGTGCGAGGAGTAAAAGGATATGGATTATGTACAGGCAGATGAGATCAGTTAAACTATGCATCATGTTCGGCACAAATAATCAGCCTGTTCCTGTGCTGTAGTGTTCTACATTCTATGTACAGCTGAAACCCTTGCACAAGAAAGCTATGGCACATGTTTGAAAAATGTCAGTCTGTGGCCAGTGCATGATGAACATTACTGTAAACATTTTCTTCTGTAAGTGTGGTTACGCGGCCAACCAGAAGGTAAAGGCCTGCTCCAGCATTACCTAATGGACCAAACTGTATCAGAGCCGCTGCTGGCAGTCTTATAGTGAAGAATGAATCAGGACGTTTCATTCTTCCTAAACTTAAGTTCCTGTTTTTTTTTCTTTACGCGTCTAGGATGCTCCAGTGACCACCATCTTTGTCCTGGAGGCAGACACAAAATGCTGGAGTAACTCAGTGGGTCAGGCAGCATCTCCGGAAAAAAGGAATAGGTGACGTTTTGGGTCAGAACCTTTCTCCTGGGGGCAACCTCCAATCACCAAAGAGCCAATGGCAATCAAAAGCATGTTTTGCCCATTCTCAAATCTGTCCCAAGGGGATCCTGGTGAAACCATGTGGCAGTCCTAAGATCAATATGGTTTCTGTACACAAGATCCTGGACTGTATGCTCAACCACTTTAAATATTGTCGCAGTGAAACTGTGAGCGACAATGACGATATCCCTTGTGCAACACCAGATTGTTGTGCATTTTCACCCACTGAAGAATTTCTGGCCGTCTGGATTGACCTCAATTATCTTGAACAGTTTTCTTTCCCTTTTGAAAACCAAACCTGTCGCATTCTGTAAAATACAGTATCAAAAATGCTGGCAACGCCATTGAGTTTCTTTGCAGTCCAATAACTAGCAGTTTGAAAAAACAAACATTCACTATTACAATTTGAATATTTTTATTTGATATATTTCGGCTCAAGTTTTGGAATTACTTTGCTTAAACATTGAATGCTACATTATGATCCAAAAAACTGATTGTGAGTAACTCTGAGATCAATACAAGGAGGTAATTACTTCACTGTCATCCATGAACATGTCCTAAAAGTAGAAATGTACAATTGTAAATGCAAGAGCTAATCAAGCTCATTGACATTAAGTGATGAATTCTTTAAAATCATCCTCAGAGAAAGTCTTGCTCTATGTCACTGAGATTATTCTACAATTTTGTTTTACTCTGTTCCAGAAGTAGCTATGTAATTTTCTTTAAATTGACGAGCCTTTCCACTTCCTTCATGAAACGAAGACAGAGTTCATCTTGCCAGGGTAAGGCCACACACTGCACAGATAAAGGAAGATCAACACCTCCTGCCACAGCCTGAAATACAAGGAAATCAAACATATTAGTACAAAGAGTAGACCTAAGGGTCTCAAAAGAGACAAAGTGCTGGAGCAACTCAGCAGGTCAGGCAGAATCTCTGGAGCTCATGAATAGATGATGTACAGTATAGCCTGTATGATACGATACGATATAAGTTTATTTGAGGAAGTAGTGGTTTACTGAAGTGTTAAGTACTAACATTCTCCTCATATTCACATTTAAATCATTTAGATCTGTAGATACGTCTTCTCTGGGATCCATTTTTTATTATCCTGCTGAAGGCTAAAATGATAATCATCAAAATGTTGCACCATGTTTCTTTCTCATTGCCACATATTGTTTTCATTCCAATCTGTGTCTAAAGAAACATGCCATTCAGTCCAATGTGTGTTTCTGATATCGATACACCATTTGATTCCTCTTCAACTAAACCTATCAGCTTAATTCATTAATCTTTTATCTCTCACTTGATAATCCTTATCTTTCATCCTGTTTCCAGTAACAATCAATGCCATTACTTGCCTCAACTATTTCCTGTGACAGTGAGTTTGCGATTCTGAGACGGAAAGCAGAAAAGTACAAATCAGTCAAGTCAACATGTATCGTAAGAAAAATGTGAGAAGTTACTATTAAAGATGTTAAAGCAAGGCACGTAGAAAAGATCCATTTGATCAGCTAAAGTCAACAGGGTTTTGTGAAAAGGAAATCATCTATGGCCCACTGGAGTTTTTTGAAAAAATAATATATGCTGTAGATTAATGGGGAGCTGCTTGACCTCCCGCTATGGCGCAGCGGTAGAGTTGCTGCCTTACAGCGCCAGAGACCCGGGTGCGATCCAGACTACGGGTGCTATCTGACAGAGTTTGTTTGTTCTCCTTGTGACTACATGGGTTTTCTCCGGGTGCTCCGTTTTCCTTCCACACTCCAAAGACGTACAGGTTTGTAGGTTATTTGGCTTCTGTAAATTGTAAATTGTCCCTAGTGAGTAGGATTGTGCTAGTGTACGGGGTGATCGCTCATCAGCGTGGACTTGGTGGGCCAAAGGGCCTGTTTCCGAGCTTTATCTCAAAAGCCTAAAGTATACTGTACTTGGATTTTCAGAAAGCATTTTATGAGGCATTAAAACAAAGGTCATTGCAGAAAATAAAAGCTCGTGGTGTAGGAGGTAAATAATGCCATGGATCCAGATTGCCTGGCTGACAGGAAACAGAGAGTAGACATAAATGGAACTTTTTCTAGTTGGTAAGCGGGATCAGTGCAGAATCCACAACTTTTTCCAGTTTTTGTAAGTGATTTGGACGAAGGCTCTAAAGATACAATTATTAAATTTGCTAATGGCATAAACAGACCAAATGACTAAAGAGTTGGTGCAGGCTGGAGGATTTTAGGAAATTGGACCATTGGAATCTCTTCTGTGGCAGATGTGACCTGTATAAATGGGAGGGGTTGCGTTTTAACTGGAGGGAGACCAATATCCTTGTAGGGTGATTTGTGGGGAGAAGGCCATCCACACATTGCTTCTGAAAACTTTCCTGCACACTTAACAAATTCTGCCCAATATATTAATCCCTCAGCACTAAAGCAGTCCCATTCAACAGATTCAGATTTGTTTATTGTCAAATACACCAAGTGCAATGAAATTCCTTCTTCGTATGAAGCATTAGGGAAGTTGAATCTACTTACTATTGCAAAATTATTCTAACAACTATCTGTGATTTCTCTCTATATTTTTTTCTCTAATTCCCACTGCCTACTGAGGGGCTTATGGTACCATCCCACCAAAGTAATTCCCCCCTTTCTTATTTCTTTCTACACATATGGTCTCACTAGATGTTCTCTCCAGGATATCCTTTCTAACTGGATCTCCATTTGGAGAGGATATCCTAAATGGTGATCTATTCTGAATGGTCAAGCAACAGTATGTTCTGACATCATATTGCCATAATGTCCTCCCCAACCAATAATGCAACTCCCCTCCTCTCCTGCATCCGCCCTTGTCATGCCAGAAACATCAATGCCCCACAACATTTAGCTGCCAGCGATGCCAATCCCTTAACCATGTTTTGTAACAACTGTTACATCACAAGTCTATGTGGCAATCCCTGCTATACATCCATCCACCTTCCCTGTTAGGCTTCGTGTACTAAAATTTTCTTGTATTAAATCATCATGTTCCCTGTCTTGCCCTGACTGTCTTTCTATGGAACTTGCTTGTTCTAATCTCCATATTTGCTTTAACTTTACCATCTACTGGACTACTAATCTGGGTGCTTTGAGTTTAAAACAAAAAAGATTATATGAGGGAAGGCAGTGCTGCAGAGTCATGGTTACAATCAGACCAGTCATCATTTTGATGTTCATGCATCTTCCTAGTTTGCATGTATGGTCATATGTTCACCCTCTAGGCAACAACTCAAATGGGCTCAGAGGAAAATAAAACCAGAACTATGTCCTATCAGTCTTTGACAGGATCTGCTGAAAATTCCTCCCTCAATAACTTTGCTAACTCTATCATGCTGTTGTTGATCATATTCACATCATTATTAAATGCAAAACAACTCCCTTCTCCCAGCAGTTTAGTTTTTGATATACTAACAACGATTCAGTTTGTTTTATAATGCGCTCGGATTTCATAAGATATGCGAGTGGGTACAAAGAAATATCACTATCTAGCCACCGAGCAATAACGTCCTTTCAAGTCAATCAACAAAACAGAAATCATTTTATTAATATTAATGGTTAACTACTGGCATCAAATCTTTTACTCAGTGGAAAATGTGGTGCTTCTGTCGGAACTACAAAGCAAGCAGCTGATCCAGTTCTCAATGCCATGGCTCCCTCCAACTAACCATACCCAAGGTACAAAGCTCACCACTATTTGCTGAATTGGCACTGCAGTTAGTGATCTTTACATTTGACTAAACATTAACAAGCAAATTCAGATGTGAAGAAATACAACAAAATAGTACTGTTAATTTATCTACTGCACAGTTAATGCTACAGCCATTTTAATTTGTAGCACACATGCCTCTTAGTCAAAGAGTTGTGGGCTGGAGGAAGGGGGAAGCAACTGGGTAACACGAGCAAGGGAACTGGAAAGAAAGGCGAGCGCATGGAGAGGGGGGTTAAGACATGGTGGGGGGATACTTGAAATTGGAGAAGTCAACGTTCAAACCGCGACCATAGACAAGTGGACCATGAAAGGCAGTGGAGAAGGCCGGGGACAGAAAGGTCAGTATGGGAATAGGTACAGGAATTAAAATGACTAGCAACCAGGAGCACCGGCTGGCCCTGGTGGATAGAGCGCAAGTGTTCGGCTGGCCTATGGTCTTGCCGATGTAGAGGAGGCCACATCAAGAGTATCTCCAAACTAAACTCAACATCCCCGATCTCTTCCTCAAGAGAAACATAATAACCTCACAGAACAAATGAGCTAAGATTCAAATGAACTATATAGGAGTTAATTTTAGCATGTCGCAATCAAGAGTCAGGTCAAGAGTGTCTTATTGTCATATGTCCCAGATAGAACAATGAAATTCGTACTTGCAGCAGCGCAGCAGAATATGTAATCATAATACACTATCATGACATTACAAATAACTAGAATTGCATTGCCACCATTATATTGAAAGTGTTGCTGTGGTAAATGGTCTAGCAAGATTATTATGCTTCATATATTGCAAATTTCCAAGCTGATATCAATATTCTGAAGCAATGCACAGTAAACACATTCTGATATTTAATATTGTATGGGCGGCACAGTGCCGTAGTGGTAGAGTTGCTGCCTCACAGCGCCAGAGACCTGGGTTTGATCCGGACTAAGGGTGCTGTCAGTATGGAGTTTGTACGTTCTCCCCGTGACCGTGTGGGTTTTCCCCGGGTGCCCCAATTTCCTCCCTCATTCCAAAGACGTGTAGGTTTGTAGGTTTATTGGTTTCTGGAAATTGTAATGCGTGATTGCAGATCCACTTCTGTGACCAGCAGACAAAGAGTCGCCTGGCCTGGGCACCATCTTGGAGTCTGCCATCTAGTAAATTGCCCCTAATGTGTAGGATAGAACTAGTGTATAGGTGATTGTTGGTCGGCGTGGACTCTGTTGGCTGAAGGCCCTGTTTCCGTGCTGAGTCTCTAAACTAAACTAAAGATGGGTTTTACTCCCAGATGCACTGTACTAAAAACAGAAATCAATCAAATAATAGAACACTGACAAAACTGAATCAAATTTTGTCACACTGACCTTCTTGAACGTTTTGTCCCAGATATCATTCAGGTAACCGGTGTAATTCATCAGCTGTTTCTCATCATCCTCCGTTACACTGGTCACTGGCACAACGCCCGCAGGGAAATTTAACAGGTTGAAAATAATCATGCCGCTGGATGCAGCTGAAAGGAAAATATTTATAAAAACAATTTATCTGTCGCGTTATTGTCCTGAGTTTCACCAATCTCTTGTAATAACAACAGACACTCTGGATAATGCCCTGACGCAAAGCGAGAAATCGCGGTCATTGAGGAAAGATGGGAATATCTCAACAGGATTCGCAAAACATGGCCGAGGTGGCCATACCCAAAAGGAGCAGAATGATCTAAACATTATAAAATGCAAAAGCATCACAGAACTAGCACAGGTATCACAAAATACTGGAATAACTCAGCGGGTCAGGCAGCATCTAGAAGGGAATGGGTGACGTTTCGGGTCGAGACCCTTCTTCAGCCTGAAGAAGGGTCTTGACCCGAAACATCACCCATTGCCTCTCTCCTAGATGCTGCCTGACCTGCTGAGTCACTCCAGCATTTTGTGATACCTGCGATTTGTACCGGCATCTGCAGTTATTTTCCTACAGAACTAGCACACTTCATCCCTGTACACCATATTCTCTAGCCAGTTTGCATGGGAGTTTACTCCGCCAACATTGGCACACTTCCATGAGCACACACCTGTGGACCCAGTGTCCTGATTAACAAAAATTAGAAGCCGTTACACAAAGAAAAGCAATTTAACAAAAATTTCCAAGTGAGCAGTGTTCTCAGTATTCTGGGCATAACGATATGATTATGCACAGACAGAAAACTTATGAACTTGTGGATGCATTTAGTTTCATGGACATAATCTTAACTATTATAACAAATGCTGTTTATGCAGGACAATGAAATGTCTAAAACTATTGTGCATAGGGAGGAACTGCAGATGCTGGTTCAAACTGAAGATAGACACAAAAAGCTGGAGTAACTCAACGGATCAGACAGCATCTCTGGAGAAAAGGAATAGGTGACGTTTCAGGTCGAGACCCTTCTTCAGACTGAGAATCAGGGGAAAGGGAAACAAGAGATATAGACAGTGATGTAGAGAGATTTAGAACAAATGAATGAAAGATATGCAAAAAATTAACGATGATAAAGGAAACAGGCCATTGTTAGCTGTACCCTCGGTGAGAACGAGTACAGACAATGAGACTCAACCAGACGACTTTGAAGCTGGTACGCCGTGGGTGGGGGAAGGATGGAGAGAGAGAGGGAATGCAAGGGTTACTTGAAGCTACAGAAATCTGAAATCCCCTTTTCTGTGCATTGTGCATTGCTGTTTGGAATTTGTTTGTACAATGTACATGCCAACAAATTAAAGGTCTTAAAATTGGATTCCACTGTCTTGTCTAAAATTTAGCATTTTCAAAGTATATGGTTCATCAATAATGACTGCCTCCTAATTTACAAAATGTTGTGTTGTGACTATCTCTGTTTTCACTTGAAGATAGACACAAAATGCTGAAGTAACTCAGCGGGTCAGGCAGCATCTCGGGAGAGAAGGAAAGGGTGACAGTTCGGGTCGAGACCCTTCCTCAGACCCGAAACATCACCCATGCCTTCTCTCTCAAGATGCTGCCTGGCCCGCTAAGTTACTCCAGCATTTTGTGTCTACCTTCGATTTAGACCAGCATCTGCAGTTTTTTTTTCCTACACAGCTTACACTCAATGAATATTCTAGATCTAATGGAGGGGATATTACTGGTCTTTTTAGATAACCTATTGTTATTTAGAACTCAGAAGTGGATAAAACACATAATCAATTGCACCCATATCTTAAGTTAATTCACAATCATCTAGTAGAGATATATGTAACTCATCTGATAACCACTTACGTGAATCAAGTATCATTGAACTTTGACACCAAATAGTGAAGATGGTTGTGATAAATTGCAGCAGGATCTTGATCAATTGGCCAGGTGGGCTGAGGAATGGTTGATGGAATTTAATACAGAGAAATGTGAGGTGTTGGACTTTGGGAAGTCTAACATGGGAAAGACCTACACAGTGAATGGTAGGGCTCTGGGGAATGTTGTAGAGCAGAGGGATCTAGGAGTGCAGGTGCAGGGTTCCTTGAAGGTGGAGTCGCAGGTCGATTGGCATTTGACAGAAAGGCATTTGGCACATTGGTTTTCATCAGTCAGAGTATTGAGTATAGAAGTTGGGAGGTCATGTTGCAGATGATACAAAGTTGGGTGGTAGTGTGAACTGTGAGGAAGATGCTATGAGGTTGCAGGGTGACGGACAGGTTGTGTGAGTGGGCGGATGCATGGTAGATGCAGTTTAATGTGGATAAGTGTGAGGTTATCCACTTTGGTGGTAAGAATAGGAAGGCAGAATATTATCTGAATGGTGTCAAGTTAGGAAAAGGGGACGTACAATGAGATTTGGGTGTCCTAGTGCATTAGTCACTGAAAGGAAGCATGCAGGTACAGCAGGCAGTGAAGAGAGCCAATGGAATGTTGGCCTTCATAACAAGAGGAGTTGAGTATAGGAGCAAAGAGGTCCTTCTACAGTTGTACAGGGCCCTAGTGAGACCGCACCTGGAGTACTGTGTGCAGTTTTGGTCTCCAAATTTGAGGAAGGATAGTTTTGCTATTGAGGGCGTGCAGCGTAGGTTTACTAGGTTAATTCCCGGAATGGCGGAACTGTCATATGTTGAAAGACTGGAGCGACTAGGCTTGTATACACTGGAATTTAGAAGGATGAGAGGGGATCTTATTGAAACGTATAAGATTATTAAGGGGTTGGACACGTTAGAGGCAGGAAACATGTTCCCAATGTTGGGGGAGCCCAGAATCAGGGGCCACAGTTTAAGAATAAGGGGTAGGCCATTTAGAACGGAGATGAGGAAAAACCTTTTCAATCAGAGAGTTGTAAATCTGTGGAATTCTCTGCCTCAGAAGGCAGTGGAGGCCAATTCTCTGAATGCATTCAAGATAGAGCTCTTAAGGATATCGAAGTCAGGGGGTATTGGGAGAAGGCAGGAACGGGGTACTGATTGAGAATGATCAGCCATGATCACATTGAATGGTGGTGCTGGCTCGAATGGCCTACTCCTGCACCTATTGTCTATTGTTGCAGTTTTTTAAGACGTTGGTGAGGGCGCATTTAGAGTATTGTGTTCAGTTCTGGGCACCGTGTTATAGGAAATATGTCAAACTGGAAAGGATACAGAGAAGATTTACGAGGATGTTGCCAGGACTAGAGGGTCTGAGCTATAGGGAGAGGTTGAGTAGGCTGGGACTCTATTCCTTGGAGCGCAGGAGGATGAGTGGTGATCTTATAGAGGTGAGAGGAATAAACCGGGTAGATGCACAGAGTCTCTTTCCCAATGTAGGTGAATCGAGGACTAGATGACATAGGTTTAAGGTGAAGGGGAAAATATTTAATTGGAAACAGAGGGGTAACTTTTGTCACACAAAGGGTGGCGGGAGTATGGAACAAGCTTCCAGAGGAGATAGTTGAGGCAGGGACTACCCCAACATTTAAGAAACAGTTCGACAGGTACATGGATAGGACAGGTTTGGGAGCGATATGGACCAAATACAGACAGGTGGAACTAGTGTAGCTGGGACAAGTTGTCCGGTATGGACAAGTTGGGCCGAAGGGCCTGTTTCCACACTGTATATCTCTATGACTATGACTCTATTGTTATTTCTTTGACAGTTCTACTTTCTGGGGCTTTTCTATAGAAGTTTATCCTAAATTGTTGCCTACCTGACAATTTTCCTGCATATCCAATATTGAATGCAGGTCCTAATGATGGACAGAGTAAAACTTCAATCTGCTGATGTTTCCATGCATTCACATATTCATCACGGTATGCCTAGACAAAGCACAAGAATTCACCCTCATTTCTCTCAACAGTCTTTTTTTACCCTGAAAATAACTAACCAAGAAACAATGAGCAACCTAGTTCTTACTAAAGAGAAACAAGGAATTACAGATGCTGGTTTACACTAAGGGATACAAAGAGCTGAGTAAAAGTGGGTGGCACAGTGGCACAGTGGGCAGTAGAGTGGCACAGTAGCAGAGTTGCCACCTAACAATGCCAGAGACCCAGGTTTGATACTGACTACGGATGCTGTCTGTACCGAGTTCCTACATACTCCCTGTGACCGCATGGGTTTTCTGCAGGTGCTTTGGTTTCGTCCCAGATTCCAAAGATGCACAGCTTTGTAGGTTCATTGGCTTTTGTAAATTGTCCCTAGAATATAGAATAGAACTAGTGTACGAGTGATTGCTGGTCGGCGCAGACTTGGTGGGTCGAAGTGCTTGTTTCCATGCTGTATCTCGAAGCTAAACTAAACTGAACTCAGCGGGTTTTGCAACATCTCTGGAGAACATGGATAGGTGATGTTTTGGGTTGGGACCATTCTTCAGATTCAATTCATACTATGTCAGAAGGATGCCATTTGACCCATCACATCTATATCAGCTCCCAGCAAAATAAAAATCACTTTGTCCTATTCTTTCTCTTTTTTCCCTGTGCTCTACAAATTATTCTCTTTCACATGCCCATTAAATCCTCTTTGATTTTTTTATTTGCCTGCACTGAAGGGTAATTAACCTACATATTCCTTGTTTTTTTGGGGAGGAATTTGGGACATAGAGAGATGACATGAGGAGAACATGCAGGCTCCTCACTGACAGATCTGAGATCAGGACTGAACCAGGGTCCCGGAGCTATGAGGCAACAGTGCAAAAGGCATCCCCCACGTTTCAACAAACATGGCACCATGGCCGCAAAGTATCAATGGCAGAGTTCCCCTGCTCTAGGGATCTCTGAGAGACCCACCATTACGTGGCCTTAAAATGATTAGCTCTTTATGGCATTGTCCAAAAAAAAAAAGATGATTAATATTGTTGAGGAAATGCCCACTAGAGCCTACGAAGCTGTTAGATAGAGATTTAAGAAACTGCAGGAGCTGGTATCTTGAGCAGTACATAGAGAGATAGATTAGTTTGTTGCCATAAACACTAGGGTGCAATGAAATTCCTCATTCGAATGAAGCTCACAGTGTAAACAGCATACATGCAGTAATGATAAATAGAACAGTAAATACAAGGAAGTGCGAAATAAGATGGTACAAGATTGCAACGAAAAATAAGGGTGCTAAAGAATATTAAAGTACATATTCCATCACAGTACTTTAATATTCTTTAATACTCTTATTTCTCATCACAATCTTGCACTATCTTGTTTAGCACCCGTCCTTGGTAGCTACTGTTGTATTTATCATTACTGCATGTACTAAGACAGAATATGTACTTAAATATTCTTTAATATTGGTGGTGCAGGTATGTGGTACCTACACCTCAGTGATGTAAAGGGATAGTACATGACAACACCTCCGGGATGGAGGATGAAAGAGGTGATTGGTTCAGGAGTCGGATAGCAATAAGGAAGAAGCTAGACACAAAATGCTGGAGTAACTCAGCGGGTCAGGCAGCATCTCGGGAGGGAAGGAATGGGTGATGTTTCGGGTCGAGACCCTTCTTCAGACTGAAGAAGAGGAAGAAGCTGTTCTTAAGTCTGGACCTGCGAGCTTTTAAGTTCCTGTATCTTCTCCCAGAATGCAGAAGAGAGAAAAGGGAATAGTTTAACTCTCCAACTGAAACATGGAACAATTTATTGGGTCGTGCTAATTCTGCCTACTTCTGTGTTCTACAACTCTTCTGTGCCAATTCTATATTTCATAAATCAGAAGTAGTGAAATATTGGGAATGGTACTAGAAAGCTGCAATTTCAGCACAAGGACATTTTACTTGATTTTAAAGATAATCTGAAGTGAATATAGTTTAGTTCAGTTTAGTTTATTGTCACGTGTACCGAGGTACAGTGAAAAGTTTTTTGTTGCGTGCTAACCAGTCAGCAGAAAGACAATACATGATTACAATGAATCCATTTACAGTGAATAGTTACATGATAAGGGAATAACATTTAAAGCCAGCAAACTCTAGTCAAGGATAGTCCGAGGGAATCAGAGGTAGATAGTAGTTAGATGGACAGAGTTGTTTTTTATGTTAGTTCAAATTTATTCTATTTTTATTCAATGAATGTCAAACATTTTCCGTTTATTTACAAATCAGTATAGTATCGTCATCTGTGTTTGATCTTACCATAACTGCAATGTGGTGCTTCCACAGTTCCTGAATTGACCTTAAAAATATGGAAATAATAACATCAAAAATAGTTAGAAACAATTTTCTTGAATTTTATCACATTACACACCAATCCCACAGAAATGGAGGAGAAAGGAATGTGATATTGGGCGAGAACTGTTTTCAGAGAATTTTGAGGAGTTACACCTTTTTCTACGCAAAAGGTGGTGGGTGTATGGAACAAGCTGCCAGAAGAGTAAGTTGAGGCATGGGCTATCCCAACATTTAAGAAACAGTTGGACAGGTACATGGATAGTACAGGTTTGGAGGAATATGGACCAAATGCAGGTAGTTGGACTAGTGTAGCTGGGACATGTTGGCCGGAGTGGGCAAGTTGGGCCGTACGGCCTGTTTCCACTCTGTATCACTCTATGACTCTACGGAGGTTGGGAGGGACTGATAATATTCAACTTCTATCTCACAATAGAAAAATTCTGTTTTTTGCTATTTTCTTTAAACGTTTTACATCACTTGTCCAAGTTGTTTACTTAATCTTGTTCTCCAGAGAACTTCACCTTTTGAAACCTTTGAAGGATCAATTCTAACAAGAAAAAAATTGGCCAAAACCTGAACGAGAACTTGCACATATATACATACCTTTTCAATCTCTTTCTTAACTTATACTCACCCTAGTCCTGTTGTTGCCTTAAAGCCCGCAGCAACTCTGGGACTCTGGTAAAAGGAAAGTAAAATTAATTAACAGCCCTGACATAATTGAAAAGATTGGTTGTTTAGTTTCGATATACAGCATGAAAACAAGCCATTTGGCCCACCGAGTTCATGCTGACCATGGGTTATCCTTTCACACTGGTTCTCTGTTATCCCACTTTTGCATCTAGTCTCTACATACTAGGGGCAATGCAAGAGGCCAATTAACCTACAATCTCATCTTTGGGATGTGGGAGAAAACCGGAGCACCTGGAGGAAACCCATGCAGTCACAGGGTGAACATGCAAACACCACACAGAGAGCACCCGAGGTCAGAATCAAACCTGGATCTCTGGAGCTGTAAGGCAGCCACTCTACCAGCTGCACCACTATGCTACATCATAACCGCATTTATGGAAAGGTTAAAGTCTGCTTTATATGTTCTATTGTAAAAGACCAGACATTAGACCACAGCTATAGGAAAATGTTACTGTGCTAGAAATGTTGGGTGGCTCTTAAACTGCTGTCTTTCACCAGGCTTTAGAAGCCATGGAGTTCTGCTAAATGTCTTCAAACAGGAGGTAAGTGGTAGCATTGCCAAACTCCAAAAATTCAAAGATAAAAAGAGAAATCTGGTTACAAAACACTAACAAAGATATTAATAAATAAAATCAGATTTATGATTATGATTACTATATAATATAAATTATATTACAGGCACGCCCTGGGTTACAAACAAACTATCAACAAACAATTTTTCCATAAGTCAGAAATGTCCGTTTTCTATAGCTACTCATATCATATCAATCTGTATAACTTTCTATAATTCTTCCGTTTTGTTGAATATACTATGTTATAGAGAGACATAGAGTTATACAGCACGGAAACAGCTGTACTTGGCCCAGCTTCTCCATGCCAACAAAGATGCCCCATCTAAGCTTGTCCCATTTGCCCACATTTGGCCTATATACTAAACCTTTTCCTATCCATGTACCTGTCCAAGTGTGTGTCAAATGCAGTTACAGTACCTGCCTCAACCGCCTCCTCTGGCAGATCGTTCCATATACCCACTCTACCATCACCCATAATTAAACTGGTGGAACATATGCGGTAAGCAGTCGATAATGAACACCACAAAATATTTTTTATTATTATCTTGCAAAATTCTTAAAAAAATTCCCGAAGTCAGCTCATCCATAAACTGGGACCCCCTAAGCTGGATGAGAAATCACATCCTGCAGACCAGTTTTAAAAACTGCAAGACTCAAGGTAGATAGGTTATTGAGCCTTGTACCTAATGAAAATTGGAGGAAAGACTTAACAAGTTGGATTTTTAATTCTCTTTAGATATGCAGATTAATGTATACCGGAGGCTGCCTAAATAAGTAGAGAGGTTTACTGGTTAACTGTCAATTAGTTAGTCACTCCGTGGCTACAGTTTAGTTTAGAGATACAGCATGGAAATTGGCCCTTCGGCCTACCCAGTCCACACAGACCATTGATCACCCATTAACACTAGTTCTATGTTATCCCATTTTCGAATCCACTCCCTACACATTAGGTGCAATTTTGGAGGCCATTTAACCGACAAACCCGTACGTCTTTGGGATGTGGGAGGAATCCCAGAATACCCGGACGGAAACCACAGGGAAAACATGCAAACTCCATACAGACAGCACCCGAGGTCAACATCAAACCGAGGACTCTAGTGCTGCGAGGCAGCAGCTCTACCAGCAGCACCACTGTGCCACGCCCTGGTCCATTCAGTCAAGGTTCAGTCATGGTTCATTTATCCTGCATCGTATTTGTTCCTAACAGACAGCCAAGTCACATGGAGACACAAGGAACTATATTGGCCATTGGGTGATGGAGATATTTTTGCAGGCTGTTCAACAACCACAGAGTGAGTCAATCAGCACATTCCAGCAAATATCATTCTGTGAATGAAACTCTCACATAGTAGATCTGCAGGGTATCCAAGCAACCTTCTGTTGCCTGGACAGTTTGCCATTCTGGCTGGATTTATCATCTTGTACTGTACATTGCACAATACAAGGGGAAAATCCATACTTCTGCCAAGACAATATAGTAGATAAAGGCAAGAGAGAAGGAGCATGCTGATTAATTATGCTTTTAGCAGTCGGAATTCCTTGTCAGACGATCATGCAAGAACATTCCAGAGCACCCTGCAACCCTTTCCATTACCATATTTATTAAACCATCAGAGTGCCTCCCTTCATAGAACAGTACAGCACAGGAACAGGCCCTTCAGCCCACAATGTTCTTGCTGAATATGATGCTAAATGAACCTGTTTGGTGTCACCCCCGAGTATACTCAGGCCATGGCCAATAGTGAAAAGAAATCTTGGCAGCGAACAGGTTAAACCCTTCTGCCTCCATTCTCTGAGTATTTATGGGCCAAAATAAGCCTCTTCTAAGCCACTATTGTACCTGTTTCCACCACTAGCCCTAACAGCACGTTCCAGGCACCGACCACACTTTGTGTAAAGGTGGGCCGTGCATTCACTGCAAATATTAATACTAATACCAGATGCAAAAAACATTTTAAATCACTTGATTAATTAATGTATCCTAGTTAATAGCAATAATTAATCCTAATGATAACATTTTGGGCAACCTCTAGTGTCTGTATTTTGTGCTTATTTATTTTTGTGCTTATTTGCTTATTGCCCGGTACTTCAACAAAATGCATCCCCAGTGGTTGCAAGTTGGGAGATAAAAGATTCATCAGTTTTGGTAGTGGATATTCAGATGGCCAAATGTTAAAAAGATTTACATTACTTTTTACAATCTTCAGTTTAGTTTATTGTCACATGTACCGAGGTAGAGTGAAAAGCTTTTGTTGCATGCCAACCAACCAAACAGAGTACATGATTACAATCGAGCCATTCGCAGTTTATGGATACATGATAAGGGAATAACGTTTAGTGCAAAGTAAAGCCAGTAAGGTCCGATCAAGGATAGCCTGAGGGTCCCTGATGAGGTAGGTAGCAGTTCAGGACTGCTGACTGGTAACGGTAGGATGGTTCAGTTGCCTGCTAACAGCTGGGAAGTATCTGTCCCTGAATCTGGAGGTGTGCTTTTTCAGACATATATACCTTTTGCCTGATTGGAGAGGGGAGAAGAGGGAGTGGCCAGGGTGCGACTCGTCCTTGATTATGATGCTGGCCTTGCCGAGGCAGCGTTCTTAGCCATATGTCTGAGCAATAATCTTGGAGCCTCAGTGCCTTCTGGCCAATGTAGGGAGTATATACACAGCTGCCATCCATCTCCCCATCCCAACCCAGCAATGAATTATACTTACAAAAGGCTTCAAAATAAAATACAAGAGCTTCTTCATTACTCTGGGCAGAGCATGTGTAGATACTTGAGCTCTTATGTGAGGATCGATAATGTCGCCTTTACTGGAAAATACAAGTTTTTAATGACTTAGTTATTGTGTATTCACGAAGAATACATCACTATTTAAAAACAAAAACAGAGGATATTAGTGACATTTAAATATATCTCAGAGGCTGACAGCAAAAAACAATCAACATAAAAATCGATCTGTGTCAGAGTCATGGCGTCAACGAGCATGGAAACAGGCCCTTCAGCCCAACTTACCCATGCTGAGCTAGACGCCCATATACTGTGATTAAGTATTCATGGCGACTGACTGACTAAATTAGGTTTTGCTTCTTCTGCAAATGAGATTTCAGATGGTTTTGAGGTTCAAATCTTAAAAGTCTACCCCTTTTCTTTTACTGTATGTTTATGAACAACAGGCTTGTGAACAACAAATAACTAAGTGTTGTGCTTGAAGAGGGATTGAGCGGGTTGAGTCCATACTCATTGTAGTAGAATGGGAATTGACTCTATTGAAAGGTGTAAGATTCTGAAGGGAATAAATAGGGATGATACTGAAAAGATACTTCCCATAGTGGGGACATTGAGAACTAGACGACATATTTTCAGAATTAGTTGTTGTCCATTAATAATGGAGATGGGGAGGAATTTCCTCTCCCGAAAGTTCATAAGTGATAGGAGCAGAATTAGGCCATTCGACCCATCAAGTCTACTCTGCCATTCAATCGTGGTTGATTTATCTTTCCCTCTCAACCCCTGGCACCCATATTAATCAAAAATCTATGAATCTCTGCCTTAAAAACATCTATTGACTTGGCATCCACAGCCTTCTGTGGCAATGAATTCCACAGATTCACCACCCTCTGACTAAAGAAATTCCTCCTTAACTCCCTTCTAAAGGTACGTCCTTTTATTCTGAGGCTATAGCCTTTGGTCCTCGACTCTCCGACTAGTGGAAACATCCTCTCCACATCCAAGCAATTTAAAACTCAAGTCATCTCCTTTCAGAAATTTGTGCCTCCTTGGAATTCTTCACCATGGAGAGTTATGAAGATGTAGTCAAGGGAGAGATTGACATTACTTTGAACCACAAGGGAGTAGGCCAGAATGAGGAGAGAACTGGAATGTTGTGTTGAGGGTGAGATTGAATCAGCCCGAATTTACTGAGTGGCAAGGTATCACAAAATGCTGGAGTAACTCAGCGGGTCAGGCAGCATCTAGGAGAGAGGGAATGGTGATGTTTCGGGTCGAGACTGATCAGTCTGAAGAAGGGTCTCATAGAAACATAGATAATAGGTGTAGGCCATTCGGCCCTTCGAGCCTGCACCGCCATTCAATATGTTCATGGCTGATCATCCAGCTCAGTAACCTGTACCTGCCTTCTCTCCATACCCCCTGATCCCTTTAGCCACAAGGGCCACATCTAACTCCCTCTTAAATATAGCCAATGAACTGGCCTCAACTACCTTCTGTGGCAGAGAATTCCACAGACTTACCACTCTCTGTGTGAAGAAATGTTTTCTCATCTCGGTCCTAAAAGACTTCCCCCTTATCCTTAAGCTGTGACCCCTGGTTCTGGACTTCTCCAACATCGGGAACAATCTTCCCGCATCTAGCCTCTCCAACCCCTTAAGAATTTTATATGTTTCTATAAGATCCCCCCTCAGTCTTCTAAATTCCAGCGAGTATAAGCCTAGTCTATCCAGTCTTTCTTCATATGAATGTCCTGCCATCCCAGGGATCAATCTTGTGAACCTTCTCTGTACTCCCTCTAAGGCTAGAATGTCTTTCCTCAGATTAGGAGACCAAAACTGTACACAATACTCCAGGTGCGGTCTCACCAAGGCCCTGTACAACTGCAGCAGAACCTCCCTGCTCCTATACTCAAATCCTCTTGCTATGAATGCTAACATACCATTCGCTTTCTTCACTGCCCGTCTCGACCCGAAACGTCACCCATCCCCTCTCTCCTTGATGCTGCCTGACCTGCTGAGTTACTCCAGCATTTTGTGATACCTTCGATTTGTACCAGCATCTGCAGTTATTTTCCTACACAACTTACTGAGTGACAAAGTGTGCTGAAGGAGCTGATTGACCTTCTCACACTCCAGTTTCTCATGTTCTTATGTTCAGTAGGACATGAATTGACCGAAACGTAAGCTATTTATACTACATCAGCCCATTATTGAATAAAGAATAAAACCTAAAGCAAACAAAGGAATCAACTTATGTTGTGGAAGGTTTGCAGGTTTCTGTAAGGAAATTTACATGAACTGTAAATCACTTTGAATAATGAAATTTCAGCTTTGAGGTTGCATTTGCATTTATCAGCGGACTCCTTATAAAACCAAATAATTCTAAAAGAGTAGTTTAGGGCTTGCAATATCATTCCTCAACTTAGTACTTAGTACAATCAGTCCAAAGAAGGGTCTCGACCCAAAATGTCACCTATCCACATTCTCCAGAGATGCTGCCTGGCCTGCGGAGTTACTCCAACAATTTGTCTCGTTTTTGTAAACCAGCTTTGTTCTTTGTGTCTCCTTTAGTACTTAGCCCATTGTTCAAGGAGAACAATGCTTAAATGTCAGGTAAATGTGACTTGAAATTGTAACTCAGCTCTTTCTTTCAGTATTGGGATTGGCATTGGTTCATTATTGTCACACATACTGATATATGGTGAAAATGTGTTTTTTTGTGCTATACATCCACATCATAACGCACATGAGAATATTGGATCGTGCAACAGAGAAAATGAACAGAGTGCAGCATATAGTTCTGCAGCTTACAGAGAAAGTGCAGATAAAACAAAAGTACAAAGGCTGCAACAAGGTAGATTAGAAGATCAGGTATTCATCCTTAGCATATCAGAGATCTATTTAAGAGTCTGATAGCAGCAGGGAAGAAGCTGTTCTTAAATTTAGTGGTATGTGTTTTCAAGCTTTTGTATTGTCTGCTTGATGGGACAGGGGAGAATAGAAGATGACCGGTGTGAGGTGGCCTTGATTATAGTGGCTGCTTTTGTGAGGCAGCATGAAGTATAGTTGGAGTCATTAGGGGGAGGATGATGTGTGTGCTGCACTGGGCTGCATTCACACCTCTCTGCAATTTATTGTGGCCTTGGGCAGAACAACGGCCACACCAAGCTGCGATGCAATAAGATGAGATGTTTTTTATGATGTATCTGAGGGGTAAGAGTCATTGGAAGCATGCCGAATTTCCTTAGCCTTCTGAGGTTGCAGAGGCATTAATGTGCTTTCTTGGCCAGAGTGTCAATGTTGCTGGAATAGGACAAATAGGTGGTGATATTTACACCCAGGAACTTGAAGCTCTGAACCATCTTCACTCTAGTACCATTAGTACAGTCTGGAGCGTGTACATCACTCCACTTCCTAAAGTTGATGACGAGCTCCTTTGTTTGGCTGACATTGCAGGAGAGGTTGTTGTCTTGACACTATATTACTAAGGTTCTTATCACCTTCCTCTGCTCTGTCTCATCATTATTTGAGATTTGGCCCACTACGACGGTATCATCTGTAAACTTTTAAATGGAGATAGTAAAAAAATTTGCACACATTTGTAATTGTAGATGGATTATAAAAAGAGGCTAAGAATGCAGACTCTCTTGAGAATAATTGTGGATGATGTGTTATTGACTATCCTGGCTGATTGCAATCTATGGATCAGGAAGACAAGGATCCAGTTGTTCAGGGGTGCTAAGTCCTAGGTCCAGGATTTTGGAGAAGACATTGACTGGAATTATGGTGCAGAAGGCAGAGTTCAAAATGTAAGATGAGTGGAATGACACCAGCCACCCCTATCGTCACTGTCACAAATGTCACATCAGCCGTGCAGAGAGCGACCCCACGAAAGGTGACTGTCTGGGATGGAGTCCGCAGACATGTCCTCAGAAACTTCATGAACCAGTTGGCAGGGGTATTGAGCTTGTCAGGGAGGGATGCGTGGTCACCAGCGATATGGCCCGACTTAACTTTGTCTCTTGGCATCCTTGATGGCTTTGCGAGGTTCATACCTCCATTTCCTGTGCAGGTTGGAAGGGGTTGAGCTTATCATGGAGGGTTGTGTTGTTGGCTGTGATACTGCCCAACTTCACTTTGTCGCACGTTATAGTCTTGCCACAATCTACAGGTGCCTGTGTGGTTAGTCTGGGACAGAAAATGTCTCTCAGCATCCCTGATGGTTTTGCGGCCTTGCCTTGATTTCCCACACAGGTCGAGATCACCCAACTTGAGTCCTTGAATATCGATCTTCCTGACTTGACAAGCCCCACATTCCTTTGTCTCGGTTCTTACTAATGGCTCCGTTTCACACACTGATCAGATAATCTTGTTTACAGTTTATCTCCACAGTCACGCAAGAGACTGCAGATACTGGAAACCTGAGCAAAACACAAAGCACTGGAGAAACACAAAGCACGTGTCAGGCAGTATCCTGTGGAGGGAAAGGACAGGCCTCGATTCGGGTCAGGACCCCTCTTCAGTCTGGTCAGTCTAAAGAAGGATCCTGACTCAAAACATCGCCTCTATCCATTCCTTCTCTAGATGCTGCCTGACCATTTGAGTCCCTGCAGCACTTTTTTATCTTTTTATCCCCATGGTCATCTCAGTTTTACTTTATCAGGGACATTGTCTTCCCCCAACCTCCCAGCTAATTTGGTAAGATTTTAGAGTCAATTATAAAGGTTAAGGTTACGCAGTACTTGGAAGTTCACGATAAAATAGACCAAAGTCAGCATGGTTTTGTGAAGGGAAGATCTTGCCTGATGAATCTGCTGGAGTTCTTTGAGGAAGTTAATAGCAGGACAGACAGAGAAGAGGATGGAGATGTTGTTTACCTAGGTTTTCAGAAGGCCTTCGATAAGTTGCCGCACGTCAAGCTGCTAAGGAAGATGAGAGCCCATGGTGTTGAAGGGAAGATACTAGCATGGATAGCATGGATAGTTGGCTGGATGGCAGAAGGCAAAGAGTTGCAATAAAAGGCACTTTTTCAGGTTAGCTGCCAGTGATTTGTGGAGTTCAGCAAGGATCGGCGCTGGGGCCATTTCTCTTAATGTTGTACAGTATTGTAGCGACCATAGAGAATGGTCCAGGTCGTCGAACCCTCGGATTGGCCAGCGAGGTCACGTGTGAACGCGACCATGGGGATTGGTCCAGGGAGCGACATCGCTGATTGGCCAGCGTGGTCATGTGCGCTTTTGGCGCCCGAAATGTTCAGTTCGGCGAAGTCTTCGAAGAAGACAGTAAGTTTTTGATGGTTGTCCTTTACCTTGTTGTTTAACTCTGTATTCGAATATTGCGGCTGCAATAAACTTCTTCTACAACCAACAAGTTTTCGGACTCGCCATATTGGTGACCCCGACGTGATCTGGACGATCACCGACTATGCAGGAACACGACGCCTCGTTGTTGATGGCCGCGCCGGGCACACCGGAGTTAAGCGCGGTAAGCGTTCACCTTCCGTTGTTTTGGACGCATGCACCGCAATCTTGGTTTATCCACACCGAAGCTCAATTTCATATAAAGAAGATATCGGACGACTCCACGATGTATTACTACCTCGTCAGCGCTCTATCGTCGGAGACGACCACGCGCGTGATGCGGTTCATCGTTAATCCACCTGCGGAAAGCAAGTACGAGGCCATGAAGAAAGTGTTACTGCGAACCTTCGGGTTTAATAAGCATGATTGCGCTGCAAGACTTCTGCACCTACCGGATCTTGGAGACCGACGGCCTTCCGTTCTCATGTCCGAAATGATGATGCTAGCCGGTGAGCATACGGATTGCCCTATGTTCGAACAGGCATTCCGAGAGAAGCTTCCTGAGGATGTCCGACTGCTGGTCACGGATTGTTCTTTTAAGGACCCCGAAGCATATGCAGCGAAAGCGGACGCGCTCATAGCGGCTAAAAACAAGGCAAGCGGTTCGATCAACAAGGTCTCGACATCAGTGACCACGCCACAGCGACATCAAGATGGCGCCGCGTCTCCCGCCAATTCTCCGAAAGCCCGCCAAAAAGATCCGCACAAGCGCAGCTGGTGCTATTATCACCTACGATGGGGTAGCGAATCCCGCAACTGCCGCTCGCCTTGTACCTTCGCGGGAAATGCCTCGGCCGATCGTACATAGGGGCAGTTACGATTGGCCAGAACCGACGCCTCTACGTCCATGATCGATTCACGGACACAGAATTTTTGGTGGACACGGGAGCCATCGTCAGTATAGTGCCGCCGACCGACCTCGAAACCAGATCGGGTAAGACAGGTCCCACCCTCATCGCGGTTAATGGCAGCCCCATTCGCACTTTCGGTATACGGAAGATGTCCCTTGTGTTAGGCCTCCGCACGTACGAATGGCCATTCATCATAGCCGACGTCAGACAAGCGATCCTGGGCGCAGATTTTCTCTGGGCTTTTTCACTGGTCCCTGATGTCCGCGGTAACGACCTCCGACCTTCCGCCGGAGATGAGCCCGTCGCTCCGACAATCGCCTTCCCGCCCAGCCCTACTGTCCAGGCCGTCGTCGCGGCCCCTGACTCGTATGCTGAGATCCTGGCGGAGTTTCCAGAGCTGCTCATTCAACGTTTTGACACGTCTTCGGCCAAGCATGGCCTGGTCCATCACATCCGCACCGAAGGCCCTCCCGTTTTCGCTCGGGCCAGGAGACTACCGCCAGACAAACTGGTGGTGGCACGGGTGGAGTTCAGGAAGATGGAGGAAATGGGAATTGTCCGTCAGTCTGACAGCCCGTGGGCCTCGCCGTTACATATGGTCTCCAAGGCATCTGGGGGGTGGAGACCATGTGGCGATTATCGGCGTCTCAATGCTGTCACCACGGCTGATCGCTACCCCATACCGCACCTACAGGACTTTTCGTCTGGGCTGGAAGGAGCGGTGGTGTTCTCCAAAATCGATTTGGTGCGAGGATACCACCAGATTCCGGTGCGACCGGAGGACATACAGAAAACTGCAACGATTACTCCGTTCGGGTTGTTTGAATGGTTGCGTATGCCTTTCGGTTTAAAGAACGCGGCACAGGCTTTCCAACGACTGATGGACCGTGTGGGCCGGGGTTTACCCTTTTTGTTTATTTATTTAGACGACATCCTGGTCGCCAGCCCCTCAGTGCAGGAACACCAGGTCCACTTGCGGACCGTGTTCCAGCGGCTCCAAGACCACGGGCTCATTATCCAACCCTCCAAGTGTCAATTCGGCCTCCCTGCTCTTGATTTTCTAGGGCACAGAATTACCCCTGCCGGCGCCTCCCCTTTGCCCGAGAAGGTGGAGGCTATCCGGGCATTTCCCAGGCCCACCACAGTAAAAGGGCTACAGGAGTTCGTAGGCATGGTTAATTTCTACCTTCGGTTCGTTCCGGCAGCTGCGCGAGTCATGCGCCCGCTTTTCCAATGCATTGCAGGAAAACCGGTAGAGTTGATATGGTCCCCGGCCGCAGAGTCGGCTTTTACAGCAGCTAAGGCAGCCTTGGCAGACGCCACCATGTTGGTCCACCCGAGCCCCTCCGCCCCCACGGCCCTGACGGTTGACGCCTCTGACGTGGCGGTGGGCGGGGTTCTGGAGCAGCAGGTCGGTGGCCGTTGGCAGCCTTTAGCGTTTTTCAGCCGGCAACTAAATTCGGCTGAGCTGAAGTATAGCGCATTTGACCGAGAGCTTCTGGCTCTCTATTTAGCTGTTCGTCATTTCAGGTACTTCCTTGAGGGCCGCCCATTTGTGGCCTTTACGGACCACAAACCATTAACATTTGCATTTTTTAAATTGTCTGACCCATGGTCGGCCCGCCAGCAGCGGCACCTGACTGCTATCTCCGAATTCACCACCGATGTCCGTCATGTCGCGGGTAAGCTTAATGCCGTTGCTGACGCCCTGTCTAGACCTGCTTTTTCCCCTATTTCGGCGGTGGACTGCGAAGTGGATCCCCAGGAGCTTGCGGAGGCACAGCTTCTAGCGGATACCGCTTCGGCATACCAGTCCACCACTTCGGGATTGAAGTTGGCCCAGGTAGCTTGTGGGTCGGAAGGCACAAAAGTCTGGTGCGATGTTTCTCTTCCCTGTCCCAGGCCGGTAGTACCGCCCTCCCTTCAGCGCCGGGTTTTCGATGCCATTCATGGGCTGGCGCACCCGTCCATCCGCTCCACCTCTGCTTTGGTAGCAGCTCGGTTTGTCTGGCATGGCCTACGGAAACAGGTAGCGGGTTGGGCGCGTTCCTGCGTTCCCTGTCAGACCGCTAAAGTCCAGCGCCATGTCCAGCCCCCCGTACAGGATTTCGAGGTCCCAGCAGTTCGTTTTTTCCACATCCACGTGGATTTGGTCGGGCCTTTGCCTTCCTCCCGGGGCTACACCCACCTCCTCACGGTGGTGGATCGGTTCACCCGGTGGCCAGAGGCTTTCCCATTGTCTGATATTTCGTCAGCGTCTTGTGCTAGGACTTTGGCCCTTCATTGGGTAGCTCGTTTCGGGGTCCCGGCAGTTATTACCACTGACAGAGGGCCACAGTTCACTTCGTCCCTCTGGGCCGCGCTCGCAGAACTGTACGGTTCCAAGTTACAACCCACTACTGCATATCACCCCCAGGCAAATGGACTCGTAGAAAGGTTCCACCGTCAACTTAAGGCGTCCCTCAGTGCAAGGCTTGAAGGCCCGGACTGGGTAGACCAGCTCCCTTGGGTTCTTTTGGGCATCCGGACTGCTCCTAAGCTAGATCTCGGTGCATCGTCCGCGGAGCTAGTATATGGCTCGACACTTCGAGTACCCGGAGATTTGTTTCTGGACCCTTCAGACCAGCTGCCTACAGTCCCATCAGTGTTAGCATCTCTCCGGGAACGGGTGGGCTCCCTGGCTCCAGTTCCGACTTCACGTCATGGGTGTCCCATGGTACATGAACCGCCTTCCCTGAAGGACTGTGAGTTTGTTTTTCTGCGAAAAGATTCCCATCGCGCCCCGTTGCAGAGGGTCTATCAAGGGCCATTCCGGGTTTTGCGTAAGGGAACGGCTACCTTCACCTTAGACATGTGCGGCAAGAGTGAGCTCGTCTCGGTGTCCCGGCTCAAACCTGCACATTTGGATCCGGATCAACCAGTCCTGGTCGGTCAAACCCCTAGGAGAGGCCGACCTCCGTTAGTTCCGCTCAGTCCAGGACCCCCCGTTCCGGCAGTTCCTCCAGGACCCCCCGTTCCGGCAGTTCCTCCAGGACCTCCCGTTCCGGCAGTTCCGCCAAGTCCGGAACCCCCGGCTCCTGTGGTTCAGGCTGTCCCTCTCCGTACTCGTTATGGTCGCGAAATCCAGCTCCCTGCTAGGTTCCGCACCTCGGGTTCTGGGGGGGGTCATGTAGCGACCATAGAGAATGGTCCAGGTCGTCGAACCCTCGGATTGGCCAGCGAGGTCACGTGTGAACGCGACCATGGGGATTGGTCCAGGGAGCGACATCGCTGATTGGCCAGCGTGGTCATGTGCGCTTTTGGCGCCCGAAATGTTCAGTTCGGCGAAGTCTTCGAAGAAGACAGTAAGTTTTTGATGGTTGTCCTTTACCTTGTTGTTTAACTCTGTATTCGAATATTGCGGCTGCAATAAACTTCTTCTACAACCAACAAGTTTTCGGACTCGCCATAGTATATTAATTATTTTAATGAGGGGATTGAAGGCTTTGTGGCCAAGTGTACAGATGATGCTAAGATAGATGGAGGGGCAGGCAGTGTAGAGGAAGCAAGAACTCTCAAGAAAGACTTGGACAGGTTAGGAGAGTGGGCAGAGAAGTGGCAGATAAAATTTGGTATAGCAAAGTGCGGAGTCATGCATTGTGGTAAAAAGAATAAAGGCATAGATTATTTTCTAAGTGGAGAGAGAATCCAGAAATCGGAGGTGCAAAGGGACTTGGGAGTGCAGGTGCAGGACTCAAAAAAAGTTCACTTGCAAGTTGAATCGGTAGTAAGGAAGGCAAATTCAATGCTAGCATTTACATCAAGAGGACTGGAATGCAAAAACAGAGATGTAATGCTGAGGCTCTATAAGGCGCTGGTCAGGCTGCATTTGGAGTACTGTAAGCAAATTTGGGCCCCATATCTGAGATGGGATGTGCTGGCTCTGGAGAGGGTCCAGAGGAGGTTTACAAGAATGATTCCAGGAATGAGTGGGTTAGCATATGATGAGCGTTTGACAGCACTGGGTTTCTACTCGCTGGAGTTTAGAAGGTTGAGGGGGGACCTCATTGAAACTTACAGAATAATGAAAGGCATAGATAGAGTGGATGTGGAAAGGATGTTTTCACTGGTGGGAGAGTCTTGGACCAGAAGTCATAGCCTCAGAATTAATGGGTGCTCTTTTAGAAAGGAAGTAAGGAGGAACATCTTTAGTCAAAGGATCGTTAATCCGTGGAACTCATTGCCACAGCGGGCTGTGGAGGCCGTCAGTGGATATTTTTAAGTCAGAGATAGACAAGTTCTTGATTAGAATGGATATCAAGGATAATGGGGAGAAGGCAGGAAAAAGGGATTAGGAGGCAGAGATCAGCCATGATTGAATGGTGGAGTAGACTCAATGGGCCAAATGGCCTAATTCTACTCCTATAACTTGTGAACTTGTGAAATTTACAAACTTTTGTTTCCTTTGCAGTTCTCACAAAGGGTCTCTGACCCCAGATGTTGACATGGTTTCTTTGTACATAGGCGCAGCTTGACCGGCTCAGTATTTCCAACATTTTTTAGTTTTGGATGAAGTGGATTATTGTTAAGATATGAGGAAGCTGAAAATTAGATGGCATATTAAAGATACACAAATCATTATGAGACCAAACGCTTGACTCTCGAGTATATTTCTGGAGTAGAAACTACTATATCCTTTTATAATTATTTTCTGACTTTCATTAACACACCCAATTTAGTCTTAGGGCTTTGCTCCAGCCTTCTCCACCTGTACCAAAAATAAACTCATTGCATAAAAATTGAAATAAAAGCAATTCATAGAAACCTAGAAAATAGGTGCAGGAGGAGGCCATTCGGCCCTTCGAGCCAGCACCGCCATTCATTGTGATCATGGCTGATCGTCCCCAATCAATAACCCGTGCCTGCCTTCTCCCCATATCCCTTGATTCCACTAGCTCCTAGAGCTCTATCTAACTCTCTCTTAAATCCATCCAGTGATTTGGCTTCCACTGTGGCAGAGAATTCCACAAATTCACAACTCTCTGGGTAAAAAAGTTTTTTCTCACCTCAGTTTTAAATGGCCTCCCCTTTATTCTAAGACTGTGGCCCCTGGTTCTGGACTCGCCCAACATTGGGAAAAATTTTCCTGCTTCTAGCTTGTCCAGTCCTTTTATAATTTTATATGTTTCTATAAGATCCCCTCTCATCCTTCTAAACTCCAGTGAATACAAGCCTAGTCTTTTCAATCTTTCCTCATATGACAGTCCCGCCATCCCAGGGATCAATCTCGTGAACCTACGCTGCACTGCCTCAATTACAAGGATGTCCTTCCTCAAATTAGGAGACCAAAACTATACCCAATACTCCAGATTCATGAATTAATATGTTTCAATATTGTAAATTCAAGTCCACTGAGGTTACCTACAGGTTTTCCAGGAATGTCGTACCACCGTCTGCAAGAAGTCCCTGAAATATTATTTCATTCATAGCATAGAAAGTTTTTGGTGGCGTGAATGATATCAACTAAAAGTGGGAGAAACAAAAAGTAAATGTTTAATATATTAAAAATAAAACACAATCAGACCAATCGATAGATGAAAATGGACATTTGCACCACACGCTATACCGAACAAATCCCTCTTCAAGACCCTGAAGCTTCCACCATAAATACTACACATTTCTCCAAAAGAAATGAGCGAATCAGTGAGAAACTGGCAGTTAGAAAGTGAAGTCGCAAAATTATGGTTGAGTAAAGCGAGGTAAGCATGGATCAGTCAAGATTATAAGAATATGCTTTTCAGCATGGCTGATGAGGCATGGGTTGTACAAGATATAAACAGGGTATAAACTCCACCCTATGTGAAATAAATAGCTCATTTGTTATTTTCCAAGTAATTCTGTTCAGTTCCTAGCCTTTTAAATTACCCTAACATGCAAATACCCCCGAAGCCTTTTAAATGGCCCTAGCATGCAAAAGCCCCTGAAAAAAATGTCCAGATCAACTTCTTAATTGGTTTGGAAAAAAAAAGTTAAAAAAGAAAGCTTGCTAGTTTCCACCTATTTTATATAAACAAAAAAAGGGCACATAGCCAAAATAGTCAGTTTGCAATAAACTCTTGAAAGTTACAGGGAACACTTTTCAATCCTTGCTCTAAGGATAATTGAGAGGCTCAACTGTGTTTGCTGTGAAATAATGACACCTCCGTCCCAAAGGAAAACTGTTCATCCTTGCCCAAATGATCACATAAACGACCACAGAAATAGTGTTCCGGGAAATGACAAATGCACAATTCTCAATCTGCAAAGTAACTTGGCAAGAGCTTTACAAATCATCTCATTTCTCAAGCACTCTAAGATAACCAACCAGGATCTGGAGTCCTCAACTGTGTTGCACAACTTCTCAAACTTGGGTCTATTCTCACATCACTGTGCGGCACGGTAGCGCAGCGGTAGAGTTGCTGCTTTACAGCGAATGCAGCGCCGGAGACTCAGGTTCGATCCTGACTACGGGTGCTGCACTGTAAGGAGTTTGTACGTTCTCCCCGTGACCTGCGTGGGTTTTCTCCGAGATCTTCGGTTTCCTCCCACACTCCAAAGACGTACAGGTATGTAGGTTAATTGGCTGGGTAAATGTAAAAATTGTCCCTAGTGGGTGTAGGATAGTGTTAATGTACGGGGATCACTGGGCGGCACGGACTTGGAGGGCCGAAAAGGCCTGTTTCCGGCTGTATATATATGATATGATATGATAAAGCTCTTTTGAAATTAAACAGTTGTATTTCCCATTGCTCTGGGAGTGCAACTGGGTGGAACTGAAATGTTTAACGCCCACAATCCACCTTTAGACTTCAGAGATGCAGTGCAGAACCAGGCCCCGCGGCCCACTGAGTCTGTGCCGACCAGCAAACATTCCATACACTAGCACTATCCTACACACCAGGGACACACCAGGGACCAAAACCGGAGCACCTGGAGAAAACCCACATGGTCACAAGAACATGCCAACTCCATACAGACAGTGCCCGTAGTCAGGATAGAACCTGGATCTTTGGTGCTGTAAGGTAGGAAATCTACTGTTGCACCACTGCGCCGCCCCAATGCATTTCAGAAGCTCGAGAATAAAAAGTGCATAGCTTTCAGTTTATTCCTGCTCTCATATGGTTTAGATTTGTGCCCCCATTAAATGGAAATAACTTATTAATTTCTCCCTTAATAATAATTTAGATGTAGTTGGTTGTTTGAGTTGTTAGGATCGGATGAATGGTTGACCATTTAGGGTGATGTCAGTTAGCATTAAACATCTCAACCATACATCAGTCCAAGAGCAATCTATCCTTCCTGCACTGTGGAAGGTGGAACTGCATCCAGTCCTCAACATGGTCCTCAGATTCATATCAGTGTAGCATCAATCATGGAATCATAAATATTTCATGGTGCGGAAAGAAGTCATTCAGTCCATCATGCCTGTGCTGGCAAGGAACAGCTACTCAAAGTAATCCCACCTCCCAGCATATGGGTTACAACACCTAAGGCCCACATCCAGGCACTTATTAAATGCGATGAGTATTTCTACCTCTACAACTATTTCAGATCCTCTGGGTGAAAGTATTTTTCCTTACCTCTGTCTAATCCTTAAATTCATTTAAATGTGTAAATTCTGTATTTTAACCCTTCAACTGAGAGGGTCTTTCCTATGTACTCTATCCAGGCCCTCATACAATCTACTTATTTTTATTCAGGGCACTGAGATAAAGCCTTTTCGCAGTTTTAATTATTTACACAAAGGGGCTGTCTTGTTCACCACTTTGTGTCCTGATAGTCATTTGATCTTATATTCATTAATAATTGATATCACAGAGCATAGATCATCTAAATAATGTACCTTAAGGAAATGAATAAACTGGATACCTACAGTCCTTGTAAATGCAACAACTACATGAAAAGGTTCAGGAAAGGACTCTGCACAATTCTCCTTTGATCTTTAATTCTCCTCTCTGCTTTGAATGTATTAAAGCAAGATCCAGGAGAATGATATACAATTAATTTCTGCCCTTACCTACTTTCTATGACACCTAAGGTCCACATCTATGATGCAAGATATATTCTGCATGTAAATACTAACTAAGGCCTACGGTTTAGTTGCCAGAGATGGTTAGTGAATTTGCAGATGATAGAAAGATATATGTAAGAATTAGGAACGTGAAAATTAATACATTTCTGCAAAGATATTTAGATATTAAAATCTGTTAAAATTTTTACCTAGGCACCATTTTCATAGGTTCATATTTTACTCACTAACCGATCAATTTAACAACTTTACACACAGCATGTAATATTATATCAATTAAACAAAACAAATGTTTCAGGCTTTGATACAGGTTTTAGATTTCCTTTGGGATGTAATGGTTGAGGAAGTGGTGAGGTGAAGGGGGAAGAATGTGGATGAATTAAGAGTCTTACGTGAAATTAAATAATTAGAGTCACAGAGTCATACAGTGTGGAAACGGGCCCTTCGGCCCAACTAGCCCACACCGGCCAAAATGTCCCAGTTACACTAGTCCCACTTGCCTGCACTTGGTCCACATCCCTCCGAACCTGTCCTATCCATGTACCTGTCCAACTGTTTCTTAAACGATGGGATAGTCCCAGCCTCAACTACCTCATCTGGCAGCTTGTTCCATACATCCACCACCCTCTGTGTGAAAAAATTACCTTTCGGATTCCTATTAAATCTTTTCCCCTTCACCTTGAACCTATGTCCTCTGGTCCTCGATTCCCCTACTCTGGGCAAAAGACTGTGCATCTACCCGATCTATTCCTCTCATGATTTTGTACATCTCTAAAAGATCTCCCCTCATCCTCCTACGCTCCATGGAATGGTGACCCAGCCTGCTCAATCTCTTCTGAAAAGCTCATACCCTCCAGTCCTGGCAATATCCTCGTAAATCTTTTCTGAACCCTTTCAAGCTTGACAATATCTTTCCTATAACATGGTGCCCAGAACTGAACACAATATTCTAAATGTGGTCTCACCAACGTCTTATGCAAATGCAACATGACCTCCCAACTTCTATACTCAATACTCTGACTGACAAAGGCCAAAGTGCGAAAAGCCTTTTTGACCACCTTATCTACCTGCGACTCGACCTTCAAGGAACCATGCACTTGTACTCCTAGATCCCTCTGCTCTACAACACAAAAAGCAAATAATTAAAAGCAAATAATTTCTTAATCATCGAACATAGAACAGTGCAGCACAGAGACAGGTCCTATGGCCCACGATTTCTGTGCTGAACATGATGCCAACTTAAATTAATCCTCTCTGTCTGCATATTATCTATATCATTCTATTCCCCTTCAATTTTATGGGCCTATCTAAAAGTCACTTAAATGGCACTATCATATTTGCTTACACCACCACCCCTGGCAGTGTGACCCAGGGACCTACCACTCACTTTGTTTAAAAAAACATTCCTGCACATCTCTTTTAAACGTTCCCCTTTAAATCTTTACTTCACTTTACTTTACTTTAAATCTATGCCCTGTAGTACTTTTATAAGTTCATAAGTTATAGGAGCAGAATTAGGCACATTTGGCCTAATCGGGTCTGCTCTGCCATTTGGGCTTGTTTCCAAATACAAGATCCAATATGGTCTCTCCTTCAATTGGACTCTCAGTATTTTCCCTCCCCAACTTCCCTCAGGAATACCCTAGGTATTTCTCCATTCCCCTTGAGCATCAGTAAGCACACCGTGTGTCCGGCATCCGTCAGCAGTTGTTTTGTTTCCAATACGGCACGTTTCATGCTTGGGGATGGGATCCAGTAGCCATCACTTTCAAAGTAGCCTATCTTCATCGGCTTGATGGCAGTATAGATCTTCAAGATAATTTTTAAATAGTGTATGTTAAGATATAATTCTTCATGAGATCTTTTTTACTATGAGTCTAAAGTTTGCAGTTTTAAAAAAGCATATGTGTTCAGTATTGTCTCTGCATATAAAATTGTTAGATAACTGTTTGACTTGCATTTAGGAGAAATAAAATCAGAAAATTGCTTATCAACATTAGAAGTTTTTTCAAGATTCAGTCAAGGTTACACTTTACTAAATAATAGATTAATTTGTCTCAGGCAGACAATAGATTGGTAGCAGCATTTTACTAACGAGTATTCTTTCTGCAATATATTGTTTTCATTCCTTCTTTGGAAAGATTTTCAGAGTAATATGAAATGCCGGTAGTTTGGATTATAACATGTCTGTATTGTGTTCTGTTTATGATTATTCAGGTTGTTTCAGAAAAATGTAAAATGTAGGACCCTGGAGAAGGTAATGGGCGTGAATGCACTAACTGGCCCTTGCCAGTTAATTTACCTAAATTAAAATAAAGAGTCTGAAGAGGGGTCCCGACCTGAAACATCATCTATCCATGTTCTCCAGAGACACTACCTGAACCGCTGAGTTAATCCAGCACTCTGTGTCATTTTTGTTAACAAATGATTTACACTGCAACTGCCAGGGAAACCTTGGCCTGTCAACTTTGCACTATCCACTGTTGGTACATCCAGTGCAGCTCTATTCATTGGAATCGGATTGCTGCCATTCATTTAATAGTCCAGGCAAATTAGTCCGTTTATTTTTCTCCATAATATTTTTGTATTTGATTAAGTGACAGCAGTTTTATACATTAAAAAAAAAAATTAAATCTCTTAAACTAAACAATTTGAATTTTTTTTCCGTTTGTTACCAAATATAATATGTCTGATTAAATATCTCTGATCATCAAAGATATGTGGAAATAGTAAAGAGTAATCCAGGGGATTGCTCTACCCTGAGCAACCATTCAATGAGCTTCAAAACTTCAATTTTGTTTCCAAACCCTGTGACCTTATTACATTCATTCCAAGTGGGATCCAAACAATTGTTATTTGCCCTTTCGTTCAGGATCCTCTTGGAAGTAGAAAATCCTGACGAAAATAGTTCCAAGGTCAATTTTTCTGAGGTTGCACAGAAGATACTCCAGATTTCATAGTCTAAATGTTGTGAGGGTCCCGCTCCCAACACCAGTGTACTCTGATTAACATATATCCATGAAGACCCCCCCCCACTATCGCTCCGTGGCTGAAAATGCAGTACTTTGCAAATTCACCTTTACAAACTAAGTATTCTTTTCTTTTCATTTGTTGCAGCATTATAGACAATAGATAATAGGTGCAGGAGGAGGCCATTCGGCCCTTCGAGCCAGCACCGCCATTCAATGTGATCATGGCTGATCATTCTCAATCAGTACCCCATTCCTGCCTTCTCCCCATACCCCCTGACTACGCAATTCTTAGGAGCTCTATCTAGCTCTCTCTTGAATGCATTCAGAGAATTGGCCTCCACTGCCTTCTGAGGCAGAGAATTCCACAGATTCACAACTTTTTCCTCATCTCAGTTCTAAAAGGCCTACCCCTTATTCTTAAACTGTGGCCCCTTGTTCTGGACTCCCCCAACATTGGGAACATGTTTCCTGCCTCTAACGTGCCCAACCCCTTAATAACCTTATACGTTGCGATAAGATCTCCTCTCATCCTTCTAAATACAAGCCTAGTCGCTCCAGTCTTTCAACATATGACAGTCCCGCCATTCCGGGAATTAACCTAGTAAACCTATGTTGCACGCCCTCAATAGCAAGAATATCCTTCCTCAAATTTGGAGACAAAAACTGCACACAGTACTCTAGGTGCGGTCTCACTAGGGCCCTGTACAACTGCAGAAGGACCTCTTTGCTCCTATACTCAACTCCTCTTGTTATGAAGGCCAATATTCCATTGGCTTTCTTCACTGCCTGCTGGGGGAGCAGAACAAGGGGCCACAGTTTAAGAATAAGGGGTAGGCCATTTAGAACGGAGATGAGGAAGAACTTTTTCAGTCAGAGAGTGGTGAAGGTGTGGAATTCTCTGCCTCAGAAGGCAGTGGAGGCCAGTTCGTTGGATGCTTTCAAGAGAGAGCTGGATAGAGCTCTTAAGGATAGCGGAGTGAGGGGGTATGGGGAGAAGGCAGGAACGGGGTACTGATTGAGAGTGATCAGCCATGATCGCATTGAATGGCGGTGCTGGCTCGAAGGGCTGAATGGCCTACTCCTGCACCTATTGTCTATTGTCTATTGTACCTGCATGCTTCCTTTCAGTGACTGATGCACTAGGACACCCAAATCTCGTTGTACGTCTCCTGTTCCTAACTTGACACCATTCAGATAATACTCTGCCTTCCTATTCTTACCACCAAAGTGGATAACCTCACACTTATCCACATTAAACTGCATCTGCCATGCATCCACCCACTCACACAACGTGTCCAAGTCACCCTGCAACCTCATAGCATCTTCTTCACAGTTCACACTGCCACCCAGCTTTGTATCATCTGCAAATTTGCTAATGTTACTTTTAATCCCTTCATCCAAGTCATTAATGTATATTGTAAATAGCTGCGGTCCCAGCACCGAGCCTTGCGGTACCCCACTAGTTACTGCCTGCCATTCTGAAAGGGACCCATTTATCCCCACTCTTTGCTTTCTGTCTGTCAACCAATTTTCTATCCATGTCAGTACCCTACCTCCAATACCATGTTCTCTAATTTTGCCCACTAATCTCCTATGTGGAACCTTGTCAAAGGCTTTCTGAAAGTCAAGGTACACCACATCCACCGGCTCTCCCCTGTCAATTTTCCTAGTTACATCCTCAAAGAATTCCAGATGATTAGTCAAGCACGATTTCCCCTTCGTAAATCCATGCTGACTCGGAACAATCCTGTTACTACTATCCAAATGCTCCGCAATTTCGTCTTTTATAATTAGCATTAAAATACAGAAAATGAGTAGTTACAGATTATTTTGTGTGGTTGAGATTCCAAAGTACTGAAAGAATCTCTGGTAAAAAAACATTCTTCGCAATCAGGGATCGTGGGAGTTACAAAAAGCAACTGTTTCACCTCCATTGATTTCAATGAGACAAGAATCAAGCATATTCTGCAAACCAAGAGCCTGAAGAGTCTACCCCTCACTCTCCTTGAGGATGTCAGTGACCAAAGGTAGCTCCACATCCCATACCCACCACCCCCCCCCCCCCCCCCCCCCACGGCTACTTGCTCAGGTCGTTAGTTTGACCATGAATTGTTTCAAACCACCAATTACTTCACCACAATGTTGCCTGCTTCTCTCCCTATCTCATCACTAAGCCCAATGGAACTCTTAGTCATGGTTTTGTTAGCTACAGGCTTAAATTTTACAATGGCCCTCTAGGACGACTTTTTCCCAAACTGTATAAACTCCAATTCAAGAAGAATCTCCAGTCCCTTATTGCTCATATTTTCCAATTAATTCTATCTTCATTAATATCCCACATACCCTGAAACATCACCCCTTGCCATGCAACCAATACTTTGCTCTTTGATCTTTAGTTGAGCTTTTATTGTAGAGATGCGGCGCAGAAACAGGCCCTTCGGCCCACTGAGTCCGCATCGACCAGCAATCCCCCCCCCCCCCCGTATACCCCCACTATCCTACACACGAGGGACAATTTAAAATGTTACCAAAATTAATTAACCTACAAACCAGTATGTCTTTGGTGTGTGGAAAGAAACCAGAGCGCCCGGAGAAAACTCAAACGGTCACAAGGAGAACATACAAACTCCGTACAGACAGCACGTATAGTTAGGATCGAACCTGGGTCTCTGGCGCTGTAACATAGCAGCTCTACCACTGCGCCACCATGCTGCCCCTTCTTATCAAAAGATTCCTGTATACCTCACCATTTTTTTTGTGACATACTATCAACCATCTTGCCCAGCAACATCGTCCAGCTTTCAAAAGTTTTCTTGGAATCTGCAAGTTCAACCCTGCTCGTTCAACTCTGCTCTTCACTCAATTCTTTGCAGAATCTTTTATTTGAAACACCTTGGAGTATGTAATAACTTGGAAAGGACAATGTCAATTATAGCAGTTGTTGCATTGTATGTTACCATATCATCGAAGGGCATAGGTGGCACATGAGGATCCAACTCGAACATTTCGTCACACAGTAGAGCCTTCATGCAATAAGCCAAGCTGTCCACATCTCTGGCAAGTGGACCAACAGATGATTCAACTAGAAAATATAAACCACTCAAAAACAGCATTGATTGTTAAATAAACGGAAACATTGAATGCGGTATCTTTCATCGTGCAGTAAGAATGTGCAAGTGTGGATTTAAGTATTTCATCAGTAATCTTGGCTGAGAGGTAACAGGAATTGGAATGACAAGAGAGGATAATGTTAATACAGACAACAAATAAAACAAGTCATTAGTAAATGCAGAATGGACATGTTTTCGGTATTGTTTAGTGCGAGGCAGTAACTTTTAGCAAGATAAATAAGGAAGCATTACTCTTGTTGGTAAATAATTGTCTAAATGACAAAGAAAAAGAAAAAGAGAGACATTTGTGGAGATGGATACAGAAATAACCAAAAGAAACATTTCAGGGTGTTAAGGCAATAAGAAATAACCTCAAGAACTAATGGAGTTAATTTCCAAAGGGATCAAATTGAAAAGCTGAAGTTTATTTAAAATATATATTTATCTTTATGAGGGTAGACACAAAATGCTGGAGTAACTCAGCGGGTCAGGCAGCATCTCTGGAGAGAAGGAATGGGTGACGTTTCGGGTCGAGACCCTTCTTCAGACTGATGTCAGGGGAGTGGGAGGGACAGAGATAGAATGTAGTCGGAGACAGTAAGACTGTTTGGAGAACTGTGAAGGGGAGGGGATGGAGACAGAGGGAAATCTTTATGAGACCTCACTTGGTACATGATCATATTATCAAACGCTTATAGAGGAACATTAGAGATTACATCCAATGGGTTTATCAAATGGTTCCGGAGATGAAGGTTTATAACTTTCAGAAAACATTGAATACACTCTTTCTGATACAAATGAAAATCATGAACATGGCTTCCTGACCCATGAACTCACCATTTAATGAATATATAAATTAACATTTCATTATTGCAGTTGTACAACACAGGGTAAATATTGATTCATAGTGAATTGATAGTGTACAGTAATTAACTATCCCATCGAGATCTTTATAAATTGCATTTTAACTCCCCACTGTCCTACAAACTCAGTTGTTCCACATCAACTTAATCAAATCAAGAAAGGAGCATGTACAGTGGGAATGAAAGATTTAGCTGCTCATAGAAATTCATCTCCATCTTGCAAACACTTCATGACACGTGGAAGAAAAGAGTTGTGGATGAAAACTAGTCCATCACCCAGGCCCAGCCTCTCCACCACCAACTCCATCTGCACTTCATGCTGCATCAGGAAAGCAACCGACATAATCAAGGATCATTTCCTTCTTACTTATTTCCTCTTCTCCCCTCTCCAATCAGGCAGAAGATACAAAAGCTTGAAAGACTCCCAGACTCAGGAACAGCGTCTTCCCCACTGTTATGAGACTACTGAACCATCTCTGATAAACCAAAGGTATAGTCCCGAACATCCAACCAAAACATAGTGGCCCTTGCACTTTTATTTTGATCTGCAATTTCTCTGTAACTGGAACCCCATATTAAGCAGTGATATTTTTCTCTTTGTACAACCTATTGTACTTGTGTATGGTTTCATTGTACTCATGTAGAGTATGATTTTACTGGATAGCACCTGACAATAAAAACTAACACCATTATCTATTGTCACACGTGCCAAGATATAGTGAAAAACTTTGCTTTGTATGCTATCCGAGTAAATTTACCATACATGTGTGCAATCAAACCATACATGAGCACAATGGTAGTGCAGAAAGAGAATAAAACAGAGTGCAGAGTATAGATTTACAGCTAATGAGAAAATGCAGATTTAAAAAAATCAAGGGCCGCAAAAAAAGCACGAGAATTCGAGAATTGGAGTTCGAGAATTCATCCTTATCATAGATATTTTAAATATCAATGGAGAATTTTAAGGCAGAGATAGATAGATTCTTGATTAGTACGGGTGTCAGGGGTTATGGGGAGATGGCAGGAGAATGGGGTTAGGAGGGAGAAATAGATCAGCCATGATTGAATGGTGGAGTAGACTTGACGTGCCAAATGGCCTAATTTTTTGCGGCCCTTGCTTTTAAAGGACGGCACGGTGGCGCAGCGGTAGAGTTGCTGCCTTACAGCGAATGCAGCGCCGGAGACTCAGGTTCGATCCTGACTACGGGTGCTGTACTGTACGGAGTTTGTATGTTCTCCCCGTGACCTACGTGGGTTTTCTCCGAGATCTTCGGTTTCCTCCCACACTCCAAAGACATACAGGTTAGTAGGTTAATTGGCTGGGCAAATGTAAAAATTGTCCCTTGTGGGTGTAGGATAGTGTTAATGTGCGGGGATCGCTGGGCGGCGCGGACCCGGTGGGCCGAAGGGCCTGTTTCTGCGCTGTATCTCGAAAAAATCTAAATCTAATTCTGGTCCTATCATTAATGGCCTCATTCTGCTCCCGTCACTTGTGACCTTATGATCATATGGGATGTCTGTTCAAGAGTCTGATAACAGCAGGGAGAAAGCTGCTCTTGAATCACTGTTTCAGTTACAGTTTAGTTTATCTGGTGGTACATGCAGGTTTGCATGATGGACTGGGCACATTCCACAACTCTCTGCTGTTTCACGTAGTCTTGGGCAGAGCCATTGCCAAAACAGACTGTAATGCATCCAGACAGTTTGCTTTCTATGGTCCATCTGTTGAAAATGGCCAGTGTCATTGGAAATATGTTGAATTTCTACTTTGGATTGCAATCCTGCCTTGCACCATTCTGCTGGTTTTGCACTCATTGTTTTTATTGTTGTACTTAACATTATGACATGTATACTCTTTGCTCTGTGAGCTTCATGTGAAGAAGGAAATTTTGTTGCACCCAGGTTAACTTTAAGCACAATAATCAGTCTCATTTTAAATGACTTCCCACATGTCCCCACATATCCATGAGATTCTCACAACTGGACTTCAGGAAAACCAACTTTTAAGGAACAACGCTATTAGAATGACCATCATTGCAGTGATAGAAAATGCTTTAACCACTGCTTTTCTTCAACATTGAAAGATGAAAGTTTCCCCCTGAAAATTACTGAATGGCCAGGAATAAAATTATAAGAAATTTATGGAAATAATACCACTCAATTACAACTTGTGATGCAGATGACAAGAGACTGTGGCTACATTTTAAAACTAGATAATATGAAAGAGATGAACAGTCAGCTACAACCTGCTAGTATCATGAACGTGAATGAACACACGAGTTATATAATCATGGAAGGATACATACAAGATGCCAACTGCTTGTGCTTCAAATTTGAAAAAGATTTCCAAATAGTCCTGTTCCCTGGGTCTTTACTCATGATCCTGAAAATGTTTCCCCTTCAAAAATAGGTTTGGAAGTTAGTGTAAATCTATGCCTGGATCTTAGCCTTGCATTCTAGACCAAAGGCTATGATCCAGATCAAAACATGCAAAGCAAAATATATTTCCTCAACATGTCGTAGATTTGGTTACAGATCACAAATCTATTCCTCCATACTAATGACAATACTACCACCACAAACAGTTTCTCCCTGTGTCATCCATTCCTTCATCCAAATCCTGCATGGTCCAGAACGCCAGTGTAAAATCTCCCCTTAACTTTCAATGTTCTGTGGGGAAAACCACAAACTTTTCCTGACTTTTCAGAGCCTTTGTTATCTGGATATCTTCGTATCTTTACACTGAAATGAAACAAACTGCTGATTGCTGTCGTGTGCATTCTAGCAAGAGACCAAGTAAAAATTACCTTTCGGTTCTGGATCAACATCCTGTGTCTGAATCCTGTGTCCTTTGAATAAATGATTAATGTATATAATGGATAGGTGTGTTCCTTTCAATATCTACAAGAACTTTGGGATTATGTTGGTTGTTGTTTGAAGAAACTTGATTTGATATAAAGCTCTGTGTGTGGAATCTTATCCCGATCTTAAGAATAACTCTGGTTAAATTTGGCACATAGTTCTAATTGTAGTATTCATGCAGAGAACTAACTCACCCGTTTTCTGTCCAGATGTATTGACTGTCAACCCCTTTTTGCTGCATGAAATAAAAATATATATTATTTCTTCAAATGAGAGTCCCTTCACAAAAATGTACAGCTTAACCAATATCTTTGCCTCCATCAAATTGTTTCCTCAGCAATCTAGTAAATTATCTTCGAAGGTTAACCTCCTAAAATACTCTGAGTTGTCTTGTCCAACTAATTTAAACATATATCATATATCAGCACAAGAGTGATAGCAGTACAGATTTAGCAAGACGTCAGCCAAGAGCAGGTGCCTGTCACAGACACGAGTGAAGACAAATGTATTTTGATTAGTTACTTGATCCCCAGCCTTACATTCCCGTTCCACTACTGGAAGATTTACTCAATTGTGGGATCCGGTATTCTCTGGCAGAAGAGAGGCCAGACAAGATAAACCCCATTTTATGTTGAGGATTGTGGGGCAATATTGTACTGTTGCTTTTATCATTTTTGCTCAGAAGCATTGATGTACTGAGGGGCCCGAGGATGCAGTTCACAGCTTCCAGAAAATGGCAATATGGGTGGATAGGATAGTGAAGGAGGCATTGAGCTTGCCAGACTTCATAGCTAGGGGTTTTGAGTATTAAAGTTGGGACATCATGTTGCAGTTGTGCAGAGACATTGATGAGGCCACACTTGCAATTGGGTGCAGCTCTGGCACCACACTATAGAAAGGAAGTGTAAGAAAATAACTGCAGATGCTGGTACAAATCAAAGGCATTTATTCACAAAATGCTGGAGTAACTCAGCAGGTCAGGCAGCATCTCAGGGGAGAAGGAATGAGTGACGTTTCGGGTCGAGACCCTTCCTCAATCTGAAGAAGGATCTCGACCCGAAACGTCACCCATTCCTTCTCTCCTGAGATGCTGCCTGACCTGCTGAGTTACTCCAGCATTTTGTGAATAAACACTATAGAAAGGATGTGGTAGTGCTAACAAAAAAAAATGCTTTGTGGTATTCAAGCAAGATACTGCCTGGAATGGAGGGCTTTAATTGCAAGGAGAAATTGGATAGGCCAGGATTGCTCTGAAAGGAGTGGGAATAGGCAGAAGGGCGACCTTTTCGGGGTTTATATTATAATGAGGGGCATAGATGGGGTGGGTAGTCAGTCTTTTTCCAAGAGCATGTGGAGTCTAACACTAGAGGACATAGGTTTAATTTGAGAGGAGAAATATATAAAGGAGATCAGAGGGGCAAGTTTTTCCACAGAGAGGGTGGAGGGTATCCGGAATAGTCTGCCAGAGAAGCTCGTTAAAAAAGCATTTGGACAGGTACATGGATGGGAAAGTGGTAAAAGGCAGGAAAATAGGATTAGAGTAGATTGATATCTCCATCAGCGTGGATAAGTCAGGTTGAAGGGTGTGTTTCCGTGCTGCATGAATACTCTATAACTCTAGGTTATTTGCTTTCTTTCGTTTTACTTTGCTGCTGACCTCTATCCTTATCCACAGCGTTGTAAACCTTCAAACTGTTTCATGTTGTCGGATACAATCTGATAACTCTGCACAAATCTTGAAAATACTGTATTTTGTCCTAGACTTTATTGAATAACTAATTTCCTTTCTGCTAATATTATTGCACTTTGGAAGTTGTATCCATACAAAGTCAAAACAAAAGCAATAAATGAAATCTTCAGCCAAATGTGTGATTTCAGTCCTTAGCAAAATGGTTTGTATTGCATCTTATAAAACAAATCTTTATTGGACAATCTGCTACTGGAAAGATCTGCTGTGAAAATGTACTTTTTTCACAAGTCAAAGATATATCAGTGTAGGAAGAAACTGCAGATGCTGGTTTAAACCCAAGATAGACACAAAAACCTGGAGTAACAGCGGGTCAGGCAGTATCTCTGGAGAGAAGGAATGGGCGACGTTTCGGGTCGAGATTCTTCTTCAGACTGGAGAGAGTTTGAAGAAGGGTCTCGAGCTGAAATGTCACCCATTCCCTGTCTGTCTGCCTGACCTGCTGAGTTACTCCAGCATTTTGTGTCTATGTTCTGCTTAAATAGTTTAAATGGCCAGGAGGAACCAACAAATGAACACATTTAAACCTGGGCCATTCAACAGAGATATCAAGAAATATTTTTCCATACAAACAATAGTGGATCTCTGTACTTCTCTCCCTCACACATGTCTGGATGTTGAAGCAATTTGAGTTTTTATGAAGATCAAGATAAAATGAGTTTGGTGGTAGGCATCAAGCAATGCCTGGCAATGAAAAGACAAGGTACAGAACAGTCATAATCCACCTGAATCCAGAGAATGGTAATAAGTTGGCTAAGGGAGCAAGTGTGGCCAGTTACCAGAGTGGCATCCAGAGGTCTTGACCTTTGATTCATGGACACGAGTTTGAATCCCACTACAGAAGCAGGGGAGTTTGCATTCAACATCCAAATTAGATCTGAAGTTAAATACCAGTATCCGTAAACGGATAGGAAGAAACTGCAGATGCTGATTTATACAGGAGATAGACAAAAAGTGCTGGAGTAACTCAGCGGGACAGGCAGCATCTCCGGAGAAAAAGGATGGGTGACCTTTGGATTGATTAATACTTTATTGCCACTTGCACTTGGTACAGTGAAATTCTTTGTTTTGCATACAGGACACAAGGTATGCAAAGAATCACCACGTAAAGTGCGCTGACAAAGTTACAAAAATATTCAATATACTCCCAATGATCCCTCATCCTTCTCTCTCCCCCCACCTTCCCAAAGTCCCGCTGTGTTCTTAGCACCCCCTGCCCCCCCCCCCCCCCCACCCTCCCCTCCCCTCCCACACCTGGTCCCATCTTCAGACTGAAAGTAGAGGAGAGGGAACTGAAGGAAGGAAAAAGCAACACAACGTGCTGGAGTAACTCAGAGGGTCAGTCATCATCTCTGGAGATAAAGGATGGGTGACTTTTCAGGTCGGAACCCTTCTTCAGACTGAAAGTAGAGGGGAGGGAAGGGAGGTGGAGGAGGAGGGAACTGGAGGCAGGAAAAGGAACCATAAATGGATAGCCCAATCCTGCTCCTCTAAAAGCTACAAATATAATATCTCACCTCAATCGGCTTGCCGTTGGCTTGAAGCCACAGATTCCACAGAAGGCAGCTGGAAAGCGTATGCTGCCACCCACATCTGTTCCGATGCCAAGGATGGAGCCGCCCGCTGCGATCAGGGCAGCCTCCCCACCGGATGACCCTCCGGACGTCCGCTTGGTGTTGTGTGGGTTGAGAGTTTGACCATAAATGGGATTACTGCACTCATAGCTGTAGCGAGAAATAAAGCATTCTCGTGTGGATGGTCTGATGATAGAAAACCCCCCAAAAAAATTCTCACCCCATTCAAAGGGACTGCCGCATATTTATTAACAAGAGTGAAGGAATAGTAGATTATGCCGAGAGAGAACACAAGCTTTGGATGTAATTTGGATACATCCAAATTGTAGAAAGACACAAAAAGCTGTAGTAACTCAACGGGACAGGCAGCATCTCTGGAGAGAAGGAATGGGTGACGTTTCAGGTTGAGACCCTTCTTACATACCAAACTGTATTTGGATCAATTTGGATGCAATACAAATCAATTTGGATGTAAAATAGTTACATTTTTCAAATGTGGGCGAAATTGAACCAGTGCACCCGGGATAAGCAGATGTGGTCACAGGGAACACATACAAACTCCACACAGACAACAGGACTAAATGTGGGCTGCAGGAGGAAACCCAGAACATCCTGCATTCACTATTATCTATTTTTAAAGGACTGTTCATGAGAGAGAAAAAAAAAGTAATTTTGACTCAATATTCACCCAATTTTCTACTCACAACACAATCCGCAAAGTTCCCTTGGCCTTTGAAGAACATCCCAACATTTTTTCAATTGCAATTTATTTAAAAGTACCTGAATAATGTCTGAGGGACATTGGTTTTCACAAATGGAATTGCTCCTTGTTTCTTCAATACCTGAACTATTACACAGTCTTCATCGATAGTCTTATTTATAAATTTCTTCAGTCCACAAGTTGAAGCATGGCCCTGCGTTAAAATAATTTTACAACCTTTTATTTTGTTTGCTGTCATAGGTTTACATGAGATACCAACTATGTTCATTGATTAAAATGTAACATATGTTTGCTCTGCATTGGCTTTCTGGATAAAATTGAGCGCAAAAGTTGCCCCTCATGTTCCTATTGTTCAATTTTCAATTTTTCAATTTAAAATACTTTATTGGCATGATAAGATACATCATTATATTGCCAAAGTATAGAACATAACATACATATTTAAAATGCATGAATATAAAAACAAGTATACAATGCATGGGTCGATATGCCCCTGTACATATATATATTCACGCAATACATTTATAGCCTTTTAGCGATTGCTACTCGTTCTTACAGTTGTAAACAGTACAGCAAGGTAGCAAGTTTAGCAGGTCGATATTAAGTTCCTTAGTGTCAATTTATGTACGAGTGCATGTGTACATGTTGGTCATTCACTGTCTCTCAGGTTGTGGCATGCTGTTACGTATTGTGTGCCAAGATGTGCCGTATTTCCTTCGCCAAGGATTATTCTTAGTTTTGATATATCGTCTAGTTCTTTAAAATCTGGGGCCTCCAGACTGAGTTTTTCAAAATATATTTTGCTTATTTTATCGATTTTTTAACATTTTAAGAGGAAGTGCACCTCTGTTTCAACCTCATCTGTCAAGCAGTGACCGCATATTCTATTTTCTCTTGGTTGCCAAGATCTCTTCTGTCTTCCTTTTTCAACTGCCAAATGGTGGTCACTTAACCTGTACTTGGTGAGGGTCTGTCTCTGCTTTATGTCTCTAACAGTTGAGAGATAGTCTGCCAATTTATAATATAATTTTAGGGCACGGTAGCACTCTAGTCTGCTTTGGCTTTTAGTTACTTTATCCCAATGTTCCAAATAGATTTCTTTGCATTGTTTAATAATTTGGTTCAATCTAACTGGTGATTGGAAAGCAGTGTTGATCTGAGACTGGTCAAGGTTTAACTGAGTAGGGGTAGTTAGTCTCAGTACCAACTGACACAGGGAGCTCTTTTCTGAGTCCCCCTCTTGGGTTTGGAGGGCTTTGAACTGGAGGGTGTCTGCGAGACTAGATTTAAGGTGATTCCAAAAATTTAGTGCTCGTTTCTGGATATTTATTATCAGTGGGTATCTACCTAATTCTGCCCTACATGCATTTGTTGGTGTTTTCCTTTGGATGCGGAGGATGTTCCGACAAAATTCCGCATGTAGGGCCTCCGTTGTGTGTTTTTCCCATTTAGAATAGCTATGGTGACTGAGTGGACCCCATACTAAACTACCATAAAGTGCAATGGGGTGAATTACACTGTCAAATATTTTAAGCCAGATTTTAATTGGAATTTGGATGTTGTGGAATCTTCTTTTTATTGCATACAGACCTCTTTGAGCTTTCTCTTTTAGTGCATTCACTGCCATGCTAAAGCTCCCTGATGCTGCAATAGTTAGACCAAGGTAAGTGTAGCTCATAGTGTGTTCGATAATGATACCATTGAGAGTGAATTGGTATTTGTCTTCCTGACATCTGGGTCTTTTTTGAAAAATCATGATGTTGACTTTCTTTAGATTTACTGCCAGGGCCCAATTTTGGCAGTAATCAACGAGTAGGTCTAACTGTTGCTGCAGTCCCTGTTCTGTGGGAGACAACAAAACCAAGTCATCTGCATAAAACAGGGAGCCCCGATCGCCTCGAGGCAGCAGTTTGACTGCCTGACCGCGGGAGAGGAACGGAGGAGGAGATAAGACTTTTCTTTGCCTTCCATCACAGTGAGGGTGTACCTGGACGAATCACTGTGATGGTTGTCTGTGTTAAACTTGTGTGGTTGTATGTCTTGTGCTCTTTATTGTTAGTGACTGCATGGTAACGACAATTTCGTTCAAATTTATTTTTGAATGACAATAAAAGCAATTTGATTTGATTTGATTTGATTTGATATGGTCAGTGGTGCGGTGTTTTGGAAGGAAGCCACTTTGATTTTTACTGAGAATATTATATTTGCTAAGGAAATCCTGTATTCTGTTATTTATAATACTGCAGAATAACTTCCCTAGGCAACCACTGACACAGATGCCACGATAAATGTTTGGATCTGATTTGTTTCCACTCTTATAAATGGGCGAAATAAGCCCTTGATACCAAATATCGGGAAAATAACCTGAACATAATATTAAATCTTTCCCTTTTCACCTTAAACCCCTATAGTTCCTATAGAACTATAGTTCTTGATTCCTCTACTCTAGGAAATAAAATTCTGTGGATTCGTTCTATCTATTCCCCTCATGATTTTATACACCTCTATCTGATTACCCCCGAGCCTCCTATGTTCCAAAGTCCTAGTCCCCAATGCTTAGGTGCTCATGTCTTGGCAACATCCTCGTGTACCTTCTCTAGATTCTTTCCAGCTTAATGTCATCTTTCCTCCAGCAGCTGTTGATAGAAGTGTAGATGCAAAGACACTGGGTGAGGATATGATTAGATTTGGCAGTGGTGTTGCCATGGTAGATTGGGCAGGGGCTCGCATTTCATCCATAAATAACTGACAGATATTGGACCCAGAATGAATTTCTGACAAGGGAGTCATGACGTTTGGACAGAATGGGGAAAAAATTGTGAAAAACGGTAAATAAAATCGACAAATAGCATTGACTAAGAGGGGGATTGCGATTCTTCTCCTTAATTTTAAAGGACTTCCTGACATTTTAAACTTTAATCAAAGTAAATTATTCATGCGAAATCTCAACCAGTTCCAAAGAATCTACAGCACTTAATACCTAATGCATTTTTGACAAAATGTTCTACCTTGCAGTTAATGTTCTCCTTGATGCTGATGGGGATCCCATACAGTAAACCCTTATTCTCAGGATGCAGTTCTAAAAGCACGCTTTGGCATTCTGGAAGAAATTCTGTGATGCAGTTGAATTTTCTTGTGGCTTCCAAAGCCTGTGAAGAAAGTAATATCAAAAAATAAACCGAGCGAGGACAGTGATTGTAAATTAGCACTGGCAACATGTAAAATTTCACGCAGTTCTTGGATGAAACGTTACTGACCAAACTACATTTTTCATGACTCAGAAGGTAACTGTTTTAAATTGTTTATTTTTAAAAATGATTTTACCTTCTTACGTGATGTTCTTGATTGTACAGATCATTCAGCATGGAGGATGGTAAGTTGCCTCACCATCGTCCTATATGCCACACATCAGTTCATGCCCTTACTGAACTGGCACAGAATTGAATGGAGTCATAGAGTTATAGAGTCATAGAGTGATACAGTGTGGAAACATGCCCTTCGGCCTAACTTGCCCACATGGGATAACATGTCCCAGGTACACTAGTCCCACCTTCCCGCATTTGGTCCATATCCCTCCAAACCTGTCCTATCCATTTACTTGTCTAAATGTTTTTTTAAATGCTGGAATAGTCCCTGCCTCAACTACCTCCTCTGGCAGCTTGTTCCATACACCCACCGCCCTTTGTGTGAAAAAGTTACCGCTGAGATTCCTATTAAATCTTTTCTTAACCCTTCACCTTATACCTATGCCCCCTGGTCCTCGATTCGCCTACTCTGGGCAAAGGACACTGTGCATCTACGATATGATATGATAAAGCTTTATTTATCCCATGAGGGAAATTGATCTGCCAACAGTCATAAAACACAAGAAACATGAAACATGAAATTAAAGTGACGAGTGGAAAGGATTGGGGATGTGCAAAGATTTGGGGGGGGGGGGGGGTAGGGACAGTTCACCCTGCAACAGAAGGGGGAGGAGTTGTACAGTTTGATAGCCATAGAGAAGAAGGATCTCCTGTGGCGTTCTGTGCTGCATCTTAGTGGAACTAGTCTGTTGCTGAAGGTATCCCTCAGGTTAACCAGTGTGTCATGGAATGGGGGTGAGCTGTGTCTACCCGATCTATCCCTATCAAGATTTTATACAACTCAATAAGATCCTCCTGTGCTCCAAAGAACAGCGTCCTTGCCGACTCAACCTCTCCTTACTGTTCAGACCCTCTAGCCCTGGCAACATCCTTGTAAATCTTCTCTGCCCCCTTTCCAACTTGACAACATCTTTCCTATAACATGATGCCTAGAACTGAACACGATACTCTAAATGCGGCCTCACCAACAGCTTATGCAACTGCAACACGAACTCCCAACTTCTATACTCAGGCGAGTAACGAGTACAAAAATAGGAAGAGAACAAACCATGTTGTAAAAGGACACACAAAGATACCTGCATTGCGCTGACTCTCATCCGCCTTAAAGGATAACATTTGATAACTCTCACCATTTTTGATGTTTTTCAGATAACATTGTTGTGTAAACAGAAGAATCAGCCCTTTCCTGAAGATGTAAATAAAATCTCTCTCACCTCTCATCCGGCGTGGGGGGACCGCCGTGAGGGAGGGGGAGGTGGGTGGGTGAAGGGAGGGGGAGAGAGCAAAGGAGGATCTGCATGGGATACTTTGTAACTTTGTTGGCACCCTTTATGTGGCGACTCTTTGCATACCTTGGGTATGCAAAAGAAAGAACTTCATTGTGACTTGTCATATGTGACAATAAAATATTAATTAATGAATTAATTCACTCATTCATTCATTCATTCATTAATTCATTCATTCATTCATTAATTCATTCATTCATTCATTCACTCATTCATTCATTCATTATCAGTGTTGGAGGTCTGCCCCCAGGTGGCACGGATAGAAAAAACAGGTGCAGGTGCAAGTGGAACAGATGAAGTGTGTGCAGGATGTGTGTGCTGAAGGCCAACCATGAGGACCAGTTCTGCAGAGAGGACAACATTGCACAGCTTGTTGGCCCAGACTTTAAAGCAAAGAGGTTTATTCAGGGTCTGCTCATTATGTTGGAAAGCATGCACCATACCACTGGCTGGAGAGATATTATGGAAGAGCATGATTTTGGCGCAGCATGCCAATAATCTGCAGTGAACCGAGGGGTGTGCGGTGATCTTATTAGCCATTACATCTTCCAGGAGTCTGCAGCCACCATAGCAAAATCTAGCAGGCTCCGTCCAGGCTTTCCCTCCTTCTTAGTTTAGAGATACAGTGCGGAAACAGGCCCTTCGGCCCACCGTGTCCATGCAAACCAGCGATCCCCGCACACTAACCATATCCTGCATACACTAAGGACAATCTACAAATTTACCAAGCCAATTAGCCTACAAACCTGTACGTGTTTGGAGTGTGTGAGGAAACTGGAGCACCCAGGGAAAACTTGAATTACTTGAAATTAGGGAAATCACCGTTCATAACTTTGGGTCGTAAACTGCCCAAGTGAAATATGAGGTGCTGTTCTTCCAATTTGCATGTGGCCTCACCCACGATATAAAGGTCAATGCGGGAATGGGAGGGGGAATGAAAAAGTTTGGCAACCAGGAGATTGCGTAGGCCAAGGCAGATTGAATGATCGCCTAGTTTAAGTTTGGTCTAGCTAATATATACAGGAGCCCACATCGGGAGCACCAGGTGAAGTAAATGAGGTTGGAGGAGGTGCCAGTAAACCTCTGCCACATCTGAAAGGACTGTCAGGGTCCCTGGATGAAGTCGAGGAAGGAGGTATAAGGAGAGGTGTTGCATCTCCCTTGGACAATTAGATTGCTGCCAGCTCTGTAGGTCGATAAATCTTTCAACGAAACCTTCACCATCTGTACAATGCATGAAAGTACATGAAAGGCAGTGACTGTCGATCACTTTATAGACAAAAGACAATAGGTGCAGGAGTAGGCCATTCGGCCCTTCGAGCCAGCACCACCATTCAATGTGATCATGGCTGATCATTCTCAATCAGTACCCCGTTCCTGCCTTCTCCCCATACCCGCTATCCTTAAGAGCTCTATCTAGCTCTCTCTTGAATGCATTCAGAGAATTGGCCTCCACTGCCTTCTGAGGCAGTGAATTCCACAGATTCACAACTTTTTCCTCATCTCAGTTCCAACTCTCTGACTGAAAAAGTTTTTCCTCATCTCCGTTCTAAATGGCCTACCCCTTATTCTTAAACTGTGGCCCCTGGTTCTGGACTCCCCCAACATTGGGAACATGTTTCCTGCCTCTAAAGTGTCCAACCCCTTAATAATCTTATATGTTTCGATAAGATCCCCTCTCATCCTTCAAATTTCCAGTGTATACAGGCCTAGTCGCTCCAGTCTTTCAACATATGACAGTCCCGCCATTCCGGGAATTAACCTAGTAAACCTATGCTGCACGCCCTCAATAGCAAGAATATTTAAGAGAGACAAGGCGAATATCATAGGAATGGAGTGAGGCTCCATAACATGTAATCTAGAATGAAACATGGCTGTTCTCTTACTTTGTCCATGTAGGCATGCAGTATGTAACTTGCTGACACATCCCCATTCTTTATTGATTTACAGAGGTCACGAAGTGAGAGAAGGAGTTCATGGTCAATTTTTGTTTGAAAAGTACCCTAAAGAGAGAAGAGCATATTGGTTACAGTACAAACAAAAATACAGGTAATTAGGAACCATTTTCTATCACTCTCCTTTATCCTCAGAAGGACAAGTAAGAGACCGAAGGTGCAGCAACAGGATTAGAGGTGCTGCACAGTGCCGGTAACATTGTGAAACTGATCCAATAATTCTCAGAATTAATACACTAGATCAGAAAGAAAAGACCATACATGCTGAAAAATATCAGGTGTTTTCAAGAGAGAGTTAGATTTAGCTCTTAGGGCTAACGGAATCAAGGGATAAGGGGAAAAAAGCAGGAACGGGGAACTGATTTTGGATGATCAGCCATGATCACATTGAATGACGGTGCTGGCTTGAAGGGCCGAATGGCCTACTCCTGCACTTATTTTCTATATTTCTATGAACCTTCAGAATGGCATATTGTTGTGTCCACTTGAATCAGCGGAAAGGTCTTGATTTCACCTGCTGAAGTATCTGGAGTTAGAGCTGAGCCCATAACCTTCTGGCACCAGCTAGCAGGCAATTAGTTCATGCCTCAGTATTGTAATTTACCAAAGAAAGTTGTTTCATCGCAAATCTAATCATTTCAAGCACATTGCCACATATAGCTCCGGTCAATTAATAAAACAGAAATCAGATTTAGATGCAGGAAACAAAACTCTTCTTTGGTCGCAGTTCCATTGACCATGTTGTCAGAAATTACAATAACCAGTTTGGTTATATGCTCATTATTTTACGAAACATTTAGCAATTGCAAAAAGTTAATTATTTTCTTTTCTGAGTGAGTGTATAAAGCTACTTTTATGTATCTATAAATTTATAAAATCCAAAATACTCTAAACCCTCACCATGGCAATAACGGAGTTCAAGACTTTAAGGGCCTTGTCCCACTTAGGCGATTTTAAGGTGACTGCCGGCGACTAGGCTGTTGCCGAACGTTCGCCGGGGTGTCGGGGGCATGATCGTGAGGAGTCTTCAATGAATCGTAGCGGATCTCGGAGAGTCGCAGAAAAAATTCCCAGATAGAAATTTCTCGGCGACAGCTGGCTTGTCGACAGCGGGCGCTGTCGCATGCTGTCCCCGGGTTTGCTAGGTTGTCGCAGATGCATTTAGAAGCACGTAATATTAAATTAAGAAAAGGCATTTGAAGATACCAGAGATAGTTTTGTTTAACCAATTTATTTACCGTCAGGACATTTGACAGGTAGATTGGAGGCGACAGTTTGACGGTCAGGTAAGCGTGGGAATTTTGCGATGTTTCCGAAGACGGTGTAATCTCTTAACCAGGTGCTAGTTTCACAAAAAAAAAGTAACTTGTATCGACCTGACTCGGCATTGTCGTGGTCATTGTCATAGGGTAAAAGAAAATTTTGGCGATCTGCTACGACTTTGACAGTCGCCGGCAGTCACCTTAAAAATCGCGTAACTGGGACAGGCTCTATAGTAGGGATTGTTGGCGATTTGCTTTTTAGAATCGTGTTTCGTTGTGCTCAGGGACATTTCCACAGTGAATGACTTCAACTTCAAGAACAAAACTGTGGAGGTAACTGGGAACCGACTCTGTGGTTGAAAGCGATCATAATCATGGCGGCACGGTGGCGCAGCGGTAGAGTTGCTGCCTTACAGCGCTTGCAGCGCCGGAGTCCCAGGTTCGACCCTGACTACAGGTGCTGCCTGTATGGAGTTTGTACATCCTTCCCCTGACTGCGTGGGTTTTCTCCAAGATCTTCGGTTTCCTCCCACACTCCAAAGACGTACAGGTTTGTAGGTTAATTGGGTTTGTATACTTGGGAAAAGGGTAAATTGCCCCTTGTGTGTAGGATATTAGTGTGCGGGGATTGCTGGTCGTTGAGGACTCGGTGGACCGATGGGCCTGTTTCCGCTCTGTATCTCTAAACGAATAATTATATACTGTTCATAGCTGCTCGGTAGTATGGGTATTGAAGTAATCTAATATAAAAAACGTTTTTTTCCCCCACTAAATTTTGGTAATTTGATAAATGTTGATTTTTCAGCATATGGATTTGGGAGTAGGCCTGACTAGTGTTATATATCCACTCCACACTAATAACATTCCAGAGTAATCTTGCTAAATAAAGGCAAGGTTATTGTCAACATGTCATCAACCAAAGAGGTGGGCGGGAGAAAATAAATCTTCACCTTCTTCTAAAATGTCATTGAATCCCAGCACACTCCAAGTGGCTTGGAGACAAAGTGCAATAGGGTTCAATCCCAACCTTGGTAATCAATCCCCATATTCAGTTGAAAAACTGTATTTTTGGATCCTCTTCCACTATTATTCAAAAGCTCTGCTCAGGAAATGTTGGGTTAAGTATGAAGTTTTATAGTATACACATGGGAAAATGCCCAAATCCAAACAGGATTTTTTTGCTGGCATCCAGCTGGAAGAGACAGGAAGCACTTACCATTGTTTTAATCACATCCATAACCTGTTTCATGTCATTTAATGATTCTTCCCTCCTCGAGCGAACTTTCAAAATCACCTGATGATAGTGCCTTTTCTCCAGCCATCTCATCAACTTCACAGACAGGGCAATGGAGATTACAATAATAGAAAAGACCTAGAGGGAAATAAAATTACTCTGAAACTAACACAGTTGTTAATTCTTTTTTCTTTTTTCCACACATCAGCAATACTCTATCAATGACTATTCAAGATTGTCCATCAATTATAGAAGAAACAGTGGACAAGCTGAACTTGGCAACATCCCATAAAATGAATTACTGAAACATATATTCAATATTTTTGCAACCTTTGTTGACCAATTTTTATATCAACCTTTGATCAGAACTTCCACACTTCAAATTGGCACAAGAGAATTAGATTGTAATTCCAATGCCCAGGCATGATTGAAGCCCAAAAAATTAACAGACTAATCCATATATTTCCCATCTGCGAAATGATGCTCATTACATGCTCAAGGAATGATGTGTGCGATGGGAAGAGCTGGGTAGATGAGAAGGTTTGGGAGGGTCGGTGTATTCCTGAAATTGGAGAAATCAATGCTCATGCTGTTGGGTTGTAAGCTGCCCAAGAGGAATATGAGGTGCTTTTCTTCCAGTTTGCATGTGACCTCACTATGGCAGTGGAGGAGGCCAAAGAAAGACAGGTTGGTATGCGAAAGGGAAGGGAAATTAAATTGAATTGAATCCGGGATCTCCAATAAGGTCTGGTGGACAAATTACAAATGTTTTGCAAAGTGATGGACTGGTCTACAATTCATCTCACCATTGTGGAGTAGGCCACATCGAGAGGATCAAAAGCAATAGACAAGGTTGGAGGCAGCCATATTTGCCATCTGCATCAATTCTTCAGGCATTGTTTACTGGTTGTATTAAATACATCCTTCTATTCATCTACACATATTCCTAATTTTTATGGTATTAAATCTACGTGTTAGTATTTCTTGAGAAGTTTAGTAACTCACCTCTATCTTGACAGTTTTATAGATCTTAATTTTCATTAAAAATCCTGTTATCCCGTTTCTTTTGATTTTCTTTTGCTTGGTTCTGTGGGTGTTATCTTACTTCTTATGTTTAGCTCTTGTTACCTTCTCGATTTGCCTAGCACCATTTCTGCTACTTTCTGCTTCTCCTCCTCTCTCTAGATTTTTTTACCAATTGTACAATTTCAACCGTCTAAACTGCCACATTCTCAACTTTTTGTACCTTTATATTGTGTTCTAGAACCCAACTGCTTCAAACACCAATGTTCCAAACTTCCAACTGACTGGTTTCTTTGTCTAAAACGTGGCAATAATTAAGCCGTGGGGCTGGTAAAATGTTCCCACAACGTTCCTCGAGAAATCTTTGTTGAAGCAGGTAGGTTGTGTTCAGTTGCAGTCCGTTCTTCATTTGAAATGTTTAATAATGTTCAGGCCTCGATTCTGATCCAGTCTTGAATGACCCATTTAGGGGCTTGAGGTGCCTGCATGGCATTGTCTCATCTGAAGACACATCTGGATGAATAATGAATAATTTACCTTATTCAGAGCACGAAAACTATGGCTCTACTTCATTGCTCATTGGCACCTCAACATATCAGATCTGTGCATACAATTTTAATATTATAAAATACCATCCAGCCAGAACTGCGGAGTAGATGATTCACCTTCACTTGCTCCCATGTGATTCACTCTATTTGGTATCATTAAATGGTGGACAGAGCAGGACACTGCAGTGACCAGACAGCATTACAGTCATGAAGACCTGTACTCAGAACGAACAATGCTTCTAGAATCAGTCTGAAGAAGGGTCTCGACCTGAAAGGTCACCCATGCCTGTCCCACTGGGTTACTCCGGCATTTTGTGTCTGCCTGTGAGTGCCTCTAGACAGTTTGTTTCGATGTTTACAACACTGGCATCCATTTAACAAAGTGCAAAGTTGCCACAAAAAGCATAACCAATCCAATCAGATTGATTACCTGCCCAATCGGTCACCTCACAATCAATAGTGATGGAAGCTGTCATCAATGGTGCTACTCATCTGAAAACTGCTTCTGCTTAGGTTTTGATATTTAGCTTATGATGCCCCCAATACCTTCTCACATCAACATAGCACATATCCGATGTGTCATGGAATGCCCTCCACATGCCTTGGTAGCTCCAAAACCTTTAAGAATCTTGACATGATAGCACTGCCCAACTGAAACTACTTCTACCACCTTAAACATTCATTTCCCCCATTACTGGAGCACAGTTGACTGAGTGTGACGTCAGGGTGATGGGCCACCTGCAGAATGCATGCTAGTTACCCACCTCCAAACACCTGCCGCTTCTACCATACGGACAACAAGGGCAGTGGATGGAGAAACTGCCAAATCAAATCATTAGCACCTGTAGGTTCTTCTCCAAGTCCTACACTATGTGGAAATACAATTGCCTGTCCTTCATTGTAAATTCTGGAACATCTCACCCAACAGCACAATGGATGTATCTTGGCGAGAAGGACCCCAGCAGTTTCAAGGCTCACTACCACCATCTCGTCAATTAGTTAATAGCAATAAATGTTGGCCTTGCCAGTGGTAGCCAGGTCTTGTTACTGCTGTGCTGCGAAACCAAAAACACATCAAGTGGGCATATTTAGAGATGGTTTCTAAAACGTACCTTGATGACTGATCATTGTTTCATTCAGTGTTCAATCACAGTGTAGGCAATCACGGTGTAAGCATGGTGTGATAGCAGTTTATCTTGGAACAAACAAAAGGGAGTATGTTCTCAACTCAATTCAGAAGTACTCCCGTGACATCTTTAAAAACATTAGAAAGGTAGTTGCTTTCGTTCTAATTAGATCGTATGTTCACCAGCACAGCCATTTCCATTGCCGGCACCTTAAGGACACTGGTTTGCAAATTATCAAGCCCTAGGGATTTATTGGCTTGCAGTGCCATTGACTTCACCAGCATTCACCAGGGCGGCACGGTGGCGCAATGGTAGAGTTGCTGCTTTACAGCGAATGCAGCGCCGGAGACTCAGGTTCGATCCTGACTACGGGTGCTGTACTGTAAGGAGTTTGTACGTTCTCCCCGTGACCTGCGTGACCTCCGAGATCTTTGGTTTCCTCCCACTCCAAAGACGTACAGGTATGTAGGTTAATTGACTGGGTAAATGTAAAAATTGTCCCTAGTGTGTGTAGGATAGTGTTAATGTGCGGGGATCGCTGGGCGGCGCGGACTTGGTGGGCCGAAAAGGCCTGTTTCCGCGCTGTATCTGAAATATGAAATAAATAAAATATGAAATTATTTTCATACTAATACTAATTTCCTTTACCTCCTCACTTTTCTCAAATAATGCTTGTTATTTGCAACATGCCTAGTCCAGTGTGTTCTCTGGTCACCTGCTCAACATACTGGTCCAAAACAAAAAGAAAACCCTAAAAAATACTCCAGGATTTCTTCCTCCTGATTTAGTTAAGCTGAACTGTATGCAAATTTAAAGATCACCTATATTTACTGCAGCACCCTTGCTGCATGCATTTCTAATTTCCTCTTTGATGGTGCCCCCTGCTTCACCAATACTGTTTGTAAGCCTGTGGATAACTCCCACCAACACTTTTGTCTCATGATGCTATTTGACTTCACCCACATCTTTATTTTCTGAAATAACATCCTCTACATTAAAGATGAAAGTAGAAGCTTGCCAAAAGATAGCATTGCTCACTTGATCAAGAAGGCAGCAAATGAGATTCAAGTTACATTCCCAAGAGGAAAATAAAACCAGCTACTCCACAAAATTAAATAATAAACACTTTTAATGTATTTTGTGCAGCTTACAGAAATACATTGGCCCGTAATTTGCAGTAAGATGTGGAAGAACTAATTCACCAACTCTACAGCGGCCGTAGAAATTAAATGTCTCTCTATAGTGTGCCCGGATGTCAGTCAGGTCCTCCAGTTGAAGCTCCATGCCATGTTCCGTCTCTGCCACTTGTACTGCCCTCTCCACCACACACTCATTTTGCAACTGGGATAAGCTACACGTTGAGTACACAATTGACCCGCCAGGCTTTGTGGCAAGAATACCAGAGCTGAGAAAGAGAAGGGAAGGGAGAAAAAAAATCAACACACGATTCTCTGGCAATATTGTTTGACATTAATCTTGAAATGCAATTGGAAAATTTGAGGCATTGATAGGAAACAAAGGGGGGATTAAATGGCCTGGCATATTATTACTGTATATTATCAAAGTAGGATTGAAATACCTACCAGTGGAACACAGTAGACCCGGGAACATCTATTGAGGGAAATGGATAGATACATTGTCAGTCAACTTCCCTCCATAGATGCTGCCTGGCCTGCAGAGTTTCCCCGGCTCCTTGTTTTGTTCTTTGAATGAGTGGGGAAAAACAAAATATTTAATAAAAACCCAATAATAAGGTCATCTGATGTTCCCACAGGCCTGTGCCATTTTGGATAATGACTGGTAACAAAAATGTAACTGATTCTTCTTAACTATGCCCATCTTTAGGGGGTGGGGGAGGAAGGGGAAGCAAACTGATACGACTAATACTCCCTGCATAAACCAAGACCAATACACTCAGCACAATTCAGGGATGTAACCTGAATGATTTACTCGCTAAATTAACTCGCTTTGTCGCAAAAATAAAAACGGAGAAATGCTGGAATACAGAAATAATAGAATATGCGACAAATATTCATCAGTTAAGGCGGTATTTGTCATTTGTAATAAGAGAAACAGTGTTTAGATTCCCTTTGAATGATCTTTCATCCTTTTTTATTTATAAACTTCTGATTTTCTGGCTTCTCTACCCCTGTATTCACAACTTTCATACTAAATAAACAGTTACCTGTGAATATCATGCCCACATCTAATAATATAGATTGCCTCTCACTTCTAGTAATTTTAAATTGGACAAGCAACATATCACCACAGCGAGGGTCCAGAGGCAACGTGAAAAATAAAAATCTAGTGTCACATTACTGAGATGGGGGGGGGGGGGGGGGGGAGGAGGAGGATGATCAATTTGGGTGGCAAACAGAGTGAAATGATCAAAATACTCACACCGAAGGTATTTATTCACAAAATGTTGGAGTAACTCAGCCGGTCAGGCAGCATCTCAGGAGAGAAAGAATGGGTGACGTTTCGGGTCGAGACCCTTCTTCAGTCTGAAGAAGGGTCTCGACCCGAAAGATCACCCATTCCTTCTCTCCTGAGATGCTGCCTGACCTGCTGAGTTACTCCAGCATTTTGTGAATAAATACCTTCGATTTGTACCAGCATCTGCAGTTATTTTCTTAAAATACTCACACCAATAGCTGGGTCTGTAATAGAGGCAGCATTTGCCGTTCCCTGATCCGCAACCTGTTGAAGATGTTGTTGTCGTCTTCAAGTACTGAATGCCTATCCGTTGTACAAGGAGCATCAACCAACACCTGCAATGACAATTAACATAAACAACTTTATTATTGATATTTTTTCCTGGAAAGTTTGGATGGATGCCAATAAACATTTCCACACTCTCTTCCTCCTTTGTTCAACGTAGAAATCGACAGGTTAATTTGTGTGCGGGTGAGTGGTAAAATCTGGGAGGGGATGATAGAAATGTGGGGAGAATAGGTTAGTGGGGAATGGGAATGCTCTGTAAGATGGCATGGACTCAATGAGACAAAATGGGCTCATAGAACAGTACAGCACAGCAACCGACCCTTTGCCCCACAATCTTGCGAACCTTAATGCATAATCTGTTTACACGGGTTATATATCTCATGGGCTATATATCTCCATTCCCTGCTTGTTTATATGTCTGCATAAATGTATCTTACACATTGCTATCATTTCTGTTTCCACCATTTCCTCCGGCAGCACATTCCAGGCACCTACCACTCTCTGTGTAAAAATAAATGCCTATTGAGTCTTCTTTAAGCTTTCCCCCTCTCACCTTAAAGCTGTGCACTCTTGCATTTGACATTTTCAACCTTGGATAAAGACTGACTATCCACTTTACCTCAGAATTTTATATGTTTTATTTTCTTCTGTGTTGTGAGGAAATATGGCATATGGTGATTGAAGCACTTTTTTCATGACACAATGAGGCTTGCCATGTAATAATGTACTCACCCTATCAAAGGTATCCCTCTCTATTTCTCCCCAGAGCCTGCCATCAAATGACGTGATGCGTAGTCTATCTTCCGTACAAAGATTCTTTGGGACATAATTGTGAAGAATTTTACGTAACCGACTTAGGCGAGATGAGGATATATCATTGATAGCAAGATGTCCTGCTCCAAAAGACAAGAACAATAGCAACATTTAACAATATGAAAATTAAAGCAGCAGATACTGCAAATCTGACTCTTATTTATGCAGTATCAGCACTTAAACGTATCTTCATCCCTCCTTCTGGACAATGACCCCACTAACAAACTTCAAAACTGATGCAAAGCTTTAAGGCTAATGACTAATTTTAAACCTTAATTCCTCCTGTCTTACTTTGTATATATATTTAATAGCCCAATAAATATTACACAAAATGTTGGAGAAACTCAGCAGGTCAGGCAGTACCTCTGGAGAACAAGGATAGGCGACGTTTCAGATCAGGACCCTTCTTCAGTTTGAGGAAGAGTCCCAACCTAAAGTGCGAGTCTAAAGAAAAGTCTTGACCCGAAATGTCACCTATCCATGTTCTTCAGAGATGCTGCCTGATCTACTAAGTTACTCTAGCACTTTGTATTATTTTTTGCAAACCAGCATCTGCAGTTCCTTGTTTCTCCAATAAATAAGACTCTCTTTTATTATACTGTTTTCAAAGTCTTACAATGATCATCACTGAAAATGCTTTGATAACTTACGACAGCATTCAGTCTGCAACAGTGCCAAAGTCTTCCCACCAGGCGCTGCACATAGATCGAGGACAGCGTGACCTGGCTGAACATCCAGAATGAGTACTGGAAGAAGTGATGCAGCATCCATTAGATAATATTCCAGCATTCTTAAACTTCCTTGTCTGAAATGAAACAAAATAACATTGAAAAATATATAATGCCAATAGATTTTAAAAAATCACCTTTCTAAAAGGAAAGGAAGATTCCATTTCTAACATTTTCAAAACTGATGCAAAGCTTTCATTCTATTTCATTTTGTATTTACTCATAATCATAATAGTACCTTATTAGCCAAGTATGTTTCGCAACATATGAAGAATTTGATTTGCCAGACAGTCATACCAATAAAGAGCAACAAGACATCCAAATAAATTTTTAACTTGAACATCCACCACAGCGACTCCTCCACATTCCTCACTGTGATGGAACGCAAAAAAAGTTCAATCTTCTTTCCTTCTTTGTTCTCCCGCGTTCGGGGCACTCGAACCTTCGGTTGTCTGGGCGATCTTGGCTCCCGCTAACGGCGGTCGAGCCCTCTGCGTCGGGGCGATCAAGCTCCCGCATTGGAGGGATCTCAGCTCCCCCGTGCCGGACGATCAGACCCCGGGTCGGGGCTAGTCGAACCTCCTGCGACTTTGGAGCTTCCCGACATCAGTCTTTACCCAAGACTGTGAGCTCCTCGATGTTGAAATCCGCAGACCATGGTTGGAGCGTCGATCCCAGGCAAGGGATCGCAGGCTCCGATGGCAAGTCCACGGCCTCGCTGTGGGGCTCATAGTCAGTCTCGTGCAAGGCCGCCAGCTCCATGACGTTAGGGGGCAGAACGACCGGAGTTAAGATCCAGAAAAAAAAACGTGAATCGCAACTCCGGCAAGGTAAGAGATTGAAAAAAGTTTCCCCCGACCCCCTCCCCACCCCCAACATTAAAAACAAACCAGAGAACATTAGCACAGACTTTTAAAACAAACTAAAAATAACAAAAAAGAGAGACTGTTGGCGAGACTGCCATCAGTCATCAGACACCATTTTATCTTCATTTTAAAAATTCCTGGAATTGCCAATTCCTAACACCACATCTGACATTCTGTCCTCCATTACCTGTATTTTGAAACATTTCAACATAACATAATATTTGAGCTGAGAGAATGACTGGGTGATATTCTGACAGGAGTGGGTATCTACAGGCAGAAGATGATTGATGCTTGGGATAGAGGAATGTTGAGAAAGGTTTGAGTCTACACAACAAATCTAATTGATTTATTAAGTTCAGAATTAAAAATGGTGAATACTAAAGTATTAGGAGCCCAATTACTGATGCATGCAAGTAAAGGTATCAGAAACCTGCACCTGGCACGTATTTATCAGTATGCCATGCCGTTTGAATGAACTGCTACATTTTAGAACAGGAATCGTACATCTTGAACGTATGGGGGGTTGTAAAGTTTCCAGCAATCTTTTTCCAAAGGAAGTGGACGCTATAAATATGTGCAGAATGGAGCGGAAAATGTGAATCGGTTAACAATCCACAGGAAGAGACCGAATCTGTGCAATAATCCCTGGATCTGCCCATCAGTTCTGACTATATAAGGAGGATGGCGCTTCAAAGAAGAGTAATAATGAATTTGTTTCATATTGTAACAACTAACCGATTAGGAGCATGCAGTTCTATTATTGCAGAGATGCAATAATGCAAGAACTGGCAAGTTATCAGTTGTCTCCCTCGCTTCAGGAAGTATAACTGGGTCAAGTTTAAAAAGAAAAATAACCAAACAAATCTTTTGGAGGAACCAATGATATTGGAAAAGACATAGCAATTTCTGCACAGACACCTGGAGTAACGTGTAGGAAGTAACTGCAATAATTCTATATCCACATTATAAGTGACCATAAAAGGCTGGATGGAAACAATCGTATATTTCTTCCACCAAATGGCCTCCAGAGAAGTGCTGGCTTCAACGTAGCGTGCCTCAAAACGGAGATCACCCCTTCACTATAGCGGATATGTTGCATTCAACAAATGGGCCGCAAGTGTTCCATGGACTAGCCATTAATTTAGGTACAAGGAACTGCAGATGTTGGTTTACAAAAAAATAACAAAGTGCTGGAGTAACTCAGTGGGTCAGGCAGCATTTCTGGAGAACCTGGATAGGTAGCCATGGAAAACATGGATAGGTAGCCATTAAAATACCTTGATGGTTTAAAACGTGTGGTATCTCCTCTTGGAAATGTGAAACATTTAAGGTTTGGGCTAACGGATAGATACTGTTTCGTTTCCAGGGAAGATGCAGATTCTCGGCCCGAGTCACCATCAGCCAACGAAGGATCAGGACAAGATTCAGACGTTTGCAAATCTTGAGATTCAGACGTTTGCAAGTCTTGAGGTAAATCCCGAATTCCGCGTGGTTTGCAGCCTGCCTTCGGCGTGCAGCCCGCCTCCTGGCCCGCCGCCTTGTCCCAGCCGCCGTACACAAAGTCTTTGGCCTGCTGCAGTTCCATCTGTCGGATCACCTTCTCCACGTCCTCGAAACCATTGAGCAGAGCCCCGTACTTTTGCTCGCAGAGGAGGCCGACGCGAACAGAGGGCCAGAGGTCACCGAACTGCGGGCCACAGCTCATGTCCAGGTTCTGCAGCGCCAGCTGAGCGCCTCGGGCACTGGGCCGGAACGAAGCCTTCGGGTGGAAAGAAGACACCATCAATCGACACCTCCGCTCAATCCTCCAAAACCTACCTGATCTCCCGGTTGCTAAACACTTTAATTCCCCCTCCCATTCCCACTCTGACACGTCCTGGGCCTCCTCCATTGTCAGAGTGAGGCCCAGAGCAAATTGGAGGAACAGCACCTCATATCTCACTTGAGCAGCTTACATCCCAGTGGTATGAACACTGACCTCTAATTTCAAGTAATCCTTGCTTTCCCTCTTTCACCATCCCTTCCCAGTTCTCCGACCAGTCCGATTGTCCCTGGTTATATTTTCTGTTTCCTTTGTTGTAACCTTCACCCAGCTAACAATTATCTATTCTACACTTTTCTTGATCTCCACACCCTTTGATGTCTCGTTCTTACACCTTACACTTCCTTATATAGTTTAGAGATACAGCGCGGAAACAGGCCCTTCGGCCCACCGGCCCACCGGGTCCCCGCCGACAAGAGATTCCCGCATATTAACACTATCCTTCACACACTAGGGACAACTTTTATATTTACCAAGCCAATTAATCTATAAACCTGTACGCCTTTGGAGTGTGGGAGGAAACTGTAGATCTCGGAGAAAGCCCACGCAGGTCACGGGGAGAATGTTCAAAATCTGTACAGACAAGCACCCGTAGTCGGGATTGAACCCGGGTCTCTGGTACTGCAACTGTAAGGCAGCAACTCTATTGCTGCACCACCATGCCGCCTTATCTGTGTCCCCCCCCCCCCCCCCCCACCACCTCCACCTTCCCCCCCCCCCCCCTCTCGCCTTTCCCCCTCTCGCCCTCGCCCCCTCCCCCCCCTTGCCCCATCCCGTCCTCTCCTCCTCCCCCTCTCCTTCCCCCTCCCCCTCTCCTTCCCCCTCCTCCTCTCCTTCCCCCTCCCCTCTCCTTCCCCCTCCCCCTCTCCTTCCCCCTCCCCCTCTCCTTCCCCCCCTCTCCCCTGACTTTGTCTGAAGAAGGGTCTCGACCCGAACCATCACCTATTCCTTCTCACCGGAGATGCTGCCTGTCCCGTTGAGTTACTCCAGCATGATGTGTCTATCTTCGGTTTAAACCAGCATCTGCACTTCCTTCCTACACGCCATCAATCGGGTGCCCGCTTCGACCGGTCGCCCCTGCGCTCACCGCGGTCAAACACACTCACCCATTTCTTCTTGTGAGCTTCTCTCCGGGGCGGCCGCTGCCACTCGCCCAGCCGCTCGCATAAAGTCTTCAGGCGGAGGCTGCAACCCCTGAGCGCCGCCATTACTGAGCGCCGCCCGCATCGGTCCGGCAAGAAACTCGCTCCCACCGGAAACGTTCCGCCGCTCGAAAGGGCCGGCGGCAACTTTGAATTCAATGACTCAAAATCAAACAAGGAACATGGTGTGTAGAAAGGAACTGCAGATGCTGGTATATACCGAAGATAGACGCAAAATGGCAGTGGGTCAGGAGGAAAAGGATGTAACTCGGTAGCGCAGCGGTAGAGTTGCTGCTTTACAGCGAATGCAGCGCCGGAGACTCAGGTTCGATCCTGACTACGGGTGCTGCACTGGAAGGAGTTTGTACGTTCTCCCCGTGACCTGCGTGGGTTTTCTCCGAGATCTTCGGTTTCCTCCCACACTCCAAAGACGTACAGGTATGTAGGTTAATTGGCTGGGTAAATGTAAAAATTGTCCCTAGTGGGTGTAGGATAGTGTTAATGTACGGGGATCACTGGGCGGCACGGACTTGGAGGGCCGAAAAGGCCTGTTTCCGGCTGTATATATATGATATGATAATTGAACACAAAGTGCTGGAATAGCGCAATGGGTCAAATCAAACAAGAGACTTAGTTTGTATTCTGAATAATTGTCGGAATTGATTCGTTCCTGATTTTTTTTCGCGTTGCCCAATTTCTAGCGTCTACGCAGAATGTCGCGTTTTAAAAAAAAGATTTTTTAACATCTCGGGTTTTCGTTGTGCTTTTTAAGGCGAAGTCGAGTTGCAGTGTACAAATAAAAGCTTGAAATTCGAAGCAACGCAGTCAGCATCTGGAAAAGCAACTCATTTTCCACTCATTTTCTGAAGAACGGTCTCGACCCGAAACGTCACCCATTCCTTCTCTCCTGAGATGCTGCCTGACCTGCTGAGTTACTCCAGCATTTTGTGAATAAAAATCATTTTCCACAATGTATTCGTTGACGCCCAACTTTGTTTAACCATTCACGCCACTGTATGTTTCTTTTTTTTCCTAATCAGATGTACAGCACTTTGGTCAACGTGGGTTGTTTTTAAATGTGCTATACAAATAAAATTGACTTGACTTCAAGACCACTTGCTGTTACTTCCATAGCTGTTTGGTTTTGGACAGGGATGACTAGGCTATCCAAATAGATTTGTGGATGGACAGACAATAGACAATAGGTGCAGGAGGAGGCCATTCGGCCCTTCGAGCCAGCACCGCCATTCAATGTGATCATGGCTGATCATTCTCAATCAGTACCCCGTTCCTGCCTTCTCCCCATACCCCCTGACTCCGCTATCCTTAAAAGCTCTATCCAGCTCTCTCTTGAATGCATTCAGAGAATTGGCCTCCACTGCCTTCTGAGGCAGAGAATTCCACAGATTCACAACTCTGACTGAAAACGTTTTTCCTCATCTCAGTTCTAAATGGCCTACCCCTTATTCTTAAACTGTGGCCCCTTGTTCTGGACTCCCCCAACATTGAGAACATGTTTCCTGCCTCTAACGTGTCCAACCCCTTAATAATCTTATACGTTTCGATAATATGAACACATTTTGCCTTGTAAATAGAAAGATTCAAGAATGCTAAAGGGTTTTGTGTACAAGTGACTGGTATAGTTGTGGTTTGCAGTCAGTAAACCATAGCAAAATGCAAGATAATGAAACTATGCTTGAGGACAAAACTGTCAGTTGTTATTGTTCCAATGATCATTGTGAACCATAATCGTTTCAGCCTCGAGCAACCAAGTTGGCCAAAAATAGATAACATTTTTACAACCTACAAACCAAGTCTACGACAAGCAACAATTACAATTTCAGTGATAATTTAATATGATAGAGTAGATTTCATGTTTTGGAAGTTCATTCAATGAAGAACTAGAATTTAACAGTGTATAGATGGCACAATAAATCATGTCAGAAAATACTTAAAATGTTGGCATAAGGTGTTGGTTAACAACTGGCACATTGACATGTGCATTTTTTCTCTCCAAACTCTTTGATAACAAGTCAAGACTCTTATTCTAGCATGTTGAGACAGGTGGAGTCATAGAATGATACAATGTGGAAACAGGCTCTTTGGCCCAACTTGCCCACACCGGCCAACATGTCCCAGCTACTCTCGTCCCACCTGCCTGCGCTTGGTCCATATCCCTCCAACCTGTCCTATCCACGTAACTGTCTGTTTCCTAAACCTTGGGATAGTCCCTGCCTCAACTACCTCCTCTGCCAGTTTGTTCCATACATCCATCACCCTTTGTGTGAAAAAATTACCCCTCCGATTCCTATTAAATTTTTTCCCCTTCACCTTCAACCTATATCCTCTAGTTCTCAATTCCCGTACTCTGAGCAAGAGATTCTGTGCATCTACCCGATCTATTCCTCTCATGATTTTATACACCTCTATAAGATCACCCCTCATCCTCCTGCACTCTAAGGAATAAAGACCCAGCCTACTCAACCTCTCCCTATAGCTCACACCCTCTAGTCCTGGCAACATCCTTGTAAATATTCTCTGAACCCTTTCAAACTTGACAATATATTTCCGAAAACATGCCTGCCCAGAACTGAACACAATATTCTAAATGCGATCACACCAATGTAGCACGATCCCCCAACTTCTATGCTCAATACTCTGACTGATAAAATTGGTATTGCTTTATTGTTGTTTTGATCAATTTTGAGCGAAAATTCCTGAGCAGTGGACACCTGCAGATGTGGTTTCTCAGGATCAGAATATGTTCATCAATTCCGATACATCACCTGATAATGGACAAGTTGAACTTGTCATTATGACACTAATTAGAGAGAATAGTTTCAAATAAAATAATGACACAAGAATGCTTACGCTTACCTAGTGAGTCAGGAAAAGACAGATCGAGACAGGGACCATTGTAGAGGTTTGTTAAACCAATGTGTGTTCAGATGTTTAAAATCACTAATTGCAACCTGTGATCATTTAGATCAAATGTTCCTGACTTGAGATGAACCAAATCTGGATGATGAGCCAGTCGGTTGTGAAAATGTGGCCCAGTTGGACTCCAGTTGAAGAAACGAAATACCAATTCAAAGCAAATTTGACAAAAGTATAAACAGCAGGGAGCAACATAATGCATCTTAAGCAGGGACTTCTAGTCGTGTGCATTTATGCTACAACCTGATTTGCAGGAGAGGTATTACGCATACTGAACACCAATGTCACAGAAATGATGTTGCTAACTTAATCAATTGACATTGAAATAAATGGTACCAAATAAATTATTTGGAGGTTTATGTGGTGTTTTAATACACTTGTTTAACTTGGATGAAGAAAATAGCTCAGCAGATTGAACTAAATTATTTTCTTTTTCTGATGTTAAAAATTGAATGTAACAGACAGTTAAATTGTTAAGATATAAATCAGTCAAAATCCAAATAAATATAAATAAATCCTAATTTGGTAAAATTAACAATTTTAAAAGGGCAAAGGTAAAATAATTCATTTGCAGAGGCATGAACCATCACAATCGTGAACAGTTGAAATAAATATGAAATGAAAAACAAATTACACATATTCAAGTTCAATAAATTTATTAACTACCAACAGTTGGTGGCACCAAACTCAATTACAAATACCTAAAAGCAATACCCGAATCACTGTGCAGTGGACCACAAGATTAATATGCTGTATATACAATCAGAAATCAGTGAATAAACTCAATTCACAATCAGTATGAATCCCAGCACTTTCTTTTTTTGAATTGGATTTCACTTCAACTTACTGAAGATTTGGTCAGCCACCTGGGGAAAAGAAAATACTTAGGCTTTATTCAATGTGCTGTTATAGTCATGAAACATGTGCATTTCTTAATTGTTCTTTAAAAAGATTGTAACAGAAAAGATTGCTTAGTTATTCAAGATCTAACAGACATGACAGCCAAACTGTCTCCCTTTGTAATGTTTTTTTTTGGACACCAGATCTAGAAAAAAATGATAACTCTTTAGAATGTATTCAGACCATGTAATTTCCCCAGCTCTTCAATTCCAATCTCTGAAATTACTAGTAGCTTTGCTATAATTTGTCCTCCTTCAACATAAGCACTGGACATTAAAAACAGCAAAATTCTGGTATTTATAGTAATGTCCAATAAAAGAGGCAACAATTACTTGATGAACTCCAAAATGTATTCAAGGAGGATTTTTTTAGGAAGACTAAAAGAGAAAACATTACTGAATAGTACTACAAGTAGGAATATTAGAGTTGATCCATGGGGACACCTTTCCCAAAAGAAAAGCACAAGAGGGTGAACAACACTCTTAGTAAATTGGATCTCTTTTTGGGCCCAATGTGAAAAATTAAGTGCTTACACAGTGGTCACGGGCATGCAGGAAGTCAAACAGCTCCTCGGTGCACGTCTCTTGTGTTTGCGATCTCGAGTTCACTCGGTCTGTGCACTCGTCCAGGCGTGACCGCAGTTGCACACACTTTTCAAGCTGCTCACATTGCTCTCTGAAGTTTGTCAAAGGATCCTACATCAAGTCAAATGTTTTAAATAATCAAAATGCACGTCAATAGCACACAGAGATGTTTGAACATTAATAAGCATTTGCCCCATACAATCTTGGATTTTACACTGAACTTGAGAGCACAATATCTACAAAAGTAGATGCCCGAAACTCTTTCTACAGTTGTACCGGGCCCTGGTGAGACCGCACCTGGAGTACTGTGTGCAGTTTTGGTCTACAAATTTGAGAAAGGATATTCTTGCTATGGAGGGCGTGCAGCGTAGGTTCACTAGGTTAATTCCCGGAATGGCGGGACTGTCGTATGTTGAAAGGCTGGAGCAATTAGGCTTGTATACACTGGAATTTAGACGGATGAGGGGGGATCTTATTGAAACATATAAGATAATTAGGGGATTGGACACATTAGAGGCAGGAAACATGTTCCCAATGTTGGGGGAGTCCAGAACAAGGGGCCACAGTTTAAGAATAAGGGGTAGGCCATTTAGAACGGAGATGAGGAAGAACTTTTTCAGTCAGAGAGTGGTGAAGGTGTGGAATTCTCTGCCTCAGAAGGCAGTGGAGGCCAGTTCGTTGGATGCTTTCAAGAGAGAGCTGGATAGAGCTCTTAAGGATAGCGGAGTGAGGGGGTATGGGGAGAAGGCAGGAACGGGGTACTGATTGAGAGTGATCAGCCATGATCGCATTGAATGGCGGTGCTGGCTCAAAGGGCTGAATGGCCTACTCCTGCACCTATTGTCTATTGAAACTATTTCTTGTATGCACTGGCGATAAGTTTACGTTTGTGAGGGTAGCAAAAGGAAAATAAGATTTAGCACAAAGCTGTTTTCGCTAAACCAGTATCAGATTACAATCAGACCAAATCTACATTCTCCAATTGCCCACAATACCTAATACCAATGGTAATATTCAATTCAGTTATGTTGCAATTTTAATGGTATCAGATCATTGCTTTGTAATATTTTTAAATTTGCCTTTGTGGTGGTCAAGCAGAAAAATGAAAATACTGAGGTGACAGCAGAAAAAAATTGCATTTAGTTATTATACTTTTTGTTTATTTGCAGCATAGCAGATAATTTCATTAAAAAGCATTAAGAACAAAAGTTGGCAACTGGAGAAAAAGCATTTTACACTTATCTCACCCGATGAATTAGTAATAAATTGTCCCTTAACATATGATGGAATAATCAGGTCACGTCAAGTCCCCTGCTATGAACATCCAGGACCACAAGTGACAAAAAATAACTGGAGTCAGGCATAATATCTCCCATATTTGGAAGATTTGGAAGAGGTTGGGCACTTAACAAAACTGGTTAACCTCCCAATTACTCATATTGAACAAGATTCAGGGTGCACATAAGAAAAGAACAAATTGTTAAGAGTAACTGCGGCAGAAGGAACTACAACATGTAAAGGAGCAAGCTTTTCAGTCTAATAAAGCAGATGTCCAATAAAAAAGACACCACCTCAGAATAAAAACCAAATGAAAGCTTCCACCTATCGATAATTTACTGAAAGCCTTACCACCAAATCCACTTCCTCTTCTTCCTAAGTAGAGAAAAAACTTGGATTAGCAAGAATCAATAAGAAATGCAACAAATTGATTCAGTATAGTTATTTGCATTTATGTAGTAGCAAGTTTCACCAAGAAAACACCTTATAGATGCTTGGATTAAACTCCATTTGCATTTCTCTATCCATTTCTGTAGCTGATCTCTGTCCCACTGTATACTTTTAACAACCTTCCACAGTCAGCGAACCCAGCAATCACGGTGTCGTATTAATCCTCTTGTTTTTAGATTTGGGATGGTGCCCTCTAATTTATATTGGCTTGCTCACATCGCAGAAGCAATATACGACAACTGAAAGCAGATCATAATTTGAAAATATCGTTTGTTGGTACAAGACTCATGTACATGAGCAAGTATATGAAATATTGCAACCGGCAGGTCATTCAGAAGGTGGAAACTGCAACGCTCAATGCTGAAGGCAGGTCATTCAGAACGTTGACGCAAAGAACAGCTGGTTTGCAGTTTAAAAACAAAGTGCTGGAGTAAAGCAAAACGATGCCTATCCATGTCATGTCCTCCACAGATGTGGCCTGAGCCGCTGTTACTCCGGCACTTTTGTGTTGTGTGGGTCACTCAGCATGGTGAGGGTGGGAGGAACGCAGTCTCCTTGAAGTGGAATGACCTGATGGGGAAATGTGGAGCACTAACGGTCTGATTAAACCCTCTCGCCCTTCTCCCTTTAGCCGGTGTTGCCCGCACTCTACAGCTGGCCGACCTCCGTCTGGCCTCCTCCTCGTCCCTCTCTCTCCTCTCCACCTTCTTCTCCTCCTCCTTGTCCTATTCCCCCTCCTCGTCCACCTTCTCCTCCATCTCCCTCGTCCTCCTCCTCAGTCCCGCCGCGGCGCCGAACCTGGCGGCCTTGGTTTGCCCTTGGCTCTCCGTCCAGGCCCAGGAAGCCTCGGCGACACGGCCAGGGGGGAGTTGGCAAGAGGCCTCTAGTACTCCCGCCAGGACTTCGTTCCCCTGACTGCCTTCCCCCGCGCCCGCCACCTCCCCTGCCCGCCGACCCCGGGGCAGCCTCACCTCCGGCTCTCCGGTGTTCGCCATCTCTCCGTCCTCCACACCCATGGCTCCGACCCTGGCTACGCCACTACGCCTGCGCGACGTGCACGCGCCAGTACGTCCGCGCGACGTGCCCATGCCATCACGCCCCCGCGCGACGTGCCCGCGCCGCCACGCCCGATCGACGTGCCCGTGCCTGCGCCGCCGCCCTCCTCCTTCACGGCCCCGGATGGGCGCGCTCTCTGAATAGACCATATTCCCGGGCCGGAAGTACTGCGGGCGAGTGCGCTTCCGGCTCCCAACACTGGCACTTGTGGCTGGGGAAATGAGAATATCAATTGGAAACTGGACTTATGTCCTAGTGGGTTGACAGAATCGACATTGGGACATATCAAAATCGATATTGAGACGCTTACTGATTGAGAATGATCAGCCATGATCACATTGAATGGCGGTGCTGCCCTCGAAGGGCCAAATGGCCTTCACCTGCACCTATTGTCTATTGACCTTTAAGGCCCACTTTAATATTTAATTGCGACTTGGCACCTAACCCTCCGACCTCTGATCAGTGTGAAGAAGGGTCTCGACCCGAAACGTCACCCATTCCTTCTCTCCTGAGATGCTGCCTGACCCGCCGAATTACTCCAGCATTTTGTGTTAACCCTCCTAACATAGCGTATGCGACAACCATTGATGGTGATTATACTACATCAAGACACAGATACAAATTGCTGGAGTAAATCAGCGGGACTGGCAGCATCTCTGGGGAGAAGGAATACGTGACGTTTCGGGTGGAGACCCTTCTTCAGACCGAGAGTCAGGGGAGTACAAGATGGGGCACTCCACCCTGGAAGAGGTGAAACATCATCCCTAACCGGGAGTGGAACTTAGCAGTGATTTGAAATGGTCTACTCACATCAACCAAACAACCACCAAGGCTAACAGAATGCTGCTATTACTGAAGAGAAATATTTATTATTGTAACAACAGAGCTAAGTCCCTTGCCTACAAGACTCTGATAAGACCCAAACTTGAGTATTGCTCCGCAGTCTGAGATCCACAACACAAAACAGATGGGAACAAGTTAGAAAGAATTCAAAATAGAGCTGCAAGGTTCACCGTTGGTGATTACAGTAGGGAGTCCAGTATCACTAAAATTCTTGCTGGTCTAGAGTGGGAAACTCTTCGTAGGACCAAATTACGCCTGACGACCATCTATAAAGAAATGCATGGGTTTATTCCATGCAATATTAAGAGTCATCTTCAATCTGCAAATTCATCCAGACAACCAAAGACATTCAAATACAACATCATCCCAACAAGTAAAGACATAGGTATTCAAGACAATTTGCGAATGGAATAATCTCTACCATGACAATCGCACTGCACCCGATGTTAAGACCTTCAATACCAAGTTGGAAACAATCGATATTAAGATGTTGACCTTTAAGGCCCACTTTAATATTTAATTGCAACTTGGCACATGACCCTCCTAACGTATGCGACAACCAGTGATGGTGATTGTACGTCAGGAGTTGGCAGCCTTTCCTGGAGACCGGCCCGGTGCTGCATGCCGGTGCTGAATGGCGCGGACTTTAACATAGTGGAGCTTGCGATCCTTTGCCGAGGATCGACTGTGGAGAGCTCCAAACGCGGGGCCTGTGGACTTTAACATCGTGAGCCCGCGGCCTCTGGTAAGAAGAGGCTGACTCGGGAGCTCCATACTGTGGAGAGTGTTTCAACTGTCCTGAAGCGGGGAGCTTCGATCATCCTGACGCAAGGGCCTCGGACAGTCGGCAGTAGCGATGGTTCAACAGCCCTGACCACGGGTGAACAAAGAGGAAGTTGCTTGAACTTTATTACCTTCCATCAGTGAGGAATGTGGAATCCGCTGTGGTGGATGTTTAGGTTAAACTTTATTTTATGTGGCTGTATGTCTTGTTGCTTTTTACTTAGTATGGCTGTATGGTAACTCAAATTTCACTGTACCTTAATTGGTACATGTGACAATAAATTGATCTTGAAATCTCTTGAAATCAACTGGTGCCTCAGTGAAAGGCTCGCACCCACAATTTACCTTCAGAATTCAACATTTTGATTTATATTTTTGCATCAAGGATTGCATGAAATCTGAAGCCAATTAGTACAATAAATTAAAACTGGGAATTGTTGATTAATTGCATCAACAACAGATTCCATTGCTTAAAGAGTCATACATCATGGAAACAGGCCCTTCAGCCCAACTCATCTATGCCAATCATTTTGCTGATGATTGAGATTGCACTGATGTAAAGCCCTCAAGTTTATGCAGCTAAATCTTCCTTCAGTATCTTTGTTCCAGAGAAATCAACTCAAAAGATTATCCAATCTTTCCTCAGCACTGACAAACTTCCCCAACCCCTATTCAGTGCAAATTGGATTAAGGATTCTCATCTAAAATTAATTTCACCCATTTGCACTAAAGGAAATTGGTCTCTATTATAATTTTTGATTCTGATAGCACAAATATAAATATAAATCTGCATTGTTTATGAACCGTACTTAATTGGCAGTTAAATGCTCCGAGACAGAAAATACGCAAGTCTGGCCCATATACAGTTAAACCTTTGCTCTGCAAGTGCCTGTCCAAATGTCTTTTAAGCGTTATTGTGCCTACCCCAACCACTTCCATATACCCATCACCCTCTGAGAAAAAGTTGCCTCTCAGGTTCCTGTTAAATCATTCCACTCTCACCTTAAATCTATGTCCTCTAGTTTTTTGGGGGGAAATGGCTCTGTACATTCATCTTATCTACTTCCTCCATGATTTTATACACGTCTATAATATGCCTCAGCTTCGTACAACCTTTAGGAATAAAGTCCTAGCCTGCCCAACTTCTCATGCATTGTTCTCTGCACCCTTTCCAACTTAACAGCATCTTTCCTTTAGCAGAGTGATTAAAGCTGAACACAATACTTCAAGTGCAACCTCACAAACATCTTATACAACTCTAAACAAAACTTCCAATTCCTATGCTCAATTTGCTGACAAAGGTACCAAAAGCCTTATTCAACAACCTATCTACCTTTGGCACCATAAACACACATTTACAATGTATTCAAAAATTAACAATTAAATAATTCCAATTGCTAGATAACTTTTTCAGACTACATTTTTTGCGTGGCTTAAATTTAAGCAGATAAATAGGATATTGCACTTGGTGAATGTTCAATATTGCTGATTTAAAGTACCATGACCAGCAGGTTACAGATTCTTATGCTGGAGGTGGGATTAGGTTAGCAAGCTTTTTTTAAAATCAACTGTTCACACTGGGGTGAATGTAATAGCTGATGATTTTGGATCATCGCAAAGCCAGTTTATAGCATCGAGTTTCTATAGTCATGTCTTTTCAGGATGTGATTACTATTCTTTCACTCCATGGCATAGCATTATTAGCTTGCACATCAAGCTGATGCAGGCAGAATCTGTTCCAATTAGATCACCTATTCTAATTAAAGCACCTTGCACATTAAACACTTTAGCTGAGTCAGCTGTCTTAATGCTCATATTCCTCAACATCATATAACCAGTCCAATCACTTTCATAGACTATTCCATGCATGTAAATTTACTATTTTGACATCTTAGGTTGATCTGAATGCAACTTGCACACAAAAGGTACAATAAAAATTATTGGCTAAAGATTATCACAACTTTGCAATGTCAAAAAGATCTATAAGATTGTCTCACACATCCTAAATGTGCCTATGTTGCTGCAAGAAACATTTTCATCGTACCTGTGTCTATATCTCAATAAACTCAACTTCACCTGGCCTGCCAACCAATGAAAGGAATGTTCTATTCCAAAAAATATTATTGTGAGCTGAGTAAGTTAAAATTCGCAATATTCATGTTAACCACTGATCCCAACCAGTTTTGATAACACACTTTATGCATTTTGGACTTACTGGACTTTCTCTCTCCCACCTCAGTACTATCTGTCATTGAATAATTAAAGATACCTTTAAGCCTCAACATGGAATGTTCAGAAATAAAGACAACAGATTTGAAGAGGAAACAGATTTATAAAACAATTGCAACAGTAGATACATCTATGTACACATTTAAATGTTTTGAATCACCTTTTATCCATTCTTTTTTCTTTCAAATACATAAATATGGCTTCCTGTTCGGTCCTCTGGCATATGAGTGTGAAAAAATGTTGCTACTTTTACGTAGCTTTTGGTCCTTAGGAATGGTGCAATGTTCTTCGAAGACAAAGAAGCAAAATAATGAGGTTAGAGGATGCAAAAAACACAGCAGACTCAACACTTTTTTAATCAAATTTACAATGATGTTAACAGGAATGTGTTCATAAATAAAGAGGAGCTATTGAATGCCTTGGTAGTCGCAAAGGTGGATTAATCCCCAGAACTGGATGGGATTTATCCTACACTGCTACACGAGGCAAAGGAAAGAGATTGCCAGGACTTTGGCTGTGATTTTTAGATTACAGTCACAAGTTAGATACCATAAGACCATTAACACATAGGAGCAGAATTAAGCCATTCAAATAGTCATGTCTGTTCCGCCATTCAAACATGGCTGATCTGTTATTCCCTCTCAATGCCATTCTCCTGCCTTCTCTTCATAACCTTTGATGCCCTTTCCGATCAAGGTGACAACCAGATGGCTGGAGGACAGCAAAGGTAGTCCCCATTTTCAAGAAAGTCAGCAGGAGAAAGCGTGACAACAAGAGACCTGCAAGTCTAACATCAGTGGTAGGGAAGGTATGGGAAATATTTTGACGGAGGATTTGTGATCATTTGGAAAGACAGTGACTAATCAAACACATTTGACATGGTTTTGACATGGGCAGATCCTGTATGACAAATTTGATTGAATTCTTTGCCCTTATTTAATACCAGTCATGACTTCAATTTAAATTAGGAGGGAGGAAAAGGGAAATTCTTAAATTAAAAAATAACTTCTGAAAGATTCTGAAGGTTCCAACCATTAATCTTTGGTTTCCCATGAAAAACATTTATCTTAAATATTATTTATCCCCATTCCCCTACTCCTATACTCTCAAAGAAACACCAAACCAAATATTTTTCCAAATTGGAATAATCTGGCAGGATTCTACAATGTCAATCATTCAATTTAGAATATTATAGCACTTCATCTTTATTATTGGGAAATACTGCTCATTAGCAAGAAATGTAGTGATAAACAGGGCAACCCACATCTTCTATAACACTGGCCAATTCAAAACGGGGACAAAAACAAGTGTATGCATACCTGTTCCAAGACGTTGAAAATGACTAGATGAGTGGGAAGGGAGGCTTGAGCGGAAAATCTTATGTTCAGCCACGCAAGGGGCTCCTTGAAAAATAAGTCAGCTTCATCAACGTAGGTATTGTTTCCACTCAGGTCAGGAGGGCATTCCAGAAAGTGCATTTTTATTGGGCAATGAACGTAACTGGCGAAGCAAGAAAGAACAAATATTTAAACACCGTGCACAAATTTGAAGGAGTGTTACTGCTTTATCTGATTAGTGATGTAATGACTTTTCCCAGGTGTGAAAAATACTTGAAGACCCATTCCCAGCCGCACTCTATTCTTGCTGCTACCATTGGGAAGGTACAGAAGCCCGAGAATGGTTCAAGAACAGCTTCATACAATCAACCATCACTACCCTGCATAACCCTGGCCACGACACTGAACGACAATGGACTTTGTGTCAGGTTGCACCAGGTACTTCAGCTCGCACTGCTCTGGTTTGGTTAACTTGTACAACCAGTAATTTATTGTATATTTATTTGTTGTGTTGTTGCATTCATGTCCCCGTAAAGCTGCAAGTAAGAATTTCATTGTTCCAGTACTCAAACGCTCGCCATTCTGAACTTGAATTTACATTCTCAGCATACCTGTAGAATGGTGTTGAATGGCAAGGCATCAGAAAGAACAAAGAGGGCTCTTCTTTCTCCAGCAGGGTGCTCGTGCAGAGGTTTTGAACATATTGCATTACATCTAGTGTCCCACGCTGATGAATTAATCCAGTATATAGAACTAGACACGCGTTAGAAACAAACAGAAAACTGATTGCTGGTTTCTTCCATGATTTTAAATTAGCAAGTGAATAGCCTGTACATAAATTGATGGGTTGGATGTGGGGAGAAAAGGGAAAAGAAAACATTTAATACATGACTGGGAGTTAATGGTTATTTAGAATTTTTTTAAATTACATTTTCTGTACACAAAACAGGAGTAGATAAAGGCCCACCAAACATCCACACAGCAGAGATCTTTATGGACAGCTTTTTAAAGTCAACAATCAAGGCCAAGCATGCGTAATTGATCACATTATCAGGGCCATTATTTATTTAAATTGTTCATCCATTCTATACTTTTAAAAACCACATTGTTTATGTGGCAAACATTTAAACTTAATTGTTTTTATAAACTAAAAGTAGTTACACAAGTGGATTATTTTCTCAAGGTAAAATTATCAACAGAATACATACCACAAAACACCATGCAAATGGGCATTGCCGGATAAATAAATCTGAATTCTTTGTGGCCTATGAAGCTGTAATAAAGAAGAGTTTTGTAACTGATAGGTATTCTGAATGGCAAGAAATAAAATAACATGTGAATTAACTCAATAAGGCTTTATAACAGTGCATCAACAGTACATCTCCTGGTATATCAGCTCCTATTAATCCCTCAAATATCCTAGATAAATTCGGGCTGTTCACTACTGTTGGTGGTATTTCAAGACCATATTTTCTCCATTAAAACAGTGACTGTATTCTCAACCTGCATATTTGGTACCAAACTTTTTTTTAAATTGGTACCAAAGCCTGTTTGGTCATGAAATACTTTTTTTTTTAAATCCTTCATTTTCCTTCTGTAAAGCAAAAAAGATATCGATAAAAGCTCAAACATGGTAATGTTTCTTGTGAAGCTATCACATAACCATAACCATTATGTTGCAAGACTTCAATTTCTCCTCACTCTAAATTTCTGTACTGACGTGCAAAGCAACAATTATTCTACATAATGGAAACCATCTATTCCAAGAAAAAAAAGTAGGTAAATATCCAACGGACGATACAAGAGTAATGGGAACACGGAGCACAATTAGCAAAATTAGTAGTGGATTGCTCCAGTAAAAATCTGAAGTGGACGGTGAGAGATAAATGGTTTGTATAACTATGATTAGGATCTGTGGAATTCTCTACCACAGAAGGCAGTGGAGGCCAATTCACTGGATGTTTTCAAGAGAGAGTTGGATATAGCTCTTAGGGCTAACGGAATCAAGGGCTATGGAGAGAAAGCAGGGTACTGATTAAGGATGATCAGCCATGATCATATTGAATGGCGATGCTGGCTCGAAGAGCCGAATGGCCTACTCCTTTTTATGTTTCTATAATGGTTCTGATTTTAGTTGTCACTTAGTCGCTGTTCTTTACACATAGAGATACGCACCTATATACAATAATGGTCCAAAGAACTGCAATTAATAAAATTCTGTTCTTCTTGGGCACCAAAAGACATCCATGAATGAAGAATGGCAGATGTGTTCCCATGATAACAGGAAATCCTTGAGTGAAGTACCAGTGCCAAGAATGAGAGCCATAGAATGATCCCAAGTTCTGAATCACATTGAACCTGAGGAAATTCCACTGAACGACAACCCACTGAAATGTGTGAGGGAATGGGGGGGGGAAAGAGAGGAAAATCAATGATTTACAGGAATTTATTGTTAGTATTAGCATATTACATATAATGCTTACAGAATAATACGAAATATATGCTAACAAGGAGGATTGAACTCAAATATCCAAGATCACACCACCCCAGTATACTTTCTATTCAAAAATGGTTAAGTTAACATCTCAGTTTGAATTTCTTGTCCTTTGTATCTCTGATTACAAGGAGTTTCATTCATCCCTTTAAGGCATATCTAACTTAAACAGGGGTGCATAGTTCTATTTTTACAGATGCAAATGAATATAGTTAGAATTCATAAATTAATGACACAATAGACTATAATCCTTACTCTATTTACCCAGTTTATTCACAGCCAGATAAAAGAACACCTATTCCTAAAGCTGCGTTAAATCTTACCATTTAACACCAAAAGACATTTCACTTTAAAAAAAAAACCAAGAATAATTTATTTAGCTGGAATTTTCTTTTAAATACAAGTTTATTAAAACAATACATTGCAATGCATTACAATTTTTTTACAAAGGAGGTGCAGGTCAGTAAATGCAAGACTGATTAGCTACTCAGCAACACCTCAAATTCCAACACAAATCTATTTTTTCCAAAAGCATGAAAAATGCCCACCTCACCATAAAATATTCGGTCAACGATCAGTGAAAACCCCAGTGACAGGCATCTGCAAAATGAACATAGTAACAATGGAAAAAAACAACTTTTTAGGGAAAATACATTTATTAGACCAATCTTAAAACTAATGGCCATTTTGACTTGAAGTCCTGGAGAGGCAGGGCGTACAATCTTTGTACATCACCTTACAAAATCATAACCTAGGGTGCAACACCAGGGATTTATGTGTCCTATAAATCATGGTAACCAGCTGCTGAGCATTGTGCAAAATAATAGTATTTCTGGAAGATTGGTGACAGGCAATCGCCAACAAAACATACACACTGTGCAATGGGAACAGTTCCCTTCACAAGATGTTTAAAAGTGTAAATATTCCACAAGAGAATCAGAAGTACTCTTCCTATTTCTTAACATTTCTGCTACCAGCAGTGAGGAAATAATTACCTGTCCCAGGTAACCAGCCTTCTGGACATTTGCAGGAGGATAAAAGACTTGGACCTCCATTGAGGAATTTGATTTTGTGTGTAAAAATCCAGACAGGTTTAGCTCTGTAACTAATGATTTCAGAGGCTACCTCTTAGGATGAGTCTAATTCATAGCTGGTCAATATTCTCTCAAAGAGTACACCATATAAGTGTGGGAGCCGGAATCCTAAGTACGGCTGCAGAGTGAATCATTTCCATCAAATTAAAAATCTATATAGAAACATAGGTGCAGGAGGACGCCATTCGGCCCTTTGTGCCAGCACCGTGATTCATTGTGATCATCCACAATCTGTAACCTGTGCCTGCCTTCTCCCCATATCCCTTGATTCCACTAGCCCCCAGAGCTCTATCTAACTCTCTTTTAAATTCATCCAGTGAATTGGCCTCCACTGCCTTCTGTGGCAGAGAATTCCACAAATTCACAACTCCCTGGGTGAAAAAGTTTCTTCTCACCTCGGTTTTAAATGGCCTCCCCTTTATTCTTTGACAGTGGCCCCTGGTTCTGGACTCCCCCAACATTGGGAACATTTTACCTGCATCCAGCTTGTTCAGTCCTTTTATAACGTTATATGTCTCTATAAGATCCCCTCTCATCCTTCTAAACTCCAGTGAATACAAGCCCAGTCTTTCCAATCTTTCCTCATATGACAGTCCCGCCATCCCAGGGATTAACCTCGTGAACCTACGCTGCACTGCCTCAATAGCAAGGATGTCCTTCCTCAAATTAGGTGACCAAAACTGCACCCTGTACTCCAGATGTGGTCTCACCAGGGCCCTATACAACTGCAGAAGAACCACTTTACTCCTATACTCAAATCCTCTCGTTATGAAGGCCAACATGCCATTAGCTTTCTTCACTGCCTGATGTACTTACACGCCTACTTTCAGTGACTGGTGTACAAGGACACCAAGGTCTCGTTGCACTTCCCCTTTACCTAATCTGACACCATTGAGATAATAATCTGCCTCCTTGTTTTTGACACCAAAGTGGATAACCTCACATTTATCTACATTATACTACATTGGCCATGCATTTGCCCACTCACTCAACCTGTCCAAGTCACCCTCAAATCTCCTAACATCCTCTTCACAGTTCACACTGCCACCCAGCTTTGTGTCATCTGCAAACTTGCTAGTGTTACCTCTAATTCCATCATCCAAATCATTAATATATATTGTAAATAATTGCGGGCCCAGCACCGAACCTTGTGGCACTCCACTCGCCACTGCCTGCCATTCTGAAAAGGACCCGTTTATTCCTACGCTTTGCTTCCTGCCTGCCAACCAATTATCTATCCATGTCAATACCCGACCCCCAATACCATGTATTTAATTTTGCTCACCAATCTCCCGTGTTGGACCTTATCAAAGGCTTTCTGAAAGTCTAGATACACTACATCCACTGGCTCTCCTTCGTCCATTTTACTTGTCAGATCCTCAAAAAATTCCAGAAGATTAGTCAAGCAAGATTTCCCCTTCATAAATCCATACTGACTTGGACCAATCCTTTTACCACTATCCAAATGCGCCGTTATTACCTCTTTAATAATTGACTCCAGCATCTTCCCCACCACCGGTGTCAGGCTAACTGGTCTATAATTCCCTTTTTCTCTTTCACTCCTTTCTTGAAAAGTGGGATAATATTAGCTACCCTCCAATCACAGGAATTGATCCTGAATCTATTGAACATTGGAAAATGATCACCAATGCGTCCACGATTTCTAGAGCCACCTTCTTGAGTACCCTGGGATGCAGACCATCAGGCCCTGGGGATTTATCAGCCATCAGTCTACCCAATACTATTTCTCGCCTATTGCAAATTTCTTTCAGTTCCTCTGTCTCCCCAGATCCTGTGCTCTAGTACATCTGGGAGATTGTTTGTGTCTTCCTTTGTAAAGACAGATGCGAAGTACCTGTTCAGCTCTTCTGCCATTTCCTTGTTACCCATAATAATTTCACCTGTTTCTGCCTTCAAGGGACCCACATTTGTCTTTACTAATCTTTTTCTCTTAAAATACCTAAAGAAGCTTTTACTGCCCTTCTTTACATTCTTGGCCAGCTTCCCCTCGTACTTCATCTTTTCTGCCCTTATTGCAGGATGACCTCAGGAAGGGTGGAGTTCCTTATTAGAAGGATGAGAGGAGATCTTATCGAAACGTATAAGATTATTAAGGGGTTGGACACGTTAAAGGCAGGAAACATGTTGGGGGACAATAGACAATAGGTGCAGGAGTAGGCCATTCAGCCCTTCGAGCCAGCACTGCCATTCAATGCGATCATGGCTGATCACTCTCAATCAGTACCCCGTTCCTGCCTTCTCCCCATACCCCCTCACTCCGCTATCCTTAAGAGCTCTATCCAGCTCTCTCTTGAAAGCATCCAACGAACTGGCCTCCACTGCCTTCTGAGGCAGAGAATTCCACACCTTCACCACTCTCTGACTGAAAAAGTTCTTCCTCATCTCCATTCTAAATGGCCTACCCCTTATTCTTAAACTGTGGCCCCTTGTTCTGGACTCCCCCAACATTGGGAACATGTTTCCTGCCTCTAATGTGTCCAATCCCCTAATTATCTTATATGTTTCAATAAGATCCCCCCTCATCCTTCTAAATTCCAGTGTATACAAGCCCAATCGCTCCAGCCTTTCAACATACAACAGTCCCGCCATTCTGGGAATTAACCTAGTGAACCTACGCTGCACGCCCTCCATAGCAAGAATATCCTTCCTCAAATTTGGAGACCAAAACTGCACACAGTACTCCAGGTGCAGTCTCACCAGGGCGGTCTCAACTGTAGAAGGACCTCTTTGCTCCAGAGTCCAGAACAAGAGTCCAGAACAAGGGGCCACAGGTTAAGAATAAGGGATAGGCCATTTAGAACTGAGATGAGGAAAAACTTTTTCAGTCAGAGAGTTGTGAATCTGTGGAATTCTCTGCCTCAGAAGGCAGTGGAGGCCAATTCTCTGAATGCATTCAAGAGAGAGCTGGATAGAGCTCTTAAGGATAGCGGAGTCAGGGGGTATGGGGAGAAGGCAGGAACGGGGTACTGATTGAGAATGATCAGCCATGATCACATTGAATGGCGGTGCTGGCACGAAGGGCCGAATGGCCTCCTCCTGCACCTATTGTCTATTGCCCATTTTGTTACCATCTGTTGTCATTTGAAAGTTTCCCAATCCTCTGGCTTCCTGCTACTCTTTGAAATGTTATACATCTTTTCTTTTAGTTTTATTCCATCTCTAACTTCGCTTGTCAGCCACGTTTGCCTCTTACTCCCCTTAGAATCTTTCTTTCTCTTTGGAATGAAATGATCCTGCATCTTCTGGATTATGCTCAGAAATTCCTGCCATTGCTGTTCCACCGTCAATCCTGCTAGCTCGACCTTGGCCAGCTCCTCTCTCATGCCTTCATAGTCCCCTTTGTTCAACTGCAACACTGACACATCTGATTTAACCTTCTCCCTCTCAAATTGCAGATTAAAACTAATCATAATATAGTCACTACCTCCAAGCGGTTCCTTTACCTCGAGTTCCCTTATTAAATCTTGTTCATTGGACAACACTAAATACAGAATTGCCTTCTCTCTGATAAGCTCCAGTACAAGCTGCTCTAAGAGTCCATCTCGGAGACACTCTACAAACTCCCTTTATGTAGGAAGGAACTGCAGATGCTGGTTTATTCTGAAGATAGACACAAAATGCTGGAGTAATTCAGCGGATCTGCGCCCTCACTCTACCCCAGTTGTCCTACAGTTCCACTGTTCGCATCCCTGTATCTCTCTCGTTAGCACATCTTCCCCAGCCAACAATGGACCTTTATGAACTCCAACCATCCTGAGGTCATCTGTTGCCAGCCCCAATTTGTTGTCCTTTTCTCACCTCCAGTTTCGCACCCCACCCCTCAACCTCCACCTCTATCTTTCGCTCTGAAGAAGGGTTCGGACCCAAAACGTCACCTATTCCTTTTTCTCTAGAGATGCTGCCTGACCCGCTGCGTTACTCTAGCGTGTCTGTCTTAAGTCAAAAATCAAATTTAGTTTAGAGATACAGCATGGAAACAAGTCCTTCGGACCACCAAGTCCACACTGACCATCGATCACCCGTTCACACTAGTTCTATGTTATCTCACTTTCTCATCCACTCCCTACACTGAAATAGTAACGAGTTTCTTGTGCTGCTATTTACAGAGACCAATTAACCAACAAACCAGCACATCCCTGCGGTGTGGGAGGAAACCGACACGGTCACAGGGAGAACATGCAAACTCCACACAGTTAGCACCAAGGTCAGGATTGAACCTGGGTTTCAGGCAATGTGAGCACCTGGCTCTACCTATTGAGCCACTATGCAGCTGGTAGAACTTCATAGGTCATGATTACATGGAGTCAAGTTCCTGGATATTCAAACAGAGGGTAAAGTTCCTACATCGGAGTGTCCCAAAGACATGGTTTGAAATAGTAAAGAGTTGCCTGGGCTGCTCTTGTTCCAGATCCTTCCTTGCTCCTCCATTGTCACAGATACTTCTATCTAACAGCACAGGGCTCCACCTTCTCCAGGATAATTAGGATGAGGCAATAAATGTATAACCCTGCCAGTGACACCTACATAAATAGATTAGAAAAAAGATCTTCACTGAAATATCACTTTGTATATCTGGGCTACATTCAATTAATTTCAGCTGTACCGGAAACAATTCAGAGCCATGAACATTGGATAGTGAGGAAATGAAGTCGGGAAACAATTAGTGTGTCTCAGGTTAATTGGGAATCAGTGAGACCATGTCACTCTATCCAGTTAATCCTTAAATTCGAACCAAGCTTCCCCCATCATGAGATTTTACCATTGATCATTTTGCCACCAAGACAGTTGTAATTTTTATCCTTTTCATTTCCAGAATAAGCACCGATCTTATCATGAATGCACCTTTAATGTTTTAGCAGTGAAATCATTTTGTTTTATGTTACAGTATTCAACAACAAAAATGACAGAATGGGCTCTTGTGTATAATGTGTCTTATAATGTGTCTCAAATCGTAGGTGTCCGAACGATATGAAGTGAACTCCTCCCTCCTCTTTACATACCCAGCTGGTAGACATTTGTACAAGAGCAGATCCAGTTTCTTCACTTCCTGCCAGAAATGAGAAAACAACAGTGGCAGCCAAAGGATGACTGCAGTGGGACGCACAACAAATGCAAACGCAGTCAAAGCGAGATATTTCGAACTGTGAATAGAAAAATAGAAAATCAGATGCAGGAGATCTACCCAAAGCAACCCCTAAATTCTTGCACAATATTTCGGCATCAGATATTGCTTCCCTATTCAAATTTATTTAGGTCCCATCTTGCTTGGTGAACTCCACTGTTCAATCATAATTTACAGGTGGGGTAGCACAACGATTAAGCTGTGTAGGAAGGAACTGCAGATGCTGGTATATACCGAAGATGGACACAAAGTGCTGGAGTAACTCAGTGGGTCAGGCAGCACCTCTGGCATTTAAAGCAAAATTAGAATAATCAAACATTTTCTTCACCTGCTTCCAGTCTTTGTACCCTGAAGAGGGTAGTAATAAAATATAAAACTAGTTAGAACAGCTTCCATGCTATTTGTAATAGTTCGTGTACTGCAATACCACGTGAACCAGGAACACAGTTGAGAGAAGTACTAGAAGAAATAAAACAATTTTTTTTAAAATATTCATCAAATTCACACAAGGTCACTTTCTACATACACACCCAAATATTTTGCTTTTTCTTGAAATTGGCAAGACACCTATGGCAAGTTTTAAACTTAAGACTGCAAATATTACAAGTTGCCATCCATTCAACTGGTGCATATAAGTAACTCAAGAAAAACAGACTACTCAATGAAAGCTGAAACCAGACATTTTAATATCATAGTCATCCATCCCCTTTGATTTCAGAGCGCATTGCAATAATGGTGACTTGTATTCGTAATAATCCTGTTAAAGAGAGCTTTCCATTATATCTACACTTCAACTAACTTTTAAGAAAAGATGGATAAGAAAGGTTTAGAGGGATATGGGACAGATGGGACTGTAGATAGGGCATCTTGGCTGGCATGGCCCATTTTGATGCTGTATAACTCCATGGCTCTGTCATTATCTCTGAAATCCAAATGTTGTTCTTATTTAGAGATTAATAGATAAGGTGGAGAAACAGACCTGAAGATTACTTGAAGATCAGATTTTCAGACAGTCCAGAAAGGGGTAAATGAAACAGCACTAGTGAGTGCTCCTAAACAGTATGTTCCACTTAAATGATTCATTGAGATTGCAATGGATTACAAATTTATACCCATTTCTATCTCACTTTTGGTTTGGTAATAGTTTTGTTAGCGTTCATAGCACACAAACAGTTAGAATTCATTTTATTTTTCTAATACATGGTTCCAAAAGTTTGTCAGTTTGTCCAAAGAATAAGTGACCTCCCATTATAAATTGGTTGGTATGCCAAGAACTCTAGATACACAATAGACACAATCTACATCAGGGAAGCGGAGCAGATGGTGGTGGTATATCATAGCTTCAGCCATTTGGTTGCATCCTGACCTCCATTGTAGAAACAAGGAAGTGCAGATGCCGGTTTATTAAAAAAAGACACAAAGGAGTAACTCAGCGGGTCAGGCAGTATCTCTGGAGAACACGGACAGATGACGTTTCGGGTCGGGATTCTTCAGACTGATTCTGGGGGCGAGCGAGCAGGCGGTGGGGAAGAAAGGTAGAAGAGAGGAGGGGCAGAACAAAGTGTGGCAGGTAATAGATGAACAAAGGCGAGGGAAGGTTTTGATAGACAGATGGTTGGACAAAGCCCAGAGATGTAGAAAGGTGCGAGACAAAAGGATTGAAGAGATGCGAATTGTGAAGTTGGAGAATGCATGGTGTTGAAAGGGGAGGGAAGAAATAGGTTGCGAGCCCAGGTGGGGCACAGGGGAGGGGCAAGGGAGGAAAAGAGAGGGGGGCACATTGTTAGAGAATTCAAGGTTCATCAGGCTGCATGACAGGATGATCGTCAGGCTGTGGCCATCCCCTAGCTGCAGGCCTGGCTCACCCGCCGCAGAACCCGAAAGCCGATCCTGGCCCCTGCTCGTCCTCGTCAACCGGAGAGTGCAGGGAGTGGCGATGTTGGAGATAACAAAGGGCCAGTAAGTGGGGCCAGGGTCTTACTTTCTGCGCCCTCAAGGTCAGCTGCAGGAGGCGCCCCTGGAGCACAAAGGCTGAGGGTGGCCGGGCGAGGAGAGGGACAACAGTTTGCTGGCCGATCAATATTGAGGCAATGGCCGGAGGCCCTGCAACCAGGACAACAGGCCTTTATAGCTCTCTGCAGCCTGGTCTTTGAAAATGGTGCCCAAAACCTACCGTCTCTTGTATACGGTCTCATGGGCTATTTCTATACACTTTGTACTTGATCTAGGATTGTGCTTCAGTGATAATTTACTGAACTGTATGCATAAGGAGAATTTCATTGCACCTCGGTACATGTGATAAAGGGTTGTAAGCTACCCAAGCAGAATATGAGATGCTGTGCCTCCAGTTTGCACGTGGCCTCACATTGGCAATGGAGGAGCCTTGAACCATGGCCTATCCATGTTCCCCAGGGATGCTGCCTGCCTGTTACTCCAGCACTGTTAATCTGACCTCCATTGTTGTCTCTGCAAAGTATGCATATTCTTCCTTTAGCAGCTTTGGTTTGCATCAGGTGCCCTAGATTGATTGCTTATTGTAAATTACTTCTTGTGTTGGTTGGTGATTGCAGAATCGGCAGTGTGGGTGGAAGGTCAACAGAGAAATAAATGAAATTACTCCCAGAGCCTGCATGGACCTGATGGGCCAAATGTCACTTTCTATGTCATAAGGAAATACTGAGTCATCAAATGTTTTTTCCATAGAAATTCCTCTATGAGAAATTGAGCATTTTTGATTCTCACACTCAAGCTGGATTCATCAGGATTTTTTCTACATCAATAATAAGAAAATAAAAAGATGCAAAACAGCTTACCACCCACTTTGCAACCTCTTCATTTGCCTGTTTCTTCACCATGGAGTATAATGTTACATCTGCCAGTGCTGCCAGAAAAGACTGGACCAGTCGAGGAACCCAGATCTGCAAAACACAATACAAATTCACTGACAGTTTATACCAGAGGGCACATTTCTGATGCAAATTGTAACTTGAGTTTGAGTTTAGTTTATTGTCGCATGTACCGAGGTAAAGCGAAAAGCTTTTGTTGTATGCTAACCAGTCAGCGGAAAGACAATACATGATTACAATTGAGCCATCCACAGTGTACAGATACATGAATCTTAATGAGTAAGAAGGAGCTGCAGATGCTGGTTTACGCCGAAGATAGACACAAAACTCAGCGGGACAGGCAGCATCTCTGGAGAGAAGGAATGAGTGACATTTCTGTTTTCTGTTTGAGACCCTTCTTCACACTTTGAGTCAGGTGAAAGCAAGACCAGAGACATGGAAGAGCAAGGTGTGAAAACAAGAAATCAAAAGGGACGAAGCTCAAGGAAGATGAAGAATGGATCATAATTAGCTGAGGGGAAGGAGATACTTAATGAATGTCACCCTACCCTGGTCTTATTTCTGCTCTTTCACACCATTAGTGCAAATAACTACATAGAAGGATGTGAAAATTGCACTGCTGGCAAATTAATACCAGGTTCAAATGGAGTCTTCTGCATATAATTTGAATTAATTTATCTTGCAGAGCATGGTCCAATTTGTGCTTTACAGATTTCAGCTAATGCTGTCATTGATACATAGAAAATAAGTGCAGGAGTAGGCCATTCGGCCCTTCAATCCAGCACCACCATTCAATGTGATCATGGCTGATCATCAACAATCAGTACCCCGTTCCTGCCTTCTCCCCATATCCCTTGATTCCGCTAGCCCTAAGAGCTCTATCGAACTCTCTTCTGAATGCATCCAGTGAATCGGCCTCCACTGCCTTTGAGGCAGAGAATTCCACAAATTCACAACTCACTGGGTGAAAAAGGTTTTCCTCATCTCAGTTCTAAATGGACTACCCCTTATTCTTAAACTGTGGCCCCTGGTTATGGACTCCCCTAACCATAGGAACATGTTTCCTGCATTTAGCATGTCCAATCCCTTAATAATTTTATGTTTCTATAAGATCCCCTCTCATCCTTCTAAATTCCAGTGAATACAAGCCCAGTTGTTCTATTCTTTCATCAGACGACAGTCCCGCCATCCCGGGAATTAACCTTGTGAACCTATGCTGCATTCCCTCAATAGCAAGAATGTCCTTCCTCAAATTAGGAGACCAAAACTGCACACAATACTCCAAGTGTGGTCTCACCAGGGCCCTGTACAACTGCAGAAGGACCTCTTTGCTCCTATACTCAAATCCACTCGTTATGAAGGCCAACATGCCATTAGCTTTCTTCACTGCCTGTTGTACCTGCATGCTTACTTTCAGTGACTAATGTACAAGAACACCCGGGTCTCATTCCACTTCCCCTTGTCCTAATCTGACACCATTCAGACAATAATCTGCCTTCCCGTTCTTGCCACCAAAGTGGATAACCTCACATTTATCCCCATTAAACTATCTGCCATGCATCCGCCCACTCACACAACCTATCCAAGACACCCTGCATCCTCATAGCACCTCTTCATGGTTCACGTTGCCACCCAACATTGTGTCATCTGCAAATTTGCTAATGTTACTTTTAATTCCTTCATCTAAATCAATTTATATATATTGTAAATAGCTGCAGTCCCAGCACCGAGCCTTGCAGCACCCCACTGGTCACTGCCTGCCATTCGGAATGGGACCCGTTAATTCCTACTCTTTGTTTCCTGTCTGCCAACCAATTTTCTATCCATGTCAATACCCTACCCTCAATATCATGTGCTCTAATTTTGTCCACTAATCTCCGATGTGGGACCTTATCAAAAGCTTTGTGAAAGTCCAGATGCACTACACCCACTGGCTCTCCCTTATCCATTTTACTTGTTACATCCTCAAAAAATTCCAGAAGATTAGTCAAGCAAGATTTCCCCTTCGTAAATCCATGCTGACCTAAACCAATCCTGTTACTGCTATCCAAATGCACCGCTATTACATCTTTAATAATTGATTCCAGCATCTTCCCCACTACCGATGTCAGGCTAACTTGTCTATAATTCACTGCTTTTTCCTCCTTTCTTAAAAAGGGGGATAACATTAGCTACCTTCCAATCCAAAGGAACTGATCCAGTATCTATAAAACATTGGAAAATGATCACCAATGCGTGCACGATTTCTAGAGCCACCTTCTTGAGTACCCTGGGATGCAGACCATCAGGCCCTGGGGATTTATCAGCCTTCAGTCCCATCAGTCTACCCAACGCCATTTCCTGACTAATGTGAATTTCTTTCAGTTCCTCTGTCACCCTCTGTCCCCTAGTACATCTGGGAGATTGTGTCTTCCTCAGTGAAGACAGAAGCAAAGTACCTGTTCAACTCGTCTGCAATTTCCTTGTTCCCCATAATAAATTCACCTGTTTCTGTCTTCAAGGGACCCACATTTGTCATTACATGGATCCAATCAGCAGTAATACTGATAGGTCTCCAAATTGAATGATAGTTTTGCCAATAAGCTTCCCTGTATTTCGATAATACAAATCTCATTTAAGATGTGGCTGATTAGTCAAAAGCAACTGTTTTATTCTTACCAGCAGTTGTACTGTGTCCTTCTTGAATATTTGCAACAATTTATAGAAGCTTGCAAAAATCAATGGGTAGGTGTAGCCTCGGAGCTTCTCTTTCCATTCCCAGGTTAAATAACCATACTTGAGAAAGTTAAGAATATTATAACAATAATGATATTGATCATCAAAACATGAGCACGAAAAAACATGAATTAAGAGCAGGAAAATGAGGGCACTTGGCCCTTTAGGTTTTAAGGCAGCAGTAGATTGACATTTGATAAGCAAGGTGAAAGATTATCATAGTTCGATGGAAACGTGGAGCAAGGTTAGTTTAATATCAGCCTTCGTCTTTTTAAATGGCCAGGCATGCATGAGGGGCCCTGCTCCTGATTTGTATGTTTCAATCTACAGAAAATGTGCTTCCATCAAAGCACTGAGGAATTTGGTGTACGGTTCAGTTTTTAATCTCACGTAACGATCATATATACGTAATGCACCTTGACAAGATGAAAAATATGTGTCAAATCCCTCACGTCTAAACGATTGGCGTATTTGCGATGAAGAACCAAAAGTTTTTTTTTTACGTTATGCAATTAGTTAGTAAATCCAAAGGATATTTGAAGACCATGTTATGAGCAACTTCGAGTGACTGCCAGTACTCATCTGGAACAAAGCTAGTCTGGACCAGAAGGCAGTTCATAGACCTTAAAGCTACTGAGAACATAATTAAATAGGTGTTTGGACCAAATAATCCTGTGTTTAAAAAAAGACAGAAAATTACAATTACAAAATGTCATATAAAGCAGCAAAATAATTAAGTCAATCCAAGTCCAGATGTGTTTTCCCAACGGAGACAGAACTATTCCAATCACTCCATACCTTGAATTATTTAAAGAGTGAATATCCGATTACAAGTATTCACTTAGGACAATGCTCATAATCACACACTCCACGTGTAAATTGCTCTTTTGGTTTGGGAGGGAACTTACTCTTTCCTCAGCTGCCTTCTGGCAATGTTACCATAAGCGAGTTTGGTATTACAACTGTGCATGCCCAGGTCACGGGTCATCCGGGATAAACATTCTCGCCAGCTAAGCTACTGTGTGTATACAGACCTGCGTTTCAGACATATTTTCCAGTTTTCCTTCTTCGAGGTAAGAAAATACTGCTTTCAAAAGTATGAACTAGGTGTATTTATGGTTCATTTGTACAAAACTACCATGATTTTGGTGGTTTTATTGCTTTATGCTTCGGTGAGTGAACAAGATCGTGACGATAAATAACAACCATTTTTTATTATTTTTGTTTTGGTGAGGAGAATGACATGAAATGTATGATTTCTATAACTATCAATAGATAATATGAAAAGTATTTGTGGGGTTTTCACCTCTTGTTATACGAGTCCATGGCCACGGGCTGTATGCACGTTTGCTGACTTCTGAATGAGTTCTGCATGTACATGTGTAAGTAAAGTTGTGTAGTACAAAACTTAGTCACGAGTCTCCTGACTAATCATGTCTCTTCTGATTCCCATTACATTCGATAATTTTAATTGGTATTTAACATTCTAATTTTCTGTTATAATCTTGTGATTGTATAAATTAGTTCAATATACTTGCACCATGTTCTTTTGCATTGTACTTGTATGTAATGGACATGCTTACAACCCTATTTAAATTAATGTATAATTGACTTTGTTATTTATATTGTTTTATATGTTACTGGGCAAGGCCATGAGCATTTGTCCAATTTTCGGCTGTGGGAACAGCACGCATCACCTGAATAGGTGGATGCAGAATGTGTTTAACGGCCACAACTGTAAATTTGCAACGGGAAACTGTTTCTGCCCACCCCCCTTCAAACTCTAGGAAAAAAAACTGCAGATGCTGGTTTAAATCGAAAGTAGATAAATGCTGGAGTAACTCAGCGGGTCAGGCATCATCTCGGGAGAGAAGGAATGGGTGACGTTTCGGGTCAAGACCCTTCTTCAGACTCCTGAAGAAGGGTCTCGAACCGAAATGTCAACCATTCCTTCTCTCCCGAAATGCTGCCTGACCCACTGAGTTACTCCAGTGGGTCTTCCCTTCAAACTCTACCCATTTCCGACAGAGAAGAGGGATGGAGCAGCCCGGCTGCGTTGGACCAAACTGATCAACCAAAATGACTAGAAAAGCAAGAATTGGCAGCCTGACCCCAAAGGCAACAGCTGCATGTGCTCTAAGCACTTTGTGTACGGTGAGCCAACAACGCTCGCCTTACAGTGAATGCAGCAACTGAGACCTGGGTTTGATCCTGACTACGGGTGCTGTCTTTACAGAGTTTGTATGTTCCCCCCGTGACCTGCATGGGTTTTCTCTGAGATCTTCAGTTTCCTCCCACACTCCAAAGACATGCAGGTTTGTAGGTTAATTGGCTTGGTAAATGTAAAAAATGTCACTAGTGGGTATCGGATAGTGTTAATTTGCGGGGATCGCTGGTTGGCACGGACCCGGTGGCCCGAAGGGGCATGTTTCCGCGCTGTATCTCTAAACTAAACTGAACGCTCAATCCAGACCCGGTCCTGAATCCGTATTGAACTCCCCAAGGTCCCCACGTGCACTCCCTCACAGAGGTGGAAAGCCTTCAAATAAAAGGAGAAAGCAGCTGACAGCAACGCAAACCAATGTTGACCAACATGTGTGACGATGGACCAGACAAGCGTTTACGAGCTTTTGCTGATGATCATGTTTATGTGTTATAACGCACCTGTCAAGAGAACTGTAATTGCATGGGATGCATCCAAAAACAGAAGGACATAAACAAACAGGCATGGTAGAAGAATTGAAACTAAAACTGAAGAATGCTGCATCTAAAAAGCGTTTTTGTAGCAATATCAAGACTGACAAAAATGCGAGAAGATTGAGAGGGCTTTCTTCGAAGGAAGACTTAACCAACCTATGCGAGTATGTGAAGCATAAAGCAATGAAAATGCGATATTGGGAAGGGAAGAAAAAAGTCGTCAGTACTAAAGTACCAAAAACATTTAAACGACTGTCCATCGCAGAAAATCATCCAGTGTCATATCATCGTAATTTGGGTCAGCCATAACCAATATAAGATTCAAAGAAGAGGAAAACTCAGACCATAAATGTACTCACAGTTTATACAGCGCTGCGTTCGCTTTTTTTAAATCCCAAATGACCTTTGACAAATCCCACGATTCCTTGCGTTTATCGAGATACCAAACTCGCTTATTCACTGGAAAAACGTCATTGTGACTAATTGGCTGATATTGAGCACACATGATGTAGGTGGTGTAATCAGTAAGTTCAGAGATGACAAAAATTGGTGGAGCTGTCAATAGTAAGGAAGGTTACAGGATGCTAACAATGCATCAGTGAAATGGGCTGAAAAATGGCAGACAGAAGTTTAATCTGGACAAATACAAGATTTTAGAAGCACTAATGAGATTAGGACATACATCACAAATTGTAGGGCCCTAAGGAGTACTGAGGAACAGAGACACCTTAGTGTGCATGTACAACAATCCTTACGGTTGGATGTACATGTAATTTGAATAAGGTATAAAGGTTAGTGGCTTTCATTAATCACGGTACTTAATACATAAACAGGTTTTGTTCCAACTTTATAAAATACTGCTCAGATCTCAGCTGGATATGTAATAGTGTAATAGTGACTCAGGTACATATTGACTCAGGTAATATGTAATAGTGCTGGAGAGAGCACCAGAGGAAACCCTGCATAATTCTACCTGGGATGCAGCATTTCAATTGCAAGGACATTCTAGACAGAATACCTTTGTTTTTTTGGGGAGTGGAGCACTTTAAGAGACATGAATGATATATATATATATATATATATAAAAAAAAGTCGCCTTCAGATCCCCCCCCCCCCTAAATCCTTTGCCCCACACTCTAACTCAGACTTTAGTTTTGCCTGCCTCAGATATGGATCTGCGTTTCTGCAGTTTACCTAAACTACCCCCTCATAATTGTGTGTGTGTGTGTATATAGATATATATATATATATATATATATCCATATCTGAGGCAGGCAAAACTAAAGTCTGAGTTAGAGTGTGGGGCAAGAGATTTAGGGGGGGGGATCTGAAGGCGACTTTTTTTTTTAAAAACCCAGAGTGGCAAATACCTTGAATGCACTACAGTTGTGGTGGTAGCAGGGTCGCTGACTGCATTTAAGAAGTGCTTAGGTAAGCAATTACTTCGCCTAGGTACAGTAGGCAAGCAGCCAAGTACTAAAGGGATGCAATTAACACTGCAAGATGCCCAGTGGTCAGCCTGGAAGTGATGGTCTATTTCGATCAGTAAGAACACATTCCCCTTTTGGTTGTGAACAAAAAAATAAATAGAATTAAAATAAATAAAATAAAAACAGCAAACGTTGGAAGTGGACCACATATATGCAATATGTGGGAATAGTGGTTATATTTGCAGAGAGCTGCAGGGAGGTGAACACAGGATAATACACCGAGCTATCTGCACAACCTGTACCTCGTCCCTGCTCAGAGTTGGAGCATTCTGCAGCATACAGCGTCGACTTTCTTTTTCTCAGCCTGACAGGCTCCGAAGCGGCGGACCGTCGGGCCCGAAAGAAACTGTTCCTGAGCTTCTCCATGCCGTCTCCCTCCGCTCCCCCTTTCAGTTCTCCATTCAGCTCCTCTTCCCGCGGCTTCCGGGCCCGGCCGCCGTCCTCCCCAGCGCGCAGGTGCTAGGCCCGGGGGAGGCGCCATCTCCACCCCCTCCTCCGCTGTCGGAAGGGGAGCTCCACCTCCTCCTGCTGGGCCGGGGGAGGCGCCATCTCCTCCTCCTGCTATTGGGCCGGGGGAGGCGCCATCTCCTCCTCCTGCTATTGGGCCGGGGGGGGGGGCGCCATCTCCTCCTGCTGCTGCTGGGCCGGGGGAGGCGTCATCTCCTCCTGCTGCTGGGCCGGGGGAGGCGTCATCTCCTCCTGCTGCTGGGCCGGGGGAGGCGTCATCTCCTCCTCCTGCTATTGGGCCGGGGGAGGCGCCATCTCCTCCTCCTGCTATTGGGCCGGGGGAGGCGCCATCTCCTCCTGCTGCTGCTGGGCCGGGGGAGGCGTCATCTCCTCCTGCTGCTGGGCCGGGGGAGGCGTCATCTCCTCCTCCTGCTGCTGGGCCGGGGGAGGCGCCATCTCCTCCTGCTGCTGGGGCGGGGAGGCGCCATCTCTTCCTGCTGGGCCGGGGAGGCGCCATCTCCTCCTCCTGCTGCTGGGCCGGGGGAGGCGCCATCTCTTCCTGCTGGGCCGGGGAGGCGCCATCTCCTCCTCCTGCTGCTGGGCCGGGGGAGGCGCCATCTCTTCCTGCTGGGCCGGGGAGGCGCCATCTCCTCCTGCTGCTGCTGCTGGGCCGGGGGAGGCGCCATCTCCTCCTGCTGGGCCGGGAGAGGCGCCATCTCCTTCTGCTGGGCCGGGGATGCGCCATCTCCTCCTCCTGCTGCTGGGCCGGGGATGCGCCATCTCCTCCTGCTGCTGCTGCTGGGCCGGGGGAGGCGCCATCTCCTCCTGCTGGGCCGGGGATGCGCCATCTCCTTCTGCTGGGCCGGGGATGCGCCATCTCCTTCTGCTGGGCCGGGGATGCGCCATCTCCTGCTGCTGCTGGGCCGGGGGAGGCGCCATCTCCTCCTGCTGCTGCTGGGCCGGGGGAGGCGCCATCTCCTCCTGCTGCTGCTGCTGGGCCGAGTAGACCTAATGGGCCAAATGGCTTTTCACCGTACATGTGACAATAAACCAAGCTGAATGGAATGGCCTAATTCTGCTCCTATAACTTATAAAGTGTAGGAAGGAACTGCAGGTGCTGGTTTATGCCAAAGATAGGCACAGAATGCTGCAGTAACTCAGCAGGGCAGGCTGCATCTCTGGAGAAAAGGAATGGGACACATTTTAGGTCCCTTCTTTATAACTTTATAAAACTGTTGGCGCAATTTCTTGGCACAAAATGATGGTTATGAGGAGAAAGCAGGAGAATAGGGTTGGGAGGGAGAGATGGATCAGCCATGATTGAATGGCGGAGTAGACTTGATGATCCAAATGGCCTAATTCTACTATCACTCATCCGCTGTGATCCGCTGCTCTAGATGTCAACTTCTCCACATCGGTGAGACCAAACGCAGGCTCGGCGATCGATTAACTCAACACCTTCACTTGGTCCGCCTTAACCAACCTGATCTCCCGGTGGCTGAGCACTTCAACTCCCCCTCCCACTCTGACCTTTCTGTCATGGGCCTCCTCCAGTGCCATAGTGCGGCCCACCGGAAATTTGAGGAACAGCACCTTATATTTTGCTTGGGCAGCTTGCAGCCCAGTAGTATGAACATTGACTTCTCCAACTTTAAATAGTTCCTCTGTCCCTCTCTTCCCATCCCAGTTCTCCCACTGTCTTCCTGCCTCCACCTATATCCTTTCTTTGTCCCGCCCCCCTGACATCAGTCTGAAGAAGGGTCTCGACCCGAAACGTCACCCATTCCTTCTCTCCTGAGATGCTGCCTGACCTGCTGAGTTACTCCAGCAATTTGTGATACCCATCACTCATGACTTCATGATCTTACGAAAGACTACAAATCCCATGATGCTGCTTCTCACCGCGCATGCTCAGATGTCAAAAAGAGCGTCACTGGCCTGAACTGATTGGCTACGCCTTGGGAACGTCATTGAGCCTATGAACCAATCAGAGTGGCGTTGGGCTGGGATGAGAATGGGCTGAGAGCGATGGTGTGTAGTGGGGATCGGAGGACAGGAGAAGTCAATAGGTAAGTTCTCACTCCTTCAAAAGCTTGGCAAAATGCTTGTTTACGTGCCAAATGCAACTTCAAGAACATATTCCTTGACCGGGTGTTAGAAATTACAAAATCTACCCCCCCCCCCTAAATGCAAGTGATTCATCCATAAATATTTTATCTTAAAAATCTAAATGTTAACTGGAGACAAAAAGCTATATCTGAAAACCTTAGTCTTTGAATGTCGTATCTGTTTAGGGGGCTTTGGAAATGTCCTTGTTTTGGAGAAAGTCCGTGAATGCAAACTTACTAGTTTTGTTAAAGTTTGTATTGTTTGTTTACATGAGTCTCAGATCTAACGTTGTACTTAAACAGTCGCCGCGAAACATCGATCGTCCCCAGCATACGTTTCAGACATTTCCTCTCCTGTACCCATCAACTTCACCAAGATCATACTTAAAACTCAGCTTTCCATAATTTCGAGTTGCTTGTCCAAAGTCTAGCTAAGCACTTTGTCTGGACTTGGTCAATAGACATCACGTCAGAACGAACATAAAGAAATTCGAGAATGTTGTATTCGTACTGTTGGGTCGCTTCCCATAATGGCACCAGAACACACGATGTCACCAGTCTAGCCCATTAACCAATGCCACAACACTTAATTAATTGTTGATGTATAAAGCAAAATTTGTGACAAAACCTGGCCATGGACGTTCCGGAATTCAATCCCTAAGAAATATGGTCTACCTTAAACTAAAAGTTGCAAGCACTCCTTAGACGATCATAGTCCTAGTTGTAATTGTGACGATGGTTCTCAAAACAAATTATTGTAACTGCAATTGTTCACTTGACTTCGCCCGAAGCTCTGAAGTCCACAGAATGAATACACAACTTTAACCAGATGTTCACAGGGTTATGTGAATGGAGAAAAAATGGTTTACCTACCATCCCTCAGTCAGGACTTTATATAATAATATATGTACTCCGCCACATCTTTGCACTGATACAAACTTCATACCCACTTCCGCTGGAAGCTCATACTGCCATCCAGTCAAGCACGACGGTCACATCATCCAGTCTGCACCACACTCGGAGTATGTCAGATATGGGATGTTGGCGAATGGGGAATTGCGATAGCTGTTACTAATGCCACACTTGGGTGAGTACTTGTGGACTGCCAAGTGAGAGAAAACTTCTCTAGATTTCCGTCTCCTTTGCTGCTTACTGTGCAGTTGCTGGTAAGTTCTGTGTCTGTCCTCTAGTTGTAATAATAATAATAATTATTATTATTGTGTAGTCGTCTACCTTAAATCTGGTCATGCACTCCACTGAATACTTTGGTACAATACAAGTATATTGAACCAATACAGGGAAGTAATTCAGCATGCCAGTGGTTTGCTCTTTTATATTTTGTATGTTAATGTGATTGTCAACTGTGTATGGATTGTATGCCAGAGTTATCATCGTGTTATTGGTAAGTATCCCATGCTGGCTATTGGCTTACCCTTTGAAATCCTATAATGCTCAGATGTAGCTTGTGCAGTGGACTACTACGGAAAGAGGGTATCATGCTTGTTAGAAGAATGCCAACCTCTCAAGCTCCACACACTACATGTTCAGGAGTGTTTCTTTTGAGTGCCACCACATAAATGGTGTACCGTGCCCACAATGCTGCATCTGTAATTAGAGATGTTCTCCACAGCAAAACCAGCAATTCTGGCAAAATCATGAGCCCCCTCTGCCAACTGAACTCCAGTAACAGTGAATGAAATGTAGTTTCTGTGAATCCTGTCTTCCCTTTCGCAAGAGAACAGCAAACAAAATGTTGCAAACACTACTCTCCTATTGACATTTGCAATGATGCAAAGCACCAAACTGTTGTGTAATCACAGAAATCATTAATAACTGAAATAAATGTAGCAACAACCAATCAGCAACTAGTTAATAATCCCTTCCAAAAATCCTAGTTGGTATCCTTTCTGCTGTGTTCATCTCTCAGAAGCTGGGAGGGTGCTATTCGATACACTGAAAGTACGATAACAGCAATGGCATAAATTCAGCCTGGCATTTGCTACTTTGTTGACTGAATGTAAGCAAATGCTTTTGTTAAAATGCGATCTATTGTGATTTGTCCACGTAAATGTGCTGAGTGCCATGTAACCATTTTGAAATACAAGAGCTTCTATTAAATGGAAGTTTAAAAAAAACTTTTTGTGCCTTTGCAGGTTTAACATAATCTAAAAATACTAAAATGGGTTATGTGTTTGCATATAAATGCTCCTGTTTCATAACAGAAAGATTAGTTAATTGGACTGTAAAAAAAATTAGGATAACAGAAATGGGGGAAAAAAGCATAAAGGAAAAATGTTTAATATTCTTGCAAAGAAACTTAATGAAATTAAAGTTAAAACCAGAAAGCACTGGCAATATTGTTCTTTTTCACCCTCCCTTTTTGTGGTAGGGATCTTTGCACAGCATTATATAAGACATTGTCTGGAAAGAGAAGAGCATCAGATCCGACTTTCCATTGGAATTCTTTATCAGTGGAATGTGATTCTTGGAATTTGTGGTAGGGATCTTTGGACAGGATTGTTGTCTTTGGAGCACAGGAAGTGTGAATGGAAATTCCATGAATCATGGAACTGAAGTGAGGACCAAGGTATGGGGATGGTTAGTGCCATGTGGAGGTGAACATGGGCAGTCAAGATGGGGATAGAGTGTTCGGGTTGTAGCTTAGTTCAGGGTGAAAAAGAACACTGGTCATGAACTGTCTTGGACTTAGAAGCTGGGATGCATTTGGGTTAGGGTGAATGGATGATGTGGGTGGGATATGAATATGCCTATCTTACCTAGGAAAATAACTGCAGATGCTGGTGCAAATTGAAGGTATCGCAAAATGCTGGAGTAACTCAGCGGGTCAGGCAACATCTCAGGATAGAAGGAATGGGTGATGTTTCGGGTCGAGACCCTTCTTCAGACTGATATCTGGGGAGGTGGCGGGACAAAGATAGGATGTAGTTGGAGACAGGAAGACAGTGGGAGAACTGGGAAAGGGGGAGGGGGAAGAGAGGGACAGAGGAACTATCTGAAGTTAGAAATCAATGTTCATACCACTGGGGTTTAAGCTGCCCAAGCGAAATGTGAGATGCTGTTCCTCCAAATTGCAGTGGGCCTCACTATGACAATGGAGGAAACCCATGACAGGAAGGTCAGACTGGGAGTGGGTGCTGACGTGCTGAGCCACCGGGCGATCAGGTTGGTTAAGGTCTGAAGTTAGAGAAAACTAACGGTGGCTCAGCATTTCAACTCCCCCTCCCACTCCCAGTCTGACCTTTCCTGGGCCTCCCCCTGTGCCATAGTGAACAGCATCTCTTATTTCGCTTGGGCAGCTTACACCCCAGTGGTATGAACATTGATTTCTCTAACCAGATAGTTCCTGTGTCCCTCTCTTTCCCCTCCCCCTTTCCAATTCTCCCACTGTCTTCCTGCCTCCAACTACATCCTATCTTTGTCCCGCCCCCTCCCCTGACATCAGTCTGAAGAAGGGTCTCGACCCGAAATGTCACCCATTCTTTCTCTCCTGCGATGCTGCCTGACCCGCTGAGTTACTCCAGCATTTTGTGATACTGCCTATATTACCTTGTGAGACAGAAAACCTGTCTCCAACCTATCTGGGAATCCAGCTCAAATCCATTTCTTAATTCAGGTGAGATGCTACCAATAACCTAAGTGGCACAGCTACCACATCATATTTTGTATTCTGCTCACCATAGATTGTTGGAGATAGTCATCTTGCATGCAATTTAATTTTCTTTCTCCATGGTCTTTCTGGGTTTTTTTTAACTTGATGTAGGTTTTATCCTACCTTGCCTACTGATGTCATCTGTGCCAATTGCCATGGCTGCTGAGGGAGAGCCCACAACACTTGCAAAACTTCTACACCTGATTTTCCTGTCCACATTCTGGGGGATGCAGATATGGGTGACATTTATATCCGGTAGGTGTTTTTCCTCTTTGCTGCACTGATTCCTTTCAAGAATTGTGACTCGTTTCAGGCAGACCCCCAGCAATGGACAAAGTTTTGGTGGAATTTGGTGGACATGTAGCCAATAGTACTGTGGAAGACATTCACAAGAGGGACTCCAGTAGTTTAAGAAAGCAGCTTGTCCTTCTCAAGGACGTTTTAAAAATTCATTTCAGAATCAGGGCTTTACTGACCAGACCACAATTTATTGCCCATGGCAAACTATCCATGATGATCCTTCGATTAGTTGCTTTAAAAAAAAAATACTGCAATCATTCTGCTGAAGGTATTTCCACGGTGCTTTTGGGTAAGGATTTCCAGGATTTAGACCAATGACAAAAGAACGGCTACATAAGTGAACATTGTGAGTAACTAGAGGGACTGTGTGAGGATGTTGGTGTTCTCGCTCGTTGGCTGCCTTATCCTGCTTGGTGGAGAGTGCTGTCAAAATTGCCAAAGTTAATAATTGCAATATATTTTGTCGCCAGTAGATTGCAACCACTGTATTCCAATCAATGTTTAGGGTTAATAGGGTGACAATAATAGGGTGGTATTAGGGTATTGCTTTGTTTTGGATGGTTCTGAGGTTATGAAGTGCTACACTAAGTGCTGGTTCCTGGTTGATTTCATTAACTTTACTACTAACTTCTACCCTGCTCTCAAATTCCCTTGTACTCTCTCTGACACATCTGCAGCCTTTCTTGATCTCTCTATTTCCATCACAGGGAACAAATTATCGATGAGCATCTACTACAAATCCACCGACATCCACAGTTAACATAGAAACCTAGAAAATAGGTGCAGGAGTAGGCCATTCAGCCCCTCAAGATAGCACCGCCATTCAATACGATTATGGCTGATCATTCAAAATCAGTACCCCTTGACTCTGCTAGCCCTAAGAGCTAGCCCTAAGAGCTAGTTATGTAGACCACACCTCCTCCCACCTTGCCTCTTGCAAAGACGCTATCCACTACCCTCAATTTCTTTATCTCCACCACGTCTGCTCCCAAGATTTTCCACTCTAGTACATGTCAGGTGTCCTTTTTTTTAGTCATAGTCCATCCCCCCCCTCCCCCTCCTGCTGTCACGTGGGTGAGGCGTGTCCCTCACCCACGTCACCTCAGTGTTCTGTAGTTCTGCCCTCACTCCTCCTCCCCCACAAATGCATCAAGGATAAGTTCACCTGGTCTTCACCTTTCACCGCACCAGCTTCTGCATCCATCACATCATTACCTACCATCTCCAACATGATCCCACCACGTCACATCTTCCCATCCACACCCCTTTCCACCTTCCACACAGACCACTCCCTCCACAACCCCTTGGTTCACTCATTCATTTCCACCCGAACCACCCCCTCTTCAGGTATTTATCCCTGCAATCCCCATACTGACCTTTCTGTCCTGGGCCTCCTCCATTGCTAGAGTGAAGCCACACAGCCTGGAGAGGCGACACCTCACATTCCACTTTGGTAACCTACAACCCAATGGTATGAACATTAAATTCTCCAGCTCACCACCCCTGTCCCGTGCCCCTCCTGATTTGCATCCATTTCTCCTCTCCTCCCACCATCTCCCCCCTCAACCACTATTTCTACCTCTTTCTTCATAATTTGCACCACCTCTTCAATCCTGTTCCTACACCTTTTTTTTCTTTTCATCTCTGGCATTTGTCTAACCATCTGCCTATAAAACATCACCCACTCCCCTTGCAATACCTATCACTTGCCAGGCTTTGTCCCGCGCCCTTCTCTTCCAGCTTTCCTCTCCCCCACTACATCAGTCTGAAGGGTCCCGTCACGAAACACCACCTATCCATGTTCTCCAGAGATGCTTCTTGATTATTATTGGTGTCAGAGGTATGGGGAGAAAGCAGGAGAATGGGGTTGAGGGGAAAGATAGATCAACTGTGATTGAATGGCGGTGTAGATTTGATGGGCCGAATGGGCTAATTCTGCTCCTATCACATAAACTTATGCTGCCTGGTACATGATGTTTTTAATATAAGCATTGGAAGGTTATTCATGGGTAGATTGCATTTATCTTTTTCACTATCGCACTTACAATTAGAATAGCATAAGACTGATGTCTTTTGTTCATTTTTCTGACTAGTTGGTGATGGTGGGGTGGGGAGGTGTGGTGATAGTGGGGGGGGGGGGGGGGGGGTGTAGGGTCTCCCCTTGCTATGAGAAGCTACTGTCCATTTTGTAATATTCTCCTCAGGGTCAATATCATTGTTCCTTTTTGCAGGTTTTATCATGGGCAACAATCTCACCAGACACACGTTTGGCTTCATCCAGAGCAAACTCTTTCCATCCTACCTTCACCTTGGGTGTGCCTGCGCGTTCTTTAATTTAATCATCTTTGCGATTCATCATCCCAGTGAGCAGTTAAACGAAGAGGAAACATTTCAGGTACCATGCACAGAACTAATCAACTGCAGAAGTGATTTGGAATGAACAGGTGCAAAGATGGGTAGCATTGGAAATGATGCCCATAGAAAGCATCTTTTCAATTGTGGAGATGGGGCTTGCTCATTCCATTTTTTTCCAATGTGAGTTTGAATCATGCATAAGGTCTGTATGTAACTTCATGTTCTGCAACTTTGAACCAAATGTGGGGGGGTGCAGCTCTTTTATTTTTTGCCTTTGTGGAGAGTCCTGAGATGATCTCCATTATTGTGGTTGAAATGCACTCTGGTATCTGATTTTATTTCAAAGACATTGAGCTGGGAAGTTCAAGTTCACATTCTATTATATTTCTTGACTGGACACCAGCACTTTTATTTACTGGCAATTTCTGGAATGCCCTCTTCTGCCCGTTATTTGAGAGGGCGAGGGAAGGGTATGCAAGTCTGTCATTCTATCCAAAGCATATTTAACACTGTCCTTAAAAAAATATAGTGGAGGGCTTTGTTATTGTGTAGACTGCAGTAATCATCTTGAAGAATGTAAATTGTTAAGTTATGTCTGCTCACTTGCACAGATGCTTGTTATAGCATCTTTATCTATGCATAACGAGCTATGCAGATATGCGTTATATTCTTGGTCTATTTTGAAGAGGATTTAATATCCTAAGTAGTAGTTGTTAGGGGGCATGGTTTGTCAAATATGCAATATTATCCATCTGTGATATGTCTGTGCTCTTTGTAACCCACAGTAGATATTACCCTTCATTAAATTGACAGCAATGTAGGAATCGACTTTAGTCAGAGGTACTAATTCATACTATTTATACCAATTTCTTACAGATTGTAATTTTGTTCATCTGTGTGACTTTTGCTGCGCTCAACGCTCGATGGTTTGGGAAGATAACCTCTGAAATCATGGCTGACATGCATCTGATTGAAAAGAGTTGTGGGCTTGGTCAGGATATCGGAATGTCAACCAACAGAGCGGCCTACAACCAGCTGAAAGAGAGCAACCCCAAATACAAGGCGTTTTCTAAACAACTTGCACTCTATCACAATGCCTCCTCTTCATGTAATCTCTGTTGTCTTATTTGTAATGGGATAAGTTTGTACTACATGGCAGCCAATTTATCCAGATTATAAAGATGGTTAGAATAAAATACCCAAAGGAATGGTGTCACATATGGAGAAGTTTTATTTTTAATCCAGAACTTGAAATGTAAATCACTGTCTTGGTGACTGGTGGGCAGCAAACCAAACGGATCTCTCCACCATTACTGTTTTAAGTAACAACTGCAGTATGTAAATAAATAAGTAAATCCAAAAATCTTTGAACTCAGAATATTTTATTGCATCAGGCCAGCTGGGATCATTGAGATGGTTCTTCTGGCCAGCTCAGTCTTTGGTCCTTGCCTGGGTAATGTGTAATGGTGGGTGTGCATGTGGTCTTTCATTCCCTTCCTCACAATTTAATGGCGGTAAGCAAACAGTGATAAATCCATCTGGGCTACGGCAGTGTGGACAAGTTTGTCATATGCACAGTTGCCTTGAAAATCCCATCACTGCACCATTACAATAAAGTATTGTAATCTTTCAGTGTATGCTGATGACTGAGATCTACAACTTCTGAACTGTTTTAATGTGAAGTACAGTATCAACCTGAATTGTTAACATGTGTAGGAAGCAACTGCAGATGCTGGTTTATACCGAAGATAGATACAAAACTCTGGAGTAACTCAGTGGGTCTCTGGAGAAAAGAATCAGTATCATCAGTATCCTTCTCCTGATTGGTTAACATGGTGATTTTCTCTCTAGCTAATGTTTGACCTCATGCCGATTTCCAGCATCTGCAGTATGTTACTTTTGTAATAGAATAATGGTAATTTTCAAGATCAATTGGAAAAAATACAATTCATGCCCCTTGGCAGCACTGGAGAAGAAGAAATGTATTTCTCTTCCCCACTCCCAATCCAAAAAGAAGGCAGTATGTGTGTTTTCCCACACCATGGGAAGAGAAGGGAGAGGGGATGGTAGACAAAATAAATATCTCTCATAGGCTGAGGCCACAGTAGATACGATGATGAACGGTAGAGATTGCCTGGTTCAGGGACAGCGAGTGAAAATACAAACAAATTAGTAAAAATCTAAAATGCAGGGCTGGGCGTCACACCCACGTCCTGTGTTAATGCAACAAAAAAACGGAGCCATGTCATAGATGGATGACCTGCAGCAGGAGTGGTCTCTTCTGGTACAGACAGGACACATTGCCTAAAGTCATAGAATTTGAAATTCATTCCATTTCGCATGATTATACCCAGATGGAAGAGGTACTGCTCCTCAAATATGTATTAGGCATTGTGTCAATACATTTCCAACTTTCTCAGTCATACGGTACGGAAACAGGCCCTTCGTCCCAATCCATCCTTGCTGATTAAGATGCCTCATCTAAGCTAGTCCTATATGCCTGCATTTGGCACATATCCCTCCTATACATGTACCTGCCCAAGTTTCTTTTACCCTTTTGGGTTCATGTTTCAGCTACAGCCAGTAGCTTGCAGATTTAATGCCCATTTTCTTTCTCTGCAACTGAACCATTTAATTTCTCAACAACTGTGCATACATCAGAATTGCTTTGGTAACTTCACTCAGAAATCCCCTTTGTTCTGTTTGTCCCTCTCCATCCTCTAACTTAAAACTAAGTTGGTTTCTCACTTTTGCTGTTGTGATTTCAAAGAGGAATTCTCTCTCGCCTCAAATGCTGGCCGGCCTCAGTAGCTCCAGCACTCTTACTTCAAATTTCCAGCATCTGCACAACTTTGATTTTCAGGTGATTGTTGAGAGAAATGTCCCTGTTGCTCATCATAGAGATTCAACTGGATATTAAAAGGCTCAAAACCACTAACTAAAATGATGAAACCAGCATTTGCTGCATTTTAAGAATGACAAAAGATGGCATTGGAGTTGCAGTCAGATCCTTTCCCCAACACACTCTCCTGCCCTCTCACCCACAACAAAAAAAAGTCCTTATTTTTGTTCAGTTTCCAGAAGTCAGTTACTGGTATAGATTGGATTCAAATACAAATATAGACGTTTTAATTTTCTTGAAGATTTTTGCCTGATAGGAATTCTTCACAGAACGATGAACCTCTGACCAGAATTATGATTCTTGGATTGCCAGCCTTCACAACGTATCTAGAGACAATGATTCAGAGAAGTTTGGAACAGAAGAATCAACATTTAAAGCACAAAGTCGTAGCAGATATTTGCACCTGTTGTATTTTGAGGGCTAAGGATGGCATTGGTAAATATAGTACAATCCAGCTCAGGTTTGACTGCAAGGTATGCCCGACTCAGACATTTTGTGTGCTACCAACTCTTTAGCTTGAATAATCCCTACAGTTCAGAATGGTGTTCATGAAATTTTAGACCAAAATTCAAAGCAGCCCAAAGTCCAATGCCTAAAGACTGCTTTTAATAACTAATGCCTAATAGATTAAAACGACAAGTCTGATAGGCCACACCACTGCCTAGCTCTTTCCTAAATTTGTGACGCTAATTTTTATAGAATAGTCGCTCCCTGACTTGCGCAAGCGTTACGTCCCGTGGACCCGTGCTTAAGTCGGATGTTACGCAAGTCGGAGACAGAAAGGCTACTGTGCACGGGTTCATTTTACGATTCGACACAGAGACCATGTGGGTGCATCCACAAAAACAGCTGACTGGCTTGCGGAAACGGCCGCATGCGAGGGCAGTAGTGCACTGCGACTGAGACTACCGGCACGAGCAACTTGGAAATAAAGAATTGCTTATGCAAATGTGAGTTAACATAAATTGCTTATTACGCAAATTGGGGAGTTCCTATATTCCTATATTGCTTTAAAGGTGGAACAATAGACAATAGACAATAGACAATAGGTGCAGGAGTAGGCCATTCAGCCCTTCGAGCCAGCACCGCCATTCAATGCGATCATGGCTGATCACTCTCAATCAGTACCCCGTTCCTGCCTTCTCCCCATACCCCATACCCCATACCCCCTCACTCCGCTATCCTTAAGAGCTCTATCCAGCTCTCTCTTGAAAGCATCCAACGAACTGGCCTCCACTGCCTCCACAAAATATTAACAGCAAAAGATGCAGCATGAATTGAAGGCAGGTACGTGGCTAGAAGGTACATTCCACTCACCTGGGGTGACTCAGCACCTGCCGCAGGGAACACACTGGGTCCACCAGGAAAAGATCCCCCATCTGCTCATCTTCAAAGTACAGCTGTGGCCACAAATATTCCAAGTACCACATTAATCAAGTAGCTTCAGTTATATTTTAATATTACCAAAGACATTTAAGATAATTTGCCCATTCCTTGGTTATTACAACAGTGAATTAGTTTACAGATGTTGCAACAGATAAAGCATTCCTTCCTGCATCTTACGATGGTTAACAAGGCTACCAACAAGCACTTGTATACCCAATTGTCTTGCTGTTCAATAACTTATGGCACTTGTTAAACTGATTTCTGTGTAAAAGGATCATTACTATTGGATTCTGATATACAAAGACTATTGTGTGTGAAAATATTCAGCATGTAGTTAGCTATGCAAATAAACATGTACAACAGGTTTTGTTCTTATTCTCCATCAAACTTACTCCTGTAGTAAAACCAACAGTAAATTAAAACCACACAAGAATAAAAACTAAAAGGAAAGGTTACAAATGCATGTTATGAGGCTGTATTCACAGATATATGAATGAATGAATTTTACCTCTTCAACCTCTATCATTTATATTTCCTATTCTAGACTGCCTTTTTTAAGCACTCATTGATTTCAAACAGATATTATGACAATACAGGTCTGGAACTGATTTTCCAGCAACTGGTTGTCCAGCATCTCCTTTAATCCGGTCAAAATTGCGAGAGCATACTTCCCCCTGAATTTTCAGGTCCCCCAAAAATGTGGCACCTAGACAAAATGAGACGGCTAATCTCGACCTCATCGGGAATTCCGTCTGATCGGCGGATCAAAATTGCCCCCGTGCAGCCGGGTGTCTGGAATTCCAGCCCAGCTGATGCTGGCAGATCCATTCCCATAGCCGAGGCTAACTTTGCGAGCCAATACCTCAGCTGCCTAGCAGACCGTTCCGGTACCGTTAGTCTCCTCTCGGAGGCCGTGACCTCTGCTATCCGGCAAAACAGATCATCTAGAAAAGCTCTGGTACCAAAGATGGCAGAAAGGCGGTGGGAGTCCTGTACTGGGAACTCTGTAGGGGACCAGAATGTACTTAAAGTTGTTTATGAAGTGGATTGCAGTTCAACTAAAATAAAAGGGTCTCCTTCCTAAATTCAGCAATTATATTTAAAGATATATAGATTAAAAGCTATCCAAACAAGAAAATTAAAAGTCCAAATTAGCTTTTTTTATATGGTCACATTCTACTTAGATCGTTTTTTACTCTCTTATCTGGACAACATAATTTAAATCATACCTTCAAATTGTCTGGCTTATATTTTTTTTCTGTATCCCATGGGGGTAATTGCTCACCAAACATTACTGATAAATGATCAATAAACCTGAAATGGAAACAACCAATGTTAGTTTTGCATAAAACATAAAAATTCACCCTCCAACATTTCATAAAAATACATTTAGAAGTCCACATAGAAGGCGCTCAATGGCACGATCAGTCAGTGCACACCAAGTCCGTGCTGATCAGCGATCCCTGCACACTAGCACTATCCTGTGCACACTAGGGACAATTTGCAATTTTACCAAGCCAATTAGCCTACAAATCTGTACGTCTTTGGAGTGTGGGAGGAAACCAGAGCACCTGGAGTAAAGCCACACAGGTCACTGGGAGAATGTACAAACTCGATACAGAAGCACCTGTAGTCAGGATCAAAACCAGATCTCTGGCACTGCGCCATCGTGCCGCCTGTGTAGGAAGCAACTGCAGATGTTGGGTTATACCGAAGATAGACACAAAATGTGAGAGTAACAGCGGGTCTCTGGAGAAAGGAATAGGTGACGTTTTGGGTCGGAACCCTTCTTCTGAATTGTTGACATGGTGCTTTCCTCTCTCGCTATTGTTTTCTGTATCCCATGGGGGTTTTTCATCATTTTCTGTAATTCCAGCATCTGCAGTTTGTTACTTTTGTAATAAAATAATGGTAATTTTCTATTTATTCTAGGTCAGCAGAAAAAATACAAAGATTTAATTCCCCTTGGCAGTGCGATGGAAGAAGAAGAAATGTATTTCTCTTCCCCACCCCCATCCCAAAGAGGCCAGTGAGTGTTTTTTCGCCACTCCAAGGGAAGAGAAGGGGGAGGGGATGGTAGACAAAATAAATCTCTCTCATCGGCTGAGGCCACAGGAGATATGATGATGAATAACAGAGATTGCCTGGTTCAAGGACAGAGAGTGAGAATACAAGGAAATTTGTTTAAAAATCTAAAATGCAGGCCTGGGAGTCATGCCCATATCCTGTGTTAATGGGAGCAAAAAAACAGAGCCATGTCACAGATGCATGACTTGCAGCAGGAGTGGTCTGTTCTGGTACAGACGGAACACTTTGCCTAAAGTTATAGAATTTGAAATTAATTCCACATAGCAAGAATATACCCAGATGGAAGAACAGATACTGCTCCTCAAATAAGCATTGGGCATAGTGTAAATGCATTTCCAGCATTCTCAGGTTCATACGGTATGGAAACAGACTCTTCGGCCCAATCCATCCATGCCGACCATGATGCCCACATAAAATAATCCCATTTGCTCGCATTTGGCCCATATCCCTTTAAATCTTTCCTATCCATGTACGTGTCTTTAAAGTACTTTTACAGTACCTGCCTCAACTACTTACTCTGGCAGCTCATTCCACGTACCCACCACTCTCTGAGTGAAAAGGTTGCTCTGAGGTACGTATTAAATCTTGCTGCTCTCACCTTAAACCTGTCCTCTGATTCTTAATCCCACTACTCGGAGTAAAAGACTGTGCATTCACCCTATCTATTCACCTCATGATTTTATACACCTCTGTAAGATCGCCCTCAGCCTTCTGCACTTTAAGGAATAAAGTCCGAGTCTCCCCAACTTCTCCCAACTCAGGCTCTCAAGTCCTGGCAACATCCTTGTAAATCGTCTCTGCTTCTTTAGCTTAATAATATCCTTCCTATAGCAGGGTGACCAAAACTGAATACAGTACTCCAAATGTAGCCTCACGAACATCTCGTACAACTATAACATAATGTCCTGACTTCTATACTTAGTACCCTGACTGTTGAATGCCAATGTATCAAAAGCCACCTTTACCACCCTATCTACCTGTGACGCTACTTTCAAGGAACTATGTACCTGCAGTCCTAGATCCCTCTGTTCTACGGCACTCCCCAGGGCCCTACCATTCACGGTGAAAGTCCTGCTCTGGTTTGACTTCCCAAAATGTAACCACTCGTATTCACTACAACACCCAGTAATTCCTTGACCGTAACACAGACTGTCTTCAAGACATCTTCATTAACAGTCAGTTCCCATTGTTTCAAATACATTTGTTGCAAAGCAGTCTCATATTAATTCACAGCATAAAATACGAATAAAGATAGCAAGATACCAGTAGTTGTAGGTTATCAATAACATCCGAGGATATACTACCTCCAATGAAGCAAAACACCCTAATTTGTGTAATACAGATGTTAGTAAAGATTTTTTAAAATAAATAATGCAAGGAATATTAGGGCAGATATCTAAAGGTTTGAACAATGGTAGATTTTAAGTAGAATCTTACAAAAAGGTGGGTGGTGAAGCAGATGCTTTTGGAAAAACATTCTTGAGCTTAAAGACATGCCAGATGAAGGGACATTACTGTTGGAGCAAATAAAACCAGATTTCAGCAGGAGACAAAATTTATCAAAATGCCAATGATCTTACAGCATTAGTGGTCTGGAGAAATTCTGACAACGGGGAGTAGTTAGCTACAGGAGCATCTGAAAGTGATTTTTTAAATTCTGGAGATGCTATTTAACTGGGACCTACGGAGCCTCAGCAAACATACAGGTGGTTGATGGGTGTAAGCTCAAGAACAGCAGAATCTCTATACCACAAGGACTAACGCTCTCAATAAGGAGAAAAGTGAATTTCAAGTTGTTGCTCATTTGTCAGGGAGCATTTTTTTTTAAATCAACAGCAATAAAGTATAAGCCAACAGGAATATTTGACTCTACTGAATCATTTTTTCCCTCTCAATCGTACTTAGACAAGAGATAATTTTGTGATGTCCTATCATCAAAAAGACAATGGCATAATTTTATTAAAAAATAAAAATTAATCTTATGCTTAATACTTACTGGGTATCTTCGTGAAAGGCTGAGATGAAGTCCATTTGTTCATACTCAGGATATAGGAACAATACAGGCCAATGCAAGCTGCCATTTTCATCCAGGTGTACTACATGACTATTCTCAGCATTGACTCCATTAAACAGTGTCCTAACGATGCTGTTGTCCTTTCCATCATTTTCATCATCGGAGGTTTGACTGTGCAGCTCTGGAGGCTCAAATAATTTGATCTTTCTTTCCTATAGGACATAAAGAAGGCAACTAAAGCACAAAAAAAAAAGAAAATGCATGATCATGTCACTATCTCCACGTATAAACATTAAAGAGGCCAAGGTATTAACTAGACTATACCAAGAACTTGGGACTGGGAAGCACTCGACAATCCCCTTTGAAGAGGCAGAGTATTCTTTTAATTGTGGGATAGATGATTCCACAATATCCAACTCCAGATTTTTTTTAAAATTAAGAGTAAGTTCTTTCTTTAATCAGTCACCACACACCATTGCCAATTCAAAAGATCGGAAATCTGAATTGTGTGAAACTTGCATTTAATTTCAAACATGCCTTTCTTCCTACCCCTCCGCCCACCACCCTCTCCCATCTCTTCCCACGTTCCCTACCTGGATGGCTTTCAGTAATGCCTCTGCTTGCATCCATTCCTTCTTATCACTCAACTTTGCCTTCCTTAAGTTACGCTCTTCAACCCTCTATCAAAAGGAATATAGAGTAAATCAACACCAGAAGCCATAAACAGTCAGAAAATCATCTGTCCACTGGGTTTACCGTCAATTCAAAATAGCGGCTTAAAGTCATCTGGTCTCGGCCCTGCTGTGGAGATTTTTGAATATTGAGTGTTTGAGAGTCTGCGTACATTTCCACAGGCATTCTTACATTATAAAGATATGTCAGAACGTTACCAGTTTCATCAGCAAACACTCCATATCGGCAAGCTCTTTGCTGCCCTGGAGAACCACACTGACCGTCTCTGGTAACCATGGAGTGGCGTATGATACAGTGTCTACATCTCCTGCATTCAGAGCCACTCAATAACAGTCTCTCTTACAATCATTTTATAACACACAATAACCATACGTAGAGACAAAATGCTGGAGTATTGGACCTTTCTGTTCTGGGCCTCCTCCATTGTCAGAGTGAAGCCCAGCGAAAATTGGAGGAACAGCACCTCATATTTTGTTTGGGTAACTTACACCCCAGTAGTATGAAAATTGACTTCTCTAACTTCAAATCGCCCTTGCTTTCCCTCCCTCTCCATCCCCTCCCCCTTCCCAGTTCTCCAACCAGCCTTACTGTCTCCGACTACATTCTATCTCTGTTCCACTCCGCTGACATCAGTCTCAAGAGGGTTTCGACCCGAAACGTCACCCATTCCTTCTCTCCAGAGATGCTGCCTGTTCCGCTGAGTTACTCCAGCATTTTGTGTCTACCTTCGATTTAAACCAGCATCTGCAGTTCTTTCCTACAAAGAATCATACCTTCTGCTTATGAGCTTTGGCTCTCAGTTCAAGGAGTTGTTTTTCTTTTGGTTCAATCTGGAGGCCCTCATCACACCATGACATTGCACTGCTGTAATCCTTCAGTTCAATGTGGCACAGGACACCTGTCAACATTACAAGCAAAATTTAAGATGCCAGAGCAAATACCAATGAAGAAACCATTATGCAAAAAAAATCGTCAGTTAAGAAATCAGTGAAACATTTAGAAATCAAAGCAAGTTCCTGAATTATTGTTCCTTTTGTAATTATCAATGTGCAACCATCAGCAATTGACCAGAATAAATGGGTCTGGAACTAGTAGTGATTCTTAGAATTGTTCTATTGAAACAATGAACAACAAAATGATTGGGAATGGGTGGAACTGAATCAGCAAGCACAGCTCTGATTGATTTTGTGTCGCACTGGTTTATCTAAATATTAATGACTAAAGCCTCAACACACTTTTTGGCTATAACTTTCTGCAGAAACAAATAGAAAGGGTGTGATTAGACTAGAGAGGGAGCAGGAAAGATTGTTGCCTGGTTTGGAGGGTTTGAGTTACAGGGAGAGATTGGATAGGCTGGGTTTGTTTCTCCTGGAGTGAAGCCAGCTGGGTGATGACGTTTCAAGAGGTTTATAGAATGATGAAGGGCAGAGATAGGCTGGATAGTCACAGAGTAGGGAATTCCAAAACCAGAGGGCTTAGATTTAAGAGAGGGGAAAGATTTAAAGGGAATCTCAGAGACAAATTCTTCCACAGAGGGTGGTGGGTCTATGGAATACATTGACAGAGCTGGTAGCAAAGACAGATACACTTGCAATGTTTAAATTTCATTTGGACAGACACACGAATAGGAAAGATTTGGCAGGATGCGGCCCAAACATCGGCAAATAAAATTAGCTTAGATCAGCATCTTGGTTAGGTTAGATAAGTTAGGCCGAAGGACATGTTTCTATGCTGTATAACTCAATGAACTTATGAATCAAAATCAAACTGTGGAACAAAACAACACAAGTAATTACTAATGAGTATTTAAGGACAATACCAATCACGAGTTATATTGTGCTGTTGTGGAATTTGTGTTCCTTCTTCTGGATCTCCGCTTATGGAGTTCCCAATGCCTTTTCTGTTTCTCTGGAATAAAAAAACCCTGGGAATATGCTCCCAATTACTCCTTATAGAATTCATAAAGACTAAAGGGAAGGAAGGAAAAGAACACAAAAGCTGTTTTTGAGGAGACAGTGCTTTTGCAGCTCCTACCTCTGATTATTGCTTTCAGATGATTTGGTTTCAATTTTCGAGCTGCAATCACATCATTTAATGCTGATCGATTATTACCTAGACAGAATATCAAATCCAATAGTTAGCACACTAATTTTACTTTTGTATTCTTCACATTTTCTATCCTTAACAATTACCTGCCATTACCTTGGTGCAATATCACACGCCAGAGCGGCATGGTGGTGCAGCGGTAGAGTTGCTGCCTTACAGCGCTTGCTGCGCCAGCGACTCGAATTCGATCCCAACCACGGGTACTGTCTGTACAGAGTTTGTACGTTCTCCCCGTGATCGCGTGTGTTTTCTCCGAGATCTTCGGTTTCCTCCCACACTCCAAAGACGTACAGGTTTGTAGGTTAATTGGCTACAAAAAATGTCCCTACAGTGTGTAGATAGTGTTATCGCTGGTCGGATCGCTGCTCGGTGCGGACTCAGTGGGCCGAAGGGCCTGTTTCCACGTTGTATCTCTAAACTAAACTAAAAATGCCTTATGGAAGAAAACATTACATAATGGCTATCTTTTTTTCCCCCTCAGCTGTGCCTGCTAATTTATGACCCATTACAGTTTTGAGAGCTTTTGGTATGGTAGCACTTAAATATACTGCCTCACCTCAGCATACAATCAACTGCTTTGCAGAACCAATTCCACTAAACACAATATATATTTGTTATTTTCCAAGTAAGATTGGCTTTATGAAAGGATGGGGGAACAGACATAGTCTGTATGGGCTGGTTGTGTTGCAATTATTTTCTGATTTCCATTGCTTTAATAATGAAAGCTGAAAAACAGTAATTAATTTTAAATTGCAAACTCCTGTTGACAAAGGAATACAATTCAGCTCTTACTCTGATCCAAATTCAGTTCTAAATCTTACTCCTGATTTTCTGAACAAATCATAAACTCCAGTCCCACCCCATCCACCGACTTGTTAAATAGCAGAAAGTTATACCTAAGTAAAATTGTGCCGCAGCTCTGTTTGTATACAGTATGACGGTCAGCTCTGTGTCGGTGCATTTCCTCTTCAGACCCTCTGTGTAAGAGACGACTGCCATTTTATAATTCTTTTCCTTAAAATATTGGTTTCCTTCATTCTTGTATGTTTTTGCAAGCTCTGTAAAATGTAAGTTAGAAACACATTACAATCTGTAAAGATATAAAAACTCGCAATCAGGCTAATTAAGTGAAGGTTTAGGTTTATTTTTTCACCTACACCAGATGAAAGAGTGCAGTTTAAATCATTTTACCAGCTTTGTATATAACACAAAACAACCCGCCATTGATAGATAACTTTTTTGCAACATAACATTTTCTCTGAGGAAGGAATCTACAATGCTGAAGTTTGAAATTTAGAGTAAGTATTGCTTTAATTATTTTGCTTGTACCTTCTGGAGGTAGATCCTCATCGTACAACATGGACTGGATGCAGGCCAGTTCTGGGTGCTCCACTGGATCAAGGTCTTCTGGTGCCTTTTTCATGAAGATTGGAATTTTGTCAAACTCCTTGACAGGAAAAACAAATAGGCACATTGTTAACTTTAAACAACCCCTTTCTGCCTTTAGTTTCACCCTTCTGATCTCTCTAGCTCCTGGTCGCTACTGTGTGAAAGATACATCTTCTGGATGCGCTGGGACGCATCCTCAGTGATGTGACCTGGGGTCATCGGGTGTTTCGGGTCTCACAACATCAGACACCCTCGCCCAGGCGACCCAGCCGGGGTTGATCAGGCCCCGACTTGCATCCCAGCAGCAACCGCCCACGGATTAGCCCTCTTAATCCAAAGCCACCTAGTGGCTTTCTCTGCGGCTTCGCTTGAGGATTGAATGGCCCTCTTCTTTGCCAGCCCCGTAATGCCCAATTGGTTGAGGACTTCGCAGAGTGAGCGCCCTGCAAAGCCTCTACAGCCCACCTCTGTGGGCTCTCCTTTGGCTGTGGCTTGAATGATGTTGGTCACGTCTTTGTCAAACTGCAGCCATTCATTCTGGTTGCTGGCTGGGGGCCACTTAATCCGTTGCTGTGGGGTTGGGAGACTCTGGTGCATGGAGGGACTGGGCTCTGTGGGGTGACACTCAACATGTTGAGATGAAAGGGGTAAATAGCTCTCTGTAATTGATCACAATTTGCAAATAATCTACAAATTTACTTCTATTCACAAGCCAAGAGGAAAACCTTTTTAAACTAAAAGTTCCATATTTTATCGGAATTGACATAATGGTGGGTACTTTAACAAACATGAAGGAAACTGCCTTATTTTTTGTTAAAGGATACTGTATTTAACATTCTCTGGCAGAAAGTGGGGTGTTTGGTTTGCTCAATATTCCAATGTTTGCCTCTCATCAATTTGTGGATGTCAAGTAATGCTTCCTTTCAGTGACTGATGCACTAGGACACCCAGATCTCGTTGTACATCCCCTTTTCCTAACTTGACACCATTCAGATAATAATCTGCCTTCCTATTCTTTTTGATAAATATTTTTATTAAACATAAGTACATATTAATAAAATATACTTATCACATACATTCGTAATATTATTAATATTAACAATTATGTCTTACATATTTCTATACTTTTTTTCTTTTTTTCCAGAGAGGGAAAGATAAAGAAAAATAAAATAAAAATAAGAGATCCAAATTGGAGAAATGAATGGAGTATTAAAAAAGTTATCTATCATTGGAGATATATCCATGATTTATTATACATAATTCTTCCTCCATTCCATTGTTCAGGCCACGGTCAGGTCCTCGCACCAAGCCATTTTGACCCTTTAAATATGCAATAAATGGAGACCATATTCCTCTGAAAAGATTCAACCTGTCCATTAGTACAAGTCTCAATCTTTCCAGATGAAGTGTCTCCGACATTCCTGTAATCCACATTTTAATTGTGGGGGATGTAGGACCTTTCCAGAATTTCAATATTAATTTTTTCCCAATTATTAAACTATAATCAATAAAAATTCTTTGATTCATTGTTATTAATTGATCTGTTTCTAATATTCCCAGTATTATTAAGTTTGAGTCAGGGATCAGCTTCATATTAACAACATTCGAAATTATTTTAAATATTTCTGTCCAGAATTTAGTGATTTTTTCACAGTTTGTGAATATGTGCGTTAAGTTAGCTTCCAATTGCTGACATTTGTCACAAATGGCAGATATATTTGGAAAAATACTATGTAATTTAGCTTTTGAATAATGTAGTCTATGTAATATTTTAAATTGTATAAGAGAGTGTCTAGCATTTAGCGAACAGTGATGTATGTGTTGTAAACTTTCATCCCATATATCAGGTCTAATAATTTGACCTAATTCATTTTCCCATGATTGTCTATATATTTCTGTCCTTGGAGCGTCGTTTTCCAGTAAAATATTATAAATATATGATATCAATTTTTCTGTATTTGGGTGTTTATTCAGACATTCATCTAAAATCTCTGTCTTTCTATTTCTAATTTCATGTGTATTTGCTTTTACATAATCTCTAATTTGTAAATATCTAAAGTAATCTTTTGAATGTAATCCATAAATTTGTTGTAATTCTTGAAATGAAAGGAAAAATTTTTCCCTATAGAGATCTCCCATCTTATTAATTCCACAGTTTTTCCATTGTAAAAAACCTTTATCTATCATTGAAGGTTTAAATGTGATGTTATTTACAATAGTAAGAGCTAGTGGTATACATTCCAATTTTAATGTTTTCTTTATTTGTTTCCAAATACGTATTCCACTATCTATTATAAGGTTTTCACTATAGGTTTTCTTACTTATTTTATTATTGGCGAATAAAATCGAACTAATTTCAAAGGGCAAACAATCTTCTTTTTCCATTTTTAACCAGGTTGGTTGTTTATCTGTCTCTACTAACCAAAAGTTAATATTTTTAATATTGACTGCCCAATAATAAAACGTAAAGTTTGGTAGAGCTAGACCTCCATTTATTTTTGGTTTACATAAGTGTTCTTTTTTTATTCTATGGCTCTTATAATCCCAGATAAAGTTAGTGACTATGGAATCAATCTTTTTAAAAAAAATTTTAGGAAGATATATCGGAATCATTTGGAAAAGATATAATAATTGTGGAAGAAAAATCATTTTTATTGCATTAATTCTACCTATCATTGAGATTGGTAATGTTTTCCAATATAAAATATTTTTATTTAATTTATTCAATAAGAGCGGAAAATTAGATTTAAATAAAGAATCAAATCTTTTTGTTACATAAATTCCAAGATATTTTATTTTTTCGTTTGCTATCTTAAAAGGAAATTGTTGTAATATATGTAGATTATTTACCCTTATCGGCATAAGTTCACTTTTATTCCAATTAATACTATATCCTGAATATGATCCAAATTCAGTTATTAATTTTAGTAAATTTGGAATACTAATTTCCGGGTTTGTGATATAAAGTAATACATCATCCGCATATAAAGAAATTTTATTTTCAGTATTCGTTGTGTCATATCCATATATTTCAGGATGTATTCTCACCCGTTGAGCTAAAGGTTCTAATGCAAGTGCAAACAATAGTGGGGATAAAGGACAACCCTGTCTGCAGCCTCGAAATAGATTAAATTTATTTGATAGTATTTGATTTGTTATTATTCTAGCTGTTGGATTGGTATATAATAATTTAACCCAAGTGATAAACTTCTCTCCCAAATTAAAAAATTCCATAACCGAAAACAAATAAGACCATTCCACTTGGTCAAAGGCTTTCTCCGCATCTAACGAAATAATTACTAAGTCTTTATTAATACCTCTTTTCGAATATATAATATTATATAATCGTCTGAGGTTATATGAGGAATATCGTTTTGGTATAAATCCTGTTTGATCGGGGTGAATTAGTTTATTAATAACTATGCTTAATCTTTGTGCTAATATTTTCGTTAGTATCTTTTGATCAGTATTTAAAAGAGCTATAGCTCTATATGATCCTGGGTCCTCCAGATCTTTGTCTATTTTAGGTATAAGTGTTATAATAGATTCATTTAACGTTTCTGGTAGTTTCTGATAAATATAGATATTTTCATAAAGTATCTTCAGACGTGGTGTGATCAGATCATAAAATGTTTTATAAAATTCCGAACCGATACCATCTGGTCCCGGTGTTTTACCATTTTTTAATGATCTGATAGATTCTTCAACTTCTTTTACTGAAATTTCCGCATTTAGTGATTCTCTATTTTGTAAATCCAACCCCTTCAGATTACATTTTTTTTTAAATGCTTCTATTCCTATCCTATTTTCTGTCGTTTTAGCTGAATATAGATTTTTATAATATTGCAGAAATCTCTCATTAATATCTTTAGGTTGTACTAAAGGTTCGCCAGTATGTGATTTAATCCTATGGATTATTTTTTCTCCTTCCATCTTTCTAAGTTGACGAGCCAATAATTTATGAGGTTTATCTCCAAATTCAAATTGTGATTGTTTGGTGTATTGGTAGTGTTTTACGACTTGATCTGAGTATATTTAATTTAATTTATATTTCAGTGCAGCGATTTTATTATGTATTATTATAGATGGATTAGCAGCGTTCTCTGTATCTAATTGTTTAATCTCCTTTTCTAATTCCTGTTGTTCCCTCCGATTCTTTTTATTATAGAATGCTTGAGAAGATATCATAATTCCACGGACATATGCTTTAAAAGTTTCCCATAGTAGGGCAGAAGATATTTCCGGTTTATCATTTATTTCGAAAAAAATCTTAATCTGTTCTATAATATATTCCTGAGTTGTTTTATTTTTTAATATTTGTGGGTTAAATCTCCATTGTCCCCGTTTTTCCATTTTACCATTTATTTTAATCATAAATGTTAAAGGTGCATGATCTGAGATTGTAATATTATGGTATTTTGAATTATAAGTGAGTGAGATAAGTTTAGCGTCGACCAAAAAATAATCTATTCTTGAATAGGTTTTATGTACAGGTGAATAAAATGAGTATTCTCGTCCAGTTGGGTTTTCCACTCTCCAAACATCTTTAATATTACTAGTATCCATATATGCATTTAATAAGTCACTGGAATGTGATTTGGTTTTCCTTTGTCTTGTTGATCTGTCTAAATAGGAATCTAAAGTACAATTTAAATCTCCTCCAATTACTAAGTTATGTTGTGCTATTTCCGGAATGCAGTTAAATATTTTCTTAAAGAACAGTGGACTATCAAAGTTTGGTCCATATACATTGACAAAAATCATTCTTTGTGCATTTAATTCTCCTATTACAATAATGTATCTGCCATCCTTATCGGTTATAGTTGATGTATGTTTGAATAAAGTACCTTTCCGAAATAATATTGCTACGCCTCTTGATTTATGTGTAAAAGAAGAATGATATGTTTTATCTATCCATTTAGCTTTCAGCCTATGCTCGGCATCTTTTTTTAAATGTGTTTCTTGGATGAAAATCACGTCAGCTTTAATTGCTTTTAAATGTGCTAATACTTTACCTCTCTTAATTGGTTCATTAATACCTTTAACGTTCCAACTGCAAAACGTTATTCCTTCATTCCCCGTATTCATTTATAAATCTTGCATTTTTTTGTCTTTGGGGGTCTATAATAGAGCCAATGGTTCAGCTCGACAGACCCGACCCCGCACCCGAACTCTGAATAGATGAGTTTTAAGACTCTTAAATGCCTCTCACCTATATATCTCCTTTGCTCCAATTTGTAACTCCGTTCAAACTGAAAATAATAATGATAATTTGTAATAGAAAAAAAAAGAGGATAGGTTAAAAAATTAGTATTGTGCACAAAGAAAGAAAAAACTACATCTAATGTTAGTGCAGTTAGTGCTAGCCATACTAGCATGGCTACCCATCTACCGACTTCCGTAGTTGATGTTTCGAACTTATCCAGCCCCTATATTTCTTGGAATTTTTATTCCATAGCAATATTTTACCGGGGGTATATCAAGTTCCAATAGTCGGAAGTGTTAAGATACAAATAATAAAACCCAGAGTAAGAGGAAAAATAAAAGTAAAAATAACTATGAAAATTACTAGCAGGAAATAAAAAAGAAAAAAGAGAGCAGATTTCCAAACATAACAAATAAGATCAAGCTCTGTATTTAACTCTGATCATTCCATTATAAGTAACTTTATAAGTAAGTATTAGTCATTAGTAATAATTATTGATTCTAATTATTAAAAATACCGCGGTATAATTTTAGTATTCATTAGTTAATTATATTAGTAGCGCAGTTATTAGTATCCATGGCAGAGTTTCCGATCCACTTCTTTCTCAGCTTCTTTAGTCATCAATTCAATTCCATGCAGTCCTGCAAAGTCATTTATTCATGATGAGGCATCAGGGGTCTTCTCATGGCATAATCTTCTTGGCAAAGTCCAGTGCTTTCACAGGGTCGGTGAAAAAGTGTTCCTTCTTGTCATAAGTAACTCTTAGGGTAGCTGGATAACTCACACCATATTTCAAATCCTCCACTTCCCTCAGAATACTTTTGGTCTCGTTGAATGCTTTTCGTTTCCTTGCAACCTCTGCTGGATAATCTCGGTAAATGCTGATCCTGTGACCCTTAAAATCAAGCTTTCTGTTTCTTGATGCTTTTTGCATTATCTCCTCCACAACATAGTCGTTTTGTACTTTTATTATCATTTGTCTTGGGGGTGCGCCTACTCTTGTCTGGCGTCTCATCACTCTATGTGCTCGGGCTAGTTGAGGCTTTTGGTCCAGAGATAAAACTTTTTGCAGTAAATTTGCAGTGAATTCTCGGATATCTTGATCTTTCTCTTCCCCTTCTGGAATACCTGCAATTCTTAAGTTCTGTCTTCTCTGGCGACCTTCCAGTTCAGTACATTTCTCGTTTATTTTGACCAGCATATCAGTTAGACGTTGATTTTCTGTAACGAGCTTTGCTGTAGTGTGAGCGCTTGTTTCGGCTAGGTCTTCAAGGTCTTTTATAACACCCGTCTGCTGATTCAATGCCTTTTCCACAGGATTCAGCCTTTCATCAAATTCAACTTTCCCATTTTTAATTTTCTCATTCATCTCCTTTGATAGTCCAAATAATATTTCAGAGATTTCTTTCTTCAAATCATTCTTCAAATCATCTGCTATATTCTTAGTCTCAAGCTTTAAGTCATTCATTTCCTCCTTAATTTTTTTTATTTCTCCAGCAACATTCATCTGCTTTATTTCTTCCCTCAAACCAGAAATTTCACTTGCAATAAAATTTTTGAGTTCCTCACCTTCCGCTTTTTTGGTCAATTTTTTCGTCACATCTTCTTGGGATAACGTCCTACCTGAGGCCGAGGCTTCAGTCAGGCCTTCCCGCGGATTCTGCCTGGTAGCCCGACTTTTCGTTCTATCCGTGGGTGGGCTGTGTTGTGGATACATTATAAGCCGCACGCTTGATAACGTCACTCACAGCAATCGGTGCAGGGCCAGCAGGCAGCAGGTAGGTCGATTTATCCCCGGTTTTTCTCCGTTTTTTACGAGGAGCTGGCTGGCGTTACCCTCTAGCCCTCCATAGCGCCACCGGAAGTCCTGCCTTCCTATTCTTACCACCAAAGTGGATAACCTCACACTTGTCCCACATTAAACTGCATCTGCCATGCATCCGCCCACTCACTCAACCTGTCCAAGTCACCCTGCAACCTCATAGCGTCTTCCTCATAGTTCACACTACCGCCCAGCTATGTATCATCCGCAAATTTGCTAATGGTACTTTTAATCCTTTCATCCAAGTCATTAATGTATATTGTAAATAGTTGCGGTCCCAGCACCGTTAAGGGGTTATGGGGAGAAGGCAGGAAGATGGGGTTAGGAGGGAGAGATAGATCAGCCATGATTGAATGGCGGAGTAGACTTGATGGGCAGAATGGCCTAATTCTGCTCCTATCACTTGTGAACTTAAAGGTCATAGAAAAGTGAAAATACTTCTTAGTTAAACTACAAATGATGAAAGCTACAGATGATCTAATTTGCAATTCTGATTAAAGGTTGTTTCTGTGTTGCTAGTGTTAGAAATGTTGTTGGAAAAGTTTGGATCCTGGGATTGTTGGGAAAGGTGGACAGTAGCCAAGGATTTTTAAATCAATAATATGTTCAAAGACTAAATAGGGAAGAGATGGAGCATTCATTTGCAAGAATTACAAAGATGACGGAGGAAGAAAAGGAACAGAGAAATCAGGCGAGGGTAAAATCAGAAGCTTAAATAGAGCAAAACATGACTTGGATGGAAGATAGACACAAAAAGCTGGAGTAACTAAGCGGGTCAGGCAGCATCTCTGGTGAACAGGAATGGGTGACGTTTCGGGTCGAGACCCTTCTTCAGACCGAGAGTGAAAAATATAGCGAGCTTAGAGGTAACAATGTTGTAATAATAAATCATCAGCTGAATCAAGGAAAAATAAAAGATTAAAAATAAAAACTGTTTTATCTGGATGCACGAAGAATGTCATGGAGACATGCAGCATGGAAATTATATTCTTAAATTCACCAAATCTGTACCCGTTATACAAATCCCACATTATTCTACATTTTAAAATTCTCTCATATTCTCATCAACTTCTGCCAGACATACTAAGGCCAATTTCCCTACCAACCCGCACACCTTTGAAATGCGGAAGGAAATCAGAGCACCCAGGGGAAACCCACATGATCACAGGGAGAACATGCAAACTCCATATGGTGAGGACCTGAGTTCAGGGTTGAACCTGGTTCTCTGGCACTGAACCCGGTTCTCTGGCACAGTGGTTTCTCCAGCTGTGCCACATAATATATTGCAAGACAAACAAAGTTATGGCTCAAACAAGGATGTGGGATTCATTTTAAAAATACTGGCTTGGATTGTACAGAGTTGCTGCTGGCAGCTGTTTCTTGATGAGTGAGGGTATTTCTGATTTCTACACTTGGACATTACAATGTATAAGTGGACACACTCTAGATTAAACGTCTTTGATCGATTGAAAGATAAGGAATGGAAACGCACCCCCTCGGTCCACTGAGACATGCCTGCAATCAATCACCAATCAATGCTCTGCCACTTTCGCATCCACTCCCTACACATTAATGGCAATTTATAGAGGCCAACTAACCTATAAACCCGCACATCTTTGGGATGTGGGAGGAAACCTGGGCTCCCAGAAAAAATATATACGTAGCCACAGAGAGAATGTACAAATTTCATACAGACTACTCTCAAGGTCAGGATCGAACCCGGGTCTCTGGCGCTGTGAGGCAGCAGCTATGCCAGCTGTTTCACTGTGCCAACACTGGACTCTGTATCTGTTTCTCGGTGGACAGATCTTCCACTTCACCACTGTACCTTGTATCTGATTTCTCAACTATCAGCTCCTGGCATTCACATGAATGGGGTCGCTAATCTGGATATTAAAAGGTAAGTGGCTGTTTTATTTCTAAATTCACATTATTTAATAATGTTGTACTAGCTAAATGTGGTGTTAAATATTTTTATTTTTTCCATTATTATTTTTAATACAATCTCAACTATGTTATCAAAATACATTTATAAAAGACTCTTGAAAGAATCGAACTGTCAAGTGTCCATCTGTAGTTCACCAACCACCCCACCTCTACGAATATCAGTGACATTTAAAACTGAAGCTGTCAGTGCAGTGCTGGGTCTCATGCTCTGCCTCCTGAGATCCGGTTGCTTCTCGGAGGTCCGACTGCACAATAGAAACATAGAAAATAGGTGCAGGAGTATGCCATTCGGCCCTTCGAGCCTGCACCGCCATTCAATATGATCATGGCTGATCATCCAACTCAGTATCCCGTACCTGCCTTCTCTCCATACCCCCTGATCCCTTTAGCCACAAGGGCCACATCTAACTCCCTCTTAAATATAGCCAATGAACTGACCTCAACTACTTTCTGTGGCAGAGAATTCCACAGATTCACCACTCTCTGTGTGAAAAAAAACTTTCTCATCTCGGTCCTAAAAGACTTCCCCCTTATCCTTAAACTGTGACCCCTTGTTCTGGATACGAGTCGTATGGAGTCCCATCTGGCCTGATGTCATAGGTGCAGAAAGGGACTGCAGATGCTGGTTTATACCAAAGATAGACACAAAGTGCTGGAGTAACTCAGCGGGCCAGGCTGTCTGCTATCATAGGCGTCCAGGTATTTTTACGTCTCAACTTGTCAGGAAGGCCCAGACTTCGGCAACATTCCGGCGCAATATTCTGCCAGATACAACATATCTGACAATTGAAAAGTCACAGGCTGCCTGTATTTGCGAATCATGCAGTAGTAAACTGTTAAGAGGGGAGTTCTGCTCATGACTCTGAGGTACCTAGTTTTAGTTGGGCCATCTACTAAAATTCTAACAAAATTACAAACCATCACAGTTATACTTCAAAGCCTTTTGTACCAGTATTTCTAAATATATTAAATTCTCCCTCGTCTGAAATGTTGACAATATGAGCAGGATCCATCCATTCGGCCCCGCGAACCCAGAGAACCATTCAGTGGACACAAAGTGCTGGAGTAACTCAGCGAGACAGGCAGCGTCACTGGAGCGAAGGAAACGAGATCAAAGCAGATAAGGAAATGTAGTTCATTGTATGCTTCCTCGTCACCTTCCCCATAGCTAACAATCAGTAAAATTAATCAGGACAGTGAAACTAGTCGGGGAACAAGGGCTGGGGAGGGACGGAGTCGGAGAGAGTACTGGTTACTTGAAGTTGGAGATGCAAAACGCTTTTCGTCACTAATTTCTGTTCACCTCCACAATCCCACCTTCTCCCAGTTGTCCTCGGTGAAGCCATCTTTGTACTTCTTCCCCTTGAATTGTTCGAGGAACTCGTCCATGCCGTCCTCCTCCTCCTCGGGGCCAGGCATGGAAGCCATTGGTATCCACTGGTCAGAGCTCGCCGCTGGCCTGCACAACCTCCAAAGTGATACACTCGGCGACTCGCTACACTCCGGAACACGTGCTTCCGCCTGCGCCGCCGCCCCGACTCCACACACAAGCTACACGCTGGGCAAGTACACTGTGGTCCGAGGAGTGTGGCTTTATGTAATGTAGTATGCAAAGTACAGTAGCATTACAAACTCCAACGTAGCCCCACAAAGAACATGAGTAAAATGTTAACATTAAATTTAGAGGTGTGCATGTTAAAACAGGAATTTATATATATATAACATTTACATTTTGTATACATGTGTGTGTAAATATATATTTATAATACATATACATTGTGTGTATATATTTTCAATATATTAACATCATGTACCTGCATGTGTATATATATACACACAAATACATATACACACATATATATGTATACATGATTGTATGTGTGTGTGGATAAATTATATGTAATTCTTGTATCACCATGCCTCCTTGAACCACTGCAATCCTGGAGATGTCTCAAAACTGATACAGTAGCACCCTCTAATGCATCAGTGTGATAATTCCATTTCGCACAAGCATGTGAAATATCACATTGATGCATTAGAGGGTGCTACTGCAACAGTTTTGAGATATCTCCAGAAATGCAGTTCAAGAAGGCAGGGCATTTAGGAATGGGGAACTGAGTGCTCCCCAGTCTGCAAAGCTAACATACCTTAAATGAAAAAAAAACCCTTAGAATGTTTTCCAATAATTTCTTACTGCTGACATGAGGCTCACAGCCCTGCAGTTTCCTAGCTTATCTCAACAGTCCTTTTTGAGTATGGTAACACTACTTAGCTACCCTCTGGTCTTCCAGTATCTCACCTGTGGCTAAGGTGATGCAAAAACCTTTGTAAAAACCCTTGCAATCTCCTTCGTTGTGCCCCTTAACACCCTGCGATAATTTTCCTGACAGCCCTTTGGATGATGTGACCTCTGGGTTATCTCCTCACTCCTTTTATTTGATAAGATGATACACACCTGCTCACATAGTTGGAGACATGACTGGTAAATGATATTTTCAGTTGACAACTCGCCTGTCATCTAAACGAAGGAAAGTATGATGTTTAAGGAACAGGTTGAATATGATAGATTGGGGAACTTAATCTTAGTTTGACTGTGGTTGGGCAATGTTGAATATTTAAAGGACAAGTCCAAGAACGTTGACAAAGGAAAAGCTATTTATCCAGGCAGGGCTAACAAAATAATTCAGAGTTAGCATTAGATCCAAAGTGGAGACATGGATGAGTGCCTTTTCCTCAAAGGTGTTTTGTTTTTACTGTTGGTTTCTGAACAATTTTAATTCCATCTAAAACTATTTGCAGCACTTAACAACTTGAAATAATATAATACAAGATTAGAAAATAGCTTTCTGCTTGTGAAAGAATCTAAATGGCTTGGCTTGTTTACTTGTTGAGAGGATATGACTCCACAAATGATAATCTGTGACAAGACAATTGCATCGTTATTTCTGAAATAGGCTTGATTGCAGATTAAAGTATTTGGACATCTTCCAAGAATATGAATGTACAAGTGGTTGATTGATAACCTGCAGGCATGAGAGCAGTAAGGACTGTAGTTTCAAGTTGTCCCATTGGCTTTGTGCAAGTCAGTTGGGAGGTCAGGATAGATCAAATTCTTGAGCCTGCTCCTTCTGCCAGTTGGCTTTTGGTCAAGCAGATGAGTGTGAGTGAGAGAGTGTGAGAAAGATGTGTATATATCCTGCTGATTTCCGCCAATATCACAGGGCACCCTGCATCACCCAGAGATTAAGGTGCTGCATCAATAAATTGAGACATTATTGCAACCTTCAAGGCACACTGCAGCAGAGGTTTGATCAAGCTGTTCAGACGATGGGAGTGCAATATCGATGAGGTCATCAAGCACATTGTGGCATCCTGGGCACAGGTCAAGTCAGCTGAATATGAATGGACTTTGGAATGAGGCGTGGCTTCTGTTCAATAAAGTTGTCAAAATGGCTTATTAACTCAAACTTGCAGGGGAGGTCAACCGTGTCAAACTGTCACCAAAAATGAGAACTTTTGAAGTTGCCCTTGTGATAAAGTACATGGAATACGAGATGGACGTGAAATGAACAATCAATGGGAAAATGGTCCAGCATTTAGTTTTTAGTTAGTCTTTTACTTTTTTTCATTCACTCAACTCACCACAAAGAAAACACGGCCTTCTTTTGCTGGAGGACAAAACAGTGGTGCAGCAATACGTGAGTTTGGTATCTCGACCGCGCATGCACAGGTCACAGGTCACCTGTGCTAAACATTCTCGCCGGCTGAGCTGCTGCGTGTATGCAGAACTGCGTTTCATCCATATTTTCCAGTTTTGCTTCTTTGAGGTAAGAAAATACTGCTTTCAAAACTATTAATTAGGTGTATTTATGGTTCATTTGTAAAAAAAATACAATGATTTTGTAGGTTTTATTGCTTTATGCTTCGGTGAGTGAGCGAGATCGTGAAGATTTTCTTTTGCATTGTAACTTGTACCGGAGCTGCTTCTCAAGCGGGAATAGGTCGCACTTCCCAAACCATGAGTTATTCTGCACCTGCACCTATTTTCTATGTTTCTACTCCACAATTTGAACAAAAATCTGAAAGCTTTTTCTCACCTCAAAAAGATTGCAGACAGCCTTCAGCATGCCACGGTACCCAGCAGCATCTAATAAAACTGCACAGGTCATATATAGAGTATGAGGTGACCATACAATATAAATCACCAAATTTTTTTTCCACCTCACTTTAAATATCTACATCTTAAATATATTTCATGATTTGAACTCCACCACCCTCAGTGACAGAGAATACTAGAGGTCGTCTCTATCTAGAGAGAAGAAATTTCAATGCATCTATGTTTTCAATGCCCCATATTTAGCAGCTCTGTCCTCTTGTTTGTCACTCTTCCTCCAGTGGAAACATTTCAAGATCTACTGTGTCAAGACCTATTTGGACGTTATATGTTTGAATAAGGTCACCCCTCATTTGTGAAAGACAACACCTCAAATTCCCATCACCAAACTATTCCTGCAAGCTCCCTGGATTTGCTCCCTGGTCATTTATCATGTATGCAGGATTGTGGTTGATCTCACAGCCACTGCAATGGATCAAACATTTGTATTGACAAGTGAGCGACAAGATAACAGACAAACACTTGGGCAAGTAATGCCCCAGAATCTTTCATCGTACATTCCCATCCAAAATTGGAGCAGACCTACTGGTTGTTGAAAACTCCGGTCTGTAAAGTGGTGTATGAAAGAACTGAAGATACTGGTTTACACCAAAGATGGACACAAAATGCTGGAGTAACTCAGCGGGTCAGGCAGCATCTCCGGAGAAAAGGAATGAAGATTATTCCTTCTCTCCAGAGGAGTCTGAAGAAGGGTCTCAACCTGAAACGTCACCTATTCCTTTTCTCCAGAGATGTTGCCTGACCCGCTGAGTTACTCCAACATTTGGTGTCATTTTGTAAAGTAGCATCATTGAGAAAGCAGATGCATTAGCCATGTGTTGTCTGACTGGATGGGGATTGTGGAATTTGTACTTCCTTCCTTGCTAGTGGAGTCATATGAAGTGTACGCAACACAATGTGTGAGTGTGTTTTATTGTGTTGACAAATACAAGGTTTTGGTTGATTTTTATCAGTGCATTGTCCAAAGTTCTACAGTATCAAGTTTCAACAGGCATACTGGAATGCCCAACACAATACATTAATTCTCAGTGAGAAGGAATGGAATCAAATCAAACACTTTGATTTTACACTTTTCACCACATCATGCCAATCTAAATCTAATTCTGCCTGGTATATTGTCTGCATGATTTATTTCCTGCATAATTAAAAAATACCTGGTTGCAAGGATTTGTTGTAGAAAATCAGGACACTTTCATCTGGATATTTGACTTCAGGGAAATTTCATACATTAAGCCACCTGAATATTTTTCAGAAAATCTAAGATACCTTCTTGAGTGAGAAACATTGTCCTTCCATTATTTTGGCATTTAATTTCAAAAATAGCTGGATCTTCCAAAATCCTCTTCCCTGCAATGATGACGTATGGATAACCCAGACAGCTGGCATCTTTCAGTCTTCTGCCAATGGTCAGATGACTGCGGTCATCAAACAGCACCTCTCCATGAAGTTGGGGGACAGTGTCCATTAAAGTGTCATGGAGCGACTCTAGCAGGTTAACATTCAGTTCTTCTTTACTACCTTTCTTAGGTGAAATGACACACACCTGATAAGGGGCCAGGAGACTTGGCCACCGAATGTCATTTTCAGTCGACAAAACCTCTATTGCTGCAGCCAGTATGCGTGTGACCCCAAGACCAAAGCAACCCATCTCCGACAGGATGGGCTTGTTCTCGGTGTTGGAATACGAGGCACCAAAAATCTGTGAATACTTGGTCCCAAGGTAAAAGGTGTGTCCCACCTCAATGCCTCTGCTTTCTCTCAGTTTTCCATCACACTGTGGACAGTTTGTTTCAACTGCATTCATCGTTTCCACATTGGCCGCAAAATGACAGTCTGAACACATTAAAAGACGATCCTCCCCAATCTCTGCTGGCAGCTGAAACTCGTGCGACAGCTTACCACCAATACTGCCTGGGTCGGCTTGCACCTTTACAAACTGCAATCCCAACTGGTCAAATATACAAGTGTAAGCATCAGAAACAAGTTTGTAGGTCACCTTGGCAGCTTCTTCTGAGACATCAAAGGTGTACATGTCTTTCATGTAGAACTCCCGTCCACGGAGCAAACCGTAGCGCGGCTTAGGCTCATCTCTGAACTTCCTTGTCACTTGGTATAGCATCAGTGGTAGCTGTTTGTATGACAGATTTCCCTGCATGGCCACAAGCTCAGTCACAGCTTCCTCATGTGTCGGACTTAAACAGTAGTCTATGCTGTGTCTGTCCTTTAGTCTGAATAGCTCCTTCCCCAGGAGGTCCCATCGTTCACTGGCCTTCCACAAGTTCGCAGAGGTGAGGCTGGGCATATTCACCTTCTGGCCCCCAATGGATTGCATTTCCTTATCAATAAGGCGGATAAGTTTCTCCATGGCACGGACTGTAAATGGCAGATGGTGAAAACAGCCTGTGTGGGCCGGCTGAATGAGGCCTGCCTGAAGCATCAGCCTCTGGCTCTTGCAAGTGAGCTCACTTGACCGACCAGCTCCAACCATTCTGTCCTCCTGGAGGTTCGAGGGCTGAAAGAGGCGAGATAGCAATAGGGGTTTTGACCGTCCATGATGAAAATGGCTGCTGTGCAAATACAAGAAACCACAGGCGAGGTTCTTGAATAATCCTCCTGAATAAGAATGGATTGCCAATTCCATTAGAAATATGACGGATAATTCTAGAAAGAAAAGCAAAATTAATGGCAGCCGTGTAAATTCGACATGCTTTCAAAATCTGTACAATGGTTGCCAAGGAAGGAAGGTTTGTGTCCTGAGCACATTATAAGATGACCCTTACCAACTTCTGCCGGCAGCTGATATTCAGGTTTCGTCTTAATGTCAATGTGTAACGTCCCGTCATATCTGTTAGTCTTGTGTCATGTTCTGTGTTTAGATTCTCATTTCAGGTCCCTTGACTTCCTGCCATTGTAATTGTCAGCCCTGCCTTGATTGTTTCCACCTGTGTGCCCTTACCTCATGTATATATAGTCCACGCCTCCCTTTGTCCTGTGCCAGTTCGTATTGTGATTCATGTGCTCTCGGTCGTAGTATAGCTAGTAAGTAATTTTTGTAACTAATGTTTTTGTAGCTGAGTAAGTTTAGAGTTTTTGGTTCGAATCGCAGTGTTCTTTAATGTGAAAATTAAAGAACGCCTTTATTTTCTCCAAATTGACTCTTGTGTGTGAGTCGTGCGTTTGAGTCCAGTTCCTGTGTGCCCCAGAGCATAACACAATGTGGCCTGGGTGCACCCGCACTTTACGATCCCACATAAATGACCATTACATATATGACCACATATACGACCTTTACGATCCCACGTATATGACTAATATATGTGACCACGTATATGATCTTTACGATCCCACATATATGACCACATATACGAACTTTACAATCCCACATATATGACCATAATATACGTGAACACACATATGACCGTAACAACCCCACATATATGACCATAACATATGACCACGCGTATGATCTTTATGACCCCATAAAAATGATCATAATATACATGATCACATATGTGATCTTTACGCTCCCACATGTATGATCTTTACGCTCCCACATGTGATCTTTACGCTCCCACGTGTGTGATCTTTACGCTCCCACATGTATGATCTTTACGTTCCCACATATATATCTTTACACTCCCACATACGATTTTACGCTCCCACATAATATGATTATGCTCCCACATACATGATTACGCCCACATGTATGATCTTTGGAACAGCATCCCTCTCCCCATCAGAACTGCCCCCTCCATCGACTCCTTTAAGTCCAAGCTCAAAACCTATTTCTACTCCCTAGCGTTTGAGGCCCATTGAGGAGGCGCTGTGAAGTGTTTTGTATGTGCTGTTATGTTTGTGTGCTACTGTATGTTTCATTTTTTCCTTAGTACCTAATCAGATGTACAGCACTTTGGTCAACGTGGGTTGTTTTTAAATGTGCTGTACAAATAAAATTGACTCGACTTTACGCTCCCACATATATGATCCTTAAGCTCCCACATGTATGATCTTTACACCCCCACATATATGATCTTTACGCTCCTACATGTATGACCAGACACAGGCTCACCTCTCTCACCGCCTTCGCTGTCCCGCGCATGCTCAGCTCCTGCCACGGGTCGGCACTCGGATCAGAAAGCACCAGATCGCGGATCTCGACACCGTCTCCCAGCCCGCGCCCGAGCCAACCCCTGCGAAGCTCTCCGCAGTTTTTCCATTTGCAATTAACTTCACGGGTGGCAGTTCTGAATACGATATTGCAAGCAACGGTAAAGAGATGACTTTCAGTTTATGCAAGCAGATGCCTTTTTTTAAATTTAAAAATAATCTTTATTCAGAAAAAAATGTGTATATAAATCAAATATTGTGCAAAAATCACTTCATGCATTTTCTATACTTTCAATAGTGTCATACTCTGTAGTATTTGCACATTCCTTTAAACAACAATCCCCTTGCCACTCATGTGGCCTCGGTGTGAAATCCCTGCCCTCATTTGAGGGGTATCCCCACCAGAGTGAATCCCCCAACGGCCAGCAGCGGAAGGACCTGCTAAACACTTCTCCAGTGAAATGACACTAAAATGACACTGTCAAGATGAAGGGAAGATAGATGTTTGTGATGGATGTTTGTGTTGGGGTCGTGTGTCTTGTGTTCTTTTCTTTTTTGTTGTGTTCTGTGACTGCTGGAAATGTAATTTCGTTCGGTATCTCGGTACCGAATGACAATAAAGCTCTATTGTAAACCAGCATCTGCAGTTTCTTCCTACATAAGATGGAGAATCACGCTACTCACAGATTATTTTTTTACCAATTCATGAAATGTAGGCAATGCAGGCAAATGTACCATTTATTGTTCATATTTACTAGTCCAGAGGAGCCAGTTAAGGCCCAACTACATTATGAGTCTGGTGTCACATTTAGGTCCGATAGGGTAATGATGGCAGATATGCTTCCTGGAAGGTGATATGTAAACCACTTATACTTTGATAATAATTTGATTATTTTGCAATAAGCATTATCGACATGTGCATTGAAATGTGGAATTCTTTAATTCCTTATTTTTACATTCCCTGGCGAATTCGAATTTCACTGTACCCAAATCGGTACACGTGACAATAAACTGACCTTGAATCCTTGAAACCTTGAAGCCTTGACATTGGTGACAAAACAATTCAGATGTGTTCAGATGCAGACAATCGTGGCCAGGAAAGTGAAAGAGTGCACACCAGAGAGTGTTGCTCTTTGCAGGCTCTATACAATGATGCAACACGCTGAGAAACAATGAGGATAATTAATTCTCAGCCATCACCCAGGAACTGTTGAACTTCTGCAAAGCTTGCATTCTTTCCAGGCACACTAACTATGATCTCAAATTAATTTAAGGTGCTGGTTCAATGATCTGTGGATTGATCTGCAGGGCACAGCAAGCATGTTTTCTTCCACAGATGATTTGGCCAATACTGTGGAACAATTGCAGCAATCAAATGTCTACATCACATCTCTGTTTTTCAATATCATTATTTATTATGTTGGAAAATGGACAGGGGAAAAAATTGAGGTGGGAAGGTGGAGACAGAGGGGGGAGGTAGGTGGGAGATGGAAGGGGGAATGAGGTGCAGTGTGGTTTAGGGTAAGCGACGAACACCTGGGAAGGTTGGAGCTCAGACGTTCAGGGGATGTTGAGTTTAGTTTAAAGATACAGCACGGAAACAGACCCTCTGGCTCACCAAGTCCACGCCAACCAGTACACTAGCACTATCCTACACACCAGGGACAATTTACAGAAGCCTGTGAATCTATAACCCTGCACGTCTTTGGAGTGTGGGAGGAAACCGGGGTACCCGGAGAAAACCTATGCGGTCACAGGTAGAACGTACACACTCCATACAGACAGCACCCGTAGTCAGGATCAAACCCAGGTCTCTGGCCCTGCAGGGCAGCAACTATACCGCTGTGCCGCCTTGTGGGAACATTTAACTTGAGTCTCCTGGGGCATGAATGTGCCCCTCACCATTCAACGTCCAAATATGCAGACACGTTTTCTGTGATGTCCAGATTAATCCTAGTATTCACCAATGATAACTTGCACTGCTGAGTTCCACAACGAGTTCAGCTGCCCTTCGGATATCCTTGGCCTATGCTGGGAGCAATTTTAAGCTCTAACCATAATCATATCCATGGGACAACCTGGACTTGAAAGCCAGATTGTGTATTTAATTTCTAATTCAAATAGACGATAAGTACTGGAGGTCGGAGCAAAAACTGCCACCGAACAATGTAGTCGGCATTCAACTGTATTAATTTTGCCTGGTTGCTACTTTCGTTGCAACACATTCTTTCAGCTTATTTCATATCATTATATTTCTTACCACATAACCACTTTGCAAACGTGTATTATGTAAATATTCAACATGCGAGATATTTAACCCTTTAGTTTAGTTTAGTTTAGAGATACAGCGCAGAAACAGGCCGACCCCCCCGCACATTAATACTATCCAACACCCACGAGGGACAATTACCAAGCCAATTAACCTAGTCTTTGGAGTGTGGCAGAAAACCGAAGATCTCGGAGAAAACACACGGGGAGAACGTACAAGCTCCGTACAGACAGCGCTGCATTCGCTGTAAGGCAGCAACTCTACCGCTGCGCCACCGTGCCACGACATCTTTTCTTTTTGCTTCAGTGAAGCCAAATATTCAAAGTGAGTGGGCGTTCCTTCCAGGTTTTGGCTTGAATAAATAACAAGTCAAATCAAACCCATGTAGGATAGGTTGTTTAATCTACGTCTGCATTCAGGCAATCGAACTGGTAAGACGTTTTACTGTTCCGTTTTTAATATATAATTTAATGTCATTTACTTTTTTTTTAAACGTTCTGATTACCTCTCCGCATTCCTGTTCATGTATTTTGAACAACGTTACAATCGATTAAAAGAAACAAAGCGAGAAATCGGGCGTAAAGTAAATTAAAAAATCTGCAGATGTTGGAATTGAAAACCTTCATAGTTGGGCCCCAGGGGATTTATCCACCTTTACGTGGTTTCAGACCTCTTTTGAGTGTAGATATTGAAGTGAAAACCAAAATAGTTGGGGACACTCGGCTGTTCAGCTTCTGTGGCAAGGGCAACGGGGTGAACGTTTCAGGTCTGCAGAAGACCTTGTCAGAGTGAAGAAAGGAGGGGGGGGGTGGGTGAGTCACGTTAGTATTCAGCAGCAGAAGGTAGAGGGGATATATCAGGCAGAGGGTGAGGTTTTGGGGGGTAAATGGTAGACGGCTAATGGGTGGACGGGTGGGGCAAAGATAAAATTGAACAAAGGGAGCAGTCAGAGATAGGGAATACTGCACAAATAAAGGAACGTGAAGAGGTGAGAGTCAAGTCAAGTCAATTTTATTTGTATAGCACATTTAAAAACAACCCACGTTGGCCAAAGTGCTGTACATCAGTTCAGGTACTAAGAACGAACGTACAATGACACACAAACATAACAGCACATACATAAACAGTTCACAGCGCCCCCTCAGAGGGCCTCAAACGCTAGGGAGTAGAAATAGGTTTTGAGCCTGGACTTAAAGGAGTGGATGGAGGGGGCAGTTCTGATGGGGAGAGGGATGAGGACCGGGGGAACTCGCGCTTTGGTAATGGACCCCAGGAAAGAGAGTTTGTGGAGTGCCTCCGAGATGGATTCTTAGAACAGCTTGTACTGGAGCCTACTAGGGAGAAGGCAATTCTGGATTTAGTGTTGTGTAATGAACCTGATCTGATAAGGGGACTCAAGGTAAAAGAGCCATTGGGAGGCAGTGTTCACAATATGATAAGTTTTACTCTACAAATTGAGAGGGAGAAGGGAAAATCGGAAGTGTCAGTATTACAGTATAGCAAAGGGGATTACAGAGGCATGAGGCAGGAGATGGCCAGAATTGACTGGAAGGAGGCCCTAGCAGGGAAGACGGTGGAACAGCATTGGCAGGTATTCCTGGGAATAATGCAGAAGTTGCAGGATCAATTTATCCCAAAGAGGAGGAAAGATTCTAAGGGGAGTAAGAGGCACCTGTGGCTGACAAGGGAAGTCAAGGACAGCATAAAAATAAAAGTGAATACAGAGCTTTATTTGTCATTCGGTACCAAGGTACCGAATGAAATTACACAGAAGAGTGGGAAGCCAGAGGATTGGGACTCTTTTACGGAGCAACAGAAGATGACTAAGAAGGCAATACGGGGAGAAAAGATGAGGTACGGGGGTAAACTAGCCAATAACATAAAGGAGGATAGTAAAAGCTTTTTTCAGGTATGTAAAGAGGAAAAAAATAGTCAAGGAAAATGTGGGTCCCTTGAAGACAGAAGCTGGGGAATTTCATCCTGTCTCTCACATGGGGAACAAGGAAATGGCAGACGAGTTGAACCGGTACTTTGGATCTGTCTTCACTAAGGAAGATACAAGCAATCTCCCAGATGTTCTAGTGGCAAGAGATCCTAGGGAGATGGAGGAACTGAAGGAAATCCACATTAGGCAGGAAATGGTGATGGGTAGACTGATGGGACTGAAGGTTGATAAATCCCCAGGGCCTGATGGTCTGCATCCCAGGGTACTTAAGGAGGTGGCGCTATAAATTGTGGACGCATTGGTGATCATTTTCCAATGTTCTATAGATTCAGGATCAGTTCCTGTGGATTGGAGGGTAGCTAATGTTGTCCCGCTTTTTAAGAAAGGAGGGAGAGAGAAAACGGGAAATTATAGACCAGTTAGTCTTACATCAGTGGTGGGGAAGATGCTGGAGTTAATTATAAAAGATGAGATTGCAGAGCATTTGGATAGTAGTAACAGGATTGTTCCGAGTCAGCATGGATTTACGAAGGGGAAATCATGCTTGACTAATCTTCTGGAATTCTTTGAGGATGTAACTAGGAAAATTAACTGGGAGAGCCGGTGGATGTGGTGTACCTCGACTTTCAGAAAGCCTTCGACAAGGTTCCACATAGGAGATTAGTGGGCAAAATTAGAGCACATGGTATTGGGGGTAGGGTACTGACATGGATAGAAAATTGGTTGACAGACAGGTCCCTTTCAGAATGGCAGGCAGTAACTAGTGGGGTACCGCAAGGCTCGGTGCTGGGACCGCAGCTATTTACAATATGCATTAATGACTTGGATGAAAGGATTAAAAGTACCATTAGCAAATTTGCAGATGATACAAAGCTGGGTGGTAGTGTGAACTGTGAGGAAGATGCTATGAGGTTGCAGGGTGACTTGGACAGGTTGTGTGAATGGGCAGATGCATGGCAGATGCAGTTTAATGTGGATAAGTGTGAGGTTATCCACTTTGGTGGTAGGAATAGGAAGGCAGAGTATTATCTGAATGGTGTCAAGTTAGGAAAAGGGGACGTACAACGAGATCTGGGTGTCCTAGTGCATCCGTCACTGAAAGGAAGCATGCAGGTACAGCAGGCAGTGAAGAAAGCCAATGGAATGTTGGCCTTCATAACAAGAGGAGTTGAGTATGGGAGCAAAGAGGTCCTTCTGCAGTTGTACAGGGCCCTAGTGAGACTGCACCTGGAGTACTGTGTGCAGTTTTGGTCTCCAAATTTGAGGAAGGATATTCTTGCTATTGAGGGCGTGCAGCGTAGGTTTACTAGGTTAATTCCCAGAATGGCGGGACTGTCGTATGTTGAAAGACTGGAGCGACTAGGCTTGTATACACTGGAATTTAGAAGGATGAGAGGGGATCTTATCGAAACGTATAAGATTATTAAGGGGTTGGACACGTTGGAGGCAGGAAACATGTTCCCAATGTTGGGGGAGTCCAGAACAAGGGGCCACAGTTTAAGAATAAGGGGTAGGCCATTTAGAACGGAGATGAGGAAAAACTTTTTCCGTCAGAGAGTTGTGAATCTGTGGAATTCTCTGCCTCAGAAGGCAGTGGAGGCCAATTCTCTGAATGCATTCAAGAGAGAGCTAGATAGAGCTCTTAAGGATAGCAGAGTCAGGGGGTATGGGGAGAAGGCAGGAACGGGGTACTGATTGAGAATGATCAGCCATGATCATAATTGAATGGCGGTGCCGGCTCGAAGGGCCGAATGGCCAACTCCTGCACCTATTATCTATTGTCTATTGTCTATTTTTCCTGTAATAATTTAAACTTCCCTTTCCTAGCTCTGAACAAGAGTCTTCCATCTGTGACAGTAACTCCGATGCTGTCTCTGGATCTTTGCTTGTAACTCACCAACTAGTGGTTATCAACTTTTTTTCCCTCTCATTTTGTGTGTGTGTGCAGTTAGTTAGTTGTGAAATAGTTCAGAGTTCTTTGGGAACGGGACCACAGAATAGCAACTGAGATGATGCAGCATAACATTGATCTTAAAGGGCCTGTCCCACTTAGGCGATCTTTTTGGCGACTGCCAGCGACTGTCAAAGTCGTAGCAGATCGCCGAACTTTTCTTTTACCCGACGACAATGACCACGACAATGCCGAGTCAGGTCGAGATTACAGCGTCTTCTGAAACATCGCGAAAATTCCCACGCTGTCAATGCTTCTCCGGCGTCCTGCTTTTCGCTGAAATCACTGATGTCGGTAAGTACTTCAGAGTTTTGAAATAGAACATCTTGCCCGGGTTACTTAAAAACCAAGCTTCACTGTAACAAGGAATAAACCGGATTTACTTCCAGTTTACTAATAGCTGTATTTAAAAAAAAATTTTTTTTTAAGTGGTTCAGTGGATTTTTGTGAAAAGTGTGTGGGCATTCTTTGAAAATGTACGGGACATGCATATCTGGTTTCTGGGTTGAATATCTGGGTTGGGAGCCCACTTTAAATGTAATGGGTGAGGCCAAAAAACATCCCACGCTTACCTGACCGTCAAACTGTCGCCTCCAATCTACTTGTCAAATGGCCTGACGGTAAATAAATTGGTTAAACACAAGCATTTTATGGTATTTTGAAATGACTTTACATATTTTAAGATTATGTGCTTCTAAATGCATCTTAAGAGAACCTATCAAACCTGGGGACAGCATGTGACAGCGCCCGCAATAAGCAACGATACCTGGCGACAAGCCAGCTGTCGCCGAGAAATGTCAAACCGTTTGATTTCTCGGCGACGCGCTGAGATCCACTACGATCTTTGGAAGACTCCTCACGATCATGCCCGCGACACCCCGGCGAACTGTGGGCGACAGCCTAGTCGCCGGCAGTCGCCTTAAAATCGCCGAAGTGGGACAGGCCCTTTAACTTTCTTTGTGCTTGTGCTCCCTGTCTATGTCTTGTGGCTTTCTTTTAAAACAGTCCAATTAGTCCGTACCTATTATCTCTAAAGATGTATGTGCATTCTCTTTCCGATCTCTCCCTTTCTGCATAGAAACATTGAAAATAGGTGCAGGAGGCGGCAATTCGGCCCTGCGAGCCAGCACCACCATTCAATGTGATCATGGCTGATCGTCCTCAATCAATAACCTGTGCCTGCCTTCTCCCCATATCCCTTGATTCCACTAGCTCCTAGAGCTCTATCTAACTCTCTCTTAAATCCATCCAGTGATTTGGCTTCCACTGTGGCAGAGAATTCCACAAATTCACAACTCTCTGGGTGAAAAAGTTTTTTCTCACCTCAGTTTTAAATGGTCTCCCCTTTATTCTAAGACTGTGGCCCCTGGTTCTGGACTCGCCCAACATTGGGAACATTTTTCCTGCATCTAGCTTGTCTAGTCCTTTTATAATTTTATATGTTTCTATAAGATCCCCTCTCATCCTTCTAAACTCCAGTGAATACAAGCCTGGTCTTTTCAATCGTTCCTCATATGACAGTCCCACCATCCCAGGGATCAAACTCGTGATCCTACGCTGCACTGCCTCAATTACAAGAATGTCCTTCCTCAAATTAGGAGACCAAAACTGTACACAATACTCCAGATGTGGTCTTACCAGGGCCCTATACAACTGCAGAAGAACCTCTTTACTCCTATACTGAAATCCTCTTGTTATGAAGGCCAACATTCCATTAGCTTTCTTCACTGCCTGTTGTACCTGCACGCCAACTTTCAGTGACTGGTGTACAAGGACACCCAGGTCTCGCTGCACCTCCCCCTTACCTAACCTAACACCATTGAGATAATTCATAATAATTCTGACTTGGTTTGCAACCTTATCCTTTGACTTGCACTGTTACACATCCTCATTCTTTTTTATAGTTTAGTTTAGTCTGTTATTGTCACATGTACCGAGGTAAAGTGAAAAACCTTTTTTGTTGCATGCTACACAGTCACCGAAAACACTGTACATGATTGCAATCAAACCGCCAGTGTACAGATACAGGGTAAAGGGTATGCCGTTCAGTGCAAGGTAAAGTCCAGCAAAGTCCTATTAAAGATAGCTCGAAGATCTCTAATGGGGTACATGGGAGGTTATAACCGCTCTCTGGTTAGTGAGGGGACGGTTCAGTTGCCTAATTACAGCTAGGAAGAAACTGTCCTTGAATGTGGAGGTATAGAGCTGATAAGTAGTGCATGGCTGAAGAGTTGGTGCAAGAGAGAGTGATTCAAGTTCTTGAAACAGCGAGATCTCTTCTGGGCAGAGGTGACTTGTGCAAATGAGCCAGGTTGAGTCTGAACTGGAGGGAAACTAATGTCCTGGCCAGATAGTGCTGCTCGGGTGGGTTTTAACTAGTTTAGTGGAGAGTGGAACTCTAAGCGGTAGTGAGGCAGATGAGAAAGTTGAGGTAAATATAAATTAAAACAAGCAAGTTCAGTAGGCAAGACAGTATGGAGCAGGATAGGAAGTAAGGAAGGACTCATTGGCTGAACCACATTCATTTTAATGCAAGAAGCCCGACAGATAAAACAAATGAAGACAGAGCATGGATGGACACAAGGAACTGCGGATACTGGAATCTTACATAGAACGTTTTCAAGAGAGAGTTAGATTTAGCTCTTAGGGCAATAGGAATCAAGAGATATGAGGAAAAAGCAGGAACCGGGTACTGATTTTAGATAATCAGCCATGATCATGTTGAATGGCGGTGCTGACTCGAAAGGCCGAATGGCCTACTCCTGCACCTATTTTTCTATGTTTCTAACAAAGTACTGGAGTAACTCCACAGATCAGGCAGCATCTCTGGAGGACATGGATAGGTGACCTATTGGGTCAGGATCTGAAACATCGCCCATCTATGCCCTCCAGCTATGCTGCCTGACCCGCTGAGGTACATGGATTGATACATGGATCGGTACATGGAATTGCAAAATGCTGGAGTAACTCAGCAGGTCAGGCAGCATCTAGGAGGGAATGGGTGACGTTTCGGGTCGAGACCTTTCTTCAGTCTGAAGCAGTGCAGCGTAGGTTCTCGAGGTTAATCCCCGGGATGGCGGGACTGTCATGCGAGGAAAGATTGGAAAGACTGGGCTTGTACTCACTGGAATTTAGAAGGATGAGAGGGGATCTTATGGTAACATATAAAATTATAAAAGGACTGGACAAGCTAGATGCAGGAAAAATGTTCCCAATGTTGGGGGAGTTCAGAACCAGGGGCCACAGTCTAAGAATAAAGGAGAATCCATTTAAAGCTATGGTGAGAAAAACCTTTTGTGAATTTGTGGTATTCTCTGCCACAGAAGGCAGTGGAGGCCAATACACTGGATGAATTTAAAAGGGAGTTAGAAAGAGCTCTAGGGGCTAGCGGAATCAAGGGATATGGGGAGAAGGCAGGCATAGGTTACTGATTGTGGATGATCACAATGGATAGCTGTGCTGGCTCGAAGGGCCAAATGGCTTCCTCCTGCTCCTTTTTTCTATGTTTCTATGTAGGGAGATATTAAGGTCCCTTTAGGGTCAGTCTATATGTGGATTTACAGGAGATGGGTGAGCTCTTAAATAAATATTTCTCATCTGTATTTACCATGGAGAAGGTCATGGAAATTAGGGAATTGAGGGAAGAGAATAACAATGTCTTGAGACATACCCACATTCAAAAGGGGAAGTGCTGGTGGTCTTTTTTAGCTTATTAAACCACATAAAAGGGCCTATCTATGAAGGTGGATACATCCCCGGGACCTATTGTATCCTAGGATATTGTGAGAAGATAGGGAAGAAATTGTGGGGATCCTGGTAGAGATATTTGTATCATTGTTAGTCACACATGAGGCACTGGTAGAGTGGAGGGTGGCAAATTTTGCGCCATTATTTAAAAAGGACAAGTCACGGGAGCTATAAGATAGACACAAAATGTTGGAGTAATTCAGCAAGTCAGACAGCATCTCTGGAGATAAAGGAATAGGTGATGTTTCGGGTCAGAACCCTTCTTCAGACTCTTCTTAGAGTACGTAAAGGGAGTTGAAAAGTTAAGACAGTTGATGGCCTGCTGGCAGATAGAAATGAAAAGGCCTGGAGAGGGTAGTAGGCCGTCTGGGAGAGTCCAAGAGGAGGAGGCCCGTTGGAGACAGGAGGATGGGCCGTCACTGGGTGGTGAGGACTCCTTCCCATAGAAAAAGGCACGGAGGCAGAGCCAACAGAAACTATAGGAACTTTCAGCAGGTGAGCTCAACTTGAGTGGGGCGATAGTTGCTTGAGGGTACTCTGAGACAAAGGATCTTACGCATGTGGAAAAGGCAAGGTCCAAAGGGATATTCAGCATGCCTTCATGCATGGGAAATCATATCTCATCAATTCAATTATGTTTTCTGAAGATACGAGGAAGAGGATTTGGAGTACTGTGAGCAAATTTGGGTCCCATATCTGAGGAAGAATGTGCTGGCTCTGGAGATGGTCCCGAGGAGGTTTACAAGAATGATTCCAGGAATGAGTGGGTTAGCATATGATGAGCGTTTGACAGCACTGGGCCTCTACTCAATGGCGTTTAGGTTGAGGGGAGACCCCATTGAAACTTACAGAATAATGAAAGGCATAGATAGAGTGGATGTGGAAAGGATATTTCCACAGGTGGGAGAGTTTGAGACCAGAGGTCGTAGCCTCAGAATTAAAGGGCGCTCTTTTGGAAAGGAGGTGAGGAGGAACGTCTTGAGTCAGAGGGTAGTTAATCTGTGGAACTCATTGCCACAGAGGGCTGTGGGGGCCAAGTCAGTGGATGTTTTTAAGGCAGAGATACACAAATTTGTGATTAGAACGGATGTCAAGGGTTATGGGGAGAAGGCAGGAAAATGGGATTAGGAGGCAGAAATCAGCCACGATTGAATGGCGGAGTAGACTCGATGGGCCGAATGGCCTAATACTCCTCCTATAACTTGTGAAGATTGATTGGGCAGAGTGGTAGACATTGTGTGCTTGGACTTTAGAATGGCCTTTGACAAAGTCCCACAGTCGATGGGTCCAGAGGTTAGATCACATGGGATCCAAGGTGTGCTAACCATCTGGATTCAAAATTGGTTTGGGGGAAGAAGCCAGAGGGTGGTAGTGGATTTTCTTTTCTGAAGGGAGGTCTGTGAACAGCAGTGTGCAAAAGGTATGGGGGCTGAGTCCACTGTTGGTCATTATCCTTATTAACCATTTGGATGAGAATGTAGTGGTCATGGTTAATAAGTTGCCGATGAGACCAAAATTGGTGCTGCAGTGGACAATGAAGAAGGTTATCTAAGATCACCACTGGGAATGTGAGCCAGGGGTTGGAAGATGGAATTTAATTCAGACAAGTGCAAAGTGTTGTATTTTTGGTACAGGTAGTTCTGCTAATAACGCAATAGTTAATCTCGTGATTTAGAAAATTGTGTTATAAAGGCGATTGTATCAATGGAGGGATGGAGTTGGGGCTAGAATGTTTCAGACTCGCAAAGTCTTTTCAACAGCAATAAGTTTATTTTTGTTATTGCAAGCTAAAAATACTAAAGGCTGCGTGTTACATTATTTAATGGATTATCATTGTGCAAGTGTACTTGGACTTGTCAATTTCAGTATTAAAGTAGGGTTAAAGTAACAGTTGTGTTCTTAAAAGACAATAATGCTTAATTACTGCTAGAAAGTTACATGGAAACAGTATTTTCCCCCTATACTGTTCAAATCCAATACAACACTTTTCTGCTTGTCACTTTGCAAAGTAACTACTAAGTGATCTAGTTCCTGATGGAAGGTATTTATTCACAAAATGCTGGAGTAACTCAACGGGTCAGGCAACATCTCAGGAGAGAAGGAATGGGTGATGTTTCGGGTCGACACCCTTCTTCAGACTAATTCCCCATTCCTTCTCTCCTGAGATGCTGCCTGACCTGTTGAGTTACTGCAGCATTTTGTGAATAAATACCTTTGATTTGTATCGGCATGTGCAGTTATTTTCCTATAGTTTCTGATGGAAAGTCAGTTTTGAGTCTACATTATCTCTTATGCCCTACCTTTTTTTAAACCTTTTAAAAAAAACAAAGTTACCTGTTTTTATGCTGTCTCCTTTTTCTATATGGTTACTCTGTGACAATAAAACAGATTTTAAGCTGCATTTGGGTCATTCAGTTCTGACCAACATTCAAATTCCAAAAGGCTTCCAATTTAGTTTTTAAAAGTTTAATGTTATTTACCGCTGTTCATTGTCAGATATATTTCTCAGTAAACAATATATTGTTTTGTCAAAGTACTTTTGAGTTCATGTTATTGGCTTGTTTATGCACTTGGAACAGTTGCTAGGATCTACTGTCTAATTCAATGTTCTGATGAATCCCAGCAGCTGCATCACTTTGGCTGCAGCAGGAATTGCACAGAATAGAACGACCCCACTCAACGTTGAAATATGTCATCAAAACCATTGGAAAACATTGTAAACTTCAGGCAACTCTGTTTGGGCACAGCCAAGATCTACCGCTCTTCCCTTCCAGACAGGGCGACAGAGAAAGATGTGAAATACCTGAAGGAAACTCTGGGAATCAAACTGATCATTGACCTTCGTGAACCCAATGAAGTGGGTGATGCACCGTACCTTAGAGACGCCTACAAAAGAGTCGTGGTGCGCGAAGTGGAACTTGAAAGCATGAAAACAAATTGCACCACAGGGCAGTTTCTGATAAAGGACATGCCTCTTGTGCACTTAGCCCTTGGTTTTGTTTCCAAGAAGTATTACCATCTCATCAACAGTCTACTGACAGATGATCATAAGAAAGACCTGGTGGAGAGTTGTTCTTCTCAGATCCCAAAGTATGTCATGCAAAATATAGTGAAACGGGATTTAAAACAGATGTACAAGGATTTCATTGACAACTCACAGACCTTCATCTATACAAGTAAGAGACAGACACAAATGTAAAACTAAGACCAGGAGTACTCCATTTAGCCCTTTGAACCTGCTTTTATTCAATACATTCATCCATCTAGCTTCCACTGCCTTACATGGTAGAGGCAGTGAACCTATGCATTCCATAGGTTCACCACCATCAGAGTGAGGTAATTTTTCCTCATTCCAATAGAAAGTGTCTTAATCCATAACCTAAGACTGATTGATTGTTCTAGAACCCTCTAACCAGGGAAACATTCTCACCTTTCCGCGATGGTAAAGCTCTATCAGAATTTTATACATTTCAATGCACTCTCCTCATTCCTCCAAAGTCTTGTGAATAAAATCCAATCTCTTCTCTTATGGCAGTAGTCGTCTTGGAAATCAGTCTGATGAGTCTTTCTTGCACTCCCTCAATAGCAAGCATAATCTATAACTTTTCGTAGTCAAGATCAAAACCGAACAAAATACTCCAGATCTGGTCTCACCAAAGCACTGTATAATTGTAACCCCAGGTCTTAAAAAAATCTTGCAAGTAAGACCAACATACCATTTACCTCCTCAACAGTTTAGGCAGAGTCTATGGGGGGAAATGGACAAATGATAGCTTGGGTCGGGAGCCTTCTTCAGACTGGTGGAATAGGTTTTAGAAAGAGGTGAGGGGTGGGGGTGGGGTGAGATGACAAAGCAATAGATAGATCCAAGTGAGGAAGTTTGATTGGCAGATGAGCCAGGTGGGAGAGAGAAGGATGTAGATGGTAACCAAGGTGATAAGTGAGAAGACAAAAGGGTGAAAATGGTGCAAACCGATAATGAGGGAAGATGGGGGATTGAAAGAGGGGAGAATTTTGCAGTTGCAAAACTTACTAAGGCAGAGGGTGTTCTGCCGTAATGAGGAGCGGTTATCATGGGTGACTGTGGTTATCATGAGTGACTTTAATCTACATAGAGATTTTTCCAACCAAATAGGTAACAGTGCTGAGGAGGAGGATTTCTTGGAATGTATACGGGATGGGTTTTTAAACCAATATGTAGAGGAACTGACTAGAGGGCAGGCCATCCTAGACTGGATATTGTGTAATGAGGAAGGATTAGTTAGCGATCTTGTTGTGCAAGGCCCCTTGGCCAACAGTGACCATAATATGGTGGAATTCTGCATTAGGATGGAGAGTGACACGGTTAATTCAGAGACTAGGTTCCTGAACTTGAATAAAGGAGACTTTGAAGGTATGAGACAGGAATAGGCTTGGATAGACGGGCAAATTATACTTAAAAGGTTGACAGTGGAGATGCAATGGCAAAGATTTAAAGACCGCATGGATCAACTCCAGAAATTGTTCATCTCTGTCTGGCAAAAAAATAAAACTGGGAAGGCAGCTCAACCGTGGCAGACGTGGGAAGTCAACGATAGTGTTAAATCCAAGGAAGAGCCATATAAATTGGCCAGAAGAAGCAGCAAACCAGAGGACTGGGAGAAATTTAGAACTCGACAGAGGAGGACAAAGGGGTTAATTAAGAGGGGGGGGGGGAGAAAGAGCATGAAAGAAAGCTTGCGGGGAATATAAAAACTGACTGTAAAAGTTTCATTAGGTATGTAAAAAGGAAAAGATTAGTGAAGACGAAAGTAGGTCTCTTGCAGTCAGAGACAGGTGAATTTATAATGGGAAACAAGGAAATGGCAGAACAGTTAAACGAGTACTTTGGTTCTGTCTTCACTCAGGAAGACACAAACAATCTCCCGGAAATACTAGGAGACTGAGGAAGTGGTGGGAGGGAAGAACTGAAGGGAATCCACATTAGTCAGAAAATGGTGTTAGGTAAACTGTTAGGACTGAAGGCAGATAAATCCCCAGGGCCTGATGGTCTGCATCCCAGAGTACTCATGGAGGTGGCCCTAGATGCATTGGTGATTATTTTCCAATGTTCTCTCGACTCTGGATCAGTTCCTGTGGACTGGAGGGTAGCCAATGTAATTCCACTTTTTAAGAAAGGAGAGAGAAAACGGGGAATTATAGACCAGTTAGCCTTACATCGGTAATGGGGAAGATGCTGGAGTTGATTAATAAAGATCTTATCGCAACGTCTTTGGAAAGCAGTGACGGGATCACTCAAAGTCAGCACGGATTTATGAAAGGGAAATCATGCTTGACTAATCTCCTGGAATTTTTTAAGGATGTAACAAGTAGAACGAATAAGGGAGAGCCAGTGGATGTGGTGTATCTGGACTTAAAAAAAAGCCTTTGACAAGGTCCCACACCAGAGATGAGTGTGCAGAATTAGAGCACATGGTATTGGGGGGTAGGGTATTGACTTGGATAGTGAACTGGTTGGCAGACAGGAAGCAAAGAGTAGGAATTAACGGGTCCTTTTCAGAATGGCAGGCAGTGGCTAGTGGGGTGCCGCAAGGCTCGGTGCTGGGACCTAAGTTGTTTAAAATATATATCGACGATTTAGACGAGGGAATTAAATGTAACATCTCTAAGTTTGTGGATGACACAAAGCTGGGTGGCAATGTGAGCTGCGAGGAGTATGCTATGAGGCTGCAAGGTGACTTGGATAGGTTGGGTGAGTGGGCAGAAGCATGGCAGATGCAGTATAATGTGGATAAATGTGAGGTTATCCACTTTGATGGCAAAAACAGGAAGGCAGATTATTATCTGAATGGTGTCAGATTAGGAAAAGGGGAGGTGCAATGAAACCTGGGTGTGCTTGTACATCAGTCACTGAAAGTAAGCATGCAGATACAGCAGGCAGTGAAGAAAGCTAATGACATGTTGGCCTTCATTACGAGATGATTTGAGTTTAGGAGCAATGAGGTCCTACTGCAGTTGTACAGAGCCCTGGTGAGACCGCACCTGGAGCATTGTGTGCAATTTTGGTCTCCTAATTTGAGGAAGGACATTATTGCTATTGAGAGAGTGCAGCGTAGGTTCACCGGGTTAATTCCCGGGATGGCGGGACTGACATAAAATGAAAGAATGGGTCGACTGGGCTTGTACTCACTGGAATTTAGAAGGATGAGAGGGGATCTTATAGAGACATATAAAATTCTTAGAGGCTTGGACAGGGTAGATGCAGGAAAAAAAATCCTGATATTGGGGGAATCCAGAAACCAGGGGTCACAGTTTAAGAATAAGGGGTAGGCCATTTGGACATTTGAAAAACTTTTTCACCCAGAGAGTTGTGAATTTGTGGAATTCTCTGTCACAGAAGGCAGTGGAGGCCAATTCACTGGATGTTTTCAAGAGAGAGTTAGATTTAGCTCAGGGCTAAGGGAATCAAGAGATATGGGGAAAATGCCGGAACGGGGTACTGATTTTGGATGATCAGCCATGATCATATTGAATGCTGCGGGCTCGAAGGGCCGAATGTCCTACTCCAGCACCTATTTTCTATGTAAGACAGTGTGCAATCTTTGCAGCCTGTAAAATAGTCACCTAACTCGTCTGCTGGCTTACTGGGTTTTGTGGTTTTGTGGGCATGCAAAAAATCGAGGAGTAATCCGAACACAAGCGACATGCCTCATGGAGTAAAGAGTGATACCATTTATTTGCGAGTACCACGTAATCTTAAAAAAAGGTAATTGATTACACAGTGTGAGAAAGAATTGTTTGTTCGTTCCCTGCCATCAGTCATGCTTAATGCTCATATGGACTTCCTCCCATTTTACTACATCCACTTTAAGAACATAAGGACATTTGAGCAGGACTAGGCCACTCAGCCCCTCAAATCTGCCCCTCCAATCAGTATAATTTTCCTCTTTCTGTACCACTTATTTACCTAGTACTTCACAAATTTCCTTTCAGTACTTTTAAGATTTCATTGGTATTATAGACAGATAGATTGTCTATTAATGAAAGTAGAATAAAGTTAATAAATGTCCTTAATTTGACTTTTTTAAAATTGTTTCAAGTTCTGAAGTTGCTGAGTGATCCGAACAATGTACCTGCTTTGATCCATTGCACGGCTGGGAAAGATCGGACTGGGATTGCCTCCGCCCTGATTCAGTCCTGTGTGGGCTTGTCAAGGGAATGTGTTATTGACGACTATGAAGCCACCACCGTAAGCTACGTAGCCATCTCTGGGCGGGGTTCATAAGCTAAGTTGGTCCTTTCTCCTGTTGGCGCTTTCATTTGGAAGATAAAGCTTTTCTTTTAAACAATTTGCGCTTTAGTTTTGTTTAGAAATACAACATGGTAACAGGCCCTGTGGCCCACTGAGTCCACGCCGACCTTCGATAACTCGTTCACTCTAGTTCCATGTTATCCCACTTTCCCATTCACTCCCTACACAGTAGGGGCAATAAAAAAAAATCAAATTAACCTACAAACAGAAAGCAAAGAGTGGGGATAAGTAGGTCCCTTTCAGAATGGCAGGCAGTAACTAGGGGGGTACCGCAAGGCTCGGTGCTGGGACCGCAGCTATTTACAATATGCATTAATAACTGGGATGAAGGGATTAAATGTACCATTAGCAAATTTGCAGATGATACAAAGCTGGGTGGTAGTGTGAACTGTGAGGAAGATGCTATGAGGTTGCAGGGTGACTTGGACAGGTTGTGTGAGTGGGCAGATGCATGGCAGATGCAGTTTAATGTGGATAAGTGTGAGGTTATCCACTTTGGTGGTAAGAATAGGAAGGCAGAGTATTATCTGAATGTTGCCAAGTTAGGAAAAGTGGACGTACAACGAGATCTGGGTGTTCTAGTGCATCAGTCACTGAAAGGAAGCATGCAGGTACAGCAGGCAGTGAAGAAAGCCAATGGAATGTTGGCCTTCATAACAAGAGGAGTTGAGTATGGGAGCAAAGAGGTCCTTCTGCAGTTATACAGGGCCCTAGTGAGACCACACCTGGAGTACTTTGTGCAGTTTTGGTCTCCAAATTTGAGGAAGGATATTCTTGCTATTGAGGGCGTGCAGCGTAGGTTTACTAGGTTAATTCCCGGAATGGCGGGACTGTCATATGTTGAAAGACTGGAGCGACTACGCTTGTATACACTGGAATTTAGAAGGATGAGAGGAGATCTTATCGAAACGTATAAGATTATTAAGGGGTTGGACACGTTAGAGGCAGGAAACATGTTCCCAATGTTGGGGGAGTCCAGAACCAGGGGCCACAGTTTAAGAATAAGGGGTAGGCCATTTAGAACACAGATGAGGAAAAACGTTTTTAGTCAGAGAGTTGTGAATCTGTGGAATTCTCTGCCTCAGAGGGCAGTGGAGGCCAATTCTCTGAATACATTCAAGAGAGAGCTAGATAGAGCTCTTAAGGATAGCGGAGTCAGGGGGTATGGGGAGAAAGCAGGAACGGGGTACTGATTGAGAATGATCAGCCATGATCACATTGAATGGCAGTGCTGGCTCGAAGGGCCGAATGGCCTACTCCTGCACCTATTGTCTATTGTCTATTGTCTATTGTTAATTCCCGGGATGGCGGGACTGTCATATGTTGAAAGACTGGAGCGACTAGGCTTGTATACACTGGAATTTAGAAGGATGAGAGGAGATCTTATCGAAACGTATAAGATTATTAAGGGGTTGGACACGTTAGAGGCAGGAAACATGTTCCCAATGTTGGGGGAGTCCAGAACAAGGGGCCACAGTTTAAGAATAAGGGGTAGTATGGCGAGTCCGAAACTTGTTGGTTGTAGACGAAGTTTATTGCAGCCGCAATACACGAATACAGAGTTAAACAACAAGGTACAGGACAACCAATACAAACTTACTGTCTTCCTTGAAGTCTTCGCCGAACTGACTAAAACGGGCGCCAAACGCGCACCTGACATCGCAGGCCAATCAGCGATGTCGTTCCCTGGACCAATCCCCATGGTCGCGTTCCCACGTGACCTCGCTGGCCAATCCGAGGGTTCGACGACCTGGACCATTCTCTATGGTCGCTACATGACCCCCCCCAGAACCCGAGGTGCGGAACCTAGCTGGGAGCCGGATTTCGCGACCATAACGAGTACGGAGAGGGACAGCCTGAACCACAGGAGCCGGAGGTTCCGGACTTGGAGGAACAGCCGGAACGAGAGGTTCTGGAGGAACTACCGGCACGGGGGTTTCTGGACTGGGCGGAACTAACGGAGGTCGGCCTCTCCTAGGGGTTTGACCGACCAGGACTGGTTGATCTGGGTCCAAATGGGCAGGTTTGAGCCGGGACACCGAGACGAGTTCACTCTTGCCGCCCATGTCTAAGGTAAAAGTAGCCGTTCCCTTACGTAAAACCCGGAACGGCCCTTGATAGACCTTCTGCAACGGGGCGCGATGGGCATCTTTACGCAGAAAAACAAACTCACAGTCCTTCAGGGAAGACGGTTCATGTACCATGGGACACCCATGACGTGAAGTCAGCACTGGAGCCAGGGAGCCCACCCGTTCCCGGAGAGATGCTAACGCTGATGGGACTGTAAGGAGCAGGGCTGAAGGGTCCGGAAACAGATCTCCGGGTACTCGAAGTGTCGAGCCATATACTAGCTCTGCGGACGACGCACCGAGATCTGGCTTAGGAGCAGTCCGGATGCCCAAAAGAACCCAAGGGAGTTGGTCTACCCAGTCCGGGCCTTCAAGCCTTGCACTGAGGGACGCCTTAAGTTGGCGGTGGAACCTTTCTACGAGTCCATTTGCCTGGGGGTGATATGCAGTTGTGGGTTGTAACTTGGACCCGTACAGTTCCGCCAGCGCGGCCCAGAGGGACGAAGTGAACTGTGGCCCTCTGTCAGTTGTAATAACTGCCGGGACCCCGAAATGAGCTACCCAATGAAGGGCCAAAGTCCTAGCACAAGACGCTGACGAGATATCAAACAATGGGAAAGCCTCTGGCCACCGGGTGAACCAATCCACCACCGTGAGGAGGTGGGTGTAGCCCCGGGAGGAAGGCAAAGGCCCGACCAAATCCACGTGGATGTGGAAAAAACGACAAGCCGGGACCTCGAAATCCTGTACGGGGGGCTGGACGTGGCGCTGGACTTTAGCGGTCTGACAGGGCACGCAGGAACGTGCCCACCCCGCTACCTGTTTCCGCAGGCCATGCCAGACAAACCTCGCTGCTACCAAGGCAGAGGTGGAGCGGATGGACGGGTGCGCCAGCCCATGAATGGCATCGAAAACCCGGCGCTGAAGGGAGGGCGGTACTACCGGCCTGGGACGAGGAAGAGAAACATCGCACCAGACTTTCGTGCCCTCCGACCCACAAGCTACCTGGGCCAACTTCAATCCCGAAGTGGTGGACTGGTACGCCGAAACGGTATCCGCTAGGAGCTGTGCCTCCGCAAGCTCCTGGGGATCCACTTCGCAGTCCACCGCCGAAATAGGGGGAAATGCAGGTCTAGACAGGGCGTCAGCAACGGCATTAAGCTTACCCGCGACATGACGGACATCTGTGGTAAATTCGGAGATAGCAGTTAGATGCCGCTGCTGGCGGGCCGACCATGGGTCAGACAATTTCAAAAAAGCAAATGTTAATGGCTTGTGGTCCGTAAATGCCACAAATGGGCGGCCCTCGAGGAAGTACCTGAAATGACGGACAGCTAAATAGAGAGCTAGAAGCTCTCGGTCAAACGCGCTATATTTCATCTCGGCCGAATTTAGTTGCCGGCTGAAAAACGCTAAAGGCTGCCAACGGCCACCGACCTGCTGATCCAGAACCCCGCCCACCGCCACGTCAGAGGCGTCAACCGTCAGGGCCGTGGGGGCGGAGGGGCTCGGATGGACCAACATGGTGGCGTCTGCCAAGGCTGCCTTAGCTGCTGTAAAAGCCGACTCTGCAGTCGGGGACCACAACAACTCTACCGGATTCCCCGCAAGGCATTGGAAAAGCGGGCGCAGGACTCGCGCCGCTGCCGGAACAAATCTATGGTAGAAATTAACCATGCCTACGAACTCCTGCAGCCCTTTTACTGTGGTGGGCCTGGGAAAAGCCCGGATAGCCTCTACCTTCTCGGGCAAAGGGGCGGCGCCGGCAGGAGTAATTCTGTGCCCTAGAAAATCGAGAGCAGGCAGGCCGAATTGACATTTGGAGGGTTGGATAATGAGCCCGTGGTCTTGGAGCCGCTGGAACACGGTCCGCAAATGGACCTGGTGTTCCTGCACTGAGGGGCTGGCGACCAGGATGTCGTCCAAATAAATAAACAAAAAGGGTAAACCCCGGCCCACGCGGTCCATCAGTCGCTGGAAAGCCTGTGCCGCGTTCTTTAAACCGAAAGGCATACGCAACCATTCAAACAACCCGAACGGAGTAATAGTTGCAGTTTTCTGTATGTCCTCTGGTCGCACCGGAATCTGATGGTATCCTCGCACCAAATCGATTTTGGAAAACACCACCGCTCCTTCCAGCCCAGATGAAAAGTCCTGTAGGTGCGGTATGGGGTAGCGATCAGCCGTGGTGACAGCATTGAGACGCCGATAATCGCCACATGGCCTCCACCCCCCAGATGCCTTGGAGACCATGTGTAACGGCGAGGCCCACGGGCTGTCAGACTGACGGACAATTCCCATTTCCTCCATCTTCCTGAACTCCGCCCTTGCCACCACCAGTTTGTCTGGCGGTAGTCTCCTGGCCCGAGCGAAAACGGGAGGGCCTTCGGTGCGGATGTGATGGACCACACCGTGCTTAGCCGAAGGTGCGTCAAAACATTGGACGAGCAGCTCTGGGAACTCTGCCAGAATCGCAGCATACGAGTCGGGGGCCGCGACGACGGCCTGGACAGTAGGGCTGGGCGAGGAGGCGATTGTCGGAGCGACGTGCTCATCTTCGGCAGAGGGTCGGAGGTCGTTACCGCGGACATCAGGAACCAGTGAAAAAGCCCAGAGAAAATCTGCGCCCAGGATCGCTTGCTTGACGTCGGCTATGATGAATGGCCATTCGTACGTGCGGAGGCCTAACACAAGGGACATCTTCCGTGTACCGAAAGTGCGAATTGGGCTGCCATTAACCGCGATGAGGGTGGGACCTGTCTTACCCGATCTGGTTTCGAGGTCGGTCGGCGGCACTATGCTGACGATGTCTACCAAAAATTCTGTGTCCGTGAATCGATCATGGACATAGAGGCGCCGGTTCTGGCCAATCGTAACTGCCCCTATGTACGATCGGCCGAGGCATTTCCCGCGAAGGTACAAGGCAAACGACAGTTGCGGGATTCGTTACCCCATCGTAGGTGATAATAGCACCAGCCGCGCTTGTGCGGATCTTTTTGGCGGGCTTTCGAAGAATTGGCGGGAGACGTGGCGCCATCTTGCCGTCGCTGTGGCGTGGTCACCGATGTCGAGACTTTGTTGATTGAACCACTTGCCTTGTTTTTTGCCGCTATGAGCGCGTCCGCTTTCGCTGCATATGCTTCGGGGTCCTTAAAAGAACAATCCGTGAGCAGCAGTCGGACATCCTCGGGAAGTTTCTCGCGGAATGCCTGTTCAAACATCGGGCAATCCGTATGCTCACCGGCTAGCATCATCATTTCGGCCATGAGGACGGAAGGCAGTTGGTCTCCAAGATCCGGTAGGTGCAGAAGTTTTGCCGCACCACCATGCTTATTAAACCCGAAGGTTCGCAGTAATACCTTCTTCATGGCCTCGTACTTGTCTTCCGCAGGTGAATTTACGATGAACCGCATCACGCGCTTGGTTGTGTCCGGCGATAGAGCGCTGACGAGGTAGAAGTACTTTGTGGATTCGTCCGACACCTTCTTTATATGGAATTGAGCCTCGGCGTGGATAAACCAAGCTTGCGGTGCGTACGTCCAAAATAACGGAAGATGGACGCCCGCCGCGCTTGACTCCGGTGTGCCCTGCTCGCTCATCGTCAACGAGGCGTTGGGTTCCTGCTCAGTCGGTGATCGTCCAGATCACGTCGGGGTCACCAATATGGCGAGTCCGAAACTTGTTGGTTGTAGACGAAGTTTATTGCAGCCGCAATACACGAATACAGAGTTAAACAACAAGGTACAGGACAACCAATACAAACTTACTGTCTTCCTTGAAGACTTCGCCGAACTGACTAAAACGGGCGCCAAACGCGCACCTGACATCGCTGGCCAATCAGCGATGTCGTTCCCTGGACCAATCCCCATGGTCGCGTTCCCACGTGACCTCGCTGGCCAATCCGAGGGTTCGACGACCTGGACCATTCTCTATGGTCGCTACAGTAGGCCATTTAGAACTGAGATGAGGAAAAACTTTCAGTCAGAGAGTTGTGAATCTGTGGAATTCTCTGCCTCAGAAGGCAGTGGAGGCCAATTCTCTGAATGCATTCAAGAGAGACCTAGATAGAGCTCTTAAGGATAGCGGAGTCAGGGGGTATGGGGAGAAGGCAGAAACGGGGTACTGATTGAGAATGATCAGCCATGATCACATTGAATGGCAGTGCTGGCTCGAAGGGCCGAATGGCCTCCCCCTGCACCTATTGTCTATTGTCTATTGTCTAAACCTGCAACTCTTTGGGATGTGGGTGGAAACCGGAGTAGCTGGAGCAAACCCACTTGGTCACAGGGAGAACGTGCAAACTCCACACAGAAAGCACCCTAAGAATCCTATTCTTATTCACCTAAATTCTCAAAACATCCCATATGTTACAACTCTGCAATGTATCTGTACAATGTGGATGGCTGGAATGTAATCATGTATAGTCTTTCCGCTGACTGGTTGGCATGCCACAAAAGCTTTTCACTGTATGTCGGTTCACGTGACCATAAACTAATCTAAACACCAGGAGCAATTTACAGAGGCCAATTAACCTAACAACCCATCTGGGTTTGGGATGTGGAGGAGAGTGGAATGCCCAGAGAAAATCCGGAAAGAACGTGCAAACACCACACCAACAAGCACCCAAGGTCAGGATTGAACCCAGGTGCTATGACAGAGCCTCCACTAACTGTACCATTGAATTGGCTTGAAGTTTCACTGTTGTTGCTATGTAGGGATCTGAAAGAAGGCTGAGCTTTAACCCATCAACCATGACTTTTCTTAGCAATTCAGTAACCTTTGTCAATCCTTGCATCACTTTACTACAGATATTCCCTTTGTCTTGTCCATCTCCATCCCTGCCCCAGCTTCTCTGTATCTTGTTTTTTCTCATTTTCCCAATTTAGATAAAGGGTCTTTGGCGTGAAATGATAAACACTAGTTCATAGAGACATAGAAAAATAGGTGCAGGCGTAGGCCATTCAGCCCTTTGAGCCAGCACCGCCATTCAATATGATCATGGCTGATCATCCAAAATCAGTACCCCGTTCCTGCTTTTTCCCTTGATTCCTCTATCCCTTAGAGCTAAATCTCACTCTCTTGAAAACATCCAGTGAATTGGCCTCCAATGCCTTCTGTGGCAGAGAATCCCACAGATTCCCAACTCTCTGGGTGAAGATGTTTTTCCTCATCTCAGTCCGAAATGGCCTACCCCTTATTCTTAAACTGTGACCCCTGCTTCTGGGCTCCCTGAACATTGGGAACATTTTTCCTGCATCTACCCTGTCCAATCCTTAAAGAGTTTCTATAAGATCCCCTCATCCTTCTAAATTCCAGTGAGTACAAGCCCAGTTGACCCACTCTTTCATCATATGTCAATCCAGCCATCCCGGAAATTAACCTGGTGAACCTACGCTGCACTCTCTCAATAGCAATAATGTTCTTCCTCAAATTAGGAGACCAAAATTGTACATAATACTCCAGGTGAGGTCCAGGGCCCTGTACAACTGCAGTAGGACCTCCTTGCTCCTAAACTCAAATCCTCTCACAATGAAAGCCAACATGCCATTGGCTTTCTTCACTGCCTGCTGTACCTGCATGCTTACATTCAGTGACTGATGCTCAAGCACACCCAGGTTTCATTGCACCTCCCCTTTTCCTAATCTGACACCTTTCAGATAATAATCTGCCTTCTTGCAACCAAAGTGGATAACCTCACATTTATCCACATTGTACTGCATCTGCTATGCATCTGCCCACTCACCCAACCTATCCATGTTACTCTGCAGCCTCATAGCATCCTCCTCGCAGATCACACTGCCACCCAGCTTTGTGTCATCCACAAACTTGGAGATGTCACATTTAATTCCCTCGTCTAAATCGTTAATATATATTGTAAATAACTGGGGTCCGAGCACCGAACCTTGCGGCACCCCACTAGCCACTGCCTGCCATCCTGAAAAGGATGCGTTAATTCCTAGTCTTTGCTTCCTGTCTGCCAACCAGTTCTCTATCCATGTCAATACCCTACCCTCAAATACCATTTGCTCTAATTCTGCACACTAATCTTTGGTGTGGGGCCTTGTCAAAGGCTTTTTGAAAGTCCAGATACACCACATCCACTGGCTCTCCCTTATCAATTCTATTTGTTACATCCTCAAAAAATTCCAGATTAGTCAAGCATGATTTCTCCTTCATAAATCCATGCTGACTTTGACCAATCCTGACACTGCTTTCCATTAATGCTGCCCGACCTGCATCTGTTTTCATATGAGAATTTCAATATTAAGGTTATGTTGCACTGAGAACTCCCAGCAAGCTGAAGGATGATGGCTGATTGAAACTTCTTGTAACTTACAGAACTGGGAGCAGAATTATTTCCCAAGAAAGTACATCGCTTTTGAATGCCATTTGCTCTTCAGAAGCTTGTGTTCTGCAATTGTCCTCAGGACACTAAGAAGCAAACATTTCTCCTTTAAAATAGCTCGTCGTCTTCATACTGTTACGTAATTATAAACCTGCTACAAATGACTTTCAGGTTTGATTTTGTGAGTTTACTTCCAATAGGTGTTTTGAGGGTAAGTGATATATAACTCCAAACTTCCACTCACTGAAATTCTCATAGATTATTCTCCTCAAAGAATTCCAAGAACTGCTGTTGCCTCTTTTGTCCTTTCTAACCATGCCGGGAAAACTTAAGTCCATAAACTTAAGTCCGTAAAACAGAGCGAGCCATCACTGAGTTTTGCATGCATGCATGCATTAAAATAGAAATGTTGGAAACACTCTGCAGATCAAGCAGCATCTGTGGAGACAGAGTTAACTTTTCATTTGGAAGACCAAGGTGAACAAATTGTCGAATGAACATTTTTAATTTTAATTTTCTCTCCAGGAAGGCTTGAAGCCCAATGAAAGGCTTGGTGAAATCCACAAACATTACACTGAGCTACAGGGAATGACTGAAGAGTTTTTGACTAGTGAAGGCGAAACAATGGCATCAACTCTGGCCTACATAGATGAAATGTAAGTGGGAACTCAAGGGATATGCTTTTTGTTTGGAAAATATGGGGTACATTCTGTGTGTATAAATACAAAAAATATGTAATTTTTAAAATTTCCACAGAATCCAACATTTCATTAACATTGAACTAGCGAGATCTCTAATGTTCTATATTCTATAATCCCACAAATTGTTCAAAGCTACTTCACCTGATTGTGGTGTTACCAGAACAGTAGTTCGGGGCAATGGTAACATATTCATTCACTGTAATTCTGTTATTCATGAATTCCGTGAATTGTGTTGGCAAACATGATTTATTATTCACCACCTATTTCCAAAACAATATCTGAAATGGAGCAGGGTCTATGACTAACGTTCCACATGGGGAAATGTGCTATTTTTATGAAAATAGAAATGATTAAAACAAGTGAAAATACTGTGAAATCCCAGCAGGTGGTGCCTGTATTTAGAGTCATGGAAATAATATTTAATTCTAACAAGAGGCCATTGACCTGAAATATAATTTCCTGAATTTTCTGTATTTCTTTAAATTTTTTAACAAATTCAGTAATTGTTTTTGAAGATTTGTTCCCTAATAGAATCAGACTTTTCTACACTCACCATATTGGCTGACATTAGGGGTACTGGAATCTCTGCTAAAAGCCCAAGGTCTGGCGTGAGTTATTTCATAAGCTCTATCTCGGATAAGTTCTGGGAGTGCTTCTGCCTTTTTTAGGTTGCCTGCCTAAAGCTATAGGGCCATTGAGCTGGTACATGTGCAGCATTACGGTCCACTCCATTAAGCAATGGGAACAATTACATTACTGGACATCATCAATGCATTGCATTGCATGTGACATGCATAAAGAGCAAGCAATGTGAAATATGCCGAGTGGCATATTCACCCCCGTTCTATTCAAAAGCAACACATTTATTTCATCTAAGCAGATTTATATTTTCTTTATTATTTCTAGCGTAAATTCCTGGCTGAAGGAAATTTCAGAAATTGCTTCCAACCTGATTTTCTGACCATGTCTGCACTTGCTAGTTTACCAATCTAGAAATACAGCCCAGGCTACTTTGAACTTTGCAACGAAAGATAAACACCACACTTTTCGATGACTTATATGTAGAAACTAAAGCATGCATAGCCGAAGCAAAACTATGAGTTCTCAGAATATATCGGAAATACTCATCAGGCCCGACCGCATCTGTGGGAACAGAAGCAGAGATTTCTCACCTCTAGTTTATTCTACCCCCCCCCCCCCCCCCTTTTACTTTCAGTCTGAAGAAGGTTTCTGACCTGTAACGTCACCTATTCTTCAGCAGAGTTAATGTTTCAGGCGCTTTCCACAAATGCAGCCTGGCATGCTGAGTATTTCCTGTATTTACTATTCCTATTATGTGATAGTTAACACCCCAACCCTTGACTGGACTATTTTAGATATCCTGCATTTTTAAATTTTATTTTCAATATCTGTTATCAGATTGGATCCCTGTTTTGAGATCATTAAATTAATTTGACATTTCTTTTTAGGCATGGATCTGTGCAGGGATATTTGATCAAATGTGGATTCAATAGCCAGGAGCAAGAGAAGCTAAAGAAAAATATAATGATCACAAAACCTCAGCAGCAGCAATAGTGTATGGAGGATCAATCAGCTCAAGGAATGATTTGCAAGCCACAATGTTGTTATGGTTGATTCAGATAAGTCTTTAACTTTAACCACATGTTTGTAATTAAGTGGCATTGGTTATTTTCTCTGCATCTTATCCGTCCTTTATTTAACTACTATAAACTCTGTTAGTGTGATGCCTTTTACTGCATAGATTTGATCCGCTGGTTTGGGATGGCTGCCATTATAGAAAATATATATTGCTATCTGCAGCATAATGACTCTAAACTCTGTAGTCTGTAATCCAAAAAAAACAACTCAGGGTGAATAGTAAACAGTCTAGATTAAACATCCTTCATGTCAATGCATATTGTGATTTAATATGCAAAATTCCTTTTTAAACTCATTTGGGAAATTAACTAACAAGTTCAGATGTGTAGGAAAATAACTGCAGATGCTGGTACAAATCAAAAGGTATCACAAAATGTTGGAGTAACTCAGCAGGTCAGGCAGCATCTAGGAGAGAGGGAATGGGTGACGTTTTGTATTTGCTTGTCTCATTTTTTGCGTAGCTTTAATCATTCCCATATATATCTTTCATAAGTTTACAATCTATGCAATTAATTTGCCTTTTATTTTATTTGATCAAAGACTGTTTGCAGAGCTTATTGTAAATGTATCCATGCTGAAATAATCTTTGGTTTTTCAACCTATCCCTGAGAATTGTTTTCATTCAATATTTTAAAGATGACATGATGTGTAATGAGAGGAGACAATGATCGTGGGCCTAAATTTTAGCTTTATGTCGCAATTTGCTGGATGAAAAATCCATACAGATCTCTTGCTGAGATAAGAGAGTGAAAATAAGGTTCAAAGATAATGAGCAGAAAAAAATGTTCACAAATTTAAATAAAAAATATATTATAAATCTCTTGTGATTTTCATTCCAGGTTTCTTGCAGCACTGTCCTGGAAATTTATCCTTAATTCCTGTAAACTCCAGATCAATTCTGGGGTTTTGAGATGTCTTTTAGCAGCTTCTACCCTTCAGAAGTGTTGGTTTAATGCTAACACTTAAAGGCAAAGAATGGTTCTTTCAATGAGATACAATATGTTTGCTGACACTGTATTTGAGAGGAAAGAAACAGTGATAAAGATGGTAAAATATTAATAACAAAATCATTTCACATGTGTAACCTATTTCTGTACTTTTGCCGATGATGGAAAAGTTGTTTTCTCCAAGAGGGATCACTTTTAATGGCAATCACTTCTGTCACCTTGAATTAGTTTAGTTTTGTTTAGATACACCATGGAAACAAGTTCTTCAGTCCACTGGGTCCATGCCGACTATTGATCCCCATTCACATTAGTTCAATGTTATCTCACTTTCTCATCCACTCCCACTCACAAGGGGCAATTTACAGAGGCCAATTACCCCAAAACTCGCATGTCTTTGAGATATGGGAGGAAACTGGAGCACCTGGAGAAATCTACGTGGTCACAGGGAAAGCATGCAAACTCCACACAGATTATAGAGATAGAAGAGCATCAAATTTAATTTATTGATGCTTAACTCTAGGTGCTGGTTAAAAGGGCAGTCAGCAACCATTTTATGGGAAAACACAGTATATTTTACAGTTCTGTCATGTCTATTCCTTACATTGGCATGGGAACATCTTTGACCTAGTATAATTTGGATGTGGTATGTAGGGAATCTGAGGAATATACCATAAAAAGTTCTGTATAAAATATCAGTACCCTGTTCTTCTGGGGATCATACTTCAATTTTTAATCCCTAACTTCAAAAGTTTAAAATGTTTGCGATGAAAGTGCGCAGATATCATAGACTACAGCAACAACAAAAAAACTGCTGAAGAAGGGTCCCAACCCAAAACATCGTCCATCCATTTCCTTCGGCAGATGCTTCCTGACCCATTGAGTTCCTCCAGCTCAAGATTCCAGCATCTGCAGTTCCTTGTGTCTCATTCAGAGATTATAGCATTGGTGTCATTATAGGCCATGAGCATGTAAAGACCATTCCTGTTTCCTGCCTCATTTCAAATCCATTCTCTACATTAGACATGAATAACATAACTTGGTCACTGCTGCATCAGTTTTATCAAACGCCAATTAATTCTGTTGGAGACTGGCTGTCACATTTTATTTTTATTTTCTATCTATTCAGGACTCTGTGTTGACTGAGTCTGTATGTGACATGGAGTCTTGAGATATCTTGAACTTATATCCACAAAGTCTTAAAAATGGATACTTTCATACCAATCTCGTTTTGCTGCTCAGTCAGCAGAGAGGTAAAATGGTTCTGGAAAGATGAATTTATAATTTGCTCTCAGACTATCCAAAGTTTGTTTCATCTGAAGATACAGCAAAAAAATGTCAATTGGCAAAGATAACTGGCAAAGTGCCCATTGGGTTTCAATACTGTAGAGGAAATCTTTCTGCAATTCATTGCTTGTTCAAGCCTTTGTTGGATCAGATGTGTCAGGGCTCATTATTTCCAACAATAACTTTACCAGTTGCAACTTCCCAGCCTTGATCATAGCCCTGGAGAGTTGTAAAATCTTTGGCGTATGATTTAGACAAATATTACGCAATTCCTGTTTGACTCTCTCGAGTTGATACTTTGCCTCAGCCTTCTCCATCCACTCTTCCACTTCGAGGATAATCGTCTCCTCGCTGGATTTTCCCTGGACCATCAGTGACAGCAGCGACTCCATGAGGCGGTGGAAGCTCTCAGAGTACTGTGACTCTACATCGTCCAGCTCGATGGCCTGCTTGTAGCATTCAGCAGCATTGCGTTCCTCACCTTTGACCTGCAAGCATTTCCCTCGCAGGACCTGGATCTCGGGCAGAGTGTCTCCAGGGTCATATTCCATGGCTTTAGCGAAAAAAACCAAGGCACTGTTTAGAGCATTTTCATCCACAGGTTGAAGTTCCTGCACAGCATCAACACCCATGTAGTAACAGACCTGTTAACAATACAGAATTAGGTTAGTCTCCCGCTGCAGACCAGAAGACAATAGACAATAGGTGCAGGAGTAGGCCATTCGGCCCTTCGAGCCAGCACCGCCATTCAATGTGATCATGGCTGATCATTCTCAATCAGTACCCCGTTCCTGCCTTCTCCCCATACCCCCTGACTCCGCTATCCTTGAGCTCTATCTAGCTCTCTCTTGAATGCATTCAGAGAATTGGCCTCCACTGTCTTCTGAGGCAGAGAATTCCACAGGTTCACAACTCGCTGACTGAAACCGTTTTTCCTCATCTCAGTTCTAAATGGCCTCCCCCTTATTCTTAAACTGTGTTCCCTTGTTCTGGACTCCCCCAACATTGGGAACATGTTTCCTGCTTCTAACGTGTCCAACCACTTAATAATTTTATACGTCTTAATCTTATGGTCTTATAATCTTATAAGACCATTAGATCATTGTCAGAGTGAGGCCCAGCACAAATTGGAGTAACAGCACCTCATATTTCACTTGGGTAGTTTACACCCCAGCGGTATGAACATTGACCTCTAACTTCAGCTAGTCCCTGCTTTCCCTCTCTATCCCCTCCCTCTTCCCAGTTCTCCCACTAGACTTCCTGTCTACGACTACTTTCTATCTTTGTCCCGCCCCCTCCCCTGAATAAGGGTCTCGACCCGAAACGTCACCCATTCCTTCTCTCCCGAGATGCTGAGTTACTCCAGCATTTTGTGTCTACCTTCGATTTTAACTAGCATCTACAGTTTTTTTCCTACACATAAGATCATAAGACATTGGAGCAGAATTAGGCCATTCGGCCCATCAAGTCTGCTTCGCCATTCGATCATGGCTGATCTATATTGCCATTTCAACACCATGCTCCTGCCTTCTCCCCGTAACCATTGACATCCTTACTAATCAAGAACCGCAATTCAACGATTGAATGATACTTTATTGTCACATGTGACTAGGTAGAATAAAATGTTTGGTTTTGCATATAACCTAGTAAAATCATTTAGCAGACCGCACCTAGGCAGTACACAATTGTCGCCATGTTTTGGTGCTGACAAAGTTACAGAAGTTCGCTGAACAGTGCTAACTACTACCTGCCGCCACACCAGGCAGCAGGCTCCCCCTCCCCTCTCTGTGACAAGCTTCAAATTTCCTTCGAAATTCTGAGAAACAATCTTCTCAAATACCAGGAAGCAGTAAAGTCTGCTAGAGCACAATACTTCTCCGACCTTATTTCCAAAAACTCTCATAACTCCAAGGTCCTATTTAGAACAATTACCTCTGTCATATGTCCCGCCCCCAGTACCAGCTTAGTTGGGTCCCCTGCTAAGTGCGAAGAATTCGCTAAATTTTTCACCAACAAAGTTGAGAACATTAGAATGAACATTTCCCCTCCCACCCGTGACCTAGCTATCTCACTAGTCTGTTCATCTAAATTGGACTGCTTCCAACCCGTCACTCTATCCTCCCTTGCAAAGCTTGTCTCCGCTATGAAACCTGCAACCTGCCCCCTTGATCCTGCCCCCACTGCCCTTCTGAAGGATGTCATTGCAATAGCCGGTCCCAGCATCCTCTCTATTATCAACAGTTCTCTGGCCACTGGCACTGTTCCAACCAGTTTCAAGCACGCAGTGGTCCAGCCCCTACTGAAAAAACCTAACCTAGACCCCACCTTGCCTAGCAACTACAGACCCATTTCCAAACTGCCATTCCTGTCAAAAGTCCTTGAAAAGGCAATTCTAAACCAATTAGTGCCCTACCTGCACCAAAACACCATCCTGGAAAGTTTCCAGTCAGGTTTCAGAGCCCACCACAGCACAGAGTCTGCCTTGTTGAAGGTACACAATGACCTGCTTCTCGCCATCGACACCGGCGACTGTGCAATCCTGCTCCTTCTCGACCTCAGCGCAGCGTTCGATACAGTGGACCACACCATCCTTATTGACCGTGTCCGGTACGCGGTTGGCATTGATGGCACTGCCCTGAGTTGGTTCGCTTCGTACCTCAAAGATAGGAGTTTCGCCATCAACATAGGCAGTTATTCCTCTGCTCCAGCTAGCCTCTCCTGCGGAGTTCCACAAGGCTCCATCCTAGGCCCCATTCTCTTCTCTCTATACATGCTCCCCCTTGGCCAAATCATTCAAAGGCACGGCATTTCTTTCCACTGCTATGCCGATGACACTCAGCTTTACCTCCCCCTGAAACCCAACAACCAGTCAAATTTAAACAGCCTCTCACACTGCCTTGAGGACATAAAATGTTGGATGGCACAGAACTTCCTCCAATTAAATGAGAGCAAGTCTGAGGTCATCCTATTCGGCCCCCCCCCCGACTCCATCAAATTGATAACAGGCAGTCTTGGAAGTCTATCCTGCCTAGTCAAACCGCATGTCAAAAACCTCGGCATGATATTTGACTCTGCATTAAAATTTGATAAGCAAGTCAACGCTGTGGTAAAAGCCAGCTTCTTCCAACTTCGAACCATAGCTAAAATCAAACCTTTCCTTCAATTCGACGACACAGAAAAAATCATTCACGCTTTCATTTCCTCCCGCCTAGACTACTGCAACTCCCTATACACTGGGATCAGCCAATCTTCCCTGTCCCGCCTGCAACTGGTCCAAAACGCCGCAGCGAGACTCCTGACGGGTACCCGTAAAAGGGACCACATCACCCCGATTCTGGCCTCTCTCCACTGGCTCCCTGTACGTTACAGAATCAACTTCAAGTTCCTCCTATTCACGTATAAAGCCCTAAATGGACACTCCCCCCCCACATCAAAAATCTTCTAACCCCCCTCTCTAACTCCAGGTCCCTCAGGTCGGCCGACTTGGGGCTACTCACTATCCCGCGGTCTAGGCTTAAGCTCAGGGGTGACCGCGCTTTTGCGGTTGCAGCTCCTAGACTGTGGAACAGCATCCCTCTCCCCATCAGAACTGCCCCCTCCATCGATTCCTTTAAGTCCAGGCTCAAAACCTATTTCTACTCCCTAGCGTTTCAGGCTCATTGAGGAGGCGCTGTGAACTGTTTGCGTGCTACTGTATGTTTCATTTTTTTTTCCATTGGAACCTAATCAGATGTACAGCACTTTGGTCAATGTGGGTTGTTTTTAAATGTGCTATACAAATAAAATTGACTTGACTTGACTTGACTCTCTCCCTCCCCTCCCTCCCTCCCCTCTCTCCCTCCCCTCCCTCCCTCCCCTCTCTCCCTCCCCTCCCCTCCCCTCTCCCCTCTCTCCCTCCCCTCTCTCCCTCCCCTCTCTCCCTCCCCTCTCTCCCTCCCCTCCCTCCCTCCCCTCCCTCCCTCCCCTCTCTCCCTCCCCTCTCTCCCCCCCCTCTCTCCCTCCTCTCTCTCCCTCCCCTCTCCCTCCCCTCTCCCTCCCCTCTCTTCCCCCAACCCTCTCCTCCCCCCCCCCCCCCCCCCCCCGCCGCCTATCAATCTCCGCTTTGTAAATACCCAATGGCCTGGCTTCCACAGCCATCTGTGGCAATGAACTCCACAGATTCACCACCTTCTGGCTAAAGAAATTCCTCCTCATCTCCATTTAAATGGCATGTTCTTTTATCCTGAGGCTGTGCCTTTTGGTACTACACTCTCCCACTAGTGGAAACATCCTCTCCACATCCACTCTATCTAGTCTTTTAATTAGTTTAGTTTAGTTTTGGTTTAGAGACATAACGTGGGAATGAGGTGCAGCTGACCAACCATCACCCGTTCACAAGTTCTTTCCTACACACTGGGGCCAATTTACTGAAGCCAATTAACCAGCAAACCTGCACGTATTTGGAATGTGCGAAGAAACCAGAGCACCAGGAAACCCATGCAGTCTCAGGGAGAATGTGCAAACGTGACAATAAGCTAAACTAGACTAAAAAAGACTAAGCCCCATATAAACAACACCTGTAGTCAGGATCAAACCCAGATCGCTATTGTTGTGACGTAGCAACTCTACCGCTGCACCACTGTCCAGCCTTATTCGGATGGTTACAATGAGGTTACTGTTCCGCCAGGGATAATGAATATCTTGGAGCACATTCAAACCACATACTATGAGTAGATGAAACGTCACAAGAGCAGTATTTCAACACTTTGCTCTGCCTTATTTCAGTGCAGTGAGTTGTAGGATATCCTGACTGTCATTCATTAATCATAACAACACTCAGCCATCAGCAGTGGCCACCTTTATAATTATTATCTATCATTAATTTATGATTTCTCAAAATTTATTCCATAAACACTGAGATTACATAATCTGACCAGTATTACAAGGTAGATTCACGTCTTTTCACAATCCACCTGAGTTTACACACCATTGACTTGGTTTACACACGCTGAATGGATTAGATTAAGAACAACTCTCAGGAGCTGAAGTGAATTCATGGAAATATATCCTGTCAGCTCTGATGTTGGTGCAGTTCTCTCACGACTGTAATAAATGTAAACGCCCCAATCCTCATTCACAGTCAATGCTCACCTGCCCCATATCCAGGTATGTTTTCAGGCAGGGCCACACAAGCAATATTAAATCCAAGTCAGCCTTTGCTTCGGTTAGCAACCGCCTGTCAGGCACTCCACCCTGGCTCCTCTTGACACGCTCAAGGTCTTGCATATACTGCTTTACATAAACCTGGAAAAATAAATATGATAAGCAAAAATATGAACTACTTGGCACGAGAGCTTTCTCCTCTGAGATCAGAATTTAATCTTCCTCACTTTATAAACTCTCATCTTATCCTGTTTGTTCATCCATGAGGATGATGTTACTTTCCTGCTCCCCAGTGCCTCACATTTAAAATCCTTGCTTTGTCTCAGGTCCTTGCTTCTTATCACCCTTTTGATCGAGACTTAAAAACCCGTCTCCAATCCATCCGACCAATTTTGCCAAAACTCTATTTCTGACCTGTGTTTACATTCCTCCAAGTCCCTGACCATTTAGCATCTGTGCCCTCAGCTGCCTGTTACCTCACACTGTCCCACATTACCCCAGTTACCAAGTTCATTAAATCCAATTGCAGATGCTTACAAGTGTGTGAAGGTGAGATTTTTGCAGCGTTTTCCTTGCTTCAGGTGTTGCTTCCTGCTGTACCTGCTTGCTAGACTTGCCAATGTCCACACATACTTATCTGTCACACACCCGTTAACACTGATAATTGTGGAAGATAATGGTGGGCAGCACAGTGGCACAGATGGTAGAGCTGCTGCCTCACAGCACTTGAGACCATGGTTCGATCCTAATCTCAGGTGCTGCCTGTATAAAATTTGCACATTCTCCCTATGACCGTGTTGGTTTCAATAGACAATAGACAATAGACAATAGGTGCAGGAGTAGGCCATTCAGCCCTTCGAGCCAGCACCGCCATTCAATGCGATCATGGCTGATCACTCTCAATCAGTACCCCGTTCCTGCCTTCTCCCCATATCCCCTCACTCCGCTATCCTTAAGAGCTCTATCCAGCTCTCTCTTGAAAGCATCCAACGAACTGGCCTCCACTGCCTTCTGAGGCAGAGAATTCCACACCTTCACCACTCTCTGACTGAAAAAGTTCTTCCTCATCTCCGTTCTAAATGGCCTACCCCTTATTCTTAAACTGTGGCCCCTTGTTCTGGACTCCCCCAACATTGGGAACATGTTTCCTGCCTCTAATGTGTCCAATCCCCTAATTATCATATCATATCATATATATACAGCCGGAAACAGGCCTTTTCGGCCCTCCAAGTCCGTGCCGCCCAGTGATCCCCGTACATTAACACTATCCTACACCCACTAGGGACAATTTTTACATTTACCCAGCCAATTAACCTACATACCTGTTTACCCCCTCATCCTTCTAAATTCCAGTGTATACAAGCCTAATTGCTCCAGCCTTTCAACATACGACAGTCCCGCCATTCCGGGAATCAACCTAGTGAACCTACGCTGCACGCCCTCAATAGCAAGAATTCGTCCGGGTGCTCCGATTTCCTCCCACATCCCAAAGATGTGCAGGTTTGTTGATTAATTTTTTTCCATAACTTGCCTCTCGAGTGTAGGGAGTGAATGTAAAAGAGAGATAACATAAAACTAGTGTGAATGGGTGATTGATGCTTTATCTCTAACAAACATAATGTTGGGAAGCAGATACCTTTGCCCTGGTGCTGTAAGCCTGCCAGTTTGTTTGGGGATCTGGAAGAATATTCAAGGCCATATTACAAATGCCAATTGCCATGTCCTGTTTCCCAAGGAAATGAAAGATTTTGGCAAGCTGATTCAGTATGAATGGATCTGTTTTTGCTGTTTCAATTGCCTGTAAAATTCACAAAAGAGAAGCAAATTAGATACATATATATTATGAGCCATTAAAATATCATCTTCAACCTGTTTTAAAGTTAGAGGTTCTTGGCAAACCAGATAGGTTTCCAGGAATGACTGTATAGCAGCATTTCATTGTACATATCTGTAACAAACATAACAAAAGTTGATATTCATTCATCAAATTTCAAGGCAGTAATGGAACATTCTGTGCCTCCAAGGGTAATTAATGCTGAAGTAAGGATTTTTAACTTTCAATGTATCGGTAACAAACACAACACAACAAGATTCCAGCATCTGTAGTCCCTTTGATTCACCTCCCTCTTGCTGTTCATTTCACTGATGAGAAGGTTCAGCTTTCTATCGCTAAGTTTAATAGCTTTTTTCCCACTCACCTGCAACCTCGCTCTCCTCCAACAGTACGTATTGCTACTGCCTGGCTCATTTTAGTATAGTTTATACCGACCCCTCCTTGTACTTCACCCCATCCCACCAAATCTCTATTTGTACTGCCACAAACTAGTCAGACTTGATAGATAGGCATATAAATCTGGTTGTTATATAAGATTGCTGTATGTTCAATAAGACCACAAGAACTCCACCATTCATTCATGGCTGATCTATTTTCCTTCTCGACCCCATTCTCCTGCTTTCCACCTGGAACCTTTGATGCCCTTCCTAATCAAGAACCTATCAATCGCTGCTTTAAAAATACTAATGGCTTGGCTTCCACCGCCATCTGCAGCAATGAATTCCCATCCTCTGGGTAAAGAAATTCATTCTGATTTCCATTCTAAAGGTATGTCCTTTTATTCTGAGGCTGTGCCCTTTGGTCATAAGTATTCCCATTCCTGGAAACATCCTTTCCACATTCCACTTTATGTAGGCCTTTCATTATCCAGTAGGTTTCAATGAGATCCACCTTCATCCTTCTGAACTCCAGTGAGTACAGGCCTTGAGGTCGGTTGAATTTGGAGCAGGAATAGGGCATTCAGCCACTCAACTTTCCTCTGCCATTAAATAAAATCATTAGTGATCTAATTGCAGCTGCAAATCCACATGATTAACCCACAGTAACCGTTCATCTGCTTACTTCTCAAGTGTGTTTCCGCGCCTGTATGAAAATATTCAAAGGACGTGTTACCATTGCTGTTTGAGCAAGAGAGTTTCAAAGGCTCATGGCCCTCTTTGAGAAACAATTTCAACTCATCTCTTGTTTAAACTGGTGATGGTTTATTTTCAAGCAGCTTTAGGTTCTACCACTAGAGGAGCTATAATCAACAAATTTAGCAACCCTGCCTCTGCTTCTTCATCCATATCATATTGTTAACAACTGTTAACAATTGAAACCCAAATAACAATCCCTTAGCACACCACTCGTTGCAATGTGTTAACTGAGAAAGGCCCACTTATTTTCTCTTTGTTTCATCCTTTTGTTTCCTTTTAGCCCAGTCATTTTCCATCTCTGCCATTATATTACCCCCTATACCAAGTGTCTATCTTCTGAAAGTCACTGTCATGCACCTTAATTTGTATTTAAAACCTTAATACAAATCATCTCTTGAACTTTTCTGTTCCCAACACCACTATATTAAATCTCCTTTGCACCCTTTCTAAGGTATAGGCATCTTTCCTGATGTGTGGTAGCCCGATCTTACCACAGCATTTCAATAAAACTTGTGCAGTGCTTCCAATAATACAGCACTGAAGGAGTGATTGGAACGTTTGCCTTTTTTAATGGCCTTCTCAACTTGATCTGCCATGACATATTTCCAAGTCAAGATGCTGTGCATTCTGCAGGTGAATCTGCAAGTAGTGGTGTTCCTCTACACCTTTCAGCCTTGCCCTTCTTCATGGAAGAGGCTGTGGGTTTTGGTGGTGTTGTTGAAGCAATCTATCAGAGTATCTCACGTGCACCACACTGCAATGCACCAGTGGCAAAGGGAACGATAAGTTTAAAACAAAACGTTTTCCAAACAAAATCCAGTCGATGTTCACGTAATTATTTAATTAAAAAATTAATGCCTTTAATTTAAAAAATAATGAAATCACTGAAACAGGTCTAAAAATATAAACACCATACTTAAATGCAAATATCAAAGAGTCTTTGAATTAAACATGGATTATAGCCCTAAATGTTCATAACAGGGGCTTGATTTTGAGTTGAGATGTCCATGGTTTCTCTAAGGTAGTGTGGTTCAGAGCTGAATTACTCTGCATATTTCTCAATTCACAACTGCAAAGCATCTCAAAGTTGCCAAATCTAATTTGAAATAGCCTACAAAATTTTCAATTTCCCCCTTTCAATTAACATCCTGTTATGATCTAGGACCATTATGGTCTCATCTAGGACCATAATCTAAATTATATTAAATTCTGATATTTGTTTTATTCACAGGGAACCATGAAAATGAAGCTCTCCCTTTTCTGACATGTAAGACATATCAGACAGACATGGAGCTGAGTCCCCTTAACTGTTGGTCATTGAAATGCTTCAAGCAATGATTTTCTCACACTTAATTCTAGTAAAACGAACCTGTCCATAACAATCCAGTGGATCAGTCCCAGAATAGCCACAATCATGGACTGCCATTGGAGTACTGGGAAAAGAATCCTTCCGCTCCAACATCATTCCCAGATAGCACCAAGCAAGCGCTGGAAAAAAGAAAACAAACAGGGAATGGAAATTGGCTTATCAATAACTTTTAGCCTTAGTTTTTAATTAATAAAAATTACATTTTAATATATATCAATGACTTGATAGAGCAAACTGTTTACTTTTTTGGCTGAAACAAACAGCTGGAGGAAAGGCAGCATCTGTGAGAGAAAATGAACAGATGAGGTTTTGAAGTCTGAAGAAGGGTCTTGACCCGAAACATCACCCATTCTTTCTCTCCAGAGATGCTGCCTGTCCCGATGAGTTACTCCAGCATTTTGTGTCTATCTTCGATTTAAACCAGCATCTGCAGTTTTGTCCCACGGATGAAGTTTTGAGTTGAGACCTTTCTACAGGTTGAAGGGGGATCCCAATCTGAAATTTCATCTGTCGGTTCTCTCCACAAATGCTGCCTGACCTGCTGAGTTCCTCCGGCAGTTCATTTTTGCTCAAGATTCCAGCATCTGCAGTTTCTTGCGCCGCTACCTTTTAAGCTCCCCTGTCAGTACTATGTCCTAGTTCATTCGCTGGATCACTCCACCTTTACTATCACCTCGAGCCACCATTCCACTCCACCAACAACATCTTCAATATTGCAGGACACTGCTATTTCCACCCTTCAATTCATCTCCATTCTCCTCATCTCATCAGATATGGATCTAACAAATAACAGGATAATACCTAACACAGAAAAATGCAAAATACGTGCAAGTTCAAAGCACATTCTCCAGAGATGCTGCCTGACCTGCTGAGTTACTCCAGCACTTTGTGTCTTTGTTTGGTAAACCAACATCTGCGGTTCCATGTTATTTCATGATATTAGTGTTTTTTCTTGTTTTCTTTCATTAGAAGCAGTAACAATGCAAGCAGGTAGATGGGACTAGTGCAGATGGGACATGTTGGCAAGTAGGCCGAAAGGGCTATTTCCACTGTAAGACTCAATGACTCGATGACTAACATAGATAATGAAAGTATTTTAATGGTACGGTAGATATTCCACTTTATTTTCTTTCGAGGGCACACAACCTCTTACACTACCTTGATATTCAGCACTGTCAGACTTCAGCACCTCCCGCAGTAATGCTAGAGCTCTATTGAAAGACAGCAGGCGCTTCTGATCAGGGCTTCCCGTGTTCATTAACATTCCATCCAGTCTACCAGAGAAGAAGAGAAAGCTAAAACAAAAATCTGAGGAATGTAGAAGCAAAGTAAAGAATTTTTTGTCTTGGATTAAATAAGATTGTCGTCTCAGATTGTCAAGGTGCAGCCACGCCCCAGCCACTCCCTCTTCTCCCCTCTCCCCACGGGGAAGAGGTATAGAAGTGTGAAAACGCACACCTTCAGATTCAGGGACAGTTTCTTCCCAGCTATTATCAGGCAACTGAACCATCCAACCAACAAATAGAGGGCAGTCCTGAGCTACTATCTACTTCATTGGAGACTATCTTTGATCGGACTTTACCAGACTTTATCTTGCACTAAATGTTATTCACGTTATTCCCTTTATCATGTATCTCGATGTCATGGACGGCTCGATTGTAATCATCTATTGTCTTTCCACTGACTTGTTCGCACGCAACAAAAGCTTTTCACATGTGCATATTGTCACATGCACCTTGGTACATGTGGCAATAAAATAAAGAAGACTAAACTAGACTAAATTAAACTAAAAACTAGTTTAGACTCCATGGAGTATGGGGATCAGTGGGACTGGAAGGATAGAAAAATGCTGATATTTCAGCTGGTGATATTATTGATTTCTCCTACCTGATATACATGGTGGCCATTGTAAAATACCAACTCCTTTTTTCTTCTGAGGGTACCTGTAATAAAGAAGTAAAACTATAACATAATTACAGTATCTATGTTGGCCTTTCACCAACCAGAGCTCTGCTGGAATATGCGTATCTGATGTGAAAACTTAGGGATAGTGTATTATTAAGTATGCATATCACAAGAGTTTGGTTTATGTTGATTTAGTTTAGTTTTGATATACAGTTTGGAACAGACCATTTAGCCCATCGAATCCACGCCAACAATCGATCACCCATTCACATTAGTCTGAAGAAGGGTCTCGACACGAAACGCCACCCACTCCTTCACTCCAGAGATGCTGCCTGTCCCGCTGAGTTACTCCAGCTTTTTGTGTCTATCTTCACACTAGTTCCATGTTGTCCCAGTTTCTCTTCCATTCCCTGCACATTAGCGAGAACTTTAGAGAAGGCCAATTCTCTAAATTGAGCAAATTTAGCGAGCAAACAAACACTTCTACAAACAAGCAAGTCTTTGGTATATAGGAGAAAACCAGAGCACCCGGAGAAACTCTTACGGCCACAGGGAGAACATGTAAACTCCACACAGATAGCACCCGAGGTCAGGATCAAACTCAGGTCTCTGGTGTTGTGGGATGTGCCTCATCTGGAGAACAACAATGAACCAATCTATTCCACTTCTCCAGGGTAACGCTCATACACTCAATTTTGGCCATTGTGCCACTGTCTGAAGGGTCTGAAGAAGGCCCTCTGAGTTACTCCAGCATGTTGTGTCCTTCCTTGGTAAACCAGCATCTACAGTTGCTTGTTTCTACACTTTGACTGCTCCACTGCAAAATCTTCTCAAGGTATAGAAACAAAGAACTACAGATGCTAGTTTATACCAAAGATGTACACCAACTGGAGTGCTGGAGTGACTCAGTGGGTCAGGAAGCATCTCTGGATTAAAAGGATGGGTGACCTTTTGGGCCTCGGGGCCCTTCTTCAGACTGTTACACTTTGAGACTTATCGAGGAATGCCTTCTTTGAAGAAGTTCTTCACCATCCGTCCAAAGAAGGCTCCTGACCCAAAATGTCACCTCACCCACTCAGTTACTTCAATATTTTGTCTTTCCTTAATCCTTGGTGAACCAGCATCTGTCTGACGTTCCCTGTTTCTACATTGTGCCACATGTTGTTTCGTGCGTGGCATAAGAATTAACACAATTTCTTCAACGGTACAGCACGGAAGGCCATTCAACGCATCGATCCCATCATGCTAGCCATTGCAAAGAGTAATCCAATTAGTCCCACCTCCCTGCTCTGCCCCCATGGTTTTGCAACAACTTTCTCCACTCGGGAAAACTGCAACTGCAACTCTTGAAAGTTTCCAGCCCAGTTTCAGTTTCAGAGAAACCATCTGCACTTAGTTTTGCGTTTGTGCATTAGATAGGATTGCGACAGCGGAAAGTTCGGGGAAATGGACTGGACGACCTTTTCCTGGAATACTTTTGTAGTACCTTGCAGGTACTATCGCAACGTTTGAGAAACATTTAGACAGGTACATGGATAGGACATGTTTAGAGGGATATGGGACAAATGTAGGCAGGTGGGACCAGTGTAGATGGGACTAGTGTTGGTCGGTGTGGGCAAAGTTGGGTCGAGGCTCCACGCTGTATGACTGTGAAGCGTTTTGTTTACAGGTGACCTTGCCTCTGGATACGCCCCGCCGACCGCTCACCTGGTTCCTGCCATACAGCAGAGCCTTGTCGTAGAGCCCGATGGCGGAGCGCAGCTTGCTGGCGTGGTCTTCCTCTCTCTGCAAGCCGATGTCGTGGGCGCTGGCGAGGGCGTGTTCGGCCAGACACCTTGCGGCGCGGAGGGGCAGCAGGGACTCCTCGTCCCCCGCCTGGCCGCCGCCGCCCCGCTTCAGCCCCACCAGCCTGGACAGGCGCTCCACGCAGTGGGCCGCCTGCCCTCCCCTCTCCAGCCGGCCGTACACGTGGCCCAGGTTAGCCCAGGCGTTGAGGTTGCCCGGCTCCTCCCGGCACACGCCGGCGAAGAGTTCCTCGGCCTCTTGGTGCTCGTCCAGGTGGAAAGCGAAGACGCCCAGCAGGTTGCGGTGGGCGAGACGTTGTGCTGGGTGCGGGACCTCCAGCTGGAGACTCTGCCGTCTCAGCTTGCAGTCTCTGCCCCGCAGCGGCCGCGACTCCAAGTTCAAGTTCAACTCCAGGTGGAAGTGGCCCGGGATGTAGTCCATCTCCTGGACGAGGATCTCGGTGTCCCGACCCTGGTCCTCCACCATCTCCGGCTCACACCGAGTGCTCTCTGGCTGTGACCAACCTGCTGCGTTCCTGACCAGGGTGTAAAAAAATTGTTCCTCAGGTTCCTTTCCCTCCCCACCTCTGGTCCTTGTGACAGCTTGCCGCTGGGCTTTGGATTCCATTGAACTCATGCATGAAAACACTATTTCTTAGTGTCTCTCATTAAGTGGGAAAAAATATTCCCACTTAGAAATGGTGATAAGTTAAAATTATCAGTACTTTAAAAAAAGGCTCTTTGGTCTGCATCACCAAATAGGGGGCGGGGGTTATGGGAAGAAGGCAGGAGAATGGGGTTGAGAGGGAAAGATAGATCAGCCGTAATTGAATGGCGGGAGTAGAATAGATGGGCAGAATGGCCTAATTCTGCTCCTGTAACTTGTGAACACAGTGTTGTGCAGTCATTTCTATTTTCCTTGGAAAAACCTGTTAAATGTTCAGTATTATGAATTGCGTATCAATCAAGTCCAAAAATGATTGATGGGATGTTAGGTGTGTTTGGAACTATCAATAAAATGCTGCTTTACATTCCTTTGTGACTGAACGTAACCTGCAAGAATGTGACAGATCGAGTCTTTCCTGTCTATTAACAATCAGCCCTCCATCTTGACCGTAAATAATTTCACCTGTCAGATATCTGTTATTTATACAATTTACTATGATAGATTCAGTCAATGTCAGAATCCCAGAATGCACACAATTAAATATACATGTTTGATTAAAAGGAAAATAATACCAAATTGGGTTAGCCAGTATTTAGGCATGATATGAAACAATACTGGATACAAAGAAGGATTTACAAAGGACTTGTGCAAACAGAAATATTGCATGAAAGTAAATAAAGTTGGAAGGAATTGAAAATAGCTCATGGGACAGTTCTATGCCAAATAATTGATGCCTGAATCATTATCTAAAAAGGACAGCACAGTGGCGCAGCAGTAGAGTTGCTGCCTTACAGAGCCAGAGACCCAGGTTTGACCCTGACTATGGATGATGTCTGCTTGTACGTTCTGCCTGTGACCGCATGTGTTTTCCTTTGAAGCTCCGGTTTCCTCCCACATTCCAAAGATGTGCAGGTTTGTAGGTTAATTGGCTACTGTGAATAGTTCATAGTGTGTAGGATAGAACTTGTGTAGGTGTAGGGTTGGTGCGGACTCGGCGAACCGAAGGACATGTTTCCATGCCGTATCTCTAAACTACACTAAAAATCATGGGAATTAAGGTAACTGCAACAAATAGGAAATGCAAAATTGCCAAAAAAGTTCCATCTGGAATTTTGGATAGTTGCGTTTCTACGCTGGAAGGCTCTATGACTCTATGACTCTAACTGGGAATGAGTAATATGACAAGTTAACAAATGACTCAAATTACAATATACAATAGACAATACGTGCAGGAGTAGGCCATTCAGCCCTTCGAGCCAGCACTGCCATTCAATGTGATCATAGCTGATCATTCTCAATCAGTACCCCATTCCTGCTTTATCTAGCTCTCTCTTGAAAGCATCCAGAGAATTGGCCTCCACTGCCTTCTGACACAGAGAATTCCACAGATTTACAACTCTCTGACTGAAAAGGTTTTTCCACATCTCTGTTCTAAATGGCCTACCCCTTATTCTTAAACTGTTGCCCCTGGTTCTGGACTCCCCCAACATTGGGAACATGTTTCCTGCCTCTAATGTGTCCAATCCTGGAATTTAGAAGACTGAGGGGGGATCTTACAGAAACATATAAAATTCTTAAGGGGTTGGAGAAGCTAGATGCGGGAAGATTGTTCCCGATGTTGGGGAAGTCCAGAACCATGGGTCACAGCTTAAGGATAAGGGGGAAGTCTTTTAGGACCGAGATGAGAAAACATTTCTTCACACAGAGAGTGGTGAGTCTGTGGAATTCTCTGCCACAGAAGGTAGTTGATGCCAGTTCATTGGCTATATTTAAGAGGGAGTTAGATGTGACCCTTGTGGCTAAAAGGATCAGGGTGTATGGAGAGAAGGCAGGTACAGGTTACTGAGCTGGATGATCAGCCATGATCATACTGAATGGCGTTGCAGGCTCGAAGGGCCGAATGGCCCACTCCTGAACCTATTTTCTATGTTTCTATCTCTTAATAATCTTATATGTTTCAATAAGATTACATTTGATTTACAGATGGAATTTGCAATTACTTTATTGCCTGTCCAGTTTTAGAGTGAGATTCTGATAGCTTAACTGCCAGAGTCTAAGTTGTTGGCCATATCACTCTCAGAAACATCAACAATGATAATTATGGTACTTTTCATTGAAAAATGTTAAGCATTACCATTGTTGGCCTGCAAATGGAGTATTTCTTCTTATGGCAATACTAAATTAGAAAGACATCAAAAATGCCCAATGTATTTCAGGGGAATCCAGATGAACATATGGGAGAGAAAACAATATGATTGCATTAGAAGGATAGTGAACAGGCTTGTGTGCAGCATATATGCAATATGGTTCAGTTGGGTTGAAAATCTGCTTTTTGCACGATGCATTCCAATTAATTCTATAGAAAATATTTGTGAACATTTTTATTGTGGAAACTACTGGGTTTTTTTATGAACACCTGGGAGAAAATTTCAAATTTGATGCCCAATGAAAGTAGATTACTACGTTGAACACTAAGTCCCAAGACTGAAGAGAGTTTATAACATGCACCAAGAGCAGAACAACAAAATTCTTACTTGCTACAGCTTGACAGACTCATTAGTGCAACAACACAACAAATCACTATACACCAAACAATAAAGTAGTAGCTCTACTAGGTAACCAGACCATGATAGTGCGAACACACTAACATAGTGCAACCTTATACAAGTCTATGATAGTTCGGTGCTGAGGGAGGGTTGAGGTTAGGATTGTGCAGTGGTTCACAGGGTTGATGTCAAGATGCTGCTCTTGAACTGGAGGTGATGATTTTCAGGCTCCTGTACCTTTTCCTCCAATGGTAGCAGCAAGATGAGATTGAGGCCAGGGTGGTGTGGGTCTTTGATGATATTAGCTGCCTTCTTGAGGCCTTGTTTTCTGTAGATCCATTCGACAGTGCAGAACTCTGTACCCAGCGAAGGACCTGGCAATGACCACCACTTCCTGCAGCTTTCTTCATTCTTGGGCATTTAAGTTACTGAACCAGACCGTGATACAACCTCCACTGTACACATGTAAAGTGAACTTAAAACAAAGAGGATAGATTCCTAGATTAAATTTGGCAACCTGCATGTCATTACTACACCCCCCCTGTAGGTCAAACTAACTGTTCATTCAGCTTACTTTTTAATTTCCAGAAATAAACTTTATTCAGAGTACAAAATACAACTCAAAAACTCTTCAGACAATCTCAGCATCCACACATTAATTACTGACATACTCAGTAGTTTTAGCACCTATCTTTAAGCGAAACACCCTTGCCACCCATGTGGCCCCCTGGTGTGATATTCCTTCCCTTGTTTGGGGGTTGTTCTACTGGATTTTGTCCCTCAATGTCCAGCAGCGGAAGGATTCCATACAGTGCTCCTCCCCCCACAGAGCCTTGGCATTTGTTGCATCAACCTTACACTGAGTCCCTCGCTATATATTGCTGCAGTCTGGAATGGGCCAGTCTACAACGTTCCCTGATGAACATCTCACTGTGCTGCGCAGACGAATAGGTTTCGAGCAGACTAAAGGGGCATGTTTCACCGAGTTGATGATCTTTCAGCAACATCTGATGTCCGTCTCCGAATGTGTCCCAGGGAACAGGTGCGTTAACCAGAGGGTTCCCTTTTATGGAGCTGTTCGGGATGAACAATGACCCATGCATGCATCGTTCCCCCAGACAGTCTTCGCAAATCCACACACGCCGAAGAGGTGGGCAACCATCTCCTCTCCGCAGCAGCCATCTCGAGAGCAGCGTGCATCAGTAGTAAGATTCTAACAGTACAGGAAGAATCTGACTGGGAGGACCTACCTCTCTCACTGTCAGCCAAGCATGGTCTTGGTACTTGTTGATGAGATCCAGCACTGGGCAACCTGCTCAGGGAACCTCGGCACATGATCCACCGAGTCCTTGTCCTGTCGTGCCTGCAGGATGTTCCGTGCTGACCACTGCTTGATGGGCTTGCAGTCAAAGGTGTTGGTCTGGAAGAACGTTTCCACAAAGGACAAATAAACACAGGAATGCAATGGTTCTTACTTTTAAGTGTGAGTATAGTTGGATGATTTGGAATCTCATCTTTCAACGTGTTCATTAAATCTAGACTGATGTGGAATATCACTTTGACCCACTGATTAGACACAAAATGCTGGAGTAACTCAGCGGGTCAGGCAGCATCCCTGGAGAGAAGGAATGGATGACGTTTCGGGTCGACACCCTTCTTCGGACCCTTCTTCCTAAATGATCATCCTTTCTCCTCCCCTGTCCAGCAAACTCAGTGCTGAACCGAGAGTGTGCCAGACTTTGCCAAGAGCCACCTTTTGAATGAGACATTGAAAAATATCCATCTCCCTATTCAGGCAATTACTCGCCAAAAACTGCTCCTTTGATGATCCATCCATTTGTTATTTGAGTACAAGTTCATTGTTAAATGCAAATTTGTCGCTGTGTTTGTCTGCATTGCAACATCCAAAATAATGCATTGGCAATTACATTTATTTTCACACTTCATCTTTAGGAAATGTTTCAAAACGATAACCAAATGCAATATACATATTATTTTTGAAAATGCTGGAGTAACTCAGCAGGTCAGGCAGCATCTCGGGAGAGAAGGAATGGGTGACGTTTCGGGTCGAGACCCTTCTTCACCTGCTGAGTTCCTCCAGCATTTTGTGAATAAATACCTTCGATTTGTACCAACATCTGCAGTTATTTTCTTATATTATTTTTGAAAATGCAGAGTGTAGTTAAGTCAATAGAGAAACACAGGGGGCAGAAAGCAAAAGAAGGCGGAGTAAAATGGATCACAACAGAACATGGTGCCTACACTCAACGGGTCCGGCAACATAACACAAAGAGCTCCCGTTAATGTCTCAGGTCTGGGACCTTCATCTCAGGAAAGAGAGAAAACAAGTTCATTTCCAGTAGTAAAAGAACGCGGGTGGAATGAGAACAAAAGGAATATCGCTGGCAGAGGGAGATCAAACAGGTAGGTAAATGTAACAACAAATGAACTGCAGATGCGGTTTATACCAAAGCTATACACAAAGTGCTGGAGTAACTCAGCGGGTCAGGCAGCATCTTTGGAGGAAAAATACAGGTGACGTTTCGGGTCGGGACCCTCCTTCAGACTGAGGAAGACGAGACAGTCTGTTTATCGTCTGTACTTTTCCTCTGTTCTCTGTAATGGATATTCTGTGCGATGGATGTGCCCTTTGAAATAGGTACATAAAGGAATAATGCTATTATTATTATTAGTGTTCTAAAATGTTTTTTTAAACGATTTAACAATGGTATGTGTGTGTGTGTGTGGCTTCGCTCTGTAAAGTGAGCTGCTCGAAAACTGATCACAGCGTCCGCAATGTTCAAAAGAAGATGCCTTGTCCATTATTTAGCGGTTACCATATCTCGTCCACGGATAAGATGCGAGTTTCCAGTATTAGAAGCGACCCGCTACGGTTGGTTATTATTTTATAACTTGCCTTCTTATCATTGTGCGCGCTGATAATGAGCGTTCCTGTTGCTAGGAGCCGTCGAGCTGGGGCTGGTTCTGGGAGTGCAACCCTGAAATTAACCAGTCGCTCAAAGAAATTCAATCGCGCCTAGAAACTGCCCGCACCTGAACGCACAATGGAAGATAAACAATTTGAAGGAGCTCCATTTGGAACTCAGAAAGCCAGGTGAGTCCAAGGCAAGCTGAAAGTATATAATCTCTTGGAGTCTAGTGTTGGAGGAACTCAGCGAGCCAGGCAGCATCTGGGGAGGGACTATGGACAGCCGGCGAGACGTCGGGTCAGGGTGAAGAAGGATCCCTTTCCAAAGCAAAACGTGCTAGGGAAAGGGATTCTTCTTCACCCTGACCCGAAACGGCACCCATCCTTTGTCTCCAGGGATGCTGCCTGACCCGTCGAGTTACTCTAGTACTTTGTGTCATCCCTTTCCAAAGCGTCGCCCCTCCATTCCTTCCCTTTGATGCTACCTCGCCCGCTGAATTCCTCTTTGTGTCCATCTAAGGAACTGCAGATGCTGGTTTACAAACAACAACAAAAAACCCCCACAAAGTGTTGGAGTAACTCAGCTGGCCAGGCAGCAGCCCCGGAGAACATGGATAGTTGTGAAGTGTCACCTATTCATGTTCTCCAGGGATGCTGCCTGACCCGCTGAGTTACTCCAGTACTTTGTGTCATCCCTTCCCAAAGCGTCGCCCATCCATTCCTTCCCTTTGATGCTACCTCGCCCGCTGAATTCCTCCAGCACTTTGTGTTTTGCCCAAGATTCCAGCGTCTGCAGTCCATGTGTCTCCAAACACATCTATCTTCTGGTTCCCTTATTCCTTCTCTCTGATCGGAATCACCCCACTCACTACTAAACCACTGAGCACCCTTAACCCATTAAAGTCCGCCACGCCGGCTGCACAATGCATGTGGTTTCCTGGCCTCTGCTGCTGTTCTCAGTTTTACATCTACCATTAACACCTCATTTTCCCCCAAAACCTGTTCTTAATTCCCCCATCCTAACAAATAACAATTCTACCTTCAGTTCCATTCAGTTCCATTTTCTCCGTGAAAATCCTTCGTGATCTGTTCCAAATTTCCGCTCTGCCTTCCCACAGTTTCACGCGTGAAACCTTTCATCTTCCTGCCCAACCAAAACATTCCAAGTAGCACTGATAAGAATCGAGACCATTCTTCGGACCCGAAACGTCACCCATTCCTTCTCGCCTTGTTCGCTGAGTTACTCCAGCATGCTGTGTCTGTCTTCGGTGTAAACCAGCATCTGCATTGCCTTCCTTGTTATCTTTAGGCTTCAATTATATCAATGCAACCGGTAATGCAAAGCTCAGTAATGCAATGCAAAGCTCAGTAATAAAACTTCGAGAAATTTCTCCCTGATTCTCTCAATCAAAAATCATTAATGAAAACAAATATGTAAAAATGGTGCTGATTTTTAATTCATTGCATTTTATCACTATTTGCTTAAGCACCATTAAGCACTATTTTTCTCCAATGCCTTAATCCAGAGTTAGACTATGTTCTTCATATCAATGCACATTCATTGAAGAGGGAAGTCTTTTCAAAGCCTAATTTTCAGAAGTGAAAGAATGACTTTCACTTGATATGTTGTACTATACAACACACATATTGGACCGAAGATGGACACAAAATGCCGGAGTAACTCAGCATTGGGCTCATATTGGACAGCAGCCTGAGTGAGACTGGATAATTTATTAGACTAGGTTTACCATGACATATGCTGTTAGAATGACTTTACATTTTGTTCCCAGACTGCAGAAATTATGATGAAACTTAATTAAATCCCATTATGGATCTTCACATTTTTGTATAATAAGCAAAAAAAACCAAGATAAGATGGACTTTAGGGCATAGATCTAATTGGTCCTGAATATTCCAATGGATTGATTAATGTTGGAAGGAAATAAATCGTCATCTTCTGCATATCTAATAAAATAAGACTGTTGTTTTTTGTGCACTGTTTGTATTGCAGGTTTGATGTGTATGGTGTTCATCCAGACAACAAGTTGCAAGGCCATTACACTGAAATACCATATGATAAGAGGGTCACTGGGGAACCGGTAAGTCAAAGTGAATATAAAAATCGGGTTATTTGTCAGAAGATAGGCAGAACCACATGCTGTTGGATATTCAATGAGCAAAGCCATCACCCTAAGTGAAGTTTGACTGTGCATTTCAGCAGGTGGTAACTTTTGTATCTTAGCTATGCTTTGTGTGGAGAGAGCAGAGGTAAAAGGCCAGAGGGGAACATCAGAGTTTTGTTCAAATATACCCAGATGGCTTGCGGCACAAAGACAAACATTGTCGAGGATTGGTCAGTTTATCCAGTGAGGCAAAATAAATATTACAAAAGAAAATTAGGAAAAATGATAATAAATATATTTTGTTACTGCTTATCAATAGCCAATGATTGAATTGTCTTTCAGGAAGCAAGGCTAGGGCCTGGATATTACGATGTGGACACAGGGGATTTCAGTGCTAAGATCGTTGCTGAGAAAGCATCAGGGCCAGGTTGGGCAAGGGAAAAGGAAATGGAACGCTTTGCTAAAACACCACAATCATTCTATAAAGAACAGAAGCTAAAACAGAAGTTCTTGGTAAGTAATCTTTTCACAGATTTCTTCAGCTGACTTTTTAGTTATTTTGTTTAGAAATCAAGAGCGGTGTGAGCATTATCTGGCTTTGTATACTAGTTAAGGTTGTGATGATTCCTCGACTTTGGAAAACGCAGAACAAATTCCAAATTATAAGTTGGTTCTGTCTATGTGCAGATATCCAATAAATGTTAAGTTGCCATGCCATGTCTGAGGATGATCTGATTAAGGACAGTAAAATTATGTAGTTTGTGAATAGAAATCTGAAAAACCTTATCCATTAGATGGGGATAGAATTATTGTTGTCTTTTTTTAATTACAGGAAATTAATCGTGGCCCAGGTAAATACGAGATCCCACATTTTCTTGACTTACTGGCAAAGAAGAATATTGGAAGGAGAGGTATTTTTGGCACTAGAGAAGAACGATTTAAAAAGGCACAAAGTGTAAGGGTCCATGGGTTTGTATTTTTGAACAATCGTGGTTTCACAATTTCAAAGTATTGAGTTAATTCGAGGGAACTGCATGAGAGGATTCCAGTGTTGACTGTGCAGTAGTACATAAAGGAAGGTGTTCAAGATCATTCTATGGGTTCCCCGGACAACCCGCAGGAGGTTTTGTCCCATGGGTTTACATTGTTGGCTAACTCTTATTGTGTGTCTTTTCAATGCCATGAATCACCATTCATGATGTCATTTCGTTTTTCTCCTTGAATTAAATGCAGTGGGTTTTGGGCAGACTGGCTAAGAGTTTGTATTTGTACAAAATGTAACCATGAGTATTGCAAAACTCTACGAAAAAGTTGAACTTCAATATCGGCAAAGAATATTCTTAATGATATTTCAGAACATTTACTTAAATTGTCGTCGTTTGCAAAGATGTTAGTCCTTTGGGAACATAAATTTCACTGTTAATTTATTTTAAACTCAAACGATTTTGAACAGATGAATTTGTATCAAAGCAGAGCATTGAAAGAGATGATGTTATTCCGACTGCTTTATTTTTCCAGCTCATTAGCCCGGGCCCTGGATCATATGGAAAAGGAGGGATTCCAATGGCTGTGTTGGAAGAGAAAGCTAAGCAATCCGCTGGGCTACGGGGAATGTTGGATTCGAACAGTACAAAGAGCCGATCTCTTGAAGCAATGGTAAACGTGCCATTCTGTTGTGCTCTTATAACTGGCAATTTATTAATATTGCACCAAATTAGTTGGGAGTGGTTAGTATGTCTAATTCACAGCAAGCAGCCAATAATGTGAATTAATTCAGGAAATGTTGCCCAATGAGTGGGGGATACACAAACTACGAATGAAAGCAATCTCATTTCTACAGGAAAAAAAACTATCAGTGGAAGATAAATTGTACACATTAAGTTAAGGGGTGGCATAGTGGCATAGCCATAGAGCTGCTGCCTCATTGCCTTATAGATTCTTGATAAGGAAGGTTGTAAAAGGTTTCTAGATTAGGCAGGAATGCAGAATGCAGATTACAGTCAGATCAGATGGGTGGCATGGTGGCATAACGGTGGAGATCCTGATTACCGGTGATTGTCTGTACATAGTTTGTACGTTCTCCCCGTGACCTGCATAAGTTTTCTCTGGGATCTCTAGTTTCCGCTCACACTCCAAAGACGTACAGTTTGTAGATTAATTGGCTAGGTAAAATTGTAAATTGTCCCTAGTATGTGTAGGACAGTGTTAGTGTGTGGGGATTGCTGGTCGGCGTGGACTTGATGGGCCGAATGGCCTGTTTCCGAGCTGTATCTCTAAACTAACCTGTTGATCCCAGCCACTGACAGAAGTGCAGTCACTAAGTCTGAATCTCAGATGTATCATCCAGTCCATTGGCCAATTTCATACCACTTAAAGCATCAGAAGTATTTACATTTGTATGGTGCCTTTTATGTTAAAAAAATCGTCTCAGGTTGCTTCCCAGTGTTTGGTCATTCAGTTATAGGGATGAGTTTCTTGCCAAGCAGTGTTTAAAGGCACTTGTGTGAGCATGTTTGCAAGTCCTTGCAGTTGGGCAGGACCCTGACAGAGAGGATCACTTGCCTGTTGTCCAGTCAGTCCAACATTCATTACATTAATTTTGATGGAAATTAATCAATCATAACTTAAGAAATGGAGAGGGGAGGGATTCAACTTTCTGTGCCTACTCTGCCAATCAATCAGGCAATGTCTGTACCTCTGCCATTTTGTTACCTCTTCCCCATGTAGTTGTTCTCCTTGTGTCCAAATGTCCATTCTGCTCACTCTCACCTTGTTCCCTGGGTGTGGGCTTTCAATGCTCTCTGAGTTAGGGCATTCCAAAGACTGGAATGGTAATGCAGCCAATAATTCTTCTGCCTCAGCTCCAGGGACCCAAATTTGATCCTGATTTTAGGTTGCATATTCTCCCCATGACCATTAAAATTTCCAATGTGTGTTCCAATTTCCTCCCACACTACAAGTATGTACTGAATATTAATTGGCAATTGTAAGTAACCCCTGTGTAGATAAGGGGCAAAAGAAATATAAGGGACTAGATGGGCATTGTGGGAGTGAATAGGTTACTGGGTCATCTGGAAATAAACGGGGAAATGGGATCAATGGGATTTCTCTGTTGGGATCTGGCATGGAGCTGAAGAGCTGAGTGACCTCCTGTGTCACAATATCCAAGATGGCGCCCAAGACAGACGACTCTTTGTGCGCTCGTCATAGAAGTAGATCTGCAATCACGCATTACAATCGCTGCACTCTTTTATCTGTACGCTGTGGACGGCTCGATTATAATCATGTATTGTCTTTTCACTGACTGGTTAGCACACAACAAAATCGTTTCACTGTACCTCGGCAAACGTGTCAATAAACCCAACTAAAGTAAAGTAAATAAGGCGCAACGGTAGTGTTGCTGCCTTACAGCGCTTGCAGCATTGGACACCCGGGTTCAATCCCGACTATGGGTGCTGTCTGTACAGAGTTTTTACGTTCTCCCCGTGACCCGCCTGGGTTTCTTCACTCCCACATGCCCATCTGCTCCCTTTTATTTCTTTGGTTTCCTCCCACTCTCCAAAGAGTACAGGTTTGTAGGTTAATTGGCTTGGTAAATGTAAAAATTGTCCCTAGTGTGTATAGGATAGTGTTAATTTGCGGGATGCAGGAAACAATGGGCGCTGGTCTCAACCAAACTTATTTGCTACAGACGGCTGTGGAGGCAAAGTCATAAGGAGTACTTATAGGGGATTTATCTCCCGATTTATTTATTGGGTATTTATAAGATTGGCAGATTCTTGATTAGTAAAGGTGTTATGGAGAAGGCAGGAGAATGGTCTAGAGAGGGAAAGATAGATCAACCGCGATTGAATGGCGGAGTAGACTCCTAAGACTTACGAACTTATGATAACTGTCAACAATTCCTCCCCCCCCCCCCCCCCGTATAGATGCTGCCTGGTCCACTGAGCTCCTCCAGCAGTTTGTTCTTTGCACCAGATCCCAGCATCTGCTGTCTTCTTTCTTCAGTGGAAGTGCTTATTATTTATACATTGAGAAGGAAGCAGAGATAACACCTCAGGTCAATGAGCTTCTATCAATTATTTCAGATGTGCAGCTTTAATAATATTTGCTTTCGGATCGTGTAACATTATCTCTTGTCGACTATTTTAAGCAGATGAATTGCTCTACAAAAGTCGGGGATGGTTTGCAGAGGAACTTGTTGTAGGCACTTCCATACTAATATTGCAGATAATAATTTCTATGCTACTCTCAATGTTGTCTACTTCACTTTTAAAGGATAATATCTTTTTTAGGGCTGTGATTTGTCACCAAACACCTATAACATTGAAAGTGGATTGGACAAACTTTTGCAGCGGGTGGTCAGTAAACGTGGCCCCTATGATCTCTATACAGGCGAGAGGGGTGATCGGATAAAAACGGGCCACCGTGTGATGGTACGTACACAAGTCTGGCTTCATTCAAAATCGCTGCTCTTCCTTGTCTGCAATACCTTTGTTCAGTTCTTTGTCAACGAGGGAACTGAAGACACTGTGAAACACTTTGCCGAGTTAAAATGTTGCTGATTACGATTCAATTGAGCCCAATTACGGATGAGAGGTTGTTGGCCTCGCAGAAGGAGTGGGCTTGAAAATGGTCCAGAGGCAACTTAACAATTCATGGGATGTCGGATGGGCTATGAGGTCTGAGCAAGTTGACTCCTCCTTACGGGAATCCAGAAAACTTGGTTTATTTTCTGCATATTTCGACTGAATTAGTTTTGAAATGGAACAGTGATTCTGTATATTGGCAAGACTATTTCATAACTGGGACTGATTTCACCCTTATTATCGTTAACTCTTTTTTTTTATAAAGCTGAACGTCTTTGATAACGTTCACATACCACAATACAAATTCAGCTCGTGTTTATCACGGTCAAGAGGATTATGGAAAATATCTGTTATTTCTCCAAACTCTGGCAAGATGCATTGGCTTTGTTGTCTTGGTTAATGCTATACAGTCTCAAATTGAAGGCTTGTAGAATTTTTTTTTTAAATGTATGTCTAGCTGCAGAGGCTGCAAAACCAATCTCATGGGGACGCCTCTTCAGGTATCTAGCAAATATTGGTAAAGCGGTAAAAATATGGAATAAGTGAGTGAAAGAAATCTGTGCTTGATTTTTGTTTTCTAGAATCAACTAAACCTCAGCCCTGGAATGTATAACATCAGATCATTTACTGATGGCCTTTGGAGTGCAGAAAATAAAAATATGGGGAAATTCAGAACGGCGAAACAGTACCCATTTCCTCCAGTGGAGAGAATATATTTCAGCACAGCAAATCTGTTTCGGCAACCAGCAGTTAGTCTCAGGGGCTTCTACCTTGATAGATTTTCTGAAGACAATTGACAATTCTTCTGCTGAATTGGTATTGGTGATTTGTTTTTGATAATTTTGTTCTCTTGTGACTCAACAGGGTGACTACGGCTTTTATGATGTGAAGCAACTCCCCAGACCAGAAAATCAAAATCCACCTCCCTTTTTGTCATCCACTAGCCAGACTGGTCGTATACCTGTGAGAATGCTCACCTTTAACCCTGTAAGTGTGAAGTGCATGTGGCGAGGATGCTATCTCACCCTGCACTCCAACTCCAACATGCAAGGACGTTCTAGGGTATTTAAATTCTACTCCCTTGGACATCTCAAATGCCCAAGGAGTTTGAGTCAGTAGTCTACAGTTTGCACAAGAGTCAAATTGCCTAGAAATTCATCCCTTGATGTTCCAATGATAAAAGGTCTATTCAATTGGGCACCGGGCCTTGTCACATTCAGATAAGTTGTAGGATTTTGGATTTTGTGGAATTTATCAATGACAGTTTTCATCACCTTGTTGATGGATGAGAAGTAGTAAAACAGAACAGTGAATTGAGTTGAAATTGTCTCACTTTTTGTTGTGAGAAAAGTGTGCGTAATTTTCCACTCTTTCAGATACCCCACTGTTGTGGTTGTTCTTGAAAACTTTACTACAGGTATTGCTCATTCGAAAGCACAATCTGTGGGCAGGATGTTGCCTGGTCCTAGAGCCATTGCTACATCCGATGTTTTTCTGTTTTAGTTTTAGAGCAAGGAAACTGGCCCTTTGGCCCATTGAATCCATGCTGGTCACCAATCAACCCATTCCCTAGTCTATCCAAAACTCTAGGGACCATTTACAGCAACCAATTAACCCACAAACATGTGTAGGAAAGAACTGCAGATGCTGGTTTAAATCGAAGGTAGACACAAAATGCTAGAGTAACTCAGCGGGACAGGCAACATCTCTGGAGAGAAGGAATGGGTGACGTTTCGGGTCGAGTTGTTTCTTTAGACTGAGGGACAGAAGGCAAACGTCAACCATTCCTTCTCTCCAGAGATGCTGCCTGTCCTGCTGAATTACTCCAGCATTTTGTGCCTAACCCACAAACATGCTCGCATTTGGGATGTGGGCGGAAATCGGAGCACCCAGAGAAAACCCATACAACTCTACGCTGCGCCACCATGCTGCCCAGTGTGTTCAGATATTTTTTGAATATGATGCACCATATGACCATATTGATTGTGAATTTCCCAAGTTTAAGTACCCTTATTTTAGTGGGAGCAACGTTGTAAGTGCAATTGAGGCTCGGCACATCTTCATCGAATCAAATATTAAATGGTCCATCCAATTTTATTCTACATTCTTTGCAACAGTTTTGAGACAGGTCAGTGCCTTGCTGAGTTATTTCAATTAATGGTCACCCCACATTGTCTGTCTGAGTTTGGTTTAGTTTAGAGATACAGCACGGAAACAAGCCTTTGGCCCACCAAGCCCACGCCCACGCCCACTATCCTACAGACTAGGTATAATTTACCATTTTTTTTGCCAAAGCCAAATTAACCTACAAACCTGTAAATCCTTGAGATGTATGATCCTTGGAATGAGAAAGTTAACCAGGAATGAGTAGGTTAACCTATAATGAGTGTTTGTCGGCACTGGGCCTGTACTCACTGGAGTTTAGAAGAATGAGGTGGGACCTCATTGAAACAGTCAGAATAATGAAAGGTTTGGATAGAATGGATGTGGAGAGGATGCTTCCACTAGTGGGAGAGTCTAGGACTAGAAATCATAGCCTCAGAATTGAAGGACAGTCTTTTCGGAAGGAGATGAGGAGAAATTTCTTTAGTCAGAGTGGTGAATCTGTGGAATTCTTTGCCGCAGAAGGCTGTGGAGGCTAAGTCAGTGGATATTTTTAAGGCATAGATTCTTGATTATTACAGGTGTCAGTTTCTACATTGTATCACTCTATGACTCTAAGACAGTACCGTCAACAAGAATGGATGACACTAAATTGTACTAGGATTGGTAAAGATAAGCTTCCCACAGAGGAAAAATAGATTTACTTTGAGTTTACTTTTTTCAATCTACCTTTGATCTTGTTTTGGTGCAGAACAATGTTGGTGTTGGCCGCTATGACCCCACTAAATATAATCCAAGACCCGGGACTACTTATAAATCATGTTTCCTGTCCAAAACGCAGCGATCTCTAAACAACTTGGAAAGGACCAAATATATGGAGTAAGTGTGCATACTTCACCTTTATTTATGTGCAGTATCGGGCTTCTGGTTTTGGATATTTATGACTCCTAAATCAGGTTAAATTTTGCCCTCTACAAGTTTAGTTTAGTTTAACGATAGAGCCCACTGAGTCCACACCGACCAGCAGTCCTCGTTAACTTGCACCATCCTACGCACTCTGGACAATTTTTATCAAAGCCAATTAACCCACTCACCTGTATGTCTTTGGAGTATGGGAGGAAACCAGAGCCCGGGGAAAATCCAGACGGTCCCAGAAGAACATTCAAACTCCGTACAGATTGCACCCATAGTCTGGATCGAACCCGGGTCTCTGGCGCTGTAAGGCTGCAACTCCACCGCCTCTGTCACCGTGCTGCCCCAGACAAGTGCACAGGTGTTACGGAAAGAATGCTCCAATGTTGAAAAGTGGTTAGCAAAGGCTACCAAATCCACACTGACAATCAAACACACTTTTATATCAGTTTCATTGAATTCTCCCCTCAATTCCCTCCATTCTCACGAGGTTCTACCACTCCCCTAAGCATCAGTGGCAATGTACAATGGCTAATTAATCTATTATGGCGAGTCTGGAAGCTTGTTCTTTGTTAAAGAAGTTTATTGCGGCAGCAATATTCGATTACAAAGTATAACAAACGGATTTACAGACAACCATTAAATCAAACTGTTCGCTTCGAAGTTCTCTTCCCACTGACCGGTTTTGGGTGCCAAAACCACCACCTGACCTAGCTGGCCAATCCGAGGGTTCGATTCTCAGGACCAATCCCTATGGTCGCTACACTATCGCCTTTGGCTGTGGGACACAGCAAGGCCAGACAGGTTGCAGGGACAGACGTAGAGAGACCTGACCAGCTGCCTGCGGCCTGTAGCGGGCAAGCCACGGAGCCCAGTCCCTGCTGGTCCCCCGAAGACCAGAGAACCAAAGAGGAGGGAGCTGGTGACGGTCGCGAGGAGCAAAGCCGGTCGGAAAGTGAACCGGGCTTGTACCTTCCACGTCCTCCAGGTCAGCTGTGGGAGCCCCCCCCCCCAGGGCACAAATGAGCCCAGGCGAGGAGAGGGACGTCGGTTCACTGAACGACCCAGATGAAGCGAACGGCTGGAGGCCTTGCTGAAGCCCGGGGCTTGCCTGGATCGCGTGCAGCTCCATAACAACTAGTGCGTGGACTGGACTTTGGAAATGGTGTCAAATCTGACGACTCGAAAGAATTTTCACTGAGTTTTGCACAGATGACAAAGCACCACCAAAGATAGAAACAAAATGCTGGAGTAACTCAGCGGGGCAGGCAGCATTTCTGGAGAGATGCAATAGGTCGAGGCACCTTCTTCAGCATTGTTTTGCATGCTATCCACACAGATCAGATATACCAGACATAAATACAATCAAGTCAAACACAAGTACAATAGATAGAGCAAAGGGGAAGATACAGAGTGCAGACATAGTTCTTAGCATTGTGGTGCATTGTAATGCATTGTTCCTTAGATGCATTTAGTTTAGGAAATGTCCCACTGATACTTTCTTTCTCTCTATTAACAAGCTTTGATTTGCTGAAACAGTGCTTTGGTAATTTTGAATTACCGTTGTGTGTTTCTTGTTGATTTTTATTTTGTCTTTATCTCCTTCCAGGGAGCGGCTAAGGAGCGCAAACGCCTCGTCAAATCCAAATGAAGTGAACTGAAATTATCTTTTTGAAAAACCATCTCCAATAACCAGTTCTGTAAGAATGAAATAAAGGGCTCAGAATTTCAAGGCAAATGGGAGTTTGATCTATTGTCTTAATATAAATAATAGAATGCTTTTGGTTTAAATTTGTTACTTAGTCATAGAGTAGTACAGCAAGGAAACAGTCCCTTTTGTCCAACTCGTCCATGCTGACCAAGATGCTCATCTAAGATAGTCCCATTTGCCCGCATTTGGCCCAGATCCCTTTCTGATCCATGAAACTCTCCAAGTGTCTTTTTAATTGCTGCCATTGTACTTGCCTCAACTACTCCTCCTGGCAGCTCATTCCATATACCAACCACCCTCCGAGTGAAAAAGTTGTCCCTTAGGTTTCTTTTCAATCTTGCCGCTCTGACCATAAACCTATGTCCTCTGGTTCTTGATTCCTTCAGCCTGGGTACAATACCTTATATTTTGCCCTCATCATTTATACACCTCCTTAATCCTCCTAAAGGATCCACCTCACCATCAAGATTAAATTCCATCTGTCATTTCTCTGTCCATTTTATCAACTGATCAATATATAATCTGTGGTTCAAGGCCACACTCTGCCCTGTTCACAATTGTTGCGAGTAAATTATTAACAGCAAATAGTTTTGTAAATTAATTGGCTGAAATTGTTTGTGAATGTTTTGACTTGAGTCATGATAGTCACTGCTGAGGCCATTGCAATTCTAGGCCTTCCCTGCTGTCTTATTTGTGATCTTGGGCTGAATGGCCTGATGATGCCCATTTCCTCTCCTAGTGGTCACACATCTACCTTCTGACTGCATCTGAGGTGTGACCACTTCATTGTATCTCCAATCCATGAAGCACTCATTCTCCCAAATGATCCCAACATCGTTCAGCTCTCGCTCCAGTTCCCTCATGCGGTCAAGGCAGGAGCTGTAGCTGGATGCACTTCCTACAAGTGTGGACCTCAGGGGAAGTCTGCCCAACCTCCCACATTATTGCAAGAGGAGCATACCAGTGCCATCTCTTTATCACCATCTATATCTCTCGTTTCCCTTTCCCCTACCTCAGTCTGAAGGGTCTTGAAATGTCACCTGTTCCTTTTCTCCAGAGATGCTACCTGACCCTGAGTTCAGCCAGCTTTTTGTGCCTATACCAATGCCCTAACAGCCTACCATACTGCGCTAAGACCAGGAATGAGTTACACAAAGACAGACCTTACCTTATCCTGTCACTCTCCTCGCCAAAGCCTCACGAGCCAAATCCTCAAAACTTGCCCTCAAACAAACCACTTTGCCTCAACACGGCCTCTTCCAACAGAGCTACTCCGCTGGTGCCTGCCTTCCTTTTATATACCACTAGGAGCAGTCGCTATGGGAAACTAACAGCCATTTATTAATTCCCCCATGCTGTTGCAGCTATCAGGTTAGTTTTACTCAAGAGCGAGCAGCTATTTACAACCAGGGAATTATTTGTTCCTTTGACAATAAAAGTTTTTGAAATGCTTCAAGGGTGGGAAAGGCAATCTTTGAATATTTGTAAAGGTGGAGATAGATTCTTGATAAGAAATGGTGTACAGGCAGGAATGCAGAATGGGGATTATAGTCAGATCAGCTGTGATCTTATTGAATGGAAGAGCATGGTCAAGTGGCCTACTCCCACTGTGTTTGTATGTGCTTATAGCATTACTAGCAGGTAGTACACGTTAGAACATAGAACAGTCCAGCATTAGTAACCCGCCAAGTTACTCCAAACTTTTGTGTCTATCTTCAGTACAGCACCGGAACAGGCTCTTCAGCCCAATGTCCATGCTGAACATGCCAAGTTAAACTATTCCCCTCTGGCTTCACATGATCCATATCCCTCCATATTTATGTGTCTATTTAAAAGCTTCTTAAAATGCCAGTCTTGTCTGCCTTCACCACAGCTGCCAGCATGTTCTAGGTTCAATGTAAAAAAAAAATGTTGCCCCTCTCTTGGAAAAAGATTCTGACTCTCTACCCCTCTACTCTATGCCCCTGATAATTTTGTCTACAGTACTTCTATCAGGTCTCCCCTCATCTGCAGATGTTCTGGAGCAAACAATCCAAGTTTGCCCAACCTCTTCTTATAGCTAACATCTCTAATCCATGCAGCATTCCGGTAAGCCTCTTCCGTGCCCTCCACATGGGGCAATAAGAACTGTTCAGTTCACCAAATGCAGCCTTGCCAAAGTTTTATAAAGTTGCAACATGACTTCCTGACTCCTACCTCAATGCCCCAAACAATGAAAGCAAGCACACCATACGACTTACATTGGAATTTGGTGATACATCATTCGTCTATGCAGCATATATTTACACAGTGAATACATACAGGCCATTTGGCCCATCTGCAGATTGTTTAATTCCCAGTTCCTTCCCTTTGGCCTGCAATTTTCATAAATTTCTGAACAGAAACAGGGAGGAAAGTTCCCTGGAACAGAATTAGGCCATTCGGCCTATCAAGTCTACTCCGCCATTTAATCATGGCGGATTGATCTTTCCCTCTCAACCGCAGTCAGTCAGAAAGTCAATAGGAGGTTCAAGTTTCAGTTAAAAATATTTTAATTCAGGTGTAATTCAGAAGAAATGCAAATCACACAATTAAAACATTTAACCAAAAAATATTCTCATTACATAGAGATGAAATTGAAAAGGTACACTCAAACCTTCAGCAGCAGATGAAGGTCAATATTAAACCAAGGTTTACTGCCCTTAAAACATTGCCACATCATTGGTTTGAAAGCATGTTCTCATCCCACTGCAGTCCGCTCAGCTCCTGGAGTCATTCGTTTAATTTCCATTCTGGAGGGTCAATTAATAGAGACCAAATCTTCACTCAAACGAAATGCAACATCAATGGCAAAGGGATTTTGATCAAACTTTAAAAAATCTTGAAATGCAGATCAAGTTAATAATTTGATCAAAAACAACTTAAATGCTGCCTCACAGTGCCGGAGACCTGGGCTTGATCCTGACCTCAGGTGCTGTCTATGTTCTCCCTATGATGGCATGGATTTCCTCCAGTTTCCTCCCACATCCCCGGATTGTAAGTTAATTGGCCTGTGTAAATTGTCCCTAATGTATAAGGAGTGAATGCAAAAGTTGGATGACACGGAACTAGTGTGAATTGGTGACTAATAGTCATCTAGCACCGATGGGTGCAGGTATGGGGTAAAAAAAACTACTTGTACCAATTGAATAGTGTTGATTAATGTCAGGAGATTTTTTTAAAAACCCATTACATTAGAAAACTCAGCATATAGATGAATTTAGGAAAAGGCTGTAGCATTGAAGTCACCAATCATGACCCAAAGAAATCAAGCAAAAATAAGTGGAAGACAACAATCTACAAGTATTGGAGGTAGACACACAATGCTGGAGTAGCTCAGCGGGTCCTGCAGCATCTCGGGAGAGAAGGAATTGGTGACGTTTCGGGTGTTAGACTGATGTTAATTGTTGCATTTATTTTTCTCAATACCTCATATTTTATCACAGTGAAAAGTAATTCTGCTCTAATTTTGTCAAATAGTGTTTGCCTAAAAGTCATCCAACATAGTCCCAAATTTAACCAGGCTAAAATGATTTTGTGTACGCCCTCTAATTACACTGTTAAAATAATTTTGTGCACTCCCTCTAATATATGTTAGCCAACTGGTGCGCCATTTAGTTAACGTATGTAGCAAACCATAATCTCAATGCTTGTCCCTTTAGGATCCCTCAAGAGTTCTGGAATCCCCTCAGGCATTAATATCCATGTCTCCCTAATAAGCATTTTTTTTTAGACTAAACAGTTATTTGCTACCTGAAGATATTTACAAACATTGTGTTTATATCATTCAAGCTTCTATTTAGAAACAAGTTTTTATTGCTTGCGTAGCGTATTTAATGGCTAAGGCAGATATTTGTGTTCACTCCATGTTGGTGTGGGTGAGAGTGTTTAAGCTTCCAGGAATAATCCTGCTGTTGACACCTCCTCAAAGTTGCCGAGGATGATGGCACCAAAGAAAATTTTCACAACAGTATCCAGTTTTTAAAAAATGGATGTGGGGGGAGGGTGAGATAGTTAATCATTAGGCAAATTCACGTCGAAACAGTCCAATAAAAGCCTTCCAAAACCATAAGAAATACTTCTCCTAGTCCACAAATATTGACAATCTCTATTTTTAAATGTTAGCTGGGCCACCTGGGGCCTAGACTCTGCCCTGCTTGCTTCTGACTACTTTGAAATCCAAGTTCTTAATTAAAATGACATGGTGCTACCCAAGTTACTTGGTATAACTTCCTTGTTTGCATTGGATTCGTGGTCCTCTGGGTCAGAAGTATTTCTGGGTCTGAATAAAGGGACGTTAAGATGGATGGATGTGCGGGAACGTTTGGAAAGTTCTCACTGATGTACAGATGGATGTAATGCATTGTTGTCAGTGGCATCCAGTGACTTTACCACGTGTCAAGCATATCTTTCCTAGGAAGGTTAGTCTTTATTTTACTAGAGGTTTAACAACCCAATTCTAAAATGTTTATGGCCCATAGGATAATGAAGGCAAGATGTAAAATTAACGTTTGACTAAACTGTACAAGTTGAAGATTCCACATCAATCTTTTAGCACGATAATAGAATGGAAAATGAACACTAAATGACGGGACAGAGCAGGAGCTGGATAACCTCACGGGCACACAACACGTATATTGTTCATACATTTATCAAGATAGGCTATACACATTTGATAAAGAAAATGTGCAAATTGTTGAAGCATATTCATCAGTGAAAACTTAACTTAAAACCACAAGTATGAATATTCCACTTTATGCTGTTAGATTATCTTCAATTTTACAGAAGTGAGGCTAGAAACTTTATGCATTTTACTAGAAACATTGCAGACAATTAAAATACACAATTACAAAAAATGATAAATTACAAAACATTTAGCTCTCCCACATTGGCTCAGTGGATTATTACATAGTATTTGGCATCCCTGTGTTCAATGCTAGGTGACAAGTAGCCCACAATGCACCAATAATTCTGCAGTGGCCTTATCGGCTAGAAATAAAACAAATATTCCTATTCATTTTCTTGCCAAGAAACTAGAAAGTCAGAAAGAGTATGTAAGTCATAAGTTGATAAGGCACATGACCAGATTTTGCCAATTAATTTATAGAGAAGCTTGTGATGGATTTCAGACTACACTCACCTACCAGTTTCATACTCTATGCTATTTGATGTGTCACAGAGATGCAGATGCCTGCAGAATTGACTGTCAAAATGATTCACTGCATTGATGAGATTAGGGGTATGGAAAGGAAAAGAAATCAATGAGCAGATATACACACACACACACACACAAAGAATGTGTTCATGATAAGAATGGAGAAGTCTTTGGATTTTTAAAAATCCTGCATATATCCTGGAGATGAAAATCGATGCAATGATTTCTACTTGGCTCCTTCCTTGGAATGTTCAGTGTCTCGCTGCCTTGCAGATCTTATCATAAACCTCAGGGAATGCATCTTTAGCGTTCAGCTGGTCTCTCAACTTACGATACAAAGCCCCATCGAACATCTCCCAAAATTCTTCTCGGGTCAGGTAGCAATCAGCATACAACATCTGAAAACTGAAAGAAAAATCAAAATGCCGTTTAACTTCCTGCAAAGGATTTTTAAGGAGTTGCCTACAGGCGATCCTTGTGTTACAATCGTTCGAGTTACAGAAATTCCCCCCCTACAAAATTTGAGATGCAGAATTGTTTGCTCTCATGGGATTTGCATGGAAGAAGCATGAATAAACCAAATGCAAATTTTTCTCAATTCACATCGCAACATGTGCACAGATGAGTAGAAAGGAGCTGCAGATGCTGCTATATATACACCATATACACATGGACTGAAGAAGGGTCCCGACCCGAAACGTCACCCATCTTTTTTCTCAGAGTTGCTGCCTGACCCGTTGAGTTACTCCAGCACTTTGTGTCGATGTGCACAGATGATGCAGTTTTGCATTACAGAAAATTGCAATACTGACCATTTCCAAAGGATGCGCCTCCCCTCTGTGATGCAGAGGTTATTTGCATCAATTTTACCTTCCTCCAATTTACCAGCTGTGTACTGAGCGTACCAAACCAAGCCGAGTAGAAGGTTTAGGCCAGTCAAAGGCTGCTCCGCCATTTAATAAGGCCATGGCTGATCCAATTGTAACCTCAACTCCGCATGATACCCTTTCACCCCATCATTCCTCAAGCTTTATCTAACCAGGCCTTAAAATAGTCATATCTTTTGCTAGCCGAGGAAAAGTTCCTGAGAATCTCAATCCTCAACATTTTCTAATTTTTGTCTCAAAATGTGCAACACCTTATTTTTTCTCTCAGTGTCCCCTAGCTTTAGATTTCCCCATGAGTAGGCATCCTCTTCACACCCATCAATACCCTTCAAGGTCATATGTTTCAATCAAATCACACCTCAATCTTCTAAAATCTAGTTTTCCCAACCATCCCTCATTCCAGGTATTTGTCGAGGAAACCTTTGTTGAACTGTTTCCAACCGTCCCGTGTCTTTCCTCAATGAACAGTACACCACCAGACCTTCACCAAATGGCCTTTTCAATGAGCATTGGTATTTATCTTGCAATAAATAGCACTCTGTAAGCTTTGTATACTTATTGTATCTGTACACTAGCCTTCTGTGAATTATTTAGTAGGAATTCAGATGCCCATGTCACAGCCCTGCAATTTCTTACCATTTATATACTCTTTTTCATATTACCTGCCAAAATTGATAATTTCACATTTCCCCACGTTTTACTTTATTTGCCAGACGTTTGACAACTAACTGTATCCCTTCAAGCTTCCTTGTCTTCTTCAAAAGCGCACTTTCTAAATATTTTGTGTTGTCAGCATGCCTTTGGTATAGTCTTTCAAGCGCCAACCTTGCTGGTCTATGTTAGACCAGTTTTGTATCCTACAAACTTGGGGCAATTTACAGAATCCAATTAACCAACAAACCTGCACGTCTTTGGAATGTGTGTGGAAACTGGAGCACCGAGAACTTACGCAGGTCACGGAAAGAACATACAACCTCCATGCAGACAGCTCCCGTAGTCAGGATTGAACGCGGGTCTCTGCCTCTGTACGGCAGCAACTCTACTGCTGCGCCACTGTGCCGCTGCCTTTAAAGATTGTAAAAACCCAAGGCCCTAGCTGTGATCTCCACAGCTCACCACTGATTAAATACTGCCAAACAGAAAAAGACTGATTTATGCCCATTTTTTCCGTGTTAGCCAGCCCATAACTACTTACCAACCATGAGCTTTTAATTTTCCCCCCCATTTCTTTTGCCGATACATTACTCACCTGTGTGTATCACGTAAAAAATTCTCCAGCTGTCGGGTTGATGACTTGGCTTCAAACTGTTTGGCTTTGGGTTCCCCATAAGCCCCAACATCTGCATAGAGTTCAGCCTCATCCCCCTTCGGATGCACCATTCCGGGTAGACTGGGCAGGCTGAAAGGACACAGCCAAAGAGGGTAAACCTGCAGGAAACAAGGCAGAGAAAGAGCTTTGTTCAGAGATCAAGGTAATACGAATAAAACGATTTCCACAACAGTCACCCGATTTCTTAGATCTCAGAGTAGGCAGTTGCTGCTTTGATCTCAGCTGGGCCAGAGGTGTGTGCAAAAACAACTTTGATACTTATTGGTTGAATGTATAAAACTTGCAATTTTACATAATTTATTACAAGCCAGAACCACATTATTTACAAAGGAATCAGAGGTGAAGTAAAAAGTTAAATGAGTGAGCAATAGAGCCACAGAGGGCTGTGGAGGCAAAGTCATTGGGTATTTTTACAGTGGAGTTTGACAGATTCTTGATTAATAAGGATGTCAAAGGTTATGAGGAGAAGGCAGGAGATTGGGGTTGAGAGATAAAGATAGATCAGCGATGATTGAATGGCAGAGTAGACTCGATGGGCCGAATAGCCTAAATCTGCTCCAATAACATCTGCATTTATTTGAGGAAAGATTGGCTGCCAAAATAGATAAGAATCTAGAGGTATTCTCTGCTAACATAAAAGGGTAATACATGGAGGAGTACGGCTTATTGAAGACAAAAATGAGAACTTACGTGTGGTAATAAATTAATACTTTATATTCCAAACAATTTAACAGATTTTAAAAAAATATTGCAGACTATAAATATCCCTTTAAAACAATCAAGCACAGGAACAAAGTCACTCAAAATTAATATCTTGCTATTAAGTGAGAAAAACACTCATTTTTAAGCTGCCAACACTTGCAAGTGCCACAAGCTAATTTGTCTCAATTAAATAAAACCATAATTCTTCCCAAAAGTTTGCCTACATTGATCTCACTGTGGAGGAAGTGAATTAACTTCTTCAAACTCTTCATCGGCACCAGCATGTCCTGAACCACATGGTGCTGCTCGTACAGTTTACGAATGGTTTCTCCTTGGGTCAGTTTCAGCAATGAAATCTTGGGAGGGACCATCCAACCAAACACATAACGGAAGAGGGGATTATTGCCAAACGGAATTATATCCTTAAACGTAAAGAGAAATAAATATATTAGCACAAGCCTTGGTAAAATGGTTTTGTTGCTATTTTGTATTAGAATCTTGAATAATTAGTCATTTTTAACAGGATTCCGATAATAATAATTTATAGCAAAATCTCAAAAGGTCAAAAATGTCTGCCGTATGTATTCATATCAGATTTTATATGTTTGAAGATTGTTGGAATTTACTGCAGGATGAACATCGATTTTCTGGCACACTTGGATCCAGAGACTTTCTGGATTATATGTTTTTCTGGACCAACAGAGGACACGTGACACGCCTCTGACCCGCTAATGACAATAGACAATAGACAATAGACAATAGGTGCAGGAGTAGGCCATTCAGCCCTTCGAGCCAGCACCGCCATTCAATGCGATCATGGCTGATCACTCTCAATCAGTACCCCGTTCCTGCCTTCTCCCCATACCCCCTCACTCCGCTATCCTTAAGAGCTCTATCCAGCTCTCTCTTGAAAGCATCCAACGAACTGGCCTCCACTGCTTTCTGAGGCAGAGAATTCCACACCTTCACCACCCTCTGACTGAAAAAGTTCTTCCTCATCTCCGTTCTAAATGGCCTACCCCTTATTCTCAAACTGTGGCCCCTTGTTCTGGACTCCCCCAACATTGGGAACATGTTATCTGCCTCTAATGTGTCCAATCCCCTAATTATCTTATATGTTTCAATAAGATCCCCCCTCATCCTTGACACCCCTCCCGTGACTCTAAAGCACCATGGCGTGTCAGAAACCTAAATAAAACAAATATAAAATGTAAACTGAATGTGAATAGAATGACCTGCCGACCCATTCCAGGCTCCCACCGTCTCTCCGGCCGCTTAGAGCCTGGCTTCCGACCCCACGCCTACTCGTAAAGTGCACCCACCGCACGTTCGGTGACAGGGCTGCTGTTGTTGCGGCTCACGTTGTAGCCCCTGGCGACAGCGCTTTCTTCGGGTCGCCTCGCCCTCCTCCGTCCATCCTCCCTGCACCACCGCTGTCCCCTCCTCCTCCCCCACCCCCGGAGTTGTCGATATACTCCACCTTGGAAGCAACAGCAGGGGAGCGAGCCCCACACTGACCGAGTGCATTCTGACAGTGGCACACTGAAGAAAGCGCTGCCCCCAAGGGTGACAATGCGAGTGGGAACCACAGCCGTGTGACCCGTTACAGAAGTGCTCGCTGGCGCAGATTAGCGGTATCGGCGCCTGGTTTTGAAGTGAAACGCCACAAAGTGCTGGAGTAACTCAGGCGACTGAATCAGTCCGAGGAAAGGGTCCCGATGTCACCTATTCATATTCTCCATAGATCCTGACCCGCTGAATTACTCCAGCACTTTGTGTCCTTTCAGTGGGTGAAGAAGGGCTCACTGGTGCATCTTGCGAGCCAGGAGTGGAATCAGAAGCCAGGACTCTAAACGGCCGGGGAGACGGTGTGAGCTAGGGATGGGTCGCCAGGTCCGTCCGCTATATCCGACCGGAAAGAGTGCTCACAATGCCATCTGTGGCTGCTCAGGGAATTTCAAACTGAGCTCTCAGAATTTAGCCCGGATTCTAGGAATGAGCGGGCCGTCAGTGGCCAGAAAATTGGTGTTCAACCTGTATAAGTAAAATGACACAGATGTTCAAAACCAGTTGTTCGAGGACTTTCATTTCAAATGTCCTGCAATTTCTCCTTTAAACCACACAAAATGCAGACAACTGATGCTGGAAAAAAAGAAATACAGCTCAATTAGCACCTCACAAGAGCAGACAACGTAACGTTTTGAATGCAAGCCCTCGTTAGAAGTAGATGTTTAAACAGCCTGGTTCACATGTCCTACACTGGTTACCTGAAGCTCCCAGAAAATGCTGCGTGTGTGTCGGTGATAGTAGTGTCTCAGGGGGATATATTCCACTCCACTGTGGTTCTCTTGCAAGTACTTCTCCACATGTTTAAAGAACCAAGGTTTGTAGTAATAGCCAATTCTATTGACCTACACAAAAACACAAAAATTCTATCAAATCAAACAAATCGTGAGATTTTACTTTCACTTTAATGACAAAGCCTCAGTTGTGGTTATGCTCCTAGTATCTTATTTATTAAGTCAAGGTAGATTTACTGAAATTTAAAAAATATTGAGTTAACAACTTGCACATGGAATTTTAAATAAACCTGACTATCCAAGTTGGTCAGTGAAGAGGGACGGGGGAAACGTTCAGTCAAGGAAAGGTCAAGCAATTAAAGAGAATGGAAAAGGAAATTATGCACGGTAGCAAAAAGAAAAACGATGATGACCACAATGCATCAAAAAGGGAAAAATGTTTCCAGAGTAGGCAAATATCTATCTATCTATCTATCTATCTATCTATCTATCTATCTATCTATCTATCTATCTATCTATCTATCTATCTATCTATCTATCTATCTATCTAATCTTACTAAAACTCTGACTTGTATGTATATTTGTAACAGTGATTTCGGCTGCTTTCTGCAAAACGGTGAGGCGTAGCGCCACAATCTTTGCACCGCCTTAATCACACCGCTGGACGCTTGCCGAAAATGATATTTTTTATTTAATTCGGTCGTATCGTTTTTAAGTTACAGAGGTTTAAAAGTCACAAAAAAAAATCTCTCATTTTTTCGGCTGATTTTCGGCAAAAACGGTGAACCGTAGCGCCACGATTTTTGCACCGCCTTAATCACGACGCTGAACGCAGGTGGAAAATGATGTTTTTATTTGATTCGGTCGTATATTTTTAAAGTTACAGAGGTTTTAGTAAAAAAAAAAAAACATTCCAGCCGTTTTTTCCATGGCCTTCAGCGTGTGACATCAAAATGCCCATGCACCCCCCTCCGATTGATTTATTGAAGGCTTTCAGCGTGGCGCTGCTATGCGTCTGTGCTCCTCTCTCCCCTTGCTTCTCTCCTCTCCCCTTGCTTCTCTCCTCTCTCCCACACCCGGGAGATCCTCTCCCCGCTATCCCCCCCCCCCCCCCCCCCGGACCTTTCACTGATGCTCTCCCCCCCCCCCCCCCCCCGGACCTTTCACTGATGCGCTCCCCCCCCCCACCCCCGCGCCTTTCACTAATGCGCTCCCCCCTCCCCCCCCCCCGACCTTTCACTGATGCGCTCCCCCCCCCAACCTGTTGGTGCTGGGGGCAAGAGAGAGTAGGGGAAATGGGTGTGCTGGGGAAAGGGGGGGGGGTGGGGGAGAGTAAGAGTGTGTCTGGGGGAGAGAGAATGGTGGCGGGGTCTGAGAATGGGGACTGGGGAGGGGGACAACAGGGGTCGTCCGGAGGGGGCTTGGTGGTGGGGGAGATAGGGGTACTGGGAAAAGGGGAGGTCGTGGGGAAAGGGGGGGTGTGGGGAGAGTAAGATTGGGGTTGGGGGAGGAGAGAATGGGGGGGGTGGGAATGGGCCCAACGGGCCCTCTTCGCTAGTATAATACTAAAACTCAGATCTTGTGTATATTTTTTTTTGTGGTTTGGCCTGATATATTCGTAACAGCGATTGCAGCAAAACGGCGGACCCTAGCACGACGGTTTTCGCACCGCCTCAATCGCCAATCTCGCGCTCGCTCGGCCGTGATATTTTCATTTAATTTGGTCGCGTGTTTTTTAAGTTACAGAGGTTTTAAAGCGCTGCCCCCCCCTTTTTCAGGGGGGCGCTGCGGTGCAGATTTAGTTTTCAGCTTGTGGCTTGTGACGGCTACATTGTTTCAAAAAGTTTCCAGAAAAGGATTTAGTTTTCAGCTTGTGACGGCTACATTGTTTTGAAAAGTTTCCAGAAAAGCACTGATTGTTTTGTTATTGCAAGTCAAGTCAAGTCAAGTCAATTATATTTGTATAGCACATTTAAAAATAACCCATGTTGACCAAAGTGCTGCACATCTGATTAGGAAAAAAAAAAAAAAAGAAGGTTATAGTGGTCACTTGACATACACAGATCAGGAGGACGGGCCCAACGGGCACACTTGGAGAGTAAGAGTGGGGCTGGGGGAGGAGAGAATGGGGGGTGTGGGGACGGGCCCAATGGGCCCGCTTTGCTAGTCTATCTATCTATCTATCTATCTATCTATATAATACTGAAACTCAGATCTTGTGTATATTTTTTTTTGTGGTTTGGCCTGATATATTCGTAACAGCGATTGCAGCAAAACGGCGGACCGTAGCACGACGGTTTTCTCACCGCCTCAATCGCCAATCTCGCGCTCGCTCGGCCGTGATATTTTCATTTAATTTGGTCGCCTGTTTTTTAAGTTACAGAGGTTTTAAAGCGCTGCCCCCCCCTTTTTCAGGGGGGCGCTGCGGTGCAGATTTAGTTTTCAGCTTGTGGCTTGTGACGGCTACATTGTTTCGAAAAGTTTCCGGAAAAGGATTTAGTTTTCAGCTTGTGACGGCTACATTGTTTCGAAAAGTTTCCAGAAAAGCACTGATTGTTTTGTTATTGCAAGTCAAGTCAAGTCAAGTCAAGTCAATTATATTTGTATAGCACATTTAAAAACAACCCATGTTGACCAAAGTGCTGCACATCTGATTAGGAAAAAAAAAAAAAAGAAGGTTATAGTGGTCACTTGACATACACAGATCAGGAGGACGGGCCCAACGGGCACACTTGGAGAGTAAGAGTGGGGCTGGGGGAGGAGAGAATGGGGGGTGTGGGGACGGGCCCAACGGGCCCGCTTTGAACGGGCACACTTGTTCTAGTCTTTAATTAAAATCAAGTTGAGAAAAACGGTTAAAAAACAAACTGACGGTTCTTAATCTCAACAGATGTAGTACTCACAACAAGAAACCAGAACAGGAGAGGGCAAATCAGCCCCTGATCCCAAACGGCCCTCAATAAGACTACGGCTGATCCAATCTTGGCTTCAAAAGCACTTTCCCATCATCTCCCCATTCAATTCAACCCCCTGGTAATGTGTATCAATATATTCAAGACAGACACTGATAGTAGCTACTTCCTTAGCTCAAGTAGAGAAATCCGAAGAGTCACCACCCTCTCAGAAAAGCAGAAAGCAACCGATTTGGATGAGAGGACCATGATAATTTATCCAAACCTGGATGTCAATGAGAGTTGTAGGGAGCAATGTTGAGAGCAATCAAGTGGATACGGAGATGCAGAGTGAATAGGCAAGGACATGACAGATAAGAGTACAACTCTGGTAAAATAGAAGAGCAGAATAATTTTTCAGTGACTCACCATTTAAGAAGCGCAAGTGGGATAGCTGAGCATTAGTTGGTGCAGGATAGAATCTAGATAGCAATTCTTTAATGTACTGAAGTTTACAAAGCACAAGCATGGGGCTGGGCAGAAAAGCAGTGGAACAATCAAGTTTGGAGATGCAAAAGGTTCCATTACAGGAACATTACCAAAATAAATGAGAGCAGTCCGCATTACAGCACATGTAGGGAAAGCTAAGCTTTGCCAGAGTTCAGCAGGAGATCAAACCAAATCAAAGTAGAGAGCAAGATAAGTAGAGGGTGTGGCATTTGTGAAGACATTGACTTGACTGGAGGAAATTATAAATTATCAAGACTGATTGTTGAACAAATGTTTATGATACGCAGCACATCTGAAAGAAAGCAAACACATGGAAGATGACCCAGATGGTCGGCTAATGTTGCCAAGGAACACGCAAGAACAAGGAGTGGGGCAAGAATAGATGAATGGGGGACTTCAGGAAATCGTAATACAAGGGATAGTAAAATAAACCATATTGATGTTTGAATAGTTTAAGGTGGAATCAAGCAGAAGCACGTTCACTGAAATGGGTCACGACAGATGACAACGTTAAAGAGAAATAGTCAATGCTGCAATCACAGAATGACCAGGATCAAAACTCAAGCAAAAACTATAATACACATTTCTGCCAAACCCCTGGAGCTGGCGGCCTCCACCTGGGACTCGCCTGTGGAGGTTCTGGCCGCGTCGGAAGCTCGCAGCCCCCTAGGTGGGGGCCGACATCGGGAGCTCCGGTGCGGCCTGAAATAGGCCGCGGGAAATTTTCTCTGCCCGGCGGGGGCTTCAATGTCGGGAGCCACGACCTCCCCGACGTGCAGCAGCAGCGGCAGCGTCTTCGCCTGCCCCGGATCGCGGGGCTTGGGTCGGTCCGCTGCGGACCTTTCACCGTCCGGCGCGGCCTGGAACGTGGCAACTTCAACAGCCTGACCGCGGGAGAAGACGGTAGGGGAAGAGAAAAGACATTCTGGCCTTCCATCACAGTGAGGAGGTGACTGGAGGAGACTCACTGTGATGGATGTTTCTTTTTGTTTGATTGTGTGTGTTATTGCTTATTTTTATTGCTCTTGTTGTTGGACTGTGGGTAATCTTTCATTTCACTGCACATTTATGTGTATGTGACAAATAAACTTGACTTGAATTGTGCAACCATTTTACTAGTTTCTCCCTGAGTAAAATGTACCTTTTCTGGTTCAGCCACATCAGTGAGGACTCCTGTCATGATCACAGCCTCATCCCGTGAATACACAAGGCCCTCCACAAAATGGTTCTCTTTGTTTTGTGACTCTCTACTGAACGTTTCACATATCATCTTTAGATTGCGCACAGGCTGGTACTGCAGGCGCACATACTTCTTAGCTGGAATGATCTTGATCTCTGCAGCAACAAGAAATCCGAGAGTACCACATGACCAAGGCACAGCATAAAATAAGTCTGGATTCTCTTTCTGAGGACAAGAGAGAAAGTATTGTTTTAGCAAAACAGTGAAAGGTCTCTCTGAGCATATTTTCCCCAAAAGCAAGTTCATTCTAAATTATGTTGCATTAGATCTACTTACAACAAAAAAAGGCCAGATGGCCAATTGCAACCATGCTGGCTCCCAATAGGGCAATCCTATTTGTTGCATTCTAGTTCCCCCCCCATCCCCCAATCGCTCGACAACTTGTCTTCTCCTTCATTTCCAACTCTTCTTTGATGCTTTAGTTTTTTTTAGTTTTAGCTTTCAGAGGTACAGCGTGAAACAGGCCCTTCGGCCCACCGAGTCTGCACCGACCAGCAATCACTTTGTACACTAGCACTATCCTCCACACTAGGGACAATTTACAATCTTTACCGAAGCCAATTAACCTACAAACCCGCATATCTTTGGAGTGTAGGAGGAAACCGTACCTCCCAGGGAAAACCCATGCGGTCACGGGGAGTATGTAAAACTCCACAAGGACAGCACCCGTAGTCAGGATCGAACGTGGATCTCTGGTGCTGTCTGGCAGCAACTCTACCGCTGCGTTACCATGCTGCCCCCAACAAAGTTTTACCTCTTAGTTACACTAAAGGATCAATTTATAGAAAGCCACTTAACCCGCCATTACCAGTTTGGGATGTGGGAAGAAACAGGAGCACCCAATGGAAAACAACTTGGTCGCAGAGAGAAAAAGGCAAATGCCACACAAACTACCCAAATCATTATCCACATGGGGATATTTTTTGCAGCACATCTTTTGAGTTCTCACAATCAAAGTTTCAAGAGCTTGGAGAAAATGACAAAAATCCCCCTGAAACATAGTAACCTCGATTCGCAGTGTACACTCTTGAGTTTATAATTAGGACAAAACAAACAAGTGTGCAAATTCTGAGCACCATATATTTAAAGGTGAATCTCAAGATCTTAGGACATGTACAGATTAAAAAGAATACCACCCAAGGATGACAGAATTTAGTTACAAGGAAACTACAAAACATCCAGCTCCTTTGTGAATGTAAAAGATCAAGGGAAGAATTTGGTAGATGCCCGTTTCTACCAAAATGCTCTTAGATTAAGAGAGACTGCTTCCAGTGATAAAAAGGCAAATATCCCAGCTAAACAAATTTTAAAATGGTAATTGCCAAATAAAAACAGTTTTAGTTAAAGTTTGATAGATACCTACATCTATATGTACCGAAAAGGACTGAAGGTAAATTTAATTGGAACCTTCAAATCAAAAAAAAGCACAATTTTAAAAAAACACCAAAAATGTAGAGAAAAATCAAGATTGCAGGATTAGTAGGATAGCTCTTGCTAAAAGCTAGCAGTTGTGAAAAGCAAAATGGCCCCCTTTTGCACGTCTTTTTTTTGGTTTAGTTTATTATCACGTGTACCGAAGTACAGTGCAAACCTTTTGTTGCGTGCCAACCAGTCAGCAGAAAGGCAATATATGATTACAATCGAGCCATTTAGTGTATAGATACATAATAAGGGATTTCACAAACGTTTGTATGACTGGTTCACAAATCCAAATGGTCTTTGGTTGATATAGGAATGCTATACAAGACATTAGAAGAATGCCCTGCTCATTGAAAAATTCTACTGCATTCATGGCTTTCAAAGGAACTGCAGAAGACTCAAGAATTTGGAGCAGTATCACATTCAAATGATATTGTAGAAGTATGAAGCAAACACCACTCACCCTGTTATGTCCAGACATGGACTCGTGAGGACACATACAAGAGGTGGGCAACCCCTTTACATATCTTTCACTTTTGTATTAAAAATTGTGAAGAAGAGTGATACGAATCAGAAGGACGGGAAATGAAATGAAAACTTCACACATCTCAAAATGCAATATCTTAAACCCAGATGTTTAGATGGATAACCCAGAAACTCATCTAGACAAATAAGATCCAATTTCTTTTTACCTCAGTGCACCGAACAAGACTGCCATCAGCTAAGACCAGCTCGTAGGCTATGCAAATATTTTGGAAAAGTCCATAGATGTGAGATGAAGATTCAATACCAGTTCCCATGATGAGGCCACCTAAAAACAGACACTTGTTCAAGTTCTGGTGCTGGTATTACAGAGATATTTTTTTAATTTGTGACACATTTATCTGAATAATTCAGTAATAAATTGAATCTATTGATAGTCAAAGAGACACTAAACCACAAGAACAGTGGCTGAATAGACAATTCCTTCATGCTTAACATTTCACTAACTGTCAGCAATCAGAAGCTATTTGATACAATTACAATATGAGATCATGTTTGGCACAAGCATGCAAACATTGTGGGCCCAAGGGCATATTCCTGTTCTGTACTATTTTATGTTTATGTTATGCAATAAAGTAGCATCATAAAAATTAAGTCATGCCCATTAACTGCAATGTAATTTTAAAAAATGACTCGGTGAGCCTCTTGCCCCAAAGGAAGGAACGTCTAACTGGTTAAAGAGGTAAAGTGAATATTTTTGGTGGATTCTTTTGGATCAGAATATACAGGAACGCACAACTAATTCCCTTTATGAATCCCTGGGCTTTATCTTTCTTGGTTTGGACTTTCTCTTCTTGTACCTGTATCTTATTTTGAAAGCTATGTAGGAAAATAACTGCAGATGCTGGTCCAAATCGAAGGTATCACAAAAAGCTGGAGTAACTCAGCGGGTCAGGCAGCATCTCAGGAGAGAAGGAATGGGTGACATTTCGGGTCAAGACCCTTCTTCAGACTCTTATTTTCTAGTGAGGGTAGATGGCCAGCCGGGGGGTCCAAGAGGAGGGGATCCGCTGGAGATGGGAGAAGGGGTCATAACTGGGTGGTGAGGACTCCTTCCCATGGAAAAAGGCTCGGAGGTGATGGAAGAAGAGCTAAACATCATGGCGGACCCGGAACTCATTGATGTGGGGGCGGAGGGGAACAAAGGTGAGGCCTCTGCTGAGGACAGACCGTTCGGTATCTGAAAGGGGGAGGTCAGGGGGATGGTGAACACCCGGCAAGTGTGGGGGTTGGGGTCAGATGAAGGCAGGGGAGCAGATGGAGGTGGAGGCGATATGTGGTGGGGGGATGGTTGGTTTATAGAGAGGAGGTGGGGGGGGGGGGGGCATGAGGACCATTGTATGGGTGGGTTATTTTGAAACCTATGTGAGCTCCAACCATGCAGAAACTAATCCTTATCACGTGGTGCCTTCACTATTCCCTTCTTGATTCATGCTCCCATCCCAGTTTCAGCATCTGTCTGACAGCCTTAACTTTACACTTGCACCTCCTCCAACCTCATCTACTGTATCCGCTGTTCCAGATGTGGACTCCTGTATATCGGCGAGACCAAGCGCAGATTCTGCGATCGTTTCGCTGAACACCTCCGCTCAGTCCGCCTAAATCTACCTGATCTCCCGATTGCTCAACACTTTAACTCCCTCTCCCTTTCTCACACTGACCTTTCTGTCCTGGGCCTCCTCCAGAGTGAGGCCCAGCGCAAATTGGAGGAACAGCACCGCAGATTTTGCATGGGTAGCTTACACCCCAACAGTATGAACATTGACTTCTCTAACTTCAAGTAGCCCTTGCTTTCCCTCTCTCTCCATCCCCTCCCCCTTCCCAGTTTTCCGACCAGTCTTACTGTCTCCGACTACATTTTATCTCTGTACCGCCCACTCCCCTGACATCAGCCTGAATTGTCTCGACCCGAAACATCACCCATTCCTTCTCTCCAGAGATGCTGCCAGTCCCGCTGAGTTACTCCAGCATTTTGTGTCTACCATCGATTTAAACCAGCATCTGCAGTTCTTTCCTACACACTCTCCTTTGACAGAACTCAGTTAAAAAAAAGCTCTGGCTTGAAAATCACAAGCAAGAACCAAGTCATAAAGAGTTGAAAGTCCAGTTCACAAGCATCATCAGAAGCCTTCAAATTACTTCAGAATTTTTGAAAAAAAAGGAGATAGTCTTTAACATAGAGAAAATAAACTACACACCCACAGTGAGATCATCCAACTCTGGCACCACTGGAAGAGTCCAACCAATGGAATTCAAAAGTGCAGTCACCTGCCCCATGTTTACCAATGGTTCCACTCGTACAACCTGTAATTGTAACATCAGAGCTGAAATAACAAACTTAATTTTATTAAAAATACATTTGTTGCATGGAAATTGTCATGCAGGGGGAAAAGGGAATTGGACATTTGGATCACATGTTTGTACACTGGTGCTGGTAACTTGCTATTTTTCTTTTGTGTCTGGTGACGGGCATATTTTAAGAAAACCTCTTAAAGTGGGTCCCGACCCAAAACATTGTCTATCCATTTCCCTCCACAGATGCTGCCTGAGCCACAGAGCTCCTCCAGCAGCTTGTTTTGTCTGTTGTTGATGGGCATATCTGCTTTAACATTTATCTCCTCTTCCAAGGACGGTGCATTTTGCATTATACTTTCAATCTTTACAAACTAAGCAAACACACTTGTTGTCTAAATAACATTACCATCACTTTTACTGGCAAGTCCAATTTAAGAAATGTACTCCAAATTTGAAAGATAATTTAAAAACGTCATCATTTCATTTCAGGGTTAAGTCACCTGCTTCTTGGTGTCCACTTCCAAAATATCCATCAAATTGATCATGATATTTTTGTGTGTCTTCTTATATTTGCCAACCCGAAGTGAAACCGTCAGCCAGCCAGGTCTGCCAGTACACATGTATGTTTTACTCCCCTGATTCTTCCATTCTCGCACCTATCAAAACAAAAAAGTTTAGTTCTAGTCATAATTTCAACAAGATGCAAGCATTCATTTCCATTTCATCCTCTCTCCCCATCCAATTCCTCCCATATTCCTCCCCCCAGCTTTACCTTACACACCTTTTTTTCCTTATCTGTCACCTTTTCATGTTTAGTTTTTGTCATTTCATCCATCTGCTAATCATCCCTCTCACCTGTATCCACCTATCACTTGTCAGCCTTTGCCCCATTACATCCCTCTTTTGCATCTTTCACCTCCCCCTCCCCCCACATCGGTCTATAGAATGGTCCTGACCCAAAACCATTTTGGGTCAAGACCAAAACGGCTGCGGGAGCTTTGATCGCCCCGAAGGATGGTTCAACTGCCTCCACTGCGGGAGAAAAATGAGGGGAGATTAGACTTTATTGCCTTCCATCACAGAGGAATGTGGGGAATCCGCTGTGGTGGATGTTTATGTTAACTTTTGTACAGTTGTGTGTCTTGTTACTTTTTTAGTATGGCTGTATGGAAATTCGCATATCACTGTACCTTAATTGGTATACGTGACAATAAAAGACTCTTGAAACCTTTGAATGATTAATGGAAAAGGTGGTCTGTAGTTCAGTGGCCTTACATTCTTGGCATCTTGCATAGAACTGTTGAAACCACTGATCACTGACTTGATGCAACTGGATTCAATGTCAATGTTTACCAATTGCTTCTGACATCAACTACACACAACGTATTCCATTCTGCCCTTGAAGACCAGGTCCAGGTCAAGGCTAAGTCCAGGTGAATTTATGGGAATACAATAATCAATTATTTGCCACACAGGATCAGGAACACCTGTTATTAGGAGATACTTCATTAAATCACAACGCACTACACTTTGCTCAGTGGATGGGCTCAAATTCCAATAGTTTGATACTGTATCCCAGTCCCCTGGTAGGTTTCCAGGTTGATCCAGTCTCCAGGTCTTATCTGGAGCATTATACCCCACTGCAACAGTGGATGGCCGATCCTCACCTGTCTCTGGATGTCCCTGACCCGCAGGTCGTGCTGCTTGGGGGCACTGCACATCTTGAAGACCAGCCAAGCTCGCAGGTAATAGTAGACGTCGAAGACGAAGGAGAGGGGCAGCAGAAAGAGGCAGACGAAGACCCAGCGGTGGTGGATGATGACATACTCCACGCCTTTCCTCCGGACCCAGAAGAGCAGCAGCACCGTCAGCACGGCCAGGTAAATGACGGGGTCCATGGTCTGCAGCCACACACACCCGCTGGCTGCGGCCACTGACAACCCAGTCGCTGCAAAGATGCCCAGATGTACCCACCCACACCTGTTGCGGCCGCTGACAACCCAGTCGCTGCAAAGATGCCCCAGATGCACCCACCCACACACACCCGCTGCGGCCACTGCTGCAAAGATGCCCCAAGTGCACCCACACACACTCGCTGCGGCCACTGACAACCCAGTCGCTGCAAAGATGCGCCTTCCTCGCGCCTGCAATTGCTACTCTTCCCGCTTGGCCCGCGCCAGCTTCTCTCTCTCTCATTGGCCGAGAGTCGACACGACCCGCCCGGTCTACCCGGCAACAGCTCGGAGCGGCCTCCCATTGGTCCCCCGCCCCCCCCGCGTGTATCAGATTCCGTCCTTCGCCTCCAATGGGAAGCGCCGCGTGCATCATGCCACCGGGCGCGCGCCGCCTGGATTGGCCGCGGCTGCAGCCGCTCGTTCCCGCCCGCCCGCTCCACCTCGGACCACTGAACGCCCCGGGTGAGCGGTGGAGCGATCCGCGCGGCACAAGCACCGGGGAATAGTCCGCATCATCCATTCGGCATTTCAGAGCAATTGCCATTTAGAATGGGATTCTGTATCCTTGAAAGGCAATACAGGAATTGGCCGCCACCATTTAAAAGTTGAACATTTAAAAACCCGTTTTCAGATTTTCGTTCATTTGAAAAAGTTTGAACAAATATGACAAATAAAACACAAACACAAGATTTGCAGTCTGCTGCATATTCACAGGTGCATTACCATTTATTTGCACAGTTTATGCATTGATTGCACTATTCAGATTTTAGTTAATACCTGTAATTTGAGGTTTGGACAAATATGTCAAATGCTCGCTTTAAAAAACCCACAAACAGTAAGCTTTTTGCAAGATTTGCAGTCTGCATATTCAAGGCCAAGGTTTCAAGGTTAGTTTATTGTTACATGTACCAATTAAGGCAGTGACATTTGAGTTACCACAATGCCATAGTAAGTGAAAAGCAACAAGACACACAGCCACATAAAATAAAAGTTAACATAAACATCCTCCCCACATTCCTCACTGTGATGGAAGGTAATAAAGTTAATCTTCTCCCTCTTTACTTTCTATAACGCTTTTACATTTATTTGTGCCGTTTTTGCATTGACAGATTGCTCTGCTCATATTTTAGTTAAATACCTATACTTGAGAAGGTTTGAACAAATATATTGACAATTGATAGTTTAAAAAATGAACATTAGGCGTTTTGCATGATTTGCATATTCTATAGTGCTTTTACATTTATTTGCACTGTATTCATTGACAAAATTTGCACGGTATGGCGAGTCTGGAGGCTCGTTCTTTGTTAAAGAAGTTTATTGCGACAGCAACATTCGATTACAAAGTATAACGAACGAGATTACAGACAACCATTAATTCTAACTGTTCACTTCGAAGAACTCTCCTTACTAACTGGTTTTGGGCGCCAAAACCACACGTGACGTCGCTGTCCAATCAGCGGGCTCAACTCCCTGGACCAATCCCTACGGTCGCACCCACACGTGACCTTGCTGGCCAATCTGAGGGTTCGACTCCCAGGACTAATCTCTATGGTCGCTACATGACCCCCCCCCCAGAACTCGAGGTACGGAACCTAGCAGGGAGCCGGATTTCACGACCAGAACGAGTAAGGAGAGGGGCTGCCGGAACCACAGGAGCGGGGGGTCCTGGACCGGGTGGAACTGCAGGAGCGGGGGGTCCCAGATCGGGTGGAACTGCAGGAGGACGGCCCCGCCGAGACGGTTGGCCGACCAAGACAGGGCTGTCCGGATCCAAGTGCGCAGGTTTGAGCCTGGACACCGAGACGAGCTCACTCCTGCCGCCCACATCCAAGGTGAAGGTGACCATCCCTTTACGCAACACGCGGAACGGGCCTTCATAGACCCTCTACAACGGGGAACGATGGGCATCCCTACGCAGAAACACAAACTCACAGTCCTTCAAGGCAGGCGGTTCATGCACCATGAAACACCCATGACGCGAAGTAGGAACCGGAGCCAGGGAACCCACTCGCGCTCGGAGTGATGCCAAAACTGACAGAACCGAGGGCTGCTGACCAGAGGACTCTGGTAGGAAATCACCGGGCACTCGAAGTGGCGAGCCATATACCAGTTCCGTGGACGAAGCACCGAGATCCTGCTTAGGAGCAGTCCGGATGCCCAAAAGGACCCAGGGAAGTTGGTCTACCCAGTCCGGGCCTTCCATCTGCACACTGAGGGCCGCCTTAAGTTGCCGATGAAACCTCTCCACAAGCCCATTAGCCTGTGGATGGTACGCCGTGGTCTGCTGCAACCGGGAGCCGTACAGCTCCGCCAGCGTGGCCCAAAGGGCAGAGGTGAACTGGGATCCCCTGTCTGTGGTAATGACGGACGGAACACCGAAACGGGCCACCCAATGGAGGGCCAGGGCCCGGGCACAAGAGGCAGCGGAGGTATCGGACAACGGGAAAGCCTCCGGCCACCGGGTGAATCGGTCAACCACCGTGAGCAGATGAGTGTAGCCCCGGGAGGAAGGTAAAGGCCCAACTAAATCAACATGAATATGGAAAAAACGGACCACAGGAACCCACGAACTCTTGCACCGGGGGTTGAACATGGCGGTGAACTTTAGTGGTCTGGCAGGGAACGCAGGAACGGGCCCAAGCGGCTACCTGCTTTCGCAGGCCATGCCACCCAAACCGAGCGGCCACTAAGGCAGAGGTGGAGCGGATGGACGGGTGCGCCAGCCCGTGAATGGCATCAAACACCCGGCGCTGGAGGGAGGCCGGCACTACCGGCCTGGGGAGGGGAAGGGAAACATTACACCAGACTTTTGTACCCGCAGGCCACCTGGGCCAACTTCAACCCCGAAGTGGCGGACTGGTATGCTGAGGCAGTGTCTGCCAGGCGCTGTGCCTCCGCAAGCTCCTGGAAATCCACCTCGCAGTCCACCGCTGAAATGGGGGAAACGGCTGGCCGGGACAGGGCGTCAGCAACGGCATTAAGCTTACCCGCGACATGACGGACATCGGTGGTAAACTCTGAGATGGCAGTCAGGTGCCGCTGCTGGTGGGCCGATCATGGGTCGGACAATTTGGAAAAAGCAAAAATCAACGGTTTGTGGTCCGTAAAGGCCACAAATGGGCGGCCTTCTAGGAAATACCTAAAGTGACGGACAGCTAAATAGAGAGCCAGAAGCTCTCGGTCAAAGGCGCTATACTTCAGCTCAGCCGAACTCAGCTGTCGGCTGAAAAATGCCAAGGGCTGCCAAAGGCCACCCACCTGCTGTTCCAAAACCCCTCCCACCGCCACGTTCGACGCATGGACTGTCAGGGCCGTGGGGGCAGAGGCGCTCGGTGGACGAGCATGGTGGCGTCTGCCAGAGCCACTTTAGCTGCCTCAAAGGCCGTCTCAGCGGCCGCGGACCATTCTAACTCCACAGGTTTGCCCGCGAGACACTGGAAGAGCGGACGCATGACCCGTGCCGCTGCCGGGATGAACCTATGGTAGAAGTTCACCATGCCCACGAACTCCTGCAACCCCTTCACTGTGGTGGGCCGCGGGAATGCACGGACAGCCTCCACCTTCTCGGGCAAAGGGGTGGCGCCGGTGGGGGTGATTCGGTGTCCTAAGAAATCAATAGAATGGAGGCCAAATTGACACTTGGAGGGTTGGATGTTGAGCCCGTGGTCTTGGAGCCGCCGGAACACGGTCCGCAAATGGGCTAGGTGTTCCTGCTCCGAGCGGCTGGCGACCAGGATATCATCTAAATAAATGAAAACGAAAGGCAAATCTCGACCAACATGGTCCATGAGTCGCTGAAAAGCCTGTGCCGCGTTCTTTAAACCGAAAGGCATACGCAACCATTCGAACAACCCGACGGAGTGATCGTGGCAGTCTTTGGTATGTCCTCCGGGCGCACAGGGATCTGGTGGTAGCCCCGCACCAAATCGATTTTGGAGAAAACCACGGCACCTTCCAGCCCAGACGAGGTCTTGGAGGTGCGGTATGGGGTAGCGGTCGGCCGTGGTGACGGCATTGAGTCGCCGGTAATCGCCGCATGGTCTCCACCCCCCAGATGCTTTGGAGACCATATGCAACGGAGAGGCCCACGGGCTGTCGGACCGACGGACAATGCCCATTTGTTCCATCTTCTGGAATTCTGCCCGCGCCACCACCACGGTAACCTCCTGGCCCGAGTGAAGACGGGGGGTCCCTCGGTGCGGATGTGGTGGACCACGCCGTGCCGGGTAGAAGGGGCGTCGAACCGCCAGAACGAGCAGCATACGGGTCGGGGGCCGCGACGACGGCCTTGACAGTCGGGCTGGGCTGGGCGGGGTGGCGGCCGGTGGAGCGGCGGGCTCATCGCTGCTGGCGGAGGGTCGGAGGCCATTACCGCGGAAATCTGCGCCCAGGATCGCCTGACCGACTTCCGCGATGATGAATGGCCATTCGTACGTGCGGGTGCCGAAAGCCAGAGACATTGTCCGTGTACCGTACGTGGGGATGGGGCTGCCGTTAACCGCGATGAGGGTAGGCCCTTTCTTACCCGATCGGGTTTCGGGGTCGGTCGGCGGCACAATGCTGACTATGGCTCCCGTGTCAACCAAAAATTCCGTGTCCGTGAATCGATCTTGGACGTAGAGGCGTCGGTTCTGGCCAATCGCGACCGCCTCTATGTACGATCGGCCGAGGCATTTCCCGAGAAGGTGCAAGGTGAGCGGCAGTTGTGGGTTTCTCCACCCCATCGTAGATGGTAATGACACCAGCCGCGCTTGTGCAGATCCTTTTGGCGGGCTTTTGGAGAAATGGCGGGAGACGCGGCGCCATCTTGGTGCCACTGCGGGCTGCCCGCTGATGCCGAGACCTTGTTGATCGAACTGTTTCTTTTTGATTTGGATGCCATGAGCGCATCAGCTTTCTCCGCATATGCCACGGGGTCCTTAAAAGAACAATCCGTGAGCATGAGCTTGACATCTTCGGGAAGCTGCTCTCGGAATGCCTGCTCGAACATGAGGCAATCCGTGTGTTCACCTGCTAGCGCCAACATTTCGGCCATGAGAACGGACGGCAGCCGATCTCCGAGATCCGGTAGGTGCATAAGCCTCTTAGCTCGGTCATGCCTACTGAATCCGAAGGTTCGTAACAAGAGTACCTTCAGTGCCTCGTACTTGCCGTCTGCAGGAGGGGCGATGATGAACCGCATCACCTGCGCGGACGTCTCCGGCGGTAGAGCACTGACGAGGTAATAGTACTTTGTCTCGTCCGTCGAGATGTTTCTTAGGTGAAACTGAGCTTCGGCATGGACAAACCAAGATTGTGGTTGATGTTCCCAAAACGGCGGAAGGTGAACGCTGACCGCGTTTAGCTGCGGTGCGCTGGGCGTAGGAACCGAAGACGAGGCGTCTTGTTCACCCATGGTAGGTGATCGGCTGGATCACGTCGGGGTCACCAATATGGTGAGTCTGGAGGCTCGTTCTTTGTTAAAGAAGTTTATTGCGACAGCAACATTCGATTACAAAGTAACCATTAGTTCTAACTGTTCACTTCGAAGAACTCTCCTAACTAACTGGTTTTGGGCGCCAAAACCACACGTGACGTCGCTGTTCAATCAGCGGGCTCAACTCCCTGGACCAATCCCCACGGTCGCACCCACACGTGACCTTGCTGGCCAATCTGAGGGTTCGACTCCCAGGACTAATCTCTATGGTCGCTACAACGGTGATTGATTAAAAGCAAATAATATTTAAAACCTGCAAGGATCAAAGGGACAAATACATAAAGTAATATAATAGAAAATTTGCTATTCACATATACATTGCTAATTATACAAAATAATCTTAGAAGAAATGCTAATAATTAAGATCATAGTTGCCAATCATGGAAAATAAGTTCTTGATGATATACCAGATATTTCTCCTGTGGTGTTATATATAGGGAGTTTTCATTCACAGGAATGTGGACATCACCTGCAAGGCCATATTATTTTCTTCTCTGAGTTACAGCTGAATTGATTGCATCAGCCATTACATCTTTAGAAAATCTTCCATTCACAGAACTTCACCCTCACTAATACCAACCTCTAAAAGACTTCTTACTACTTTGGGAGGCTCGTGGGGTTGGGACTTCTACTCATGTTCTCTGGGTTCTGATGTGTCTGAGGAAGGGTTTCGATCCGAAACATCACCAATTCCTTCTCTCCAGAGATGCTGCCTGTCCCGCTGAGTTACTCCAGCATTTTGTGTCTTATCTTCTGATGAAAACCAATGTGGGCTCAGCAGACTCTGCCACAAGGTGGCAGGAGCTATTAGGCAGGAGTGCGGGTGGAGGAATGGGAGAGTGGTTGGATTGAGAGATGACACATGCCTTCAGATATATATGTGAGCTTTATATGTGCTCAAGGTTCACAGCGTCAAGCAGAATGCTCCTGCACCATTAGTGGCAGTGTGCTCAGGAGTCAGTGGGGAGGTTGCACTTTTACAAGTGAGATTTGAGTGCACTTGAACTTTTTCATCCATTCACTTGATCATCTCTTCCTATGACAGAGTTTGGAATATGTGTGTTGGGCATTTGACGTCTACCATCCAGAAGAAGGTACAGGAGGCTTAAATCCATGACCACCAGGTTCAAGAACAGCTCCTTCCCTGCAACCATCTGGACCTTGAACACTCCACAACGCCAACCTCAGCAACTAGGAACTTATATGAACTGTGTCTTTGGTTTTATGCAGTCTTTGTTTTTTGCACTATTCAGGTTACCTAGTATACAGTCTTTAATTTATTGTATTTTTAAATTATATATAATCTGTATGTTATTAAATTATTAGGCCTATTAAACAGCAACAAAGAATTGTTTTCTTGTTCTGGTCCGGTGCACATGACAATTAAACACTCTTGACTCTTATAGTGTATGACTGTAGCGTTCGATACAGTGGCCCACACCATCCTTATTGACCGTCTCCGGTACGCGGTTGGCATTGATGGCACTGCCCTGAGCTGGTTCGTTTCCTACCTCAAAGATAGGAGTTTCGCCATCAACATAGGCAGTTATTCCTCTTCTCCAGCTAGCCTCTCCTGTGGAGTTCCACAAGGCTCCATCCTAGGCCCCATTCTATACATGCTCCCCTTGGCCAAATCATTCAAAGGCACGGCATCTCTTTCCACTGCTATGCCGATGACACTCAGCTTTACCTCCCCCTGAAACCCAACAACCAGTCAAATTTAAACAGCTTCTTACACTGCCTTGAGGACATAAAATGTTGGATGGCACAGAACTTCCTCCAATTAAACGAGAGCAAGTCTGAGGTCATCCTACTCGCCCCCCCCCCCCCCCCCCCCCCGACTCCATCAAATCGATAACAGGCAGTCTTGGAAGCCTATCCTGCCTAGTCAAACCGCATGTCAAAAACCTCGGCGTGATATTTGACTCTGCATTAAAGTTTGACAAGCAAGTCAACGCTGTGGTAAAAGCCAGCTTCTTCCAACTTCATACCATAGCTAAAATCAAACCTTTCCTCCAATTCGACGACACTGAAAAAATCATTCACGCTTTCATTTCCTCCCGCCTAGACTACTGCAACTCCCTATACACTGGGATCAGCCAATCATCCCTGTCCCGCCTGCAACTGGTCCAAAATGCCGCAGCGAGACTCCTGACGGGTACCCGTAAAAGGGACCACATCACGCCGATTCTGGCCTCTCTCCACTGGCTCCCTGTACGGTACAGAATCAACTTCAAGCTACTCCTATTCACATATAAAGCCCTAAATGGACATTCCCCCCCCCTACATCAAAAATCTTCTAACCCACCTCTCTAACTCCAGGTCCCTCAGGTCGGCCGACTTGGGGCTACTCACTATCCCGCGGTCTAGGCTTAAGCTCAGGGACGACCGCGCTTTTGCGGTTGCAGCTCCTAGACTGTGGAACAGCATCCCACTCCCCATCAGAACTGCCCCCTCCATCGACTCCTTTAAGTCCAAGCTCAAAACCTATTTCTACTCCCTGGCGTTTGAGGCCCATTGAGGAGGCGCTGTGAACTGTTTTGTATGTGCTGTTATGTTTGCGTGCTACTGTATGTTTCATTTTTTCCTTAGTACCTAATCAGATGTACAGCACTTTGGTCAACGTGGGTTGTTTTTAAATGTGCTATTGTAGCGACCATAGAGAATGGTCCAGGTCGTCGAACCCTCGGATTGGCCAGCGAGGTCACGTGTGAACGCGACCATGGGGATTGGTCCAGGGAGCGACATCGCTGATTGGCCAGCGTGGTCATGTGCGCTTTTGGCGCCCGAAATGTTCAGTTCGGCGAAGTCTTCGAAGAAGACAGTAAGTTTTTGATGGTTGTCCTTTACCTTGTTGTTTAACTCTGTATTCGAATATTGCGGCTGCAATAAACTTCTTCTACAACCAACAAGTTTTCGGACTCGCCATACTATACAAATAAAATTGACTTGACTTGACTTGACTTGACTTATGTTGAGTCATCTTTGCACAGGATTATGTGGCTGATTCCTATGACCCAGGTTCTGGAACAACAGCACCATCAGTGACATAGCTCTGTTTATAATGCTGTAATGTAATGACTCTCTTTTGTAATAATAATAATAATAATAGCACTCTCATTCCAAGTGTAGTAGCAGTCTATTAATTATTCCTTCTCTCCCGAGATGCTGCCTGTCCTGCTGAGTTACTCCAGCATTTTGTGTCTACCTTTGATTGAAACCAGCATCTGCAGTTCCTTCCTGCATATTAATTATTGAACTTGTATTCTGCACATACAACTCTTAATGGAGCAGGCATCTTCTTCCTGCGAGCCTGCATAAAGCTAACAATGGCAACTATCTTTAGAGGTCTTCCAGAAAAGATAGTTTCATGTTTATATCCTCATGTTCAAACTCTAGCTTCAGATCTCCAGCATCTACAGTTTATTTAATTTTCTTTGACCAAGAAATTGGCTCTCCGCTGTCCCCTGATTGGCATGGTTGTATGTAGAAATAATCCCTGAACTGAGTTGGTATGGGACTGAGGCAAACCCATTGCAGCACAGTAATGACTCTATTAGTCGCACAGCACACTTCTACCGAAGGCTTCCATGGGAAATCTACAACCTTTGTGGTTGATTCACAAAAGACAGAGCCGATGTTAGCAACGGGGACAGTGTGGAGAGAGTGTCTAGCTTCAAGTTTCTGGGCACTCACATTTCGGAGGACCTAACATGGTCCAATAACACTGCTGTGCTGGTCAAGAAGGCACAGCAACGACTGTTCTACCTAAGAACACTGAAAAAATCTGGTCTACCCCAACAGCTGCTGACGACATTCTACCGCTGCACCATAGAGAGCATCCTAACGCATGGCATCCCTGTGTGGTACCTCAGCTGCACGGAGGCAGAAAGGAAAGCTCTTCAGCGGGTAGTCCATAGAGCTCAGAGGACCATCGGAACACAGCTACCAGACTTGGAGGGCATCTACAACACACGATGCCTCAGAAAAGCCACCAGCATCCACAAAGACTCTTCACACCCCTGCAACAGTCTGTTCGAACTCCTTCCATCGGGCAGACGATACAAGGCCTTCTACGTCCGCACCTCCAGACTCAGGAACAGCTTCATCCCCAGGGCCATAGCTGCTATGAACCGGTCCTGCTGAGCCGGATGGTCACATCGCACAGTGATCCGGCACAGATCTACCTGCACTTTATTCTGTCTTAAAACTGTTACAATTTGTTTCGTTGGGTTGCTGTTGTTTAAATTAACTAAATTATTGCATCGTATGGGAGGCGCATTCCCAATCTCGTTGTACCCCTGTACAATGACAATAAAGATATATTGTATTGTATTGTATTGTATCAATGTCCGACACACATTATCGCTTGGGTTCACATTTCAATGTCCAGCAATACCTGAGACAGATCACTATAAATTCATTCACCGATCATGGACTTTTTAAATTGCCCATGACCTGAATGTGGCGCTAACACACTATTCTTGGAACCCAATCCTTCAGTTCTGTTTGATCTCCCAGAAATATCCAGTAACAGTCAAAGATAGCCACAATAGATTGATTGCCTGCACAAAATGATGAACAAAGGTCATGTTTAAGGAGTTATTAAGTTGTTTCTCTGTCTGCATGAAGAAGCGTTGAGTAATTAACCTTTTCTTCAATTACACCACACACTCGATGAATTGCGTTAAAGGTTAATTACAGGCTTACGCTGATGCATTTTAGAGTAGAATAGGTTAGAGCTGTTCTTTGGATTTACATTAAATGTTATCTTTTTGTTACCATTTAATCTGTAAGGCTAAAATGGCACCAGAGCCTGGCAGTTCTTCTTTGCGCGCTGGTTCTTATAGAGGGTCTACTATCATTCAATACAACCATTCCACTCTTCTTAATCTCTATTACTTGTGTATAGCTTGATTGTACTCATGTATAGTCTAATCTGATTTAATTTGATCGGATGCAAACGAAAGCTTTTCACTGTACCTCACTATACACGTGACAATAATAAACTGATACCATTGTAAGGTCCTAAACAGGTCTATCAACGTGCAACATTCTAGTTTTTGTATATTTCGTATAGTTTTCATATATTAGTAATTTATAAAGGAATAGACTCATTTTATTCTCTAATACACAAATTTACAATGGGTTCTCCACAGCGGCAGACGCCTCCCGGCAGGCTGCGGAGAAGCCAAGGCCTGATCCTCGCGGGTCAGAGGCCGTGGTCAACGGAGCCCACGGTCGTCGGAGCCCGTGGCTGGGGTCTGGGTCGACTCCATGGTTTTGCTATGTTTACTTTCAAATAACAACTGCCTAAGTCCGCCCTTTTGACTCATCATCCCCTGACTTTTCACATTCACATTGTTGGCTAATCAGGTCCGCAGTCCTGATGATCCTTCTGATTTCACAGGTACCAATTCCCACGCATGCTTTAAACTAAACACAACTCTGTTTCCTGTGCTTCCTTTTCAACTCAAAATTTATTACAATAATGTGTAACATCTAAAAAAAACGAATTAAAAAATGTTGAGGTATTAATAAAGAATAACAGCGAATAGTCCAGAAAAAAATCTACCAATCTGCATGATGGATTATCAAACTTTTACTATAAATCAGTTGTGATTATTTTTATTTTATGGTGCTCATCACGTGCAATCTATTAACAATGATTTATCTCATCATCTGGCTTTTTAACAATTTATCTATCTTATACCTGCATATCATATATTTTATATCTTATATCTGAAGAAGTGTCCCGAGGCAAAATGTTGCCTATCCATGTTCTCCAGAGATGCGAGCTGTCTTGCTGAGTTACTCCGGCACATTCTGTTCTGTGCAAGACTCGAGCACCTGCAGTTCCTGTGTCTATATTGGTAGGGCCGCACGGGCCTGTTTCCGTGCTGTAATTGTTATATGGTTATATGGTTATATGGTTATATTATACTTGGGTTGTTTTGCAGGCTTGTTGGCAGTGTTGAAGTGTATCACTGATCTACAGAATAAAATACAAATGATTACGGTTTTAGACTGGTTTTAAAGTCTTTAAAAATCAGCTCTTCTTAAGGAAAGATGTTTGTTAAATTATCTTCCTGCACTTTGATAGACTAATTTGCGTTGAAATTTGTCATTGCATTGCCAAAGCAATGTCATTCAGAAAATAGCACATTGCAGTTTATTTGCACCAAATGGATACCCCTGTGATTAAATTAATTTCCATCAATTGGATGAGATCAGGTACGGAAATCACATAAGTTTAGAATGTTTAAAATTGTTAATTTTCACAATTCTTATGCAAAACAGTTAATGTTATATTTGGGACAATGCATGATCAGTACATCATAATTAATAATGTGTTTCATAGATAAAGCGGACAACTGAAGCAATAATGCTTACGGTATCATGACTGAATCTTTATAAATGCACTGCATTGTAAGTCATGACTATAGCCCTGGGGTACCCTCACAGCATTTAAAGCAAAGAAGGCTACCGACCAAGGAAGGGCTCTATGAGCACTCTGATTCCCTCCTGCATCAGTAACACTAAGCTATTGCCCAGCACTTTCCCTTTATTGCTATGGATAAATTAGGGACGCAGAACATCATGATATCAAGCAGGTATCAACCACTTTATAATATTCTATTTTGATTTGGCCATACTAGAAGGTGGACGCAAAATGCTGGAGTAACTCAGCGGGTCAGGCAGCATCTCTGGAGAGAAGGAATGGGTGACTTTTCGGGTCGAGACCCTTCTGTTTGAAGAAGGATCTCGACCTGAAACGAAACAAGATGCTTCCTGTCCCCTGAGTTACTCCAGCGTTTTGTGTCTACCTTCGATTTAAAGCAGCATCTGCAGTTTTTTCCTACACATGTAGAATACTAGATCCATATTCTTCTTGAGGCAGACTGGGTAAATTGCAAATGGTGAAAGGAACAGAGATTTGACAAGGTTGATTGAAACCCTGAATACCCTGGTTCCTTATTGACTACACATAGATACAAATATAAAGATATTTTCCATTAAAAACCCAACATGGCTATCATCTTGACAATGTTTCCCAATGAAGAATTGGATTTGTTATGTAAAGAGCAACAATGGTCTGGCTATGAGGATCAAGTTGGGTTGGGAATAGAGTTTATACCTTACTAAAATTTTCTTGATGATGGATTTCCTTTTACAACTTTCTAGAAATCACGCCAATGAGCTTGAGATACTTGAACCTCTGATTGTCCTTGTCTGATCTTCCAGTCATGCTTGTGCACAAAAGCATGGCAGAGATTTCTTTTAAAATCTGCATGCGGGAATTGCTGGGAGCAAATTTTAAGATGTTCTGTAATTCCACAATATGTTACACAGAAATGCAACACTGTGTTGCCACGAGAACCAAGCCTCCACTCATACTTGTTTACTTAAGTGGTGTAATATTTTTCATTTTGCTTTATTATTTCATAGTGGCTAATGTCTGCAAAGGAATGTTTAATTTCTATTTCAGTAAATTTGCAGTGCAAAGTTTTAGGCGTGTTATTAATTTATCATACATCTTCTGTACCACGAGATGAAAGATATGTAAGTTATTTTGTTATGATTAACACTGAGATATTGTGGAAAATTTGCAAATGGAAGGAAAAATGAAAAGTGCAATTATGTCTTCCACAGCACCAGCTTTCACATTCAATTTCCTTTTAGTAATGTGTGGTACACAAAAGGAGACTGTCATATATTTAATCTACCAACATAGCTCTTGTTTATACTAATAACATACTGGCACTATGCTCACCAATGACTTTGGCCAAGGCCATGCCATTTTCTTCAAGAGGTCTCTTTCGTTGCCTCCATTGTTTTCTTTATTTCTTGTATAATCCTTGCAATTTTCACTCATACCTTCCTCCCAATTTTATGCTGCATTTTTCCTTTGAGGATTTTTCTCTGACCCTCAATCCTTGCTTTTGAATTATCATTCTTTCCTTCAATTTTTCCCATTTTCATCCTTTATTATCATATGTTTCCATTCCGATTCATGATTTGTACATGGAACTCCCTTAATTATAGGACACTGAAATCCTAACAAACTTGAGAAATGTTGTGTTTAGTTGAATCCGAGACTTTGTAAGCTTCAAAATGGCAGTTGCACAGCCCAGATGTGAGGTATGTATGTGCAGTTCTGAATGGATGTGCAGGGAGAAGCCTTTCATTCAGAATTCGCACCAAGTGTCTAGAACCCCTGCTGATACCAATAACTCTATACATTTTGGAAAGATAACTCCATTGTAACCAAAACATAAAAATGCCTGAGGAAATCAGCGGCTCAGGCACAATTTGTGGAGGGAATGGACAGGGGGACCTTTAGGATCGGGATTCTTCTTCGGATTGATTATTGACCATTGTAACTGTTGTGAAGCCCAAATCACTTTGAGGTCTTGCTTTGCTGCCCCAAAGCAGTTTAGGAAGAAAGCAGTGTCAGATGGAACCGCTGGTGAGGTGTGTGAAACAGTCCTTGCGGGGGCTGTGAACAGGAGCTGCGGTCTGGAGTATGCTGAAGGGAAATGAGTATCATTTCAAATATACCATTCGGTAAAAACTACAGGCATTTTTAAGCAGCTTTCAATGATCATTTAAGAGTGATTGGGTTACCCATGCAATATCAATTTAGATTGGTGGAGAATCATAGTCGTACAGCACGGAAACAGGCCCTTTAGCTCAATTCATCCATACCGATCTAAACTTGTCCCATTTACCTGCATTTGGCCCGTATCTCTCTACATTTTTCCGATCCATGTACCTGTAAAATTGTAATTTAAATGTTGTTATTGGACCTGCCTCGATTACCTTATCTGACAGCTCATTCCATATACTCACCACTCCCAGAGTGAAAAGGTTGCCCCTCAGGCACCTTTTAATACTTACCCTTCCCACCCTAAACCTATATCCTCTGGTTCCCTGCCCCCTGGGTGTATTCACCTTATTAATTCCTCTCATGATGTTGTAAACCTCGAAGAACTTAGTCTCCTGCACTCCAAGGAATTATGTCCGAGTTTGCCCAATCTCCCGATTTCTCAGGATCTCAAATCATGGCAACATCACCGTAAATTTTCTCTGCACTCTTTCCAGTCAAATGACATTCTTCCTTTTGCAGGGTGACCAAAACTCAGCACATTATTCCAAATGCAGCCTCACCAACATCTTGTACAATTGTAACATAATGTCCTAACTTCTTTACTCAATACCCCTACTGATGAAGGCTAACGTACAAAAAGCCTTCTTTACTACCCTATCTACCTGTGACACCACTTTCAGAGAATTGTGGTTCACCACTTTGTATGTCAAAAGATATCAAAGCATTGTGTAGTCTATTGTGCTTTCTACCTGTGCCCGAAAGTAGGCTGAATCTCCAACCACCACCGCCACCCCTATTTTAGTCAAGATCCCATTCAAGATGACAAGCTAGAACACCAGTGCAAATAGTGCCATTTTAAGTGTGGCCCATCCAATTCACTCCAGACACTAAGAGCTAAGATTGTTCCTTGTGTATTTTGCTCCCTACATCACAGCTTCTCAGCAAAATAAAAGCAATTTAACTTTGTAATGGCAGGTTAACCAATGATTCGGTTTAACAGTATTTATTTACTTTAACTCAAAACCCCAACTTAGACTGGACACTCATTTTATACAGAACGAATTAAAAAAGATTCACATTTACATCATGTATTTAAAATTATAGTGGGTTCATATGGTTGTAATTACCCACAAAGCTGAGGGTAATTTTTAAAAAAACCTAAAGGTTCTTTGGTTGTGTTCACTTTCTATTCTAATTTTAAATGCCCAGGGCTTAAAAAAAAAGTAACATGCAAATTTGTTGACCACAACCTTTGAATCAAGATTTGTAAACCTAAATGTAAAAATCTCTCTGACATTTGAATAAATGTCTCTTTGTTTATTGTGTCTGCAAATATATATATTTCTGCATTTCCTTGTATATTCCTGCATTTGAGTGGATATCTATCTGTCCAGTATTGGTAACTCAAGACTTAATTGCATAATGCTGGTTGATCAGAATCTTTTTTTTTTACAATTATGCCAGAGACTTGGAGCATATTGTCATGGTCATTTTTGTGACACCCTGGTATTCCCTGTGGAGCACCAAGCTAGGCCGCTGGACTTCATCAACGGGGGAACATTTTGCCGCCTACCTACAATAATGCATCAAAATTTTCCCTAATTACCCCTTGATAAGGAGATATAAGAAAATGACTGCAGATGCTGGTACAAATCGAAGGTGTTTATTCACAAAATGCTGGAGTAACTTAGCAGGTCAGGCAGCATCTCAGGAGAGAAGGAATGGGTGACGTTTCGGGTCGAGACCCTTTTTCAGTCTCGACCCGAAACGTCACCCATTCCTTGATAAGGAGAACTTATCTCACAATCCCATGAGTCCAAGGCACTAGTCGCCGTATTAACCTCCAACCCATTACATTTTATGAAAACACAAGAAACTGCTGATTAAACTCATTAATTTGCAGTTATGGTAACAATGCAAGCACAGTACAACTATGATCCAATGATAAATCAGATGATAACAACCCATCAGCCTTAAAATAATAGTTACCTTTGCGGCTGGTGTCACATTCTAATATATAACAGCTACGTTCTTTACTGTTACTCCCTTGGGAATAAAATCAGGAAACATTTTCTGACGGATATCCCACCCTCTCCTCTAAAATGTGGAGCCAAGAAGAATTCGAAATGAAAAGTGAGACTGATAGAATTTGTCTGGTAAATGTATCCAGGGTTTGTACAGACGGTAAGGCAGAGGTTAGTGATAATCCATTTTCAATTCAGAGATTCAAATTAGAACAATATGTAAGTCTTAATGGTCTTTCCCTGTCGCTAATGCCCTCGTATTCCCATACACTCCCATAAACTCCTGAAGCCACATACATTTCTTCACAGTTAAACATGCTGCCTATTGTTGAGTCATATGCAGATTTTGATGTTGTGCCTTATATCCGAGCCCAGGTTATTTACATATATTAAGAGCAACAGTCCCAACACTGACCACTCAGGTACATTTGGGGCAGCACGGTGGCGCAGCAGTAGAGTTGCTGCATTACAGTGCCAGAGACCCAGGTTCAATCCTGACAATGGGTACTGTCAGTACAGAGTTTGTACGTTCTCCCTGTGAATGTGTGGGTTTTCTCTGGGTGCTTCGGTTTCCTCCCACACTCCAAAGAGGTTCTGGTTTGTAGATTAATTGGCTTCGGTAAAAATTGTAAATTGTCGTTAGTGTTAATGTACGGGGGATTGCTGGTCGGCGCAGACTCGGTGGGCCGAAGGGCCTGTTTCCGCACTGTATGTCCAGACTAAACTAAAATTAAATATTGCTATTATGTCACTCCAATCTTGGTCAATCTCAGCTCAGTTTCAAGTAGTTGTAGGGGTCACTGCAGAAGAACAATCTCCAAACTAAGGGATATTATTGAGACTCAAGGAGCTGCAGATGTTGGAATCTTGGGTAAAACCCAAAGTGCTGGAGGAACTCAGTGGGCCAGACAACATCTGTGGAGGAAATGGACAGATGACGTATCGGGTCGAGACCCTTCTTCAGACTGAAGAGAGGAGTCTAGGGGAGAGAAAGCTGGAAAAGTGAGATGGAGGAAGGACAAAGCCTGGCAAGTGATAGGTGGGGACAGGTAAGGCGGGCGGGGGAGAGGGGGGGTGGGCGGGGGGGGGAAGGATTGCTTGGCAGATGGGTGGTGTAAGTGACAAAGGCTCTTAGAAATAGAGGCACATCATTAGGCATCCCTGATATTGATTTTTGGCAACCAAAATTTAATTTTTCAACGGTAATATCATACATGTCAAGGTATTTATTTTCCAGTAATGCAATAAGGAATTGAAAATGTTGTAAGTACCCGCTTTGTGTAAAGCTAAATGCAAGCTCAAGGAACATTTCCTCAATTTTGATCTTTGGGTATTTTAATGTTATTTCTAATCGTGTTGTAAAATGAAATCTGATTATTAGAGTGGTATTTGTTAATGTTTCATCAATTCTGGCATCATTACCAATTCCTTTCCTCTATCTGTAACAGTGTCTTCTAGGTTTGGATCATGACTTGCCTAACAAACTGATCAAGAGGCTTCATCTCGCCACATGTCAGGCTTTCAGCTCAATCTGACTCCCAGCTTTGTACACAATATAAATGGCATTTATTCACAAGCGTAATAAACTTACAATCGGAGGAGGCGTCCTTCTTATGTCCGGAGCCATTTGTTTTGCCTGGTGGAGTAATAAAGAACCACATCCTACAATAAGTCCAGAAACGTCACTCAATGAACACGCGGAGACTTACATCCAACCATCCACCTTGTGCCTGTTCCTGAGATTAATCAGTGTCCTATTATGCTTGATTGGAGGATTCTTGCTGTTTTCTGGTCTCCTGTTGTCTGGAAAGTGGAACAGGCAAATGTCCAGGGGAGACACACGGATCAATAGACCTACCTCGTTTGATCACACAATGGAATGGAGAGCCATGTATGTGCACAGGTAGGGCAAAACAGCAGATTGATCCGATTTCAGAAAGAAAAAAATCCAATAAGTTGATTCCCATTATTTGTGAGGCAGTTTTTTTTTTAAACAGAGTCAAAACTGATTAGAAATAAGCAATAATAAATGCTAGCCTTGACATTGGCAGCAGAAAATGAACACTTAATAAATCAGTAAAAATCACCCTCAAAGAAATACACAAAAATTGCTACTAAAATGCTTCTTTAGGATATAATGATGATATCTACAGTAATTGCTCAAGTAATAAAATAATTAATATAATACTTAATAAAATAGAAAACTTATTTTATTGCTTCACTTTCTGAAGTGTCTAATCGAATAGATACCTCAGAAAGTGAAGAAAATCCATCAGTCTTTCATGAATAGCAGAGACGTTGTGATAAATATGCACAAGAACAATAGTCTACAAGCCCCAATAAGTTTTCTGAGCTGGGAATAGTCAGCTGTCATAGTAATAGATAAAATGCTCACTTTATCTGTTTGGATCAGAGCTTTCAATTAATTATTTGGCCACGTGCAGCTTTTGCTGGAAGTTGCTGGTAGCTTCAGTGATAAGTATTCCAAGACCTATATTTTGAAGAAGTGTCCAAGAAAGTCATTGAGGGTGGTAGATGTAGTCTATATGGATTTCAGCAAGGCCTTTAATAAGGTTCCACATGGTAGGCTGCTCTGGAAGGTTAGTTTATTTGGGATGCAGGGAGAACTAGCTTATTGGATCTAGACACAAGGAGCTGCAGATGTTGGTTTACAAAAAAAAGACACAAAGTGCTGGAGTAACTCAGCAGGTCAGGCAGCATCCTCTGGAGGACATGAATAGGTGATGTTTTGGGTCGGGACCCTTCTTTAGACTGATTGTAGTAGGAGTAAGAAAGCTGGAAGAGAAGTAGGGGAAGGACAAAGCAAGGCAAGTGATAGGTGGATACAGGTGAGCGGGTTCCCCATACTTGATCTCTCTGCCTCCATCACAGGTAACATACAGTGGACTGACATCCATTTCAAAGACATTGACTTCCACAGTTATCTGGTCTACACCTCCTTCCACCTTGCCTCTTGCAAAGACAACATCCCTCATCTCTATCCACTTTGGAGAGGGGCAGGGGCTTTGTCCTGCCCGCAACTCCCCTCTGCCTTTCTGTCCCATACTCCAATCAGTCTGAAGAAGGGTCCTGGCCCAAAACATTGCTTACTCTTGTCCTTCAGCGATGCTGCCTGAACCACTGAGTTACTCCAGCATTTTTGTGTCTTTCTATAGTTAGTAAGGTTGCAGATGATACTAAAATTGGTGGTATCGCAAACGGTGAAGACGGTTATCAAGAATAATAGCGACATCTTGATTAGTACTGTACGTGGGCCGAGGAATGGCAAATAGAATTTAATTCAAGTAAGTACAAGATGTCGCATTTTGAGAAGTTAAACCAGGGTATAACTTTCACAATGAATGGTAGGGACTTGGGATGCTGTAAAACAGTGGGACTGAGGAATACAAAGTTCCCTTAAAGTGGTGTCACAGATAGACAGGGTAGTAAGGAAGACTTCTGACTTTCAAGATATTGAGTACAGAAGTTGGGATGTTATGTTGCAATTTTACAATACGTTGGTGGGGCTGCACTTGGAGCATTGCGTTTAGCTTTGGTCTCATTGCTTTCAGAAATATGCCATGAAGCTGGAAATGATTTATCAGGATTTTGCCAGGACATGAGGGACTTTACTCTTTAGAACATAGTAGCTGAGCATTAGAAAATCATGAGGGGCATAGATATGGTGCAAGTACAGTCTTTTTTTTGCCAAAGTTGGATGATCAAGAACTAGAGGCAATAGATTTATAGCGTAGGTTTACTAGGTTAATTCCCGGAATGGCGGGACTATCATATGTTGAAAGACTGGAGCGACTAGGCTTGTATACACTGGAATTTAGAAGGATGAGAGGAGATCTTATCGAAACGTATAAGATTATTAAGGGGTTGGACACGTGAGAGGCAGGAAACATGTTCCCAATGTTGGGGGAGTCCAGAACAAGAGGCCACAGTTTAAGAATAAGGGGTAGGCCATTTAGAACTGAGATGAGGAAAAACTTTTTCAGTCAGAGAGTTGTGAATCTGTGGAATTCTCTGCCTCAGAAGGCAGTGGAAGCCAATTCTCTGAATGCATTCAAGAGAGAGCTGGATAGAGCTCTTAAGGATAGCGGAGTCAGGGGGTATGGGGAGAAGGCAGGAACGGGGTACTGATTGAGAATGATCAGCCATGATCACATTGAATGGCGGTGCTGGCTCGAAGGGCCGAATGGCCTCCTCCTGCACCTATTGTCTATTGTCTATTGTCTATTTAAGGTGAGAGGGGAAAGATTTAATGGTGACCTGAGGGGCAAATGTTTTGCACAGGAGGTGGAACGAACAATTGAAGAAGTGGTTGAGGCAGGTACAATAAAACTTACCACAATTAAATAGCAAAACACTGTATGCATACAATTTATCCAATATTTAAACCCCCATTATGGTTATGCACCCACATATACAGACCGAGGCTGTATATGTATATGTATCTCACAGTCTGAAGAAGGGTCTCGACCCAAAACGTCACCTATTCCTGCTCTCCAGAGATGAATTGCTCCAGCATTTTGTGTCTATCTTCGATGTAAACCATCATCTGCAGTTCTTTCCTACACCCACAAATTCACGCTGTCTATATCTGTATAAAGTAACTCTAACAGTCAATTTATTTTAACTACAATATTCCCAGGTTATTAATATAAAGACCAATAAAACTATTTACGCACTTAAATCATTATTCCATTAAACTACCAATAAACACGATGTATCCCAAAGCAAAATCTCAATTTTCGTCACAAACATTTTTTGTTCTTTCTTTTCTAGAGCTTCTTTGTACAATCAGGCACTCAACTCCAGATCAGTGATGGTGATGCCATCTGACAATCTTCTGATTCCTGTTGCTCCCAAAAACCGAGATCTTCCTCCATCGTATGAAATGGTATCAGACATCAGCAGGGTTCAGCTTCTACCCTGTACGCGCACCCTATCTGACAGTGCACTTCCACAGAGGGAGCCAACTCAGACTGTGCAGGAGGAACATTGGTCAGGCTCTCGAACATCAGACGCCAACATCACCCCTCCGCCCAGTTACAACAATCTCGATTTACATGTTTGATGATGCCTGGAAGGGCAAAATTCTCAGTGACCTTAAATAAACCATTTCAAGGTTTTCGTAGAGTACTCTTTTCACTTGGACATTCAGTAAGGATTTTTTTTTTTTCCTAAGTTAGCCATTTATAATTCCAGTTTCAGATCATAATTAAAAAAGGCACAAAATGGTGGCATAACAGCATCTCTGGAAGACATAGGTAGACGACGTTTCAGGTCGGGTCTTTCTTCAGACTCTTCAGTGTCATAATTGTCTTTTCTTTACAGTTAAAGCTGAAATATTACTTAGGGTAGACACATTAGGGCGGTCACGGTGGCACAATGGTAGAGTTGCTGCCTTACAGCGCTTGCAGCGCCAGAGACCCGGGTTCGATCCTGATTACAGGTGCTGTCTGTACCTGAGTTTGTACGTTCCCCCCGTGACCTGCATGGGTTTTCTCCGAGATCTTCGGTTTCCTCCCACAGGCCGAAGGGCCTGTTTTCTGCGCTTCATTTTTAATATAAAATTAAAATGCTAGAGTGACTCAGCAGATCAGGCAGCATCTCTGGAGAAAAGGAATGTGTCGTTTTGGTTCAAGACCCTCTTCAGACCTGAAACGTCACGTATTCCTTTTCTTCAGAGATGGGGAGAAGGCAGGCACAGGTTACTGATTGTGGATGATCTGCCATGATCACAATGAATGGCGGTGCTGGCTCGAAGAGCCTAATGGCCTCCTCCTGCACCTATTTTCTATGTTTCTACGTTTCTATGCTGCCTGAACTGCTGAGTTACTCCAACATTTTTTCGCCTATCTTCAGGGTAAACCAGCATCTGCAGTTCCTTCCTACACATATTATTTAGGGGGTTTGTTCTTCACAATGTTTCACTGCCATTGGTAACACTAACATAACTTGGGTATCTTGTTAGAAGTAGGTATTATGCCAAGTGGTCAGAACATAGCTAATTGAATTCATATGATGTGCAGTGAAGTAGCATTTATTTTTTACAGAAGTCTTATGTACCTTTTGCTGTTTTAACAGCTCATTGTGAGAAAATGTAATTATTATTTTTCTTACAATAGTTTAACCTGACCTCAATGGATTACTCCTTAGTTCATGATGAACACAGTCAGGAATGGCAAAATGACCAGTCAGCAGCTTGAAGCTCCACAATGCTCGTACTTATACAATCCAGCATCACGCCCACAACTGCCTGTTTCCCAGTAAGAAGCTTGGCTGAATGACTCCTAATGAGTTCTCTTCTGGTGGTTGACTTGGCAGATTATTTGAAACATTCAACTGTCCCACTAAATGGATGTCTCGCGATTACCATGACTCTATTTTCTGAGGTAATCTTGACATTACCTTATCCATCAAACTTCAACTATTCTCTTTAGAATGTGAAAATGAAGTTGTGCTATATTCTTGATGGCATGATGACTAAAATAAAATAAGATAATATGATCAGGTAACAGTGAACGCTTCATTTAAATATCTTTTATTTCCCTCTTCCAAAGTACTTGTGTATTTTACACATTGTACATGATTTCACATGTATTTATATTATGCCTAACAGTCGGTGTGTATACACAGCAGTTCAACAATGAAAGGAACTGAAATTTTGGAAATTTTGGTGGTTATAAGAAAACAAATATATTAACCATGAGGAGTCCACTAAGAGTAAATTATTTCCTTGAATAGTGGGACTCAGCCATGATCATATTGAATGGCAGTGCTGGCTCAAAGGGCCGAATGGCACCTATTTGCACCTATTTTCTATGTTTCTATGATTAAGAAGTAGGGGCACATATCTAAAGTAATTGGCTCAAGTATTCACTTGGTGAGTCAGAAATCCTAAGATTTAAGCAAACCTTAGAGGAGCATACAACTGTGCACAACAAGAGCTGTGACCAGCAGAGATACAAACCGAAAGCTGGAAGGCTGGGAGTTCTTTATCTATGGGCTGAAGGGCATCATTAGGTCCCACAGGTTTTCTATAATTCTATGAACAATTTTAAAAGCAATTCTTCAACTGCTGGAAATCACCTAAGACTTTCTAAGGATCTCAGGGAAAGGTCTCAGTGGTGTAATGTATTAGACAATAGACAATAGACAATAGACAATAGGTGCAGGAGTAGGCCATTCGGCCCTTCGAGCCAGCACCGCCATTCAATGTGATCATGGCTGATCATTCTCAATCAGTACCCCGTTCCTGCCTTCTCCCCATACCCCCTGATTCCGCTATCCTTAAGAGCTCTATCTAGCTCTCGCTTGAATGTATTCAGAGAATTGGCCTCCACTGCCCTCTGAGGCAGAGAATTCCACAGATTCACAACTCTCTGACTAAAAAAGTTTTTCCTCATCTCTGTTCTAAATGGCCTACCCCTTATTCTTAAACTGTGGCCCCTGGTTCTGGACTCCCCCAACATTGGGAACATGTTTCCTGCCTCTAACATGTCCAACCCCTTAATAATCTTATACGTTTAGATAAGATCCCCTCTCTTCCTTCTAAATTCCAGTGTATACAAACCTAGTCGCTCCAGTCTTTCAACATATGACAGTCCCGCCATTCCGGGAATTAACCTAGTAAACCTACGCTGCACGCCCTCAATATTAGATTCCTAGCGCAAGAACCCCACAAAATCTGTCCAACCGTGTCAGATATATTGATAGATTGGTTGAAAGATGCAGCATGGATACAGGTCCTTCCGCCCATCGAGTCCATGCTGACCATCGATCACCCGTTCAAATTAGTTCTATGTTATCCCAATTTCTCCTTACACACTATGCAATAAGGGCCATTTACAGAGGCCAATTCACGTACAAACCTGCACATCTCTGGGATGTGGGCGGAAACCAGAGCAACCCGGAGAAAGCCCATGTGCTCAGAGGGAGAACAAGGAGAGTTAGATTTAGCTCTTAGGGCTAAAGGAATCAAGGGATATGGGGAAAGAGCAGGAACGGGGTACTGATTTTAGATGATCACCCATGATCATATTGAATGGCGGTGCTGGCTCGAAGGGCCGAATGGCCTACTCTTGCACCTATTTTTCTATGTTTCTATGCAAATTCCACACACAACACCCAAGGTCAGGATCGAACCGAGGTCTCTGGTGCCGTGAGGCAGCAGTTCTACCAGCTGTGCCATTGAGCTACCTACTATTGTTTGAGGGACGTATGAGAAAACCACAGCATCCAGGGGGAAAGCAGAGAATCCAGGGGGAAACTACTACTGTCACGGGAAGAACAAGCAAACTCCACACAGCCAGCACCAGAGGTCAGGTTTTTAACCTGGTACTATGAGGTACTCTGGTACTATGAGGCCGTGGCTCTACCACTGCACAACTATGTTTTATTGAGTCTTCTGCCTCTCCAACAATTGAAGGGTTTGGCAGAGGTTATCAATAGACAGATACATTCTGCAAACTGTGTCTCAAGTATTTAACATTTTGTATTTATGATCTGTCTTTTCCACATATTGCATAATATTTCAAATAACTAATAATAATTTGCAACAGCAATTATCCAAGTCAATCATTGATATGAGCCTACTCTTCTGTGCCTTGTTTAGATTTCCTCTGTGGTTAGAGACCAGAGTATTATAAAAATTCAATATTATAAAAAGTGCATGGAAGTGGTGCAATAATATTGCAAGAATGAATCAGGATCTATGCAGCTGTAGGTGTATATTATTTGTACTTGTACCACATCACTTAATATTACACGACATTCTGTATAGTAAACACATTTCATCACTGGGCAGCATAGAGTCTGGCATCTGAATATAAATATGAGTTAAACCACAGATTTCAGTCTTTTGGTGCAACAGGAAATGACAACAAGACACAACAATATAAACGTATAAGATTATTAAGGGGTTGGACACGTTAGAGGCAGGAAACATGTTCCCAATGTTGGAGGAGTCCAGAACAAGAGGCCACAGTTTAAGAATAAGGGGTAGGCCATTTAGAACTGAGATGAGGAAAAACTTTTTCAGTCAGAGAGTTGTGAATCTGTGGAATTCTCTGCCTCAGAATGCAGTGGAGGCCAATTCTATGAATGCATTCAAGAGAGACCTAGATAGAGCTCTTAAGGATAGCGGAGTCAGGGGGTATGGGGAGAAGGCAGGAACGGGGTACCGATTGAGAATGATCAGCCATGATCATATTGAATGGCGGTGCTGGCTCGAAGGGCCGAATGGCCTCCTCCTGCACCTATTGTCTATTGTCCATTGTCTAATATGCTGCAAGTGATCTTTCAGCTGGGATAGATTTAAAGAACTTGCATGGAAATTATGTTTATAACTATTTTGATCACTTTAATATTAATCACATGGCATCTACAGTTGGGTGGGGGGTTGCCGCTACCAGCACCACCATATCATCGCCTATCCCACACCACTGTCTTTGAAAAGAAGTTGTAGAAATAGTATATAATATTTGGTTGTTTACTGGAGCAGACAACTTTTAACCATTGTGAAAAATGCAGCAGTTTAGGAGCAAAATGGAAAGGAGATGTGGAGTTGTTTGGCTGGCACCAGTGTAATAAATTACCCGTTACTTGGAAAACCAACTCCACATGGCCTTTCCATTTTGCTCCGACAGAAGTTATAAACAATTCTAAACATTTGATGCTGAAGTAATTTCATAAAATGAAAAAAACTTGACACAATAGCTTAATCAGTGCATACATAAAATTAACATAGTTTTAACTACAGACAATGTTCATGGGAAAAACACTAACCATAGCAAATTTTAAAGAAAATTCTGCCAAAATATATATGTTTAGTTTGGTTAAACCTGAACTGGCCATTTATCAGTTCCAACATGGATAAAGTAAAATACAAAATTTATGATTAACTCAACTATGTAACTCAGTAGGAAATTTTAATCATTTGTGGTTTGAACTAATAGGAATGATAGTCGTGAAATAAATAGGTAAATGTGCACCCAAGGGCAAAAAGAGGAGAGCGAGGTCAAAAATGTTAAGTGTTCCAATAGTTTTCATGGTTGCAATAATGAAAGGGGCAGTTACAAAATATGCAACACAAACCTGGCTGTGTAGCCAACAGCAATGGAAATCATTCAAAGCACCGGAGGGCTAGGGAATGTATAAGTCTGCATTCTTACTACAGCCCGTTAATAAAATGCTGGTAATGCTTTACAAATGCTGTTTGACCCACTGAGCATTTTGAGCATTTTCTGTTTTAACCTGGATTTCTGTTTTTGATTTTCACCAAAGGCTGACTTGCCCTCATTTTCAGTTGAGTCTATGGTCTGTGTTGTACAGTTGCTCTTCTGACATTCAGATGAAAATGAGGGTGGAATCAGTGCATAAAGAAACCCTAAAAAAATTACTATTCTTTGCTGATTCCACCACAGCAATTACGCCTTAAACCAGTGATACAAAAGGTCACTCACAGAGCATGTGGCAAACTGATTCAGATAATAGTCGGTGTACTCTAAGTTAAGTGTTTACCATAACACTAGGCAATTTACCGCTGTGTAGAAGCCTCACAGGTGCAATCTGGGCTAGCATTTGGTACAATTTTGAAAACCCTCCTTTTGAACCACATGCATGTAATCTCTGAGATGGAACCATCCCAGTGCCTTAAACACTTCTAAACTACCTCAATTAAAGCTGCAGGGCTTATGTTTGGTGCATACAAACAATAATTTTACAGAAGATTGTCAGAGGTCTTCAATAGACTGTATTTATGGTTGCATCTCACTGTTGAAAAAGAGAAAAAATAAGAGGATCATTCTATACATGCATTAAATTACCATCTTGAAGCAAAGGTGCGCCAGAAGGAAAGAATTATTCATAATGCAGCTACTTGCAAAACCCAGCTAATCAAACAGAAACTAAAGAGATGGTGTAAAATATCAGTCCAAAGAAGCGACCCGATTCAAATAGTCATCTGCCATTCAAATCCACAGATGCTGCCTAACCCACTGAGTTCCTCTGCACATTGTGTTTTGTGCAATATGTCATATAAGTTGGCAGTGCAATGTTGCAAAACATTTAGTGATTAGTAAGTTTGCTGTTGACACTGAAGTGGGTGGTATCATACTGTAGATAGTGAAGATGGTTATCAAAAATTACAGCTGGCACTTGATCAGCTAGGCAAGTGGACTGAGAAATGGCTTGTTACAGTTGTAAAACACATTGGTGAGGCCGCATTTGGAGTATTGCGTTCAGTTTTGATCACCTTCCTTTCGGAAGGATGTCATTAAGCTGGAAAGAGTAAAGAGAATATTTACAAGTTTTTCCTCATCTCTGTTCTAAATGGCCTACCCCTTATTCTTAAACTGTGGCCCCTGGTTCTGGACTCCCCCAACATTGGGAACATGTTTCCTGCCTCTAACATGTCCAACCCCTTAATAATCTTATACGTTTAGATATGATCCCCTCTCATCCTTCTAAATTCCAGTGTATACAAACCTAGTCGCTCCAGTCTTTCAACATATGACAGTCCCGCCATTCCGGGAGTTAACCTAGTAGACCTACGCTGCACGCCCTCAATATTAGATTCCTAGGGCAGGGCAAGAACCCCACAAAATCTGTCCAACCATGTCAGATATATTGATAGATTGGTTGAAAGATGCAGCATGGATACAGGTCTTTCCGCCCATCGAGTCCATGCTGACCATCGATCACGCGTTCAAATAAGTTCTATGTTATCCCAATTTCTCCTTACACACTATGCAATAAGGGCCATTTACAGAGGCCAATTCACATACAAACCTGCACATCTCTGGGATGTGGGCGGAAACCAGAGCAACCCGGAGAAAGCCCATGTGGTCAGAGGGAGAACAAGGAGAGTTAGATTTAGCTCTTAGGGCTAAAGGAATCAAGGGATATGGGGAAAGAGCAGGAACGGGGTACTGATTTTAGATGATCACCCATGATCATATTGAATGGCGGTGCTGGCTCGAAGGGCCGGATGGCCTACTCTTGCACCTATTTTTCTATGTTTCTATGCAAATTCCACACACAACACCCAAGGTCAGGATCGAACCGAGGTCTCTGGTGCCGTGAGGCAGCAGTTCTACCAGCTGCGCCATTGAGCTACCTACTATTGTTTGAGGGACGTATGAGAAAACCACAGCATCCAGGGGGAAAGCAGAGAATCCAGGGGGAAACTACTACACTCACGGGAAGAACAAGCAAACTCCACACAGCCAGCACCAGAGGTCAGGTTTTTAACCTGGTACTATGAGGTACTCTGGTACTATGAGGCCGTGGCTCTACCACTGCACAACTATGTTTTATTGAGTCTTCTGCCGCTCCAACGATTGAAGGGTTTGGCAGAGGTTATCAATAGACAGATACATTCTGCAAACTGTGTCTCAAGTATTTAACATTTTGCATTTATGATCTGTCTTTTCCACATATTGCATAATATTTCAAATAACTAATAATAATTTGCAACAGCAATTATCCAAGTCAATCATTGATATGAGCCTACTCTTCTGTGCCTTGTTTAGATTTCCTCTGTGGTTAGAAACCAGAGTATTATAAAAATTCAATATTATAAAAATTGCATGGAAGTGGTGCAATAATATTGCAAGAATGAATCAGGATCTATGCAGCTGTAGGTGTATGTTATTTGTACTTGTACCACATCACTTAATATTACACGACATTCTGTATAGTAAACACATTTCATCACTGGGCAGCATAGAGTCTGGCATCTGAATATAAATATGAGTTAAACCACAGATTTCAGTCTTTTGGTGCAACAGGAAATGACAAGACACAACAATATAAACGTATAAGATTATTAAGGGGTTGGACACGTTAGAGGCAGGAAACATGTTCCCAATGTTGGGGGAGTCCAGAACAAGAGGCCACAGTTTAAGAATAAGGGGTAGGCAATTTAGAACTGAGATGAGGAAAAACTTTTTCAGTCAGAGTTGTGAATCTGTGGAATTCTCTGCCTCAGAATGCAGTGGAGGCCAATTCTATGAATGCATTCAAGAGAGAGCTAGATAGAGCTCTTAAGGATAGCGGAGTCAGGGGGTATGGGGAGAAGGCAGGAACGGGGTACCGATTGAGAATGATCAGCCATGATCATATTGAATGGCGGTGCTGGCTCGAACGGCCGAATGACCTCCTCCTGCACCTATTGTCTATTGTCTAATATGCTGCAAGTGATCTTTCAGCTGGGATAGATTTAAAGAACTTGCATGGAAATTATGTTTATAACTATTTTGATCACTTTAATATTAATCACATGGCATCTACAGTTGGGTGGGGGGTTGCCGCTACCAGCACCACCATATCATCGCCTATCCCACACCACTGTCTTTGAAAAGAAGTTGTAGAAATACTATATAATATTTGGTTGTTTACTGGAGTAGACAACTTTTAACCAGTGTGAAAAATGCAGCAGTGTAGGAGCAAAATGGAAAGGAGATGTGGAGTTGTTTGGCTGGCACCAGTGTAATAAATCACCCGTTACTTGGAAAACCAACTCCACATGGCCTTTCCATTTTGCTCCGACAGAAGTTATAAACAATTCTAAACATTTGATGCTGAAGTAATTTCATAAAATGAAAAAAACTTGACACAATAGCTTAATCAGTGCATACATAAAATTATCATAGTTTTATCTACAGACAATGTTCATGGGAAAAACACTAACCATAGCAAATTTTAAAGAAAATTCTGCCAAAATATATATGTTTAGTTTGGTTAAACCTGAACTGGCCATTTATCAGTTCCAACATGGATAAAGTAAAATACAAAATTTATGATTAACTCAACTATGTATCTCAGTAGGAAATTTTAATCATCTGTGGTTTGAACGAATAGGAATGATAGTCGTGAAATAAATAGGTAAATGTGTACCCAAGGGCAAAAAGAGGAGAGCGAGGTCAAAAATGTTAAGTGTTCCAATAGTTTTCATGGTTGCAATAATGAAAGGGGCAGTTACAAAATATGCAACACAAACCTGGCTGTGTAGCCAACAGCAATGGAAATCATTCAAAGCACCGGAGGGCTAGGGAATGTATACGTCTGCATTCTTACTACAGCCCGTTAATGAAATGCTGGGAATGCTTTACAAATGCTGTTTGACCCACTGAGCATTTTGAGCATTTTCTGTTTTAACCTGGATTTCTGTTTTTGATTTTCAACAAAGGCTGACTTGCCCTCATTTTCAGTTGAGTCTATGGTCTGTGTTGTACAGTTGCTCTTCTGACATTCAGATGAAAATGAGGGTGGAATCAGTGCATAAAGAAACCCTAAAAAAATTACTATTCTTTGCTGATTCCACCACAGCAATTACGCCTTAAACCAGTGATACAAAAGGTCCCTCACAGAGCATGTGGCAAACTGATTCAGATAATAGTCGGTGTACTCTAAGTTAAGTGTTTACCATAACACTAGGCAATTTACCGCTGTGTAGAAGCCTCACAGGTGCAATCTGGGCTAGCATTTGGTACAATTTTGAAAACCCTCCTTTTGAACCACATGCATGTAATCTCTGAGATGGAACCATCCCAGTGCCTTAAACACTTCTAAACTACCTCAATTAAAGCTGCAGGGCTTATGTTTGGTGCATACAAACAATAATTTTACAGAAGATTGTCAGAGGTCTTCAATAGACTGTATTTATGGTTGCATCTCACTGTTGAAAAAGAGAAAAAATAAGAGGATTGTAGCGACCATAGAGAATGGTCCAGGTCGTCGAACCCTCGGATTGGCCAGCGAGGTCACGTGGGAACACGACCATGAGGATTGGTCCAGCAAACGACATCGCTGATTGGCCAGCGATGTCAGGTGCGCGTTTGGCGCCCGATTTAGCCAGTTCGGCGAAGTCTTCAAGGAAGACAGTAAGTTTATATTGGTTGTCCTGTAACTTGTTGTTTTGATTCTGTATTCGTGTATTGCGGCTGCAATAAACTTCGTCTACAACTAGCAAGTTTCGGACTCGCCATATTGGTGACCCCGAACGTGATCTGGACGATCACCAACTGAGCAGGAACCCGACGCCTCGTTGACGATGACCGAGCAGGGCACACCGGAGTCAAGCGCGGCAGGCGTTCATCTTCCGTTATTTTGGACGTACGCACCGCAAGCTTGGTTTATCCACGCCGAGGCTCAATTCCACATAAAGAAGGTGTCGGACGATTCCACGAAGTACTTCTACCTCGTCAGCGCTCTATCGCCGGACACAACCAAGCGCATGATGCGGTTTATCATAAATTCACCTGCGGAAGACAAATACGAAACCATGAAGAAGGCATTACTGCGAACCTTCGGGTTAAATAAGCATGGTGGTGCGGCAAAACTTCTGCACCTACCGGAGCTTGGAGACCAACTGCCTTCCGTCCGCATGGCTGAAATGATGGTGCTAGCCGGTGAGCATACGGATTGCCCGATGTTTGAACAGGCATTCCGCGAGAAACTTCCCGAGGATGTCCGACTGCTGCTTACGGATTGTTCTTTTAAGGACCCCGAAGCATATGCAGCGAAAGCGGACGCGCTCATAGCGGGAAAAAACAAGGCAAGTGATTCCATCAACAAAGTCTCGACATCGGTGACCACGCCACAGCGACGGAAAGATGGCGCCACGTCTCCCGCCAATTCCCCGAAAGCCCGCCAAAAAGATCCGCACAAGCGCGGCTGGTGCTATTATCACCTACGATGGGGTAACGAATCCCGCAACTGTCGTTTGCCTTGTACCTTCGCGGGAAATGCCTCGGCCGATCGTACATAGGGGCAGTTACGATTGGCCAGAACCGGCGCCTCTATGTCCATGATCGATTCACGGACACAGAATTTTTGGTAGACACCGGAGCCATCGTCAGCATAGTGCCGCCGACTGACCTCGAAACCAGATCGGGTAAGACAGGTCCCACCCTCATCGCGGTTAACGGCAGCCCAATTCGCACTTTCGGCACACGGAAGATGTCCCTTGCTTTAGGCCTCCGCACGTACGAATGGCCATTCATCATAGCCGACGTCAAACAAGCGATCCTGGGCGCAGATTTTCTCTGGGCTTTTTCACTGGTTCCTGATGTCCGCGGTAACGACCTCCGACCCGCTGCTGAAGACGAGCACGTCCCTCCGGCAATCGCCTCCTCGCCCAGCCCTACTGTCCAGGCCGTCGTCGCGGCCCCCGACTCGTATGCTGCGATTCTGGCAGAGTTCCCAGAGCTGCTCGTCCAACGTTTTGACGCACCTTCAGCTAAGCACGGTGTGGTCCATCACATCCGCACTGAAGGCCCTCCCGTTTTCGCTCGGGCCAGGAGACTACCGCCAGACAAACTGGTGGTAGCACGGGCGGAGTTCAGGAAGATGGAGGAAATGGGAATTGTTCGTCAGTCTGACAGCCCGTGGGCCTCGCCGTTACACATGGTCTCCAAGGCATCTGGGGGGTGGAGGCCATGTGGCGATTATCGGCGTCTCAATGCTGTCACCACGGCTGATCGCTACCCCATACCGCACCTACAGGACTTTTCATCTGGACTGGAAGGAGCGGTGGTGTTTTCCAAAATCGATTTGGTGCGAGGATACCATCAGATTCCGGTGCGACCGGAGGACATACAAAAAACTGCAACTATTACTCCGTTCGGGTTGTTTGAATGGTTGCGTATGCCTTTTGGTTTAAAGAATGCGGCACAGGCTTTCCAGCGACTGATGGACCGCGTGGGCAGGGGTTTACCCTTTGTGTTTATTTATTTAGACGACATCCTGGTAGCCAGCCCCTCAGTGCAAGAACACCAGGCCCATTTGCGGACCGTGTTCCAGCGGCTCCAAGACCACGGGCTCATTATTCAACCCTCCAAATGTCAATTCGGCCTGCCTGCTCTCGATTTTCTAGGACACAGAATTACCCCTGCCGGCGCTGTCCCTTTGCCAGAGAAGGTGGAGGCTATCCGGGCTTTCCCCAGGCCTACCACAGTAAAAGGGCTGCAGGAGTTCGTAGGCATGGTTAATTTCTACCATAGATTCGTTCCGGCAGCGGCGCGAGTCCTGCGCCCACTTTTCCAATGCCTTGCAGGTAATCCGGTAGAGTTGTTGTGGTCCCCGACCGCAGAGTCGGCTTTTACGGCAGCTAAGGCAGCCTTGGCAGACGCCACCATGCTGGTCCATCCGAGCCCCTCCGCCCCCACGGCCCTGACGGTTGACGCCTCTGACGTGGCGGTGGGCGGGGTTCTGGAGCAGCAGGTTGGTGGCCGTTGGCAGCCTTTAGCGTTTTTCAGCCGGCAACTAAATTCGGCCGAGCTGAAATATAGCGCATTTGACCGAGAGCTTCTAGCTCTCCATTTAGCTGTCCGTCATTTCAGGTATTTCCTCGAGGGCCGCCCATTTGTGGCATTTACGGACCACAAGCCATTAACATTTGCTTTTTTGAAATTGTCTGACCCATGGTCGGCCCGCCAGCAGCGGCACCTGACTGCTATCTCAGAATTTACCACAGATGTCCGTCATATCGCGGGTAAGCTGAATGCCGTTGCTGACGCCCTGTCTAGACCTGCTTTTCCCCCTATTTCGGCGGTGGACTGCGAGGTGGATCCCCAGGAGCTCGCGGAGGCACAGCTCCTGGCGGATACCGTTTCGACGTACCAGTCCACCACTTCGGGATTGAAGTTGGCCCAGGTAGCTTGTGGGTCGGAGGGCACGAAAGTCTGGTGCGATGTTTCTCTTCCTCGCCCCAGGCCGGTAGTACCGCCCTCCCTTCAGCGCCGGGTTTTCGATGCCATTCATGGGCTGGCACACCCGTCCATCCGCTCCACCTCTGCCTTGGTGGCAGCGAGGTTTGTCTGGCATGGCCTGCGGAAACAGGTAGCGGGATGGGCACGTTCCTGCGTGCTCTGTCAGACCGCTAAGGTCCAGCGCCACGTCCAGCCCCCCGTACAGGATTTCGAAGTCCCGGCTTTTCGTTTTTTCCACATCCACGTGGATTTGGTCGGGCCTTTGCCTTCCTCCCGGGGCTACACCCACCTCCTCACGGTGGTGGATCGGTTCACCCGGTGGCCAGAGGCTTTCCCATTGTGTGATATCTCGTCAGCGTCTTGTGCTAGGACTTTGGCCCTTCACTGGGTAGCTCGTTTCGGGGTCCCGGCAGTTATTACAACTGACAGAGGACCACAGTTCACTTCGTCCCTCTGGGCCGCGCTGGCGGAACTGTACGGGTCCAAATTACAACCCACAACTGCATATCACCCCCAGGCAAATGGACTCGTAGAAAGGTTCCACCGCCAACTTAAGGCGTCCCTCTGTGCAAGGCTTGAAGGCCCAGACTGGGTAGACCAACTCCCTTGGGTTCTGTTGGGCATCCGGACGGCTCCTAAGCCAGATCTCGGTGCGTCGTCCGCAGAGCTGGTATATGGCTCGACCCTTCGAGTACCTGGAGATCTGTTTCCGGACACTTCAGCCCTGCTCCCTACAGTCCCATCAGCGTTAGCAGCTCTCCGGGAACGGGTGGGCTCCCTGGCTCCAGTGCCGACTTCACGTCATGGGTGTCCCATGGTACATGAACCGTCTTCCCTGAAGGACTGTGAGTTTGTTTTTTTGCGTAAAGATGCCCATCGCGCCCCGTTGCAGAGGGTCTATCAAGGGCCGTTTCGGGTTTTACGTAAGGGAACGGCTACTTTCACCTTAGACATGGGCGGCAAGAGTGAACTCGTCTCGGTGTCCCGGCTCAAACCTGCCCATTTGGACCCAGATCAACCAGTCCTGGTCGGTCAAACCCCTAGAAGAGGCCGACCTCCGTTAGTTCCGCCCAGTCCACAAACCCCCATTCCGGCAGTTCCTCCGGGACCTCCAGTTTCGGCAGTTCCCCTAGGACCCCCGTTTCGGCAGTTCCTCCAGGACCCCCCGTTCCGGTAGTTCCTCCAGAACCTCCCGTTCCGGCTGTTCCACCAAGTCCGGAACCTCCGGCTCCTGTGGTTCAGGCTGTCCCTCTCCGTACTCGTTATGGTCGCGAAATCCGGCTCCCTGCTAGGTTCCGCACCTCGGGTTCTGGGGGGGGTCATGTAGCGACCATAGAGAATGGTCCGGGTCGTCGAACCCTCGGATTGGCCAGCGAGGTCACGTGGGAACGCGACCATGAGGATTGGTCCAGCAAACGACATCGCTGATTGGCCAGCGATGTCAGGTGCGCGTTTGGCGCCCGATTTAGCCAGTTCGGCGAAGTCTTCAAGGAAGACAGTAAGTTTATATTGGTTGTCCTGTAACTTGTTGTTTTGATTCTGTATTCGTGTATTGCGGCTGCAATAAACTTCGTCTACAACTAGCAAGTTTCGGACTCGCCATAGGATCATTCTATACATGCATTAAATTACCATCTTGAAGCAAAGGTGCGCCAGAAGGAAAGAATTATTCATAATGCAACTACTTGCAAAACCCAGCTAATCAAACAGAAACTAAAGAGATGGTGTAAAATATCAGTCCAAAGAAGCGACCCGATTCAAATAGTCATCTGCCATTCAAATCCACAGATGCTGCCTAACCCACTGAGTTCCTCTGCACATTGTGTTTTGTGCAATATGTCATATAAGTTGGCAGTGCAATGTTGCAAAACATTTAGTGATTAGTAAGTTTGCTGTTGACACTGAAGTGGGTGGTATCATACTGTAGATAGTGAAGATGGTCATCAAAAATTACAGCTGGCACTTGATCAGCTAGGCAAGTGGACTGAGAAATGGCTTGTTACAGTTGTAAAACACATTGGTGAGGCCGCATTTGGAGTATTGCGTTCAGTTTTGATCACCTTCCTTTCGGAAGGATGTCATTAAGCTGGAAAGAGTAAAGAGAATATTTACAAGTTTTTCCTCATCTCTGTTCTAAATGGCCTACCCCTTATTCTTAAACTGTGGCCCCTGGTTCTGGACTCCCCCAATATTGGGAACATGTTTCCTGCCTCTAACATGTCCAACCCCTTAATAATCTTATACGTTTAGATAAGATCCCCTCTCATCCTTCTAAATTCCAGTGTATACAAACCTAGTCGCTCCAGTCTTTCAACATATGACAGTCCCGCCATTCCGGGAGTTAACCTAGTAGACCTACGCTGCACGCCCTCAATATTAGATTCCTAGGGCAGGGCAAGAACCCCACAAAATCTGTCCAACCATGTCAGATATATTGATAGATTGGTTGAAAGATGCAGCATGGATACAGGTCTTTCCGCCCATCGAGTCCATGCTGACCATCGATCACGCGTTCAAATAAGTTCTATGTTATCCCAATTTCTCCTTACACACTATGCAATAAGGGCCATTTACAGAGGCCAATTCACATACAAACCTGCACATCTCTGGGATGTGGGCGGAAACCAGAGCAACCCGGAGAAAGCCCATGTGGTCAGAGGGAGAACAAGGAGAGTTAGATTTAGCTCTTAGGGCTAAAGGAATCAAGGGATATGGGGAAAGAGCAGGAACGGGGTACTGATTTTAGATGATCACCCATGATCATATTGAATGGCGGTGCTGGCTCGAAGGGCCGGATGGCCTACTCTTGCACCTATTTTTCTATGTTTCTATGCAAATTCCACACACAACACCCAAGGTCAGGATCGAACCGAGGTCTCTGGTGCCGTGAGGCAGCAGTTCTACCAGCTGCGCCATTGAGCTACCTACTATTGTTTGAGGGACGTATGAGAAAACCACAGCATCCAGGGGGAAAGCAGAGAATCCAGGGGGAAACTACTACACTCACGGGAAGAACAAGCAAACTCCACACAGCCAGCACCAGAGGTCAGGTTTTTAACCTGGTACTATGAGGTACTCTGGTACTATGAGGCCGTGGCTCTCCCACTGCACAACTATGTTTTATTGAGTCTTCTGCCGCTCCAACGATTGAAGGGTTTGGCAGAGGTTATCAATAGACAGATACATTCTGCAAACTGTGTCTCAAGTATTTAACATTTTGTATTTATGATCTGTCTTTTCCACATATTGCATAATATTTCAAATAACTAATAATAATTTGCAACAGCAATTATCCAAGTCAATCATTGATATGAGCCTACTCTTCTGTGCCTTGTTTAGATTTCCTCTGTGGTTAGAAACCAGAGTATTATAAAAATTCAATATTATAAAAATTGCATGGAAGTGGTGCAATAATATTGCAAGAATGAATCAGGATCTATGCAGCTGTAGGTGTATGTTATTTGTACTTGTACCACATCACTTAATATTACACGACATTCTGTATAGTAAACACATTTCATCACTGGGCAGCATAGAGTCTGGCATCTGAATATAAATATGAGTTAAACCACAGATTTCAGTCTTTTGGTGCAACAGGAAATGACAAGACACAACAATATAAACGTATAAGATTATTAAGGGGTTGGACACGTTAGAGGCAGGAAACATGTTCCCAATGTTGGGGGAGTCCAGAACAAGAGGCCACAGTTTAAGAATAAGGGGTAGGCAATTTAGAACTGAGATGAGGAAAAACTTTTTCAGTCAGAGTTGTGAATCTGTGGAATTCTCTGCCTCAGAATGCAGTGGAGGCCAATTCTATGAATGCATTCAAGAGAGAGCTAGATAGAGCTCTTAAGGATAGCGGAGTCAGGGGGTATGGGGAGAAGGCAGGAACGGGGTACCGATTGAGAATGATCAGCCATGATCATATTGAATGGCGGTGCTGGCTCGAACGGCTGAATGACCTCCTCCTGCACCTATTGTCTATTGTCTAATATGCTGCAAGTGATCTTTCAGCTGGGATAGATTTAAAGAACTTGCATGGAAATTATGTTTATAACTATTTTGATCACTTTAATATTAATCACATGGCATCTACAGTTGGGTGGGGGGTTGCCGCTACCAGCACCACCATATCATCGCCTATCCCACACCACTGTCTTTGAAAAGAAGTTGTAGAAATACTATATAATATTTGGTTGTTTACTGGAGTAGACAACTTTTAACCAGTGTGAAAAATGCAGCAGTGTAGGAGCAAAATGGAAAGGAGATGTGGAGTTGTTTGGCTGGCACCAGTGTAATAAATCACCCGTTACTTGGAAAACCAACTCCACATGGCCTTTCCATTTTGCTCCGACAGAAGTTATAAACAATTCTAAACATTTGATGCTGAAGTAATTTCATAAAATGAAAAAAACTTGACACAATAGCTTAATCAGTGCATACATAAAATTATCATAGTTTTATCTACAGACAATGTTCATGGGAAAAACACTAACCATAGCAAATTTTAAAGAAAATTCTGCCAAAATATATATGTTTAGTTTGGTTAAACCTGAACTGGCCATTTATCAGTTCCAACATGGATAAAGTAAAATACAAAATTTATGATTAACTCAACTATGTATCTCAGTAGGAAATTTTAATCATCTGTGGTTTGAACGAATAGGAATGATAGTCGTGAAATAAATAGGTAAATGTGCACCCAAGGGCAAAAAGAGGAGAGCGAGGTCAAAAATGTTAAGTGTTCCAATAGTTTTCATGGTTGCTATAATGAAAGGGGCAGTTACAAAATATGCAACACAAACCTGGCTGTGTAGCCAACAGCAATGGAAATCATTCAAAGCACCGGAGGGCTAGGGAATGTATACGTCTGCATTCTTACTACAGCCCGTTAATGAAATGCTGGGAATGCTTTACAAATGCTGTTTGACCCACTGAGCATTTTGAGCATTTTCTGTTTTAACCTGGATTTCTGTTTTTGATTTTCACCAAAGGCTGACTTGCCCTCATTTTCAGTTGAGTCTATGGTCTGTGTTGTACAGTTGCTCTTCTGACATTCAGATGAAAATGAGGGTGGAATCAGTGCATAAAGAAACCCTAAAAAAATTACTATTCTTTGCTGATTCCACCACAGCAATTACGCCTTAAACCAGTGATACAAAAGGTCACTCACAGAGCATGTGGCAAACTGATTCAGATAATAGTCGGTGTACTCTAAGTTAAGTGTTTACCATAACACTAGGCAATTTACCGCTGTGTAGAAGCCTCGCAGGTGCAATCTGGGCTAGCATTTGGTACAATTTTGAAAACCCTCCTTTTGAACCACATGCATGTAATCTCTGAGATGGAACCATCCCAGTGCCTTAAACACTTCTAAACTACCTCAATTAAAGCTGCAGGGCTTATGTTTGGTGCATACAAACAATAATTTTACAGAAGATTGTCAGAGGTCTTCAATAGACTGTATTTATGGTTGCATCTCACTGTTGAAAAAGAGAAAAAATAAGAGGATCATTCTATACATGCATTAAATTACCATCTTGAAGCAAAGGTGCGCCAGAAGGAAAGAATTATTCATAATGCAGCTACTTGCAAAACCCAGCTAATCAAACAGAAACTAAAGAGATGGTGTAAAATATCAGTCCAAAGAAGCAACCCGATTCAAATAGTCATCTGCCATTCAAATCCACAGATGCTGCCTAACCCACTGAGTTCCTCTGCACATTGTGTTTTGTGCAATATGTCATATAAGTTGGCAGTGCAATGTTGCAAAACATTTAGTGATTAGTAAGTTTGCTGTTGACACTGAAGTGGGTGGTATCATACTGTAGATAGTGAAGATGGTTATCAAAAATTACAGCTGGCACTTGATCAGCTAGGCAAGTGGACTGAGAAATGGCTTGTTACAGTTGTAAAACACATTGGTGAGGCCGCATTTGGAGTATTGCGTTCAGTTTTGATCACCTTCCTTTCGGAAGGATGTCATTAAGCTGGAAAGAGTAAAGAGAATATTTACAAGTTTTTCCTCATCTCTGTTCTAAATGGCCTACCCCTTATTCTTAAACTGTGGCCCCTGGTTCTGGACTCCCCCAACATTGGGAACATGTTTCCTGCCTCTAACATGTCCAACCCCTTAATAATCTTATACGTTTAGATAAGATCCCCTCTCATCCTTCTAAATTCCAGTGTATACAAACCTAGTCGCTCCAGTCTTTCAACATATGACAGTCCCGCCATTCCGGGAGTTAACCTAGTAGACCTACGCTGCACGCCCTCAATATTAGATTCCTAGGGCAGGGCAAGAACCCCACAAAATCTGTCCAACCATGTCAGATATATTGATAGATTGGTTGAAAGATGCAGCATGGATACAGGTCTTTCCGCCCATCGAGTCCATGCTGACCATCGATCACGCATTCAAATAAGTTCTATGTTATCCCAATTTCTCCTTACACACTATGCAATAAGGGCCATTTACAGAGGCCAATTCACGTACAAACCTGCACATCTCTGGGATGTGGGCGGAAACCAGAGCAACCCAGAGAAAGCCCATGTGGTCAGAGGGAGAACAAGGAGAGTTAGATTTAGCTCTTAGGGCTAAAGGAATCAAGGGATATGGGGAAAGAGCAGGAACGGGGTACTGATTTTAGATGATCACCCATGATCATATTGAATGGCGGTGCTGGCTCGAAGGGCCGGATGGCCTACTCTTGCACCTATTTTTCTATGTTTCTATGCAAATTCCACACACAACACCCAAGGTCAGGATCGAACCGAGGTCTCTGGTGCCATGAGGCAGCAGTTCTACCAGCTGCGCCATTGAGCTACCTACTATTGTTTGAGGGACGTATGAGAAAACCACAGCATCCAGGGGGAAAGCAGAGAATCCAGGGGGAAACTACTACACTCACGGGAAGAACAAGCAAACTCCACACAGCCAGCACCAGAGGTCAGGTTTTTAACCTGGTACTATGAGGTACTCTGGTACTATGAGGCCGTGACTCTACCACTGCACAACTATGTTTTATTGAGTCTTCTGCCGCTCCAACGATTGAAGGGTTTGGCAGAGGTTATCAATAGACAGATACATTCTGCAAACTGTGTCTCAAGTATTTAACATTTTGTATTTATGATCTGTCTTTTCCACATATTGCATAATATTTCAAATAACTAATAATAATTTGCAACAGCAATTATCCAAGTCAATCATTGATATGAGCCTACTCTTCTGTGCCTTGTTTAGATTTCCTCTGTGGTTAGAAACCAGAGTATTATAAAAATTCAATATTATAAAAATTGCATGGAAGTGGTGCAATAATATTGCAAGAATGAATCAGGATCTATGCAGCTGTAGGTGTATGTTATTTATACTTGTACCACATCACTTAATATTACACGACATTCTGTATAGTAAACACATTTCATCACTGGGCAGCATAGAGTCTGGCATCTGAATATAAATATGAGTTAAACCACAGATTTCAGTCTTTTGGTGCAACAGGAAATGACAAGACACAACAATATAAACGTATAAGATTATTAAGGGGTTGGACACGTTAGAGGCAGGAAACATGTTCCCAATGTTGGGGGAGTCCAGAACAAGAGGCCACAGTTTAAGAATAAGGGGTAGGCAATTTAGAACTGAGATGAGGAAAAACTTTTTCAGTCAGAGTTGTGAATCTGTGGAATTCTCTGCCTCAGAATGCAGTGGAGGCCAATTCTATGAATGCATTCAAGAGAGAGCTAGATAGAGCTCTTAAGGATAGGGGAGTCAGGGGGTATGGGGAGAAGGCAGGAACGGGGTACCGATTGAGAATGATCAGCCATGATCATATTGAATGGCGGTGCTGGCTCGAACGGCTGAATGACCTCCTCCTGCACCTATTGTCTATTGTCTAATATGCTGCAAGTGATCTTTCAGCTGGGATAGATTTAAAGAACTTGCATGGAAATTATGTTTATAACTATTTTGATCACTTTAATATTAATCACATGGCATCTACAGTTGGGTGGGGGGTTGCCGCTACCAGCACCACCATATCATCGCCTATCCCATACCACTGTCTTTGAAAAGAAGTTGTAGAAATACTATATAATATTTGGTTGTTTACTGGAGTAGACAACTTTTAACCAGTGTGAAAAATGCAGCAGTGTAGGAGCAAAATGGAAAGGAGATGTGGAGTTGTTTGGCTGGCACCAGTGTAATAAATCACCCGTTACTTGGAAAACCAACTCCACATGGCCTTTCCATTTTGCTCCGACAGAAGTTATAAACAATTCTAAACATTTGATGCTGAAGTAATTTCATAAAATAAAAAAAACTTGACACAATAGCTTAATCAGTGCATACATAAAATTATCATAGTTTTATCTACAGACAATGTTCATGGGAAAAACACTAACCATAGCAAATTTTAAAGAAGATTCTGCCAAAATATATATGTTTAGTTTGGTTAAACCTGAACTGGCCATTTATCAGTTCCAACATGGATAAAGTAAAATACAAAATTTATGATTAACTCAACTATGTATCTCAGTAGGAAATTTTAATCATCTGTGGTTTGAACGAATAGGAATGATAGTCGTGAAATAAATAGGTAAATGTGCACCCAAAGGCAAAAAGAGGAGAGCGAGGTCAAAAATGTTAAGTGTTCCAATAGTTTTCATGGTTGCAATAATGAAAGGGGCAGTTACAAAATATGCAACACAAACCTGGCTGTGTAGCCAACAGCAATGGAAATCATTCAAAGCACCGGAGGGCTAGGGAATGTATAGGTCTGCATTCTTACTACAGCCCGTTAATGAAATGCTGGGAATGCTTTACAAATGCTGTTTGACCCACTGAGCATTTTGAGCATTTTCTGTTTTAACCTGGATTTCTGTTTTTGATTTTCAACAAAGGCTGACTTGCCCTCATTTTCAGTTGAGTCTATGGTCTGTGTTGTACAGTTGCTCTTCTGACATTCAGATGAAAATGAGGGTGGAATCAGTGCATAAAGAAACCCTAAAAAAATTACTATTCTTTGCTGATTCCACCACAGCAATTACGCCTTAAACCAGTGATACAAAAGGTCACTCACAGAGCATGTGGCAAACTGATTCAGATAATAGTCGGTGTACTCTAAGTTAAGTGTTTACCATAACACTAGGCAATTTACCGCTGTGTAGAAGCCTCACAGGTGCAATCTGGGCTAGCATTTGGTACAATTTTGAAAACCCTCCTTTTGAACCACATGCATGTAATCTCTGAGATGGAACCATCCCAGTGCCTTAAACACTTCTAAACTACCTCAATTAAAGCTGCAGGGCTTATGTTTGGTGCATACAAACAATAATTTTACAGAAAATTGTCAGAGGTCTTTAATAGACTGTATTTATGGTTGCATCTCACTGTTGAAAAAGAGAAAAAATAAGAGGATCATTCTATACATGCATTAAATTACCATCTTGAAGCAAAGGTGCGCCAGAAGGAAAGAATTATTCATAATGCAGCTACTTGCAAAACCCAGCTAATCAAACAGAAACTAAAGAGATGGTGTAAAATATCAGTCCAAAGAAGCGACCCGATTCAAATAGTCATCTGCCATTCAAATCCACAGATGCTGCCTAACCCACTGAGTTCCTCTGCATATTGTGTTTTGTGCAATATGTCATATAAGTTGGCAGTGCAATGTTGCAAAACATTTAGTGATTAGTAAGTTTGCTGTTGACACTGAAGTGGGTGGTATCATACTGTTGATAGTGAAGATGGTTATCAAAAATTACAGCTGGCACTTGATCAGCTAGGCAAGTGGACTGAGAAATGGCTTGTTACAGTTGTAAAACACGTTGGTGAGGCCGCATTTGGAGTATTGCGTTCAGTTTTGATCACCTTCCTTTCGGAAGGATGTCATTAAGCTGGAAAGAGTAAAGAGAATATTTACAAGGATGTTACCATGACTTGAGGGCCTGAGATATAGGGAGAGGTTTAGCAGGCTGGGACTTTATTCCTTGAAGCGCAAGAGGATGTGGTGTACAAAACCAGGAAGGGGACAGATAGGGTGAATGCATAGTCTTTTACCCAGATTAGATGAATCAAGAACAAGAGGACATAGGTTTAAGGTGGGAGGGGAAAAGATTCATAGAAACCTGAGGAACAACTTTTTCACACAGAGGAGGGTGGGTATATGGAATGACCTGCCAGAGGAGGTAGTTGCGGTAGGTACTATAACAACAGGTCTGAGCTATATGCAGAGGTTGAGTAGGCTGGGACTCTATTTCTTGGAGCGCAGGATGAGGGGTGATCTTATAGAGGTGTATAAGATCATAAGAGGAATAGATCGGGTAGATGCACAGAGTCTCTTGCCCAGAGTCGGTGAATCAAGGACCAGAGGACATTAGTTTAAGGTGAAGGGGAAAAGATTTAATATAAATGTGAGGGGTAACTTTTTCACACAAACGGTGGTGGATGTATGGAACAAGCTGCCAGAGGAGGTAGTTGAGGCAGGGACGATCACAACTTTTAAGAAGCAGTTAGACTGGTACGTGGATAGGACAGGTTTGGAGGGATATGGAGCAAATGCTGGCAGGTGGGACCAGTGTAGGTAGGACATGTTGACCAGGGTGGGCAAGTTAGGCCGATGGGCCTGTTTCCACACTGTATCACTCTATGATGATGACTCTATAACACTTAAAAGATATTTGGGCACATACATGGATAGAAAAAGCTTTACTCGGGCAGGTGGGACAGGCATAGATGAGGCATCTTGATCAGCATGGACAAATTGGGCTGATGAACCTGTTTCCATACTGCATGACTCTATCACTCAATCTATCATTCTATTCTTTTTATTTTTAGGATGGAGGCTTCTCTGGCACAGACAATATTTATTACTGCTCCTCCCTGGCTGGACAATTAGTGGCTTGATATAATTGACTGGTTAGTCATAGAACCATGAAGGGCAGTTTGGATTCCATTTGGAGTCTGTCTGTTCAGTTCAGAAGACAGAATGGAGAAGTACAGTTGCTTTCTTTCCATGAGGATATTAGTGAATTAACTAGTTTGTTTTAGTTAAATTGGAATTTTCTGGCCACTTCTAAAATAGTTCATTTTATCATATTTTTAAACTGAAGCCAGATTTTATTTTCCAATTCTTATGGTGGGACTTGAGTTCCAGATGCTGGACTGAAACTGTAACTCAACTATGAGGAAACAGTGTAGGAAAGAACTGCAGATGCTGGTTTAAATCGAAGGTAGACACAGGGCCTCGACCCGAAACGTCACACAATCCTTCTCTCCAGAGATGCTGCTGGTCCCGCTGAGTTACTCCAGCATTTTGTGTCTATGAGATAACTGTGCCCGGTATGGTACCAGTATTGTGATAGAATTAGTTCAATTTCACAATAGTTCGCAGAACCTTTATGAATGTACAATTAGGCCATTTATAATACTATATTCAAATCCTGGAATGCCATAGTACATCATGGCCAATGGGCTTCTTTGGAATTATAGTTACTGTTGTAATTTAGGAAAATCCATTGTGTACGCAACAAACTATAATATACAACAAATGAATAAATGAACAAAGATGTTCTGGCGATTTTGAATAACAGATAAATATCCAGACTGCGAAGGTAGTCACCTTATCCAATATCTCATCCAACTGGTGTTCAATTCAGTAGAGCCGTCTGAATTTTTGGACTCACAAGTTCACAAGTTCGCAAGTTATAGGAGTACAATTAGGCCATTCGGCCCATCGAGTCTATGCCATTCAATCATGGCTCTCTGCCTCCTAATCCCATTTTCCTGCCTTCTCCCCATAATCCTTGACACCTGTTCAAATCAAGCATTTGTCTATCTCTGCCTCAAAAATATCCACTGATTTGGCCTCCACAGCACTCCGTGGCAACAAGTTCCACAGATTATCTACCCTCTGACTACAGAAGTTCCTCCTCACCTCCTTTCTAAAGGAGCACCCTTTAATTCTAGACCAAGAGTCTCCCTAGATTCTCCCACCAGTGGAAATCCTTTCAACATCCACGCTATCTATGCCTCATGTCAAGGCAAGTCAAGTCAAGTCAATTTTATTTGTATAACACATTTTAAAACAACCCACGTTGACCAAAGTGCTGTACATCAGTTCAGGTACTAAGAAACGAACATACAATGGCACACAAACAAAACAGCACATACATAAACAGTTCACAGCGCCCCCTCAGAGGGCCTCAAATGCTAGGGAGTAGAAATAGGTTTTGAGCCTGGACTTAAAGGAATCGATGGAGGGGGCAGTTCTGATGGGGAGTGGGATGCTGTTCCACAGTCTCGGAGCGGTAACCGCAAAAGCACGGTCACCCCTGAGCTTAAGCCTAGACCGCAGGATAGTGAGTAGCCTCAAATCGGCCGACCTGAGGGACCTGGAGATAGAGTGGTGGGTTAGAAGATTTTTGATATAGGGGGAGGCAAGCACGTTTAGGGCTTTGTATGTGAATAGGAGGAGCTTGAAATTGATTCTGTACCGTAATGGGAGCCAGTGGAGAGAGGCCAGAATCGGGGTGATGTGGTCCCTTTTACGGGTACCCGTCAGGAGTCTCGCTGCGGCGTTTTGGACCAATTTCAGGCGGGACAGGGATGATTGGCTGATCCCAGTGTATGTGGAGTTGCAGTAGTCTAGGCGGGAGGAAATGAATGCATGAATGATTTTTTCAATGTCGTCAAATTGGAGGAATGGTTTGATTTTAGTTATAGTACGAAGCTGGAAGAAGCTGGCTTTTACCACAGCGTTGACTTGCTTGTCAAATTTTAATGCAGAGTCAAATATCATGTCAAGGTTTTTGAGATGCGCTTTGACTAGGGAGGATAGGCTTCCAAGGCTGCCTGTTATCGTTTTGATGGAGTCAGGTGGGCCGAATAGGATGACCTCAGACTTGCTCTCGTTTAGTTGAAGGAAGTTCTGTGCCATCCAACATTTTATGTCCTCAAGGCAGTGCATGAGGCTGATTAAATTTGACCGGTTGTTGGGTTTCAGGGGGAGATAAAGCTGTGTGTCATCCGCATAGCAGTGGAAAGAAATGCCTTGTTTTTGAATGATTTGGCCGAGGGGGAGCATGTATAGAGAGAAGAGAATGGGGCCTAGGATGGAGCCTTGTGGAACCCCGCAGGAGAGGCTAGCTGGGGAAGAGGAATAATTGCCTATGTTGATGGAGAAACTCCAATTTTTGAGGTAGGAAACCAACCAGCTCAGGGCAGAGCCATCAACACCAACCCCGTACCGGAGACAGTCAATAAGGATGGTGTGGTCCCCTGTATCAAACGCTGCGCTGAGGTCGAGAAGGAGCAAGATTGCACAGTCGCCGGTGTCGATGGCGAGAAGCAGGTCGTTGTGTACCTTCAACAAGGCAGACTCTGTGCTGTGGTGGGCCCTGAAACCTGACTGTAAACTTTCCAGGATGGTATTTTGGTGTAGGTAAGGCAGTAATTGATTTAGAATTGCCTTTTCAAGAACTTTTGACAGGAATGGCAGTTTGGAAATGGGTCTGTAGTTGCTAGGCAAGGTGGGGTCGAGGTTAGGTTTTTTCAGGAGGGGCTGGACCATCGCGTGCTTGAAACAGGTTGGAACAGTGCCAGTGGCCAGAGAACTGTTGATGATAGAGAGGATGCTGGGACCGGCTATTGCAATGAAATCCTTCAGATGGGCAGTGGGGACAGCGTCAAGGGGGCAGGTTGCAGGTTTCATAGTGGAGACAAGCTTTACAAGGGAGGATAGAGTGACGGGTTGGAAACAGTCCAATTTAGATGAACAGACCAGTGAGACAGCTAGGTCACGGGTGGGAGGGGAAATATTCATTCTAATGTTCTCAACTTTGCTAGTGAAAAATTTAGAGAATTCTTGGCACTTAGCAGGGGACCCAACTAAGCTGGTACTGGGGGCGGGACATATGACAGAGGTAATAGTGCTAAATAGGACCTTGGAATTATGAGAGTTTTTGGCAATAAGGTCGGAAAAATATTATGCTCTCGCAGACTTTACTGCTTCCTGGTATTTGAGAAGATTGTTTCTCAGAATTTCGAAGGACATTTGAAGCTTATCACATTTCCACATCTGTTCTGTTTTTCTGCACTCCCTTCTGGTGGTGTCATTGAGCCAAGGCCGACCTTTGGGCTTTGGCTTTTTCATTTTAAGAGGAGCAACAGAATCCAGGACGGAAGAGCAAGTGGTATTAAATAAGGAGATGAGATCCTCAGTGCTGAGATGGGTGGGGGGAGAAGCTCCAATAGTGCAGATGTTGGGGGCAGCTATGAGAGCCTCGGAGAACTTACTGGCAGTCACTGAGTTTATGTAGCGGGAGTAACGAACAGGGAAATGAGATTTGGCGGGAGAGAAAGGCAGAGACGCATCAAAAATAATAGCGCTGTGATCCGACAGACAAGCCTCAATAATTTCAATATTGCAGATTGGGAAACCGGACGATAACACTAGGTGGAGTGTGTGGCCTAGCTTGTGAGTGGGTCCAGTGGTAAGTAGAGTCAGATTGAAGGACTCAACCAGGTGCATAAATTCACTCACAAGAGGCTTAGTAGGACAGCAAACATGAATGTTAAAATCACCAAGGATCATGACCCAGTCATATCAAACTCATGTCTCTGATCTTTGTTGAGGTCATATTCGGAATATTGTGTCTACTTCTGATCGCCACATTACAGGAAGAATATGGAGACTTTGGAGAGGGTGCAGAAGAGGTTCATCAGGATGCTGCCTGGATTGGAGAGTTTTAGCTATAAGGAGAGGCTGGACAAACTTGAATTGCTTCCACTGGATTCAGATTCAGATGCAGATTCAGATTAGCAACCAGATGAACTGAAGTGTAAACGGCAGGAGACAGAATGGCAACTTGACAGAAATATATAACATGATGAGAGGCATAGTTAGGGTAGGTGGTCCGTGTCTTATTCTCAACTTTGAAATGTCAAATACTCAGGGACATAGGTTTAAGGGAAGAGGGAGCAAGTTTGAAGAAGATGTGCATTGTAAGTATAGATGGTTCTGAAATGTGCTGGGAACAAGGTAGAAGCAGATATAAAAGCAACATTTGAGAGGTATTTAAACAGGCTCATGGACAGACAGTGATTAGACGGATATAGACCTTGAGCAGACAGATGGGATTAATGGCCAGCACAGACCTGGTGGGCTGAAGGGCCTGCTTCTGTGCTGTGCTGAGATGTGCTAAGCTGTATGTTTTCTGTTCTTTGCTCGGTTGTGGGCTCAAACCCATAACCTCCCTTCTCTAGGCAGTTTTAAAAGGGTAAAACATTTAAAAATCACTTTTGGTTCCCCATGACAGCCCTTAAGCAATCGGAGATGGTCTGATAAACATAAGGCAGCTTTATTGTTATTATAAATACCCAGTAATGGAAAAAAAGGTAAAATAAACTAATTTATCTCTTACTACGTAATGGGAAATATTCATTAAATTATACAAAGCTAGCAGTAAATCAGGCATGAGTTGCACGGTTGTAATTTTTGATTCAGATTGGTGGGCACGCAGCACGTCCATTAGAATTAGAAGTTTGAAAGGTTAAATATTTTGAATGCAAATAGCTTATTGGCGACATCAGGCCATTTACACTTCTGCAATCCTCGGCACTGAATATGTTTTCTTTTCAAATGTTTGCTCCAGATAAGTAAACATTCATAAAACAAAAGTGTGAAAACTCTACACATTTGTCAAGCTGAATTTATTCATTTGAATGGTACATTTTCGATTTCTGTCTGGAAACGTGGAGAGCAATTGAATAAATTTCCAAATGGTGAAAGCCTGCTGGGAAGGTTATAGCTACGAGCAATAAAGCTCCAGTGGTATGTAGGTAAGCTCACAGAGGTGTTTGTGTTCATTGGAGCCGACCGGATCAAACCAGAGAGGAAACCTGTTGTTTAATTTAAACTTGTAACCCAATCAATTTAACAGTGGGAAAATCATCAACATCTGCCCATTGTTGAGTTTGGAGCAAGCCAGATCATGCTGCAGGTTCTAAACCTCGGACGGGTGTAGTCTAGTTGTGAACCTGAAGACAAACTGAAGTGCTTCCGACACCCCACCCACTGGCCAGTTGAAATGGCAGAGGACAAGACGTTTTGCTATAGTCTTATCGTTCTGGGATTCTTCCTGATAATGGTTGGGATGTTCATCATGAATGTGGATAAGCCTGGGGTCTATGCTACCTTCTGTTCCATTGGGATCTTGATGATCATTGTCGGGATCATCTGGAGTATTTGCCAGTGTTATGCTAAGGTATGACAAAGATCTAATCCTTCAAAAACAGTGTTGGGTTTTTAAATCGAAGACCAGGAGGGGCTGGAGTATTTCCACCAAGAGAGAGGATACATTTTGGAGAGAAGGTTAATGAGGATAGGTACAAGAAATAATGAGTTTAAAGAATGAATACTTTAAGGTAATGGTGTAAGGAAAGTTAGCAAGCAAAGCTTTTTCAACAGGTTGAAAATTATTACTGTTCTGACAATTTATTTATTTAATTTGCTCTGATTATTTTTTTGAGGGGGCGTATTAACAGGGGGCTGTTCCTCAAAGAAATGAGACCAGCAATGAGTGGTTTATTCCAATGGCTAAACTCTTATAGTTTTTGTTTCCCATATGACAGTGACAAAGCTCGGTTTGTTATTCTATCTTTAAAACGAAGGCTTGTTTAGTATAAACTGTCTCTTTAGGACTCAAATGTTCAAGTGCAAACAGCTTTAGTTGGGGCATCTGGAAAAAACTTTGTACATTTATGTCTGAAGGCCAAAAAACAAGCTGTTTGTTTTTATTCAAATATTTCAGTAACTGCACGCAGTAGCTTTTTAAATATGCAAAACATCCTGTTTAGATTGTTCTTGGTATGACAATTTAAGCCGAATTTGCCTTTTTTAAGAAATATTTGCATGACTAATTCTTCTAAGTTGGGGGGTGGGGAGAGCAACAGAGCACTAACAGCACCCCCTCATAGCAGTCCAAATGCAATCTTGTACATCCCATCTAATTCCCATTCCCATAAGTACATTAAATAGTATTTACCTTTGTTCACATTTTCATCTTGTCAGATCAAAGGCCTGTTATGGCAGGCTATCCACAGGAGCTTCCTGAAGCTTGGAAGAGCAGGTCCTGTGGTTTTAGGATAGTTACTTGGCTTTTGTTGAGAAAGATATTAGGGGCGGCACGGTGGCACAGCGGTAGAGTTCCTGCCTTACAGCTCCAGAGACCCGGGTTCAATCCTGACCACGGGCGCTGTCTGTGCGAAGTTTGGACATTCTCAACGTGACTGCGTGGGTTTTCTCCGGATGCTCCGGTGTCCTCCCACATTCCAAATATGTGCAAAGAGGTTTGTAGGTTAATTGGCTTATGCAAATTGTCCCTTGTGTGTAGGATAAAACTAGTGTATCGCTGGTCAATGTGGACTCGATGGGCTGAAGGGCCTGTTTCCATGCTGTATCTCTAAACGAAACCAAACTAAACTAAATATTGGGATTGGGAACATTCTGTTGTTGGCAAGGTACTGACTGGATGCCAAATTTCTTATCATGCCATCCAAGCAGTTAATCACATGGACATCCTTAATCCCAAAGGGATGATGGTCATCATTTAGTACTTTTGTCACCTTCTCCCTCTTTCGCACAAGGAAGAAATCAAGGTCAAACCAATAATGAAGGTCAAACGACATGAGCCTAGGAGCTGCCTGAAAGCACCATCACTCCTCCAGCAGCAGGGGCTAGGCCTTCAGATATCCATCTGATACCATAGCACTGATGATTAATAAGTTAAGAGTTTAATTCAGGCTAGTCTTGCATCGTGTTACATTAACACCAAGACTGGAATAAGTGAGTGGCACTGATGTTCTTGATCTTAGGGAGGAACAGTGGCACAGCTGGCAGAGTTGCTGCCTCACAGCGCCAGAGACCTGTGTTTGATCCTGACGTCGGATGCTGTCTGAATAGAGTTTGCACGTTTTTCCTGTGACTGTGTGGGTTTCCTCAGAGTGCTCTGGTTTCCCCCTGCATCCCATACACCTGTGAGTTTGTAGGCTAATTGGCATCTGTAAAATTGCCCCTTGTGTGCAGGGAATGGACGAGAAACATAGAACTAGTGTGAACAGGTCGGCGTCGACTCAGTGGGCTGAAGGGCTCGTTTCATTGCTGTATGTCTAAACTAAACTAAACTGCTCCTAGCATAATGAAAGGTGAAAGTTTTTAATTTAAGCAGAATATTGGTTTAAAATGACTTTTATTTGTGATTTTCTGATAGCCAGTTTTCTTTTGTAGATCAAGCCTGCCCCAGCCTTCACGCCAGACACAGAGCGCTTGTTCCAGCTAAAGCATCAAATTCCAGGTTCCATGTCGGAGTGTGGGGTTCCTCTCAAAACAAGGTAATTCATCCTGAGCGCTGACCATCAATGTTGAAATTCTTTGCTGCAGATTTCTGTGGTAAATCTGGAATTTGTGCAAAGAGGGAGAAAAATTGATAAAAACTGGCAAGTGAGTTCCCTGCATTGATTTTTTCAGCCTAAGTTAGTTTAAGTGGCAGCATACTCATGATTTATGTTCTGTAACATAGAAACATAGAAACATAGAAACATAGAAAATAGGTGCAGGAGTAGGCCATTCGGCCCTTCGAGCCTGCACCGCCATTCAATATGATCATGGCTGATCATCCAGCTCAGTAGCCTGTACCTGCCTTCTCTCCATACCCCCTGGTCACTTTAGTAAAAAGGGCCACATCTAACTCCCTCTTAAATATAGCCAATGAACTGGCCTCAACTACCTTGTATGTTTCTTTTTTTTTCCTAATCAGATGTGCAGCACTTTGGTCAACGTGGGTTGTTTTTAAATGTGCTATACAAATAAAATTGACTTGACTTGACTTGACCTTCTGTGGCAGAGAATTCCACAAACTCACCACTCTCTGTGTGAAGAAATGTTTTCTCATCTCGGTCCTAAAAGACTTCCCCCTTATCCTTAAGCTGTGACCCCTTAGTGCAAGAGAAGGCAGCACAGTGGTGCAGTGGTAGAGTTGCTGCCTTACACCACCAAAGATCCGGGTTCGATCCTGACTAAGGATGCTGCATGTACGGAGTTTATATGTTCTCCCTGTGGCCACGTGGGTTTTATCCGGATGCTCCTGTTTCCTCCCACACTCCAAGAGCATGCAGGTAATTAGGTTAATTGGCTTTGGTAAATTTGTAAATCATCCCTAGTGTGTGTAGGATAGTGCTAGCATACAGGGTGAACGCTGGTCCACGGTGGGTCAAAGGCCCTGTTTCGGCACTGTATCTTTAAAGTCTAACGACAGTTAACAAAGCTTTGTGTATTTGAGGTGATTTATTAATGCACAAGCTATGGAACTATATAATATTTATATAAAAGCCAATCAAACCTTTATCGGCCTCTTTAAAGATAAATCTACTCAATCTAATTGCTGTCTCTTTTCCCATATCTTTACACTTTTGTCTTCCTTTATAAGACTGCGGTTGAATCTGAATCTATCATTCTTTCGGGCAGTGTTGGCAAACCATTGGTATCCATGCATGGTATCCATCCATCCACCCAAGTTCTTTTGCCAAATACAAAGGGAAGGGGAGTTAAAATGGTTAGAAACCTGAAAGCTCCATCTGGCTTTGGTAATCAGAGAGCAAGTGTTCAGCGAAATGATGGCCTGGCCTACAAATGGTCTTGCTGATGTAAAGGAGGCCTTATCGGTAACACCAAATGAAGTAGATTTTAACTCTTCTCCATTGTAACTCCCCTTCCTATTCCCATGCTGCCCTTTCTTCCAATTTCAAGTGATACAGGAAAAAAAGGAAAAATTCTGGAGAAACTCAACGGGTCAGACAGCATTCCTAGAAAACACAGATTGGTAATATTTTGGGTCTGAATCGATCCTTCTTCAGACTTTGAACATTACTTATTTTTGTTGTGCAGATTATCCAGATATCAGTCTGAAGAAGGGTCCTCACCTGAAACATCATCTACCTATGTTCCCCAGAGATGCTGCCTGACCCGTTAAGTTACTCCAGCACTTTGTGTCCTTGTATCTAGATTAACATTGTTCGTTTTGTTTTTTCCGCATTTTTTCTTGTGGCTCTTAGATCACATTTTGTGATTGAGACCAATGTGTGGACTCACATTATTCATTATTTTTGTATCCCTTTATCAGCCCTTTCTGTCAGGACTTGAATTCTATTTCCACACAGTGTGTTTGTTCACTCCAGCAAACACCCTTCTTCATTTCTTTTAGCATTACTTTCAAGTTTTAAAAATCATCCCTGCATTGTGACTAGAATTGGTTACAGTGCTCTGGGTAATGAATATCTCAGTATTTGCTCTCTTAGTTACTGGAGAATAGATGATAATTTAAACTAACAAACAAAGGTACTTTATTTATAAAAATAACTTAGATTGAACAAAGCAGCGTTTCCTACAGTGGGTTTATCTGCAGAAAGGAACATCTCAGTTCGGTCCTGACTAGGGGTGCTGTCTGTACGGAGTTTATATGTTCTCCCTACGACAGCATGGGATTTCTCCGGATGACCTGGTTTCCTCCCACACTCCAAGGACATGCAGGTTTGTAGGTTAATTGGCTTTGGTTAAATTGCAAGTTGTATCTCGTGTGCAGGTTTGTGCCAGTGTATGGGGTGATGGCTGGTCCGCACAGACTTGATGGGCCGAAGGGCCTGTACCTCTAAAACATAGCACTAGCCGCACAGAGCAGTTGCTCATATTGTTAGATATATTACATACTGTATATATTAACCAACATTACACGTTATGATATACATTTAACAAAGACTCGGCTATTTATTTTTCTTTCAGCTCTCAGCCTCCGTATACCACTTGTGAAGAAGCAACACAGTGTGAGCAAACCCTTCCTATTTATGAGATGAGTCAGCTGATAGTGAGCAGTGATGTCCGCGATGTGCAGTCACCTCCCACCTCACTCCAGCCACAGCACCTGGATGCAGAAGGGCACTCATCCTTGGATGCAGAGGTCCAGGTCCACAAAGACTCTGTGAACAACAGGGCAACATGTTCCAGCTGGAGTGACATAACGTTTTCTGATGGAAAGTAAGTTCTTTTTATTAAGATGCATTTTACCTTTCATTTCCCTTTCCTCCTGGTTGTTCACCTTTCTAAATGCATGCCAGTTCTTGGTTAAGTCGGAACTTGTCATCAAACAGACGACTGAATGGGTACAGTTCAGAAAAGAATATCCGTAATCACTTCCAAACACTTCCAAAGATTATACATTGCTTAATAATTTCAAGCTGGGAGGGGGTGACGTTACATGTTATATTGATGATTTTTAAAGAGGCGATCTGGTCCAAGTTTATTATAGTATCGGTTTCAAAAGGTCATAAGTGATAGGAGCAGAATTAGGCCATAAGGCCCATCAAGTCTACTCCGCCTGATCTATCTCTCTGCCTCCTCACCCCATTCTCCTGCCTTCTCCCCATAACCACTGACACCCGTAAGATTTAGAATTTTTTTTTAATGGAAACTCTCAGGCAGTTATTATGGAGCCTAGGATGTATCATCACTGTTGGAAACATCGGTCATTCCAAAAACCGATTGACCACTCGCTGCAGTAGTTACACTGGTCAACCCGAGGAGCACCTTCAGCAACAAACTGGTTCCACCAAGATGCAACACAGAACACCACAGGAGATCCTTCTTCTTCCCTGTGGCTATCAAACTGTACAACTCCTCCCCCTTCTGTCGTGGGGGAGACTGACTCCTCCCCCCCCTCCCAAATCTTTGCACATTCCCAATCCTGGACTTTCCTCTCCTCACTTTAATTTCATGTTCCATGTATCTTGTTGTGTTTTTATGACTGTTGGCAGACCAATTCCCCTCCCCGGATAAATAAAGTTCTATCGTATCGTATAGTATCGTAGTGATTGGCTACTGCTGTCTATAAATCTACTTGTATGGTGTTATGATCAAGAGGTGTTGCTTGTAATAATAATACTCTTGAGATCAAGGGAATACATCTGTATCCATCACACACATAAAATGTACGTCATTAACTCCAGCTGAGGTATCAATTGACAAGTTCAAAGTTCATGTTGGGCTTCGTAACGTTTTTCTCCGTCCATTTGCAGCAGTGCCGGAGGGCACACAGGGGCTCCTCTTGCCACCTTCCATGAAGGCAATGGAATGGTCAGCCCATCTTCCTCGGAAAACGCGTCCCCCCTCAGGTACAGGTCAGAGCTCCCATTTCCTTCCAGAAACAAAGGACAGAGCCACCCAACCAGGAGCCAGAGCGTCACCTTCATTGACGCGGAGTGCAGCGATGGCCCAAGACTCTGCGACCAGCCGGCTTCCAGCACTGCTGGGAGTGGTCAGAGAGATGTTGCAAGCAACGAAATGCCACTGCCGTTTAAACTCGAACAATCAACAAGCAATGAAGGTCAGAAGAGAGAGGATCGTGCAGAAGATGAAATGTTTTACGGGATCTATGGCGAAAGGAATCATATTTTCGAGGAATCCCACCAAGAGGAATATTGCTCTGATGAAATCCCCATGTAACGTCCAATATCGCCTTCAAGATGTCATTAACCATTTACATATATTGAAGATCAGTTGATCCTCCTCACCATTGTAAACAGGGTTTGAACTTTTAAGTTTAAACAGATCTGTGCCTCCATCCAGAGAAACTTGAGAAAATCTGGGATTTTAAAAAAAACCTGCAGAATTCTCTGTTGGCAGTATATTTTGTAATGTTAACCATTCTTTTTGCATTATGAATTAGCCTTGCAAAATGTTGGCACTGCATAGTCTACGGACCGATTATAACTGTACATGGGTATGCAGCAGGATGGGTTCGTTTCAATCGCAGATTCACATCACCGTCTACATCAGGAAGGAAATATATATCCGAATAGAAAAGAAAGGGGTAGAAATGAACAGTTTTGAACATCCGGATATTATTATTGTCAATAGCAATTTAATTGCGTTAGTACTGCAACTGAAAGTTAGTATTTTAGTTGTAATTTGTTTTGCTCATTGATTAGGCTCAATATTGCAACAGTTATGATAACCTAAAATACCCCCCCTGAACTAAAGACTAAAACAAGAGAAAAACTAATTCAAGCCTCAATTAAAATAAACTGGCAAAATAGATAAGACCATAAGACATAGGAGCAGCTTTAGGCCATTCGGCCCATCGAGTCAACTCTGCCATTCAACCATGGCCGATCTAGTTTTCCTTCTTACCTCCGTTCTACCTTCTCCCTGTAATCTTTGACGCCCTTATGATACAAAGTCTTTTTTTAAAGAGTTTATTCATAACCTGAAATCTGACAAGGCCAGGTTCTATTGCACATCCTAAATGCCCTGGAACTGAGTGACTTGCGAAGCCTTTTCGGGGGCATTTTAGAATGACCCACATTGGTAAGTGAGGGCAAGCAAGGAGAGGCCGATGTTCATACTGTTGGGTTGTAGACTACCCAAGGGGAATACTGCATGTGCTGTTCTTTCAGTTAGGCGATGGCTGGAGGCCTGCAGCATCCTGGGGCTTGCTTGGATCGGGCACCGCTCATAAGAACTAGAGCGCAAACTAGACTTTGACAATGGTGCCAAAACACGGTGCCTCTTGTATGCGGGCTCATTAGACTATTTCTGTCCACTTGCTAATCAAGGATGTGCTTAGGAATGGGAATACCGGCCAGGACTGTATGTAAGAAAATAAATTCACTGTGCACTTGCACATGCAACAATAAAAGCACAATTGAACCATTGAGCCTCTGTCTGGCAATGGAGGAGGCCAAGGACAAAAAGATCCGTATGGAAATGGGCAGGGGAGTCACAATGATTAGCAACCAGGAGCTACAGCAGGCCTTGGCAAGTACAGGTGCTCCTCAACTTACGATGGGGTTATGTTCCGAGAAACCCATTGGAAACCAAAAATATCGTAAGTCCAAATGCATTGAATACACGTGATCACGTGGCTGGAAGCGAGCTGCGGCTCGCTATGGGTCGCTACCGTTTGCATCATCGCAAAGTCAAAATATCCTAAGTCGAAGCATTGTAAGGCGGGGAGCATCTGTATTCGGTGAAACAATTGCCTGGGATTGGTCTCGCCAATGTAAAGGAGGCCACATTGGGAGCACCTAATGCAGTAGACGAGGTTTGAAGAGGTGCACAAACATCTATATCATCTGGAAGAGTAGCGTGGGCTCCCTGGCTGGAAGTGAGAGGGGAGGTGGAGGTGGAGGGACAGGTGAGAATTTAAATTCACAAAGATTATAAAATGAATTGCCAAATCTCTCACCTATTCCTTTTCTCCAATAATGCTGCCTGACCCACTGAGTTACTCCAGCATTTTGTGTCTATCTTTGGTACAAACCCACATCTACAGTTCCTTCCGACACATCTGCAGTTTTTGTTTCATTCCCATTCTAATACTCTTGGCAATTTCCTTCATGTGTCATTGAAAGCTCGTCCTGGCATTAATGCATTTTGCATAGAAAACAGTGCAAATACACAGTCTGAAGAAGGGTCTAACTTCGTAACCCTTGCTTTCCCTCTCTCTCCATCCCTCCCCCTTTCCTAGTTCTCCGACTAGTCCGACTGTACTCATGTACACTTTATCTGTTTGCTTTGTTGTTACCTTCTCCTAGCTAATAATGATCCATTCTATATTTTCCTTGATCTCCATCCCCTTTGTCTAATTTTCACACCTTTCACTTCCTTATCTCTGTACCTCCCTCTCCCCTGACAGTCTGAAGAAGAGTCTCGACCCAAAACGTCACCCATTCCTTTTATCCAGAGATGTTGCCTGTACTGCTAAGCTACTCCAGCATTTTGAGCCAATCTTCAGTGTAGACAAGCATCTGCAGTGCAGCTCCTTCCTGCACACAACATTAACGTTTATGCAAACTCATCACTGGAGTAAGAATTACAGCACAATTTCATCAGCAGAAAATATCCGACTGCTAATATTTCAACGTGACAAATTAATCACAAGGTCAATTGGACGTCACACATCAACTTGATTGTTTTCCAATTCCTCCAGATAACTAAATTAGCTTGCCTACCTGCAACCTGCTCAACAAATAGTGCTGTGAGCCCAAGCAAATATCCGGTGTGTTTAATTTCCTCCTGACTATTTAAAGGTCACAGGTTAATTAGACAATTAAACTGAACGCAGAACGACCCACTGAGTGATTCAATATTTCTTCCCAATCCAGGAACTTGTTTATATGTTTCATGGTTTACGTCATTCCTGCTGTTAGGTTTCTCCAGGGCACATTTTCTCCAGGGAAGATCCCCCCCTCGCTGTCAGGACAATGCTAATTGGTTACACTGCATTACTTGCTGCTTGGCGTATCATCGTTTGAAAGGAAAAGCATGCTTTTTACATTCAGTTTAGTTTAGAGATACAGCATGGAAACAGGCCCTTTGGCCCAACAAGTCTGCGCCGACCAGCGATCACTCGTACACTAGTTCTATCCCACACTCTAAGGACAATTTACAGAAGCCAATTAACGAACAAACCTGCACGTCTTTGGAATGTGGGAGGAAACCGGAGCACCTGGAGAAAACCCACGTGGTCAGAGAGAAAATGTGCAAACTCCCTACAGAGAGCACCTGTAGTCAGGATCGAACCCGGGTCTCTGGCGCTGTAAGGCAGCAGCTCTACCATTGCACCACTGTGCCGCCCTATGTTATGTGGCACAGACCATTTACATTCCACTGCTCCACAATAAGATTACAGGAATAATGGGATACTGCTATTGAGGGAGTGCAGCGTAGGTTCACCAAGTTAATTCCCGGGATGGCGGGACAGACATGTGATGAAAGAATGGATTGACTGGGCTTATATTCACTGGAATTTAGAAGGATGAGAGGGGATCTTATAGAAACATATAAAATTCTTAAGGGATTAGACAAGCCGGATGTAGGGAAAATGTCCCCACGTTGGGGCAGTCCAGAACCAGGGGTCAGTTTAAGAATAAGGGGTAGGCCATTTAGGACTGAGATGAGGAAAAACGTTTTCAGCCAGAGACTTGTGAATCTGTGGTTCTCTGCCACAGAGGGCAGTGGAGGCCAATTCACTGGATGTATTCATGAGAGAGTTAGATTTAGCTCTTAGGGCTAATGGAATCAAGGGATATGGGGAGAAAGCAGGAACAGGATACTGATTCTAGATGATCAGCCATGATCACATTGAATGGTGGTGCTGGCTCAAAGGGCCAAATGGCCAACTCCTGCACCTATTTTCTGTTTCTCAGACATACTGCAAATCACTCTGGCTTTGACTGGCACTTGTAGTAAAAAAAGAAAAGCATTGGTTCCAACATCCACTGCCCCCCTGCAGCCAACAACAGCCCACACTTCCAATAATTTAGCAAACAGTTGCAAAACGAAAAGTGGAGAATGGAGGAAGCCACAATATCCTACCCCACCAGGAAACTTTGTCAAGGACAAGTTCTGTTTGAACTGGATTTATCCCTTCATACTGTACTTATTCAAAACAAAAAGGTAATGAATCACGGCTCCTCTTTTGCTACCAGGGTTGGCTGATTTTCCCACACATTTTGCTCACTTTGTCTCCTTTGCTCAGAGCAGTATGGGGATTACCAACCCAAAGTTCAAATCCTTTATCTGTAGCAAATGAGAAAGGATGCTTACATCATGGCACCTCGCGACATGATGATGTTTACACATGAATATTTGACAAAATACGAAGAGGGTCGTGAACAATTAGTTAGTTGGAACTGGGAGCTGATACTTTCCCAGGTCCTGCTGGACTTCATTCTAGTCTTCTTAAAAGTGGCGAGTGAGTTGGCCGAAAGCATTGTGTTCATTTTCTTAAAATCATTCTGCTGATTTCGTTTTGATCGCTTTGTAAACTTGCCTCACTAATTGTTGCTAGATGGCGTAAATCTCAATGTTCAAGTGACATTGTCTGAGGCCTGACACCGCGAGGGCTAGTTTTGACTCCTTGCGGGAGATAAATCAAATTTCTCAGGGTGTTTGGGCTGGTGACCTGGCAGATTTTATACTGCAGGACATACTCTAAATGACCTGCTGTGCTTTGTTCTGCTTTTCCTCCCTTCCAGCCCCCTTTCCTCAGTCAGTGTGAAGAAGGGTCACCTATCCATGTTCTTCCAGAGATGCTGCCTGACTGACCCACCCGCTGAGTTACTCCAGAACCTTGTGTCCTTTTGTGAAAAACCAGCATCTGTTCTTGGTTTCCTCATCTGAATCCCACTGCTTCTTATGAAAAGGGTGATCAGGCTAACAGGAGAGGATGAAAGGGGGGCACTGGCAATTTGCCAGCGCTGTAAGCTTTCTGCATTAGATGTTGTTTGAGGGTTTACAGCCAAGATAGAGGAAGGAGAGCAGCGCTTGCCCATATTGCTTGTGTGGCGGGACATTCCTGCTGGTCTTGGCGACACATTGGTGACATTTGAACTTGCCTCCAAAATCCTACTGACTTTGGCAATCGAGACGTTCCCCAGGTGGCACGGTGCTGCAGTAGTAGATAGCTGCCTTACATCGCCAGAGATCCGGGTTCGATCCTAAGGGTGCTGCTGTCTGTACAGTTTATACGCTCTCCCCGTGAAGGTTTGCTCCGAGTACCCCGGTTTTCTCCCACACTCCAAAGACATACAGGTTTGTAGGCTAATTGGCTCAGTAACAAAATGTAAATTGTCGAGTGTGTGTAGTTTAGTGCTAGTGTGTGGGGATCACTGGTCGGTGCGAACTCGGTGGGCCGAAGGGCCTGTTTCGGCGCTGTATATACAAACTAAACGAAGTTCAGGGGAAGTCTGATCCACTGCCAAAATCTAGGCGATCAAAGCACCCAGCACCCCAGTATTTACAGACAAAAACATTTAGTAATGATTGCAAGAGGTTTGCCTTGGTTTCACTGTAATTATGCTCTTGACAAAAAAAAATGGGGAATTTCTTTTTTTCTTCTTCTCATCTTAGTAAGAACCTGTCCTTCAGAGAGAAGGTGACCCACTGATAATGGAAAGTCAGGCTGGTTGCTGAGTGTAAATATTGGGTAGGGCTACCAGGGCAAAGGTTTATCTACTAAATGGGAGCCGGATGTGTTTCCTATTTACAGCATGCCAATATAAATATTCCTTTGCTATAACCTCAAATACTATCTAACTCTGCAGGGACAACGGACTGACTGCATTTCTGCAATGGTAACTTTTGAAATGGTGCTGGACTGCAGTGTGTGTGAGTGTGTGTGTGTGAGTGTGAGTGTAGCACTTCCCCGTGTGAAGTTACTGTTGCAGGTCCCTGAGCTAATGCACAACTTTAAGTTGACAGGGTAGAACACAAAGTGTTGGAGTACCTCTGCAGGTTAGTGGCCATGTCTAGAACAGGCCATTCTCAGTCTGAAGACGGGCCCCGACCAGAAGCCTCGCCTATCCCTGTCCTCCAGAGATGCTGCCTGACCTGCTGAGTTACACCAGCATTTTGTGGTCTACCTACGCAAGATTCCAGCATCCGCAGATCCTCGAGTCTCTAAGTGGCGAGACCACAGGCATTATATTCAGCGGCAAAAATCAGGGCATCAGCTTCCTGCTTAATGCATTTTTGGAGAGGCAGCTGACATCTGCTTTAAAGAACGGGAAGAGCCAGTGGTGACTAGGCGTTGAGGTGATTTTGAAAGCTGCTGACTCTGCAGGACTTCCCGCTCCATCAGGAAGTCAAACCCCTATAAATGAGAGTGCCGATGTTAAATGAAAACAGAAAACTTTGGAAACACTCAACCAGTCAGGCAGCATCTGTGGAAAGAACACCTGTCAACGTTTCAGGTCAGAGACCATGCAAATCTAGCTTGCTCATCATCTGCAGATTTTTGATTCTTCACACAGAAGTTAACTTATATGGCCCAGAGAAACTCCTCCAAATAAACAGTTCTTCAGATAGTGTGTCAGAAGGAACTGCAGATGCTGGTTTAGGCTATCTGAAGAAGGGTTCCAACCTGAAATGTCACCTATTCCTTTTCTCCAGAGATGTTGCCTGACCCGCTGTGTTACTCCAACATTCTGTGTCTATCAGAAAGGTCTTCAGAAAGGTCTAAAACATGCTTAAAATGCAAATTTCAAACACAAAATGTTGTGAACTGCCAGCAGGTCAGGCAGTGTCTATGGAAAGAGAAACAAAGTTAAAGTTGCAGGTCAAATACCTAATTGAAAAAATGAGGAAGTGCGTTTGTTTTAAGTTGTAGAGGGTGGGGGAAAGATGGATAGAAGATGCTGAATGATCCTGTGACTCAGAGAACATCACTAATAAGGTGAGGCCAGGATTACGGAGAAGATTCGAATGTTGATAGATTAAAGAGAGCAGATTGAGGGGAAAACGCACAGGGACATGTAAATGCTGGACCTGAAATCAAACGGAGAATGACACAAAATGCTGGAGTAACATCAGTGGGTCAGGGCAGCATCTCTGGAGCGAAGAAATGGGTGAAGTTTCAGGTCGAGACCCTTCTTCAGATGGATTTATATCTTAGATTTAAACCAGCATCTGCAGTTCTTTCCTACACATTAAAAGGAGAATGCTGGAAATGTCCAGCACGTCAGAATGTGTCTATGGAGGCAGCAGTTTATGGTTTCATTGATGCCGATTGCCCTGCTGAGAGTGTTTCCAGCATTTTAGTATGGAAGCCTGAACTGTGTTTCCCAGAAACTAGCAATGGTGGGAAAACAAGAGACTGCACATGCTGGAATCTGGAGCCAAGTAATGGTGGGGTTCTTGCCAAGTATTGACATCTTTAATGGCGATGAAACTAAAACCATACGTGATTTGGAAAATGGGAACTGATCCAACATGCAACACATTTTGTGGGGCAATAAAACAATAGCAAGAATATAGGACAAATTGTCCTATCATGGACAATTATGACATGACACACCCAAGTGTATCAAGTGGATGAAAAAAATCCCCCCAAAAAAATGCAATATCCTTTATTGAAGCTGTAAGACAATTGATCTCTGTTTACATGCAAGGCACTTACTGAGAGCCCTTGACAGTCCTGTGGTCTACGCCACAATACAGTTCATGGAGCTTTCACACTATTGCGTGCTGAAGCATTGTCCCACTGAGTTATAGGGGAAGTCGACTTTCCCAAGAGAGGTTCATTGGAAGAGAAAGCATAAACATTGCAGCGATGTTCATTCAGGCATGGTATTCCATTGTTCCACTGCTGTTACTGCCAAGGTTTTCTTTCTCTGCTTCTTCCTGAGATTGGACTTGAGAGTTAGAATCTCCCGTCTTGTTTCCGGTGCTTTGAATGGAATTCTGCCCATGAGTTGTGAAGTAGTCGGTGAGGATGAGAAAGACATTTGCAACCAACATCCCTCCTCCAGCAAGAAAGAATGCTGTGCTGTAGACTCCAGTCCAGTCCACCAGTAACCCTGTAACAGAACACACACAGTAACCACCAATCCACAATAAACTACTTTTATGGCTTGTGGAACGAAATTTGCTTTGGCACACACACACACACACACCGTAGGATTTGTGAAGAAAATAGTGATGGTAGTTCAGGGAAGAGGTTCCACTTCCAGTTTTATGCTCACTCTCTGGGTGGCAGGGAGAACGTGCAAACTCCGTACACAGTACCCTTAGGCGGGATCGAACCTGGGCCCCAGGCTCTGCAAGACAACAACTCAACCGCTGTGTCACCCCAATGCTGATGGGACTTGCCTGTCTAACAGAAAGTAACAGGGTCTTCTAATAGCAACAATAGCCCCTCGACCTCCAGTTAGTGCAGATATAGAACTAATGGAAAATAAGTAAAAATAGTGAAGAACATTACCTGCCAGGGGTGGTCCGAGAAGGCAGCCAACACCCCTGAAGAGCATAATTAACCCAAGTGCGCTGCTCAGTCTCTCAGCTCCTACCACGTCAGTAATGAGTGTGACGACGAGGGCCATGATGGTTCCGAGAAAGAATCCACATGCGCAGCTGAAGATGACAAGCGAGGTATAATTCTCAGCTAAGGGGAGAAGCAACAAGAGTATGCTGAAAGCAGTAATCATTATTATCGCAAGGCGGATGGACTTCAAGAGCCGCAGGTTGGCAAGCCAACCGCATCCGAGCCTTCCGATGAGGTCAGCTGCCGACCAGTAGGACATCAAAAGAGCTCCTTTAAAGTCCTCGATCCCAATGTTTTGAGCATGTGGAATTAGATATACGATTGGGATGAACAGGCCTATCACGGAGAAGAACCCAAAAAAGATCAGACAGATGAATGAAGGCTGCTTCAGAAGGGTTAAGTAGGCCGATATCTTCTCTTGCACCAGACTTTTCCGACACAGATCTTTCCTGGAATGCATGGCAGAATTCTGACTTTTCATCTGTGAATGATGCGGCCTCATGAGGGCTCCACAGACACAGAGGTTGAGGTGCATAGCGGAGATGATCATCATTGCTTGTCGCCAAGACATAAAGTCGATAAGCCATTGGTAAAATGGTGTGAGGATGAAGACAAAGATACTGTCTCCAGAGCTGGCAAGGGCGTTTGCTAACGGCCTCCGGTCTGTGAAGTACTGATTGACCAGATTTACAGAGGAAATCCACGCAAATCCATTCCCAAGACCTGAAAGAACAAAAAAAAGATCTGTAAACTAAAGATTTACAGGCAGCACAGTGGCGCAGCGGTAGAGTTGCTGCCATACAGTGCTAGAGACTCGGTCAATCCTGACTACGAGTGCTGTCTGTACCTTCTCCCCCTGACCTGCGTGGGTTTTCCCCGGGATCTCCGTTTTCCTCTCACACTCCTAAGGCATACAGGTTTGTAAGCTAAATGACTTGGTATAATTGAAAATTGTCCCTAGTGTGTGTATTTAGTGTGCGGGGATCGCTGGTCGGCGTGGATTCAGTAGGCCGAAAGGCCTATGTCCGCACTGTGTCTCTAAATTAAACTCAATTCGTAAACGGAAAAGCAGATTAGTCAACTAAAATACAAGTGAGACATCAGGAAAATCATAGCAATTAGAAAAGGATAATGTTAAGTGTAGAAAAGATTGCGAGGCATAATCCATAAAGGTCCTACAATAATACATCATTGTATCTGCTTCATATGATTCCAAGTTGATAGAGCTGGATAGAGCTCTTAAGGATAGCGGAGTGAGGGGGTTTGGGGAGAAGGCAGGAACGGGGTACTGATTGAGAGTGATCAGCCATGATCGCATTGAATGGCGGTGCTGGCTCAAAGGGCTGAATGGCCTACTCCTGCACCTATTGTCTATTGTCTAAGTTTGGACACTTTCTGTCCCATTTATTTTCCACATGTACTGGTCATGTTTTCTGTGAAGAAATTCCTGACATCATGTAAAATTGTCCCTAGTGTGTAGCATAGTGTTAATGTGCGGGTGATCGCTGGTCGGCGTGGACTCGGTGGGCCGAAGGGCCTGTTTCCACTCTGTATCTCTAAACTAAACCAAACAAAGGTGTGTGATTGACTTCCGGAAACAAAGCAGTACACACACCCTGGTATACATTGATGGCGCCGAAGTAGATTTGGTCGATTCAAGTGCAGATTAATAAATATCACCAGCAATGTGTCCACAATTCTCAGCACAATGAAGGTCAGTGTTGACAGAGATGTCAACATCACTAACAGGTATCATTCACTCACCAATAAACTGCTCAAAGATATCCACAGCCAAAGTCATATCTAACTCATGGCAGTTGGAAGCCGGCATCTCAGTTCTGGGACTACACTGTGGAGCTCCTCAGTGCAGTCTTCACTGATAACCTTCCTTCCAGCAAAAGGTCAGAGGGAGGGGGTCAGAGTTTGCTGATGATTGCCCAATATACAATTCCATTCACAACTCCTCAGAAAATGAAGCTATCCACATGACATGCAACAACATCTCGACAATGGGCAGGCACGGGCTGACGTGGTCAGTAACAATCAAGAAACACAAGGGCCAGCTAATGACTGTTTCTAGCAAAGGTCAGTCCAATCAAGATTCAAAAATCTGATGGGATTACCAGCGGATTATCCCCCATCTGGGATCACTAGTGGAAACTTGATCTGCATCATTACTGTAGCTGCGTGAAAAACTCAGTCAGAGTCATCCAGGACATAAAACAGGGCCCCGGCCAAGAAGCCCCATCAAAGCTAGTGCCATTTGCCCGGGTTTGGCCTGTATCTCTTTAAGCATATCCTATCCATGACCTAATTACAGTATCTTTTAAATGCTGTTATAGTATCTATCTCAACTATTCCCTCTGGCAGCTCACTCAAGGTACTCATCACCCTCCCAAGTGAAAAAATTAAGGGTCAGGTTCCTATTTAAATCTTTTCTCCCTCAACTTAAATTTATGTTCCCTAGTTCTTGATTCCCTTACCCCGGGTAAAAGACTGAGCGCATTCACCCCATCACTTCCCCTCACTTCTCTGAATGCATTCAAGAGAGAGCTGGATAGAGCTCTTAAGGATAGCGGAGTCAGGGGGTATGGGGAGAAGGCAGGAACGGGGTACTGATTTTGGATGATCAGCCATGATCATATTGAATGGCGGTGCTGGCTCGAAGGGTCAAATGGCCTACTCCTGCAGCTATTTTAAAAAATGTTTCTATGACAAGTTTATGCCTACCATCAGTGATAGACGCTTAACTCAATCAATTATCTGTGAGGGTCAAGGAGTTCAGATGACCTTATAGTGTAATGGGGGTGTTTCCTAGTGGTTTCTTCATGACAGCTTTAAGCACATGATCGATAGTAGAAGCTTAACTCTTTCAATTACCTACGAGAGCACCAGTAGTGAGGTACATCCAGGCCAGACTGAAGGCAAAGGATCCCAGGAGCAGCCCGAACATGGAGAAGATCCCGCCGATGATGGTGATGACTCTGAACGATAGCTTGAAATTGAGCGCACTGGCCAACGGAGCTGCAGGAACAGCAAGGCAACGGTTACACAGCACGGTGTAAAGAACTGCACATGCTGGTTTACACCAAAGATAGACACAAAATGCTGGAGTAACACAGGCAGCATCTCTGGAGAGAAATGGGTGACGTTTAAGAAGGGACAATACCCAAAATGTCACCCATTCCTTCTCTCCAGAGACGCTGCCTGCCCCGCTGAGTTACTCCAGCATTTTGTGTCTAACTTCTAGTTAGACAGCAGTGTTTTCCCTGCAGGAACTGCAAGGCAATAGTTTCGAAAGAGTTTAAAATTAATAACAAAATTTAGGATTACCAACAATCAACCCAACTATTAAGTTGCTGAAGATTTATGTGGTATAAGGAGTGCAAACTTGACAAACATTGGGGCAAACACTGGCCTGACAACGCTAGACTCCTGGGTTCAATCCTGACCCCTGTTGCTGTCTGTGTGGAGTTTGCATGTTCTCCCCGTGACCGCCTGGGTTTCCTCCGAGTAGTCTGGTTTCCTGCCACATCCCAAAAACTGGAAGATTTGCAAGTTAATGTTAATCCTGTGGCCTGGAATTACCACCAGGTCAACTGCTCACCCAGACCAGCAAATTCTGGATGTGGTGGGCATGGGCACAGAAGTGGAGTCTCCAAGCCAGAGAGGTGTACCATGAGGCAGGGCAGGCTCCAAGTGGTCGAAAAGGCCTCAGCTTGTTGACTATCAAGGGCTTTGTGGAGTGGAGTGATATATCGAACAAGCATTCACACTAGTTTTGTGTTATTCCACTTTTGAACCACTCATTACACATTAGGGGTAATTTACAGATGCCAATTAACCTACAAACCCACACAAGGGTACTATTTTAGGATGATCAGCCATGATCATATTGAATGGCGGTGCTGGCTCAAAGGGCCGAATGGCCTACTCATGCACCTATTTTCCTATGTTTCTACATCTTTGGAATGTGGGAGGAAACCAGAGGAAACCCACGCGACCACAGGTGTTGAAAAGTCTCTGGCAGTCAAAGGCATCTTAAAAACTCATGCACTTCCCCGCACCTGCTATTTGTTTGAGCCTGTGGATAAAATAGCATCACCGTCCCAATGCTAACTCTCCCTGGAATGGAGGGGAGGGCCAGATGAGATTCCAGTAGAGGACCAGGGGGGTCCAATGCTCTGACCAGCTCGGCCCACATCGCATTTACCAAGCTTGCAAGGAAGGCACAGCTGGCTGTCCGTTAGTTCCAGCTGGCTCACAACCGTATGGTTCAATAGTGCTGTGTTATCACATGTACCCAGGTACAGTGAAATTCCTTTTTTTTTTGTTGCATACAGTTCAGTAAAGCTATTACGGCACACAGGCACAATCATATTCAAGTACAAGGGTGCAAGAATAGTAGCTTACACCGAGGTAGTACGCATGAATCGCCACGCCTGCAGTGCCATACAGGCACAAGCTGTAAGAGTCGGAGTCATACAGCATGGAAACAGGCCCATCAGCCCAACTTGTTCCACCTGTGGCCCATATCTCTCTAAACCCATCCCATCCATGTACCTGTCTAAATGTTTCTTAAACGTCGCGATAATATCTGCCTCAACTACCTCCTCTGGCAGCTCCTTCCAAACACCCACCACCCTTTGTGTAAAAAGTTACCCCTCAGGTTCCTATGAAATCTTTTCCCCAAACCTTAAACCTATGTCTTCTGGTTCTCTATTTCCCACTCGTGAGCCAGAAACTCTGATCTGTTCCTCTCACGATCTATAAGATCACCCCTCGTCCTCCTATGCTCCAGGGAATAGAGTCCCACCCTTCTCAACCTCCCCCTATAGCTCAGGCCCTCGAGTCCTGGCAACATCCTCGTAAATCTTCTCTGAACCATTTCCAGTTTGACCCCATCTTTCCTATAACATAGTTCCCAAAACTGAACATGATACTCTAAATGTGACCTCACCAATGTCTTATATAATTGCAACATGCCCCCCCCCCCCCCCCACAACCTTTATACTCAATTAGTTTAAAAACATCAGGTCTCAACATTTATTCAAATTGGCATTAACTTTGAATAGCAGCCTCCCCCACCCCACCACATTTCCTCACTAAAACAGGAATTAAATGACATGCGAGTGGCTCAGAGGGAACGCAGCATCTGCACAGTTACATGACAGAGAACAGAAACTGACACTTACAGCCAAAATGAAACACAGCCACTGTGATCGCACTGATCCATGAAACCTTAAAGGCAAGTGTGTCGAAGTACTTCTGGAGATCGAGGAAAAAAATCCCAAACGATCTCACAAAGCTTGACGTCAGGCCGGTTATAACGAAGCAGGAGGCTAGAATTACCCATCCATAGCCACCGTCCGCGTATTTCCGAGTGGGGCCACTGTTGTTTGGCTCCTTGGCAGGAGAGTCAACAGCTCCAGGTTCCTCCAAAGTTGCACCTTCCATTGAGCCTAATTGATACAAACAAGTTAGAGCTAATAATTTACTTCTACTGAACTCATTTTAATGGAGCATCAAACCCAAGACATCTCTCAATTTTGATCACCTAATGTATTTCTGATTTTCACAATTCCCTATATTTATTTCTGTTAGATAATACAGATCTGAAATCTCCTTGATGCCAGTGATAATAAGGTCAATAAGTGATAGGAGCAGAATTGGGCAATTGGCCCATCAAGTCTACTCCACCATTCAATCATGGCTGATCTATCACTCCCTCCTATCCCCATTCTCCTGCCTTCTCCCCAGAACCCCTGATACCCGTGCTAATCAAGAATCTATCCATCTCTGCCTTAAAAATATCCATTGACGGCCTCCACAGCCTTCTGTGGCGCCATTACCTTGTAAATCCATACTCTCAACTGATTTACACGTCTCCAAACGACTCACACCGATTTCTACAGAAAGCATCCTATGGCGAAGCATGACAGCTTGGTATGACACCTCCTCCGCCCAAGATCGCAAGTCATTGTAGAGTCGTGGACACAGCACAGTCGATCATGCTAACTAGCTGCCGCCCCACCCCCCTATCTACTCTATCAACACTGACGGGCGGCACGGTGGCGCAGCGGTAGAGTTGCTGCCTTACAGCGAATGCAGCGTCGGAGACTCAGGTTCGATCCTGACTACGGGCGCCGTCTGTACGGAGTTTGTACGTTCTCCCCGTGACCTGCGTGGGTTTTCTCCGAGATCTTCGGTTTCCTCCCGCACTCCAAAAGACGTACAGGTATGTAGGTTAATTGGCTGGGCAAATGTAAAAATTGTCCCTAGTGTGTGTAGGATAGTGTTAATGTGTGGGGATCGCTGGGCGGCGCAGACCCGGTGGGCCGAAGGGCCAGTTTCTGCGCTGTATCTCTAAATAAAAAGATAAATAAACACTTCACACCCCCTGTTAAAAGTAACACTAGCAAATTTGCAGATGACACAAAGCTGGGGTGCAATGTTAGGAGGTTGCAGGGTGACTTGGACAGGTTGAGTGAGTGGGCAGATGCCTGGCAGATGCAATATAATGTGGATAAATGTGAGGTTATCCACTTTGGTGGCAAAAACAAGGAGGCAGATTATTATCTCAATGGTATCAGATTACGTAAAAGGGAAGTGCAACAAGACCTGGGTGTCTTTGTATACCAGTCACTGAAAGTAAACATACAGGTACAGCAGGCAGTGAAGAAAGCTAATGGCATGTTGGCCTTCATAACGAGAGGATTTGAGAATAGGAGTAAAGAGGTCCTTCTGCAGTTGTATACGGCCCTGGTGAGACCACATCTGGAGTATTGTGTGCAGTTTTGGTCTCCTAATTTGAGGTAGGACTTCCTTGCTATTGAGGCAGTGTAGTGTAGGTTCACGAGGTTAATCCCTGGGATGGCGGGACTGGTCAGATGAGGAAAGGCTGGAAAGACAGGGCTTGTATTCACTGGAATTTAGGACTCCTCCTGCACCTATTTTCGAATCTAATCTAATCCCTCGGAAAAGCTACCTACATAATTAATGACCACTCGCACCTTGGTCATTTTCCCTTCTCCCCTTTCCCGCCAGCTTGAAAGTGCACGTAACCTGAATCAACAACAGCTTCTTCCTGCTACGATCAGACTCTTGAACAGACCCCTCATATGCTAATGATGTCTTCCTGACATTCCTGCCTTTTTGCTGCCCATGCATTTTTTTTCATCTGCATTTTCTTCAGACAAGGGTCCCTACCCAACACGTGGCCACGTGTTTGTATAAGAACATATGGTAATGAGAAATGATACAGCATGTCACCACAACCTTCACAAGGACAGGTAGGGATGGGCAGTAAATTTTTATGCCCTATCCCTAGACAATAGACAATCTCCATGGATTGTCACCTCGTCATGGTGTGGAAGCTTGTGTGGTCCTGAGATCCTGAGAGCGATGCCGTCTGGAGCTATGCTCCTGGTAGGGTCACCCATGGCGGTAAGGTCGAGGGGGAGGTCCCTGACAAAGAGCAATCACACCGACCTCAACGGGGGAACAGGCGGAGAATGATGGCTGACGTTAGTGGAGCGTCACAACGGCTGGGAAGGCGGATGAAGGCTGCAGTGGGCAGGTGCTACAGACAGGAAGGTAGACGCTCCCGCCCCCTCGAGTCTCGGGCAGATGAGGCTCGTCAGCCTGGGAAGGCAGTCCATCCAGGAGAGGGAAAACTCTGATGTAAAACCTCCACTGCCTTGTGGCCATATCCAGTCATGGAAAAGGCTCCAGGAGTAAACCTCAAGAAAAATCCGGAGTCGGAGTCCCTAAGGCAGTCCGTCGTTGTCTACAACCTCGTTCTGGCAGCTCCTGCGACGGTACTGGTGCCAAACTGTAACGGCTCTGCTGTTCCTTTGGATCAATCAACGACGTGGAGAGGGGGGACGTGCTGCATGGGCAACAGCCTGTCCTTCATACGACCTCGCCCAGGCTTGCATCCGACCACACATCGACGCTGCTCTAGCCGAGGTTTGGAGCAAGCAGCCAACAACCAGGATGCATCACCCATGGTCAGCCAAGGGGGGCCTTAGAGACAATAGACAATAGGTGCAGGAGTAAGCCATTCGGCCCTTCGAGCCAGCACCACCAGTCACTGTGATCATGACTGATCATCCACAGTCAGTCCTTGTACCATCTTGTCACAACAAGGAACTGCAGATGCTGGTTTACAAACATAGACATAAACATAGTGCTGGAGCGTCACCTACCCATGTCCTCCAGAGTTGCTGTCTGACCCACTGAGTTACTCCAGCACTTTGTGTTTACCTGAAGATTCCAGCATCTGCAGTTCCTTGTTTCTACGCTATAGTCTGCACTATTTTCCCCTTCCTCTTTTTTTACTCATATGCAGCTTGGTCCACTGGCAGAGTATGTATCTCGCTCGGGACATGCGATAACAATCGAGCAGTGTCAACACCTTACATCAGAATCAAGAAAAACAAGTAGTTAACCTCAGTAGCAGTGAACATGGGGGAGGGCGCTGAGTGAACAAAAGGAGTGTCTCCATTCAGCACGTAATGTGCAATATTAGTCCAATTGGCTTCTGTGATGGAGCCCTCTTCCAAGAAGTAAAACAAAACCAGGAACTTCACATTTCCTGGCCATTTAGCAAACTGTGCAGCACATTCAGCCTGCGCCATACTCACTCAAATGCAGGAGGCAACTACTCATGGAGCCGAGAGAAGTTGAAGTACTTTATAACAGCAGGCAAGCACAGCGGGTGGTGGTGCACGGATGTGCTGTGATCAGGGACCAGATGATCCCGCTGTCCTGCGCTTCAGCTTTACACCAGGGTAAGCTGGCAATAAAAGCTGGGGCTTGTTCAGTTGAACGGTGCTACCATTCAGGCGCTGGGCCAGCAGTCGACAGTACAAGTCGGAATCTCCGCCCTTTCCTTTTGGGCAAACAGGACAAGGCCACTTAACAGTTGGAAGCTGTTCCAACATTCAATAGGATTCCGATTCCATCCAGAAAAAAAAGAGACATAAAATGCTGGAGTAACTCAGCGGGTCACGCAGCATCGCTGGAGAACATGGATGGGTTACGTTTGGGTCGGGACCCTTCTTCAGACTGAAGGAGGGCCCCGATGTTTTAGTCTGAAGAAGGGCCCCAGCCCGAAACGTCACCCAACGTCGGCCTGAGGGGTCCCGACCCAAAACGTCCCCAATCCATTTTCCCTAGGGATGCTGCCTGACCTGCTGAGTTATCTCAGCATTTTGTGTCTTGGTAAACCAGCATCTGCAGTTCCTCTTTTCTACTACCTGCAGTTAGACAATAGACAATAGGTGCAGGAGGAGGCCATTCGGCCCTTCGAGCCAGCACCGCCATTCAATGTGATCATGGCTGATCATTCTCAATCAGTACCCCGTTCCTGCCTTCTCCCCATACCCCCTGACTCCGCTATCCTTAAGAGCTCTATCTAGCTCTCTCTTGAATGCATTCAGAGAATTGGCGTCCACTGCCTTCTGAGGCAGAGAATTCCACAGATTCACAACTCTCTGACTGAAAAAGTTTTTCCTCATCTCCGTTCTAAATGGCCTACCCCATACAGTTCCTGGTTTCTACATCCCAAATCCACCCAACCACTTGGCCCCCACATTCTTCAGTATTCTCGCCAAGCAAAATTCGATCATCTTGGTTTTTTAAATCATCTAAGGGTGCCTCTCTTCCACTATCCATTACCTGATAAAATGTTTTTCCAATTTCCACCAATGCTGACTGGACTCTGGTTTCAAAATTTTCTAAGATCCCACCACAAGGTGGAGCCACACTCACCCTCACCAACTTTATCAACTCAAAGATTCAAATTTGATTTTTACAAATCCTCTAGTTTCAGAAGAATTAATAAAATTTAACTTTAGCTGAGCATTAGATGATCAGCTGCCCTTTCTGCACCCTGACTCTGTTGGTTTTTACCCAAGTTTGCCCTGGCAGAAGTAAAATTTCCAAATTCCAACTTAACATTGTCATTCAGAAACAAAAAGAACCTCAATTTCTGGGTCTTAAGTGGAAAAAATTACCAAAAGAAGATAAAATCATGTGGCGATCTCTGCGACTAATCACATTAGACAAATGCATGAAACATTTACGTGACGTTCTAGTTGAAGCATTAACACAAGCTTCTAAATTAATGGACAGATGGTTATCGAGATAAGTGTTCAGAGAAACACCATGGAAACAGACCCTTTATCCAACCAAAGATAGACACAAAATGCTGGAGTAACTCAGCGGGACAGGCACCATCTCTGGGGAGAAGGAATGGGTGACGTTTTGGTTCGAGACCCTTCTTCAGACTCCAGTATTTTGTATCTATCTTTAGTGTAAACCAGCATCTGCTGTTCCTTCATACACCTTTGTCCAACCAAGTCCATGCTGCCCATCGATCACCCGTTCACGCTGGATCCATGTTATCACAATTTCTAATCCACACCCTCCACACTAGAGGGCAATTTACAGAGGCCAACTAACCGACAATCCGCAAGTCTTTGGGACATGGGAGTAAACTGGAGCATCCGGATGGAACCCAGTCACAAGGAGAACGTGCAAATGGGAATGTAATGGCAATCGTTCGCCCATAAACACTTGCAAAATCATATATCAAGCAGAGGGGCACATGGTGCAGCAGTTACTGCGCCTGCCTCTGCAACCATAGGGACCTGCGTTCAACAGATCTGACTCTGTCCATATGAAGTTTGTATCATCTTCCCATGACCAAGTGTCATTCTTCTTTCTGGTGGTTTCTCCCGCATCCCAAAGTTATGACTTGTGGACTAATGGGTGATGGTAAATTATACTTTAGTGTACAAACAGCAAAAGAATGAAAGGGAAGTTGATGAGGATGCAAGATAGATTTCAGGCTACGAGGAAGTAGGGAAACAGAAAAGGGACTGATAGAATTGCACTGCTGGGAATCAACATGGGGCTGATGGGCTGAGTGGCCTCCTCCTATTGTTGTAAGTGGAAGACAACTGACAACACAAGAATTTATCTTTCAAGAATTCAGACAATTAAAACATGTCGAAATCATTCCCCATTGCTTCTGTTCACCCCCTCAGGTGTCTCGCTGAGGTTATAGAGGTATGGATGGGTTAGAGTTTGAAGAGCAATTCTTCTCCCAGGTCAAATGTGTTACAAAGGAATGTTACCAGTCGAAGCACGGTAAAGCCCCACCTGCTTAAATCAACTCAAAAATAGCCTGGGGTAAATGTAAAGCCTAAAGAGTCATTTTCTGCACTTTTGATCTCCCACCTTACAAGTACCTGCGCTTACAGTCACTCAAGCTGAAAGCTTTCAATGCACTTTCACTGGATATGAAATTACTGTCGGGTTCCTCTGCAAATTCCTGCATTAAAAGAAATATTATAATGCATTTATCCCACCTCCCTTAATTTCCACAAAATATCTCTAAGCGATTCACAATCAAGGACGTAATTTTAAGTACAATCACAGTTGTAATGTAGAAAAAACAGAATACAGTGAACAGCAAAGTGGTACATAGCAAGACAATCTACACGACTACAGCTGGTTCAAGGATACACGTTGGGCCCAGACTCCAAGAGAAACTCCTCTGCCTCTCTTTCGAATGATGTCTTAAGGATCTTCGCAACTCTATATCCTTCCAAGAGGCGGATATGCTCCAATATCTCCTCGGAAGGGCAGCACCCACATCGGTGTAGCTTTCCCTCAGCACTGGTCTTTGACCCAGGAGACCTTTGCAATTACCGTCAGAACAGTCCGTATCACCACAGCCATTGTGCTTTACCTCCAGAAACTGCCTGTTGCATGAACCGAATCCTGCGCGCAATGAATGTGGCTCTGTTCTGACTCTGGTTGTTATCAGATTAATCTATTTTTAGCAGGCATTCTATTCAACAAGTCCATGGAAGGAAACCATTTTGGCTGGGGAGGAGTTATTGGCGGAAGAGAGGGGACAGGGGTCTTGGGTGGAGCAGAGCAGAACTCACAGGAACAAAATCTGTCGACAAATGATAAAAAATTGCTGGCAGATAGTACATGTTGCTGATTTCTATTTCACCCCGACGCTGCTTCCTGATCAGATTCACGTGTAATGTTTAATTAACCCAAATCTGCTTTGAGATTAACTGCTTCCAGCTGCTGGGTGCACCATTCACTCCTTGCAGCTATTCATGATCAGATACCAAATTAAGGCCCGTGCAAACACATAACCCCGCCTCACAGGCAGCGCACACAAATACTACAGGCAATTCAATGCGCCTTCTTACGCAGCGTTTTAGGGTTGTTTCCACTTGTTTCCACTGCTCCATTAGGTACTGTAATGGGTAATGGGGCCAAATAGGAACAATAGACCTTTCACCAGATGGGGCTAGAAGTGGCCAAGGGATGGACACATGGGCAGTGCAAAGTTAGTGTGCTACTTTCTTTGCCCACCCGGGTTGCGCTTGGAGGCCTTGCTTCTGTGCAAGGCCTCAAAGCACCCAATACTCTGTGCCAGTCACAGACACAGGTTCCCAGGAGAGAACACTTGGTGTGACACACCCTCACCTCCCAGAATCAGCAGAAATATAAAGTGGCTGACCTACGCTTCAGCAGCTTGCTACTCACCAAGGCGAGTCTTCACAGTTGCCTTGTGCTGTCCTTCCTGCAGTCAGCGAAAACACCTGCTGCCGACAGCTATTAAAACATTAATACATTCCTTAACAATGTATTAATTTTTCAAATGTTTTTGAGGTCAGAGCGACAAAACAAAAATGTTCAGTACACAGCGACCCTGCATGATAATCCACTTACTTGATGAAAGATTATCAAAGTGGACTTTGTACAATTTAATGAAATATTTTTAAAGTGATAACTGCATCACATTTTGTTTGTCCAGCTGCCTTGATATGTTAAATCTATTAGAATTGGAGGGAACTGAATCAGCTACAGGGAACTCACCTGTAATAACGCTGTTGTCTGACGTCTCAAGGATTCATGGTTATCATTTATTTGAGAGGAAAAAAAGTCTGCTGGAGGGACTTCGCGGGTCAGGCAGCATCTGTGGAGGGAAATGGACAAGTTACGTTTTGGGTTGGGACCATTCTTTGGACTTTAGGAACTCAAGAGGCTGCAGAGAGGGGTGGATTCAGCCTGGTCCATCAAGGGAACAACCCACCCAACATCAAAAGCACCCGCAAGAGGCCCTGCCTCAGAAAGGCAGCATCTAGGCCTTGTCCCCTTCTCACTGCTGCCATCGGGTAGAAGGTACAGACATCTACAGTCCCACACCACCAGGTTCAGGAACAGCTCATTGATGCAATCATGAAGAAAGCCTATCAATGCCGCCACATCCTTAGAAGATGGAGGACAATCGGTATATAGACGAATACTCTCTTGAACTTCTACAGGTGTACAGTAGAGAAATTATTGGCTGCCTGTACAACTGCAGCAGAACCTCCCTGCTCCTAAACTCAGATCTCCCCCTTTACTGATAAAACATTGTCCCTCCTTCAACACCTGCAGCAATTTTACTTCCAACTTTTTAATCTTCTTGATATTCAACTGTTCTTTAATTATATATTTCAGATTTTCATCTTATTTCAAGACAAATACCCTATTAAATAATTCACATGGGGAGATGATAGATGCTGTTAGTCTCACACCATTTAATGGGTTACCCTCACACCATTTAATGGGTTTTTCAATGAGCACTTGAAATGCCATGATATTAAAGGTCCTGGGCCAAGTGTTGGTAAATGGGATTCGTATGGGTAAGAACTTGATGGCCAGCATGCACAGGATGGGCTATCGGCATAATCGTGTGTTAACTCTTTCACTATGCTGGTGTCCTCATCCCATCCCCAAACCATGCCATCTTCCATTGCTCTTCTCAGAGTGCTTTATCTCTGCAAACTCTAATGCATCTCATCATCACTTCCAACTTCTTATTCTCCATCTGCCGCCCCTTGACAGTCTGCTTCGACAGCTCCCTGGTTATCTCTTCCAGCCGGCTCCCTTATCCAACCATCAGAAACAATGATGAGGCAGAGTACCAGGCGGCGATTGAAGGCATAGCAACCCGGTGTCAAGATGGGAATGTTTCCTTCAACGTCAACCAAATAAATGAGCAGGAAGCGGGGTGATGAACACACCCTGGACTGCATCAATGGCGCCGAAGTGGAAATGATCGAGAGCTTCAATTATTCTGAGTTTAACTATTGGCTGCCTGGTTCAGCAACTTGAACACCCAGGAACAAAGGAGATTCCAAAAAGTGGTGAACACTGTCCTGTCCCATCACGGGTACTGACTTCCCCAACATCGAAGGGATCAATAAGAGGTGCTGTCTCCAAAAGGAAGGCAATATCATTAAGGATCCACACCACCCTGGCCATGCTCTCATTTCACTCCTGCCATTGGGAAGTTGGTAGAAGAGTCTGAAAATGGTAACATCCAGGTTCAGGAACAGCTTCTTCCCAACAAATATCATCAGACTATTGAATACTACACACTACGAACTGCCTGGGTTGCACTAGGAACTTTGGCATTTCTTTTGTATTTGCACTATATTGGGTGCACAGAAAAAAAAAGTGTGCTGGAGTAACTCAATGGGTCATGCAGCATCTCTGGAGAACATAGATTGGTGAGGTTTCGGGTTGGGACCCTTCTTCAGATTTTAATCAGTCTGAAGAAGGGTCCCGACCTGAAACCAGGTTGGGACCCTTCTATCCATGTTCTCCAGAGATGCTGCCTGACCCGCTGAGTTACTCCAGAGCTTTGCAGCTTTGCATGGAATAAGGTTTACTGACCAGTAGTCGGTGCTTTGACATGTTGTGTCCAGGAAACATCTGCAGCTCAACTGATTGGGAGCACACCGCCTCAGGAAGTCCATTTGCTTGCCAGTCAGCAGTTTGACATCTACAATACACAATCAGCCAAAGGCAATCACAGTGAGTCCAAAAATTTATCAGTGAAAAGAATATATTTGCAAACTATGGCCCGAGAAACAAAAGTTCAGAAACTGCTCAAAAGGCTAAAGCTATAGTTATGTGAACAGGTATGGGGAATCTGGAATCAAAGGTCATTTTATTGGCTTCTGCTTTATATTTGTAAACCCCCAACAGACATAATGTGCACAGATAGGCAGTTCATGAATCTCATGAAAGTTAACGAGGTTTCTTACCACAATCTAGGAATATTCCAAGCAAGCAAATTAAGGCTATGTTCAAACTCCACAATGACCTGACTTAATCTCTCTCTGAATACCAAAATGTTAATCTCAGCTCATTGAACTATCCTTCACATACATGAGATATACTAGTTTGAAGAGCTGAATTGCGAAATCTTCGCATTCTTTTCAATTGAATTGACCTATTCTGTAAAAATGCATTTAAAGAAACATTGAACAGATCGGGCGGCACGACTATAGGTGTTGTCTGCACGTTCTCCCTGTGAATGTGTGGGGTTTCACCGATGCTCTGGTTTCCTCCCACACTCCGAAGATGTAGGCTAATTGGTTTTAGTAAAAAATGTTATAATTGTCCCTAGCATGTAGGTTAGTGTATGGGTGATCGCTAGCCTACACGGACTCGATGAGCCGAAGGGGCCTGTTTCCGCGCTGTATCTCTAAAGGCTAAATCTCAAAGACAATTATTTTGAAGAAACATTATATTAAAAAAACAGATGAATGTCTACTTCGTGCAGCTCTATGACAATTTGATATCATTTTAAGGGAGTTGCCACAAAGTAAAGGAACAAACTTGCAAACACATGTGCAGTTAAGATAGATGATGAGTATTTCAGATGGAAGGATTAATGGATATACAAAAAGTATTTCCAATTTCAGGCTAGTAGTACGTCAAATTTTGTCAACTTTTAAGCCACATAATAGTGCTCAGAATAAATACATTGGAAATTCAAGTTCCTTCGTAAATTCCAACGTGCTGTTTTTTACCTAGAAACAAAGAATGGCAGATAACAGGTATAACAGAGCTTTATTTGTCGTTCGGTACCGAAGTACCGAACGAAACTACATAGCAGTCATAGAAAAAAAAAGAACACAAGACACATAACCCCAACACAAACGTCCATCACAGTGACTCCAAACACCCCCTCACTGTGATGGAGGCAACAAAACTTCCACTCTCTTCCCCACGCCCACGGGCAGACAGCTCGTCCCCGACCGACCCGCACAGTCCCCGCACCGGGCGCTGAAATGTCCCGCGGCCGAACCGGGCGATGAAAGGCCCACGACCAAGCCTTGCGCAGCTAAGTCCCGTGGTCGAGCCGCACCGGGCGATGTCAAGTCCGCAGTTGAGCCGCACCAGCGATGAAAAGCCCCGCAGTCGAGCTGCACCGGGCGATGTTAAGCCCCGCAGCCGAGCTGCACCGGGCACTGTTAAGCCCCGCAGCCGAGCTGCACCGGGCGATGTAAAGTCCCGCAGCCGAGCTGCACCGGGCACTGTTAAGTCCAGTGGCCAAGCCGCACCGGGATGTAAAGTCCAGCGGCCAAGCCGCACCGGGATGTAAAGTCCAGCGGCCAAGCCGCACCGGGATGTAAAGTCCAGCGGCCAAGCCGCACCGGGTGATGTAAAGTCCAGCGGCCAAGCCGCACCGGGATGTAAAGTCCAGCGGCCGAGCCGCAGCGGGCGATGTTAGGCCCCGCAGCCGAGCCGCACCCCGCGCCGTGAGGATGCCGGCTAATACCAAAGGTAGACACACAGCATTGTGCCAGTGGGTCAGGCAGCATCTCTGGAGTTAAAGGACAGGTGATGTTTCGGGTCGGAACCCTTCTTCTCAGGTCTTTTTTCCCCAGAGATGCTGCCTGACCCGCGGAGTTACTCAAGCATTGTGTGACCTATCTTTGCTATTTTTACCTTGCAGTACCTGTTCATGGCATGAGGTGGCAGCATGGTTCTTGATAAGCTATTGATTGCACAGATCTCCCCCTTTACTGATAAAACATTGTCCCTCCTTCAACACCTGCAGCAATTTTACTTTCAACTTTTTAATCTTCTTGATATTCAACTGTTCTTTAATTATATATTTCAGATTTTCATCTTATTTCAAGACAAATACCCTATTAAATAATTCACATGGGGAGATGATAGCTGCTGTTACTCTCACACCATTTAATGGTTTTTTCAATGAGCACTTGAAATGCCATGATATTAAAGGTCCTGGGCCAAGTGTTGGTAAATGGGATTAGTATGGGTAAGAACTTGATGGCCAGCATGCACAGGATGGGCTATCGGCATAATCGTGTGTTAACTCTTTCACTATGCTGGTGTCCTCATCCCATCCCCAAACCATGCCATCTTCCATTGCTCTTCTCAGTGCTTTATCTCTGCAAACTCTAATGCATCTCATCATCACTTCCAACTTCTTACTCTCCATCTGCCGCCCCTTGACAGTCTGCTTCGACAGCTCCCTGGTTATCTCTTCCACCCGGCTCCCTTATCCAACCATCAGAAACAATGATGAGGCAGAGTACCAGGCGGCGATTGAAGGCATAGCAACCCGGTGTCAAGATGGGAATGTTTCCTTCAACGTCAACCAAATAAATGAGCAGGAAGCGTTGTGATGAACACACCCTGGACTGCATCAATGGCGCCGAAGTGGAAATAATCGAGAGCTTCAATTATTCTGAGCATAACTATCACCAATAATCACTGAATCCAACCACACTGACGCTGTGGCCACATATGCACTTCCTGATAAGACTAAGGAAATTTAGCATAATGACGCTTATCAATTTCTAAGAAGCACCATAGAAAGCTTTCTGTCCAGATGCATCATTACTTGGTTTGCCCATGACCACAAGATGCATCATGCCAACCAGTCTCCACCTTCCACAAATCGACACCATCTACACTTTTCGCTGCCTCAAGAAAACAGCCAACATAATTAAGGATCAATTACACCCTGGTCATTCTCTCTTCTCTCCCATCAGCTGGCAGAAGATACAAAAGCTTGAAAGCATGTACCACGAGGTTCAGGGACAATTCTTCCCCACTGCTGTCTGACTATTGAACACATTCTCTTGAAGCTAAGGATGTTGTGCCATTCCTCCAATCTACCTCGTAATGGATCTAGCACATTTTTATCTGCACTTTTCTGCAGCTGTAACACTATATTCTGAACTCTGTTTATTTTCTCTTTGCACTACCCATTGTGTTTGTGTATGGTTTGACTGTACTCATCTATGGAATGATGAGCACATTGGACAGCACACAAAACATTTTTTTTCACCGTATCTCTGTGCACGTGACAATAATAAACAAATACCAATAATGCTGGTTGGTCTCCTAGCACTGCATTCCACAATCTGCCGTGTCTTCCTCATTGTTCACCAACTCCTCCCCTTGAACCAAACCCAAGTCTCTCATAGAACTATTCTCCCAATCCTTTCTGCTGTTAACACAGATTGCATTCTCATTCCTCCGGGACACATTCTGTACACAATGCAAGGTACCCGTGCAACTGTAGCAAAACATCTTTACTTTGGTATTCAAATCCGCTTGCGACAAAAGTTACCATTTAATTTGCCTCCCTAATCGCCTGCTGTACCTGCATGTTAGAATTTAAAACTGAGGTGAGAAGGAACTTTTTCACCCAGAGTTGTGAATTTGTGGAATTCTCTGCCACAGAGGGCAGTGGAGGCCAAATCACTGGATGAATTTAAGAGAGAGTTAGATAGAGCTCTGGGGGCTAGTGGAATCAAGGGATATGGGGAGAGGTTGGGCACAGGTTACTGATTGTGGATGATCAGCCATGATCACAATGAATGGCGGTGCTGGTTCGATGGGCCGAATGGCCTCCTCCTGCACCTATTTTCTATGTTTCTATGTGTCTATGTAATTCAATTCAGTAACTTGTGCACAAGGATGGTTGATCCTTTTAACATCAACATTTCCCAATCTCTTACTGGTTAAAGTTAAGTCAGTGCTTCCGTCTTTTCTACTATGGTAGCTGATGTCACATATTTTTCACGTTCCACTCCATCCTCACTCACTCAACTTCTTTATGTCCCCTTGAGGCATCCTTACATCCCCATCATTACTCACAAGTTTTTGGGTCCTCGGAAAAGAGCAGAATAAAAGAAAATGTTGTCCTACGAATACAGAGATCAAATAAGGATTACAAACACAGGAGACCCAAACATGAGATTTGTGAATTTATGAGATAACGATAGCTCAGCACCAGCATGTTCCTGTTAGAGGGAAGGGCAAGGCCGACAGGTTGAGGGGAACTTGGATGACGAGAGATATTGGGCCCTAGTAGAGAACAAAAGTACATGCCAGGTATAGGCAGCCGGGATCACGTGAATCCCTTGAGTATTACAGGGGATGTAGGAATATATTTACGAGGGAGATCGCGACGGCATGAGATAGCTTTGGCAGAAAAGGTAAAGGAGAACCCAACGAGATTATACAAACATATTAAGGGCAAAGAAATAACCCGGGAGAGAATAGGGTCCCTTAAAGATCAACAATGCCATCGATGATGAAGCCACAGGAGATTGGTGAGGCGTTAAATTAATATTACTTGCCTGTATTTATTGCGGAGACAACAGATGCTTTAAAACCCAGGGAAGGTAACGGAGATTCTTCAAGACATCTCCCTTACCTACCCCGAGTTTTAAAGCATTGTTGTCTCCGAGTCAAGTTGAGTCTCTTCGAGTCCACATTACAGAATAGGAGGTACTGGAGATCTTACAAAACATTTACATAGAAACATAGAAAATAGGTGCAGGAGTAAGCCATTCGGCCCTTCGAGCCTGCACCGCCATTCAATATGATCATGGCTGATCATCCAACTCAGTATCCCGTACCTGCCTTCTCTCCATACCCCCTGATCCCTTCAGCCACAAGGGCCACATCTAACTCCCTCTTAAATATAGCCAATGAACTGGCCTCAATTTAGATATGCAAATCCCTGGGATTTGATCAAAGTGTATCCTATATGTAAAAAAATATTTTTGTTATATATAGAATACACTTTGATCAAATCCCAGAGATTGAGAGATGATTTCATTTTTTCATTTACTCGGTACCATCCTCTTATCATCCCTCAATCCCTCCCATAACAAAAACCCGCTGATCTTTTGTCCACTCCCCTGGACAATAACAATCCTGCAGCCTTGACTAAATTAATCTCAGCTTGGAAAATATTTTGCCTCGTTCCTGACATCCACATTGGCAGATGTTGATGAAAACTTCTGAGAATCCACACCTCTGGCAATCCATCCATTGTCTTCTTCAGATTCAGAGTATGAGGGTGTGGTACCACTGAAGGGGTTTCCCAAGCCTTTCTGGACTTGTTAACCTGGCTGTGGTGACTCAGTGGGAGGCTTCAAATGTTTAAGCAGGAACAAAGCCTCCATGCTTTTGTTTTATTATTCCCTTCAGTGACAGGAAATTCAATGTATACAGCATCACGAAACATGAGCAGATGTTCTACATCAGCCAAAGCATCAGGATGTAAATGGGAGGCATTTTCCCCTTCCGATTCAAGCACAGTTTTCCTTCCAGTCCAACACGCAAGTCAGGCACAGCAGCTAGAGAGGCTGAAATATGAGTGCATTATTTCATCATTTTAATTGAGGAAAGACACAAAATGCTGGAATAATCAGCTGGTCAGACAGCATCCCTGGAGAACACGAATAAATTCATGTTTTGTGTCATGACGTGAAGGACCCCGGCCCATAACGTCACATATCCATGTTCTCCAGAGATGCTTCCTTGACCTGCTGAGTTACTCCATTTTTTATCCCTCAGAATACCCTCTAGTAACTTCCCAACCACAGATGTTAGACTCACTTGCCTGTAGTTCCCAGGCTTCTCCCTGCAGCACTTCTTAAATAGAGGCACAACATTTGTCACCCTCAGTGGGCCGAAGGCCCTGCTTCCACGCTGTATCTCTAAACTAGTTGCTTTCTTTCAGGACAAAAATGGGAGATATGAGAAATGTGATAGTACATAATTGGCCACATCACCTCCCTCAATTTTGAAGAGGACTTCCTTTTCATGGTTTTAGGTTTAAAGTAATCGGAGGAGTAATCGTCTACAATTAAGGCTACAACAGTGCCAGAGACCCGGGTTCAATCCTGACCTCGGGTACTATCTGTGTGGGTTCCCTCTGAATGCTCCAATTTCCCACACATTGCTGCAGGCAGCTGTGGAGGCCAAGTCAATGGATATTTTTTAATTTGGAGATTGACAGATTCTTGATTCATAAGGGTGTCAGGGGATATGGGGTGAAGGCAGGAGAATGGGGTTGAGAGAGAAAGATAAATCAGCCACCATTGAATGGTGGAGTAGGCTTGATGGGCCGAATGGCCGAATCGCGTTCCTTATGAATTTGTGAATTTAGAAGGATGAGAGGAGACCTTATCGAAACGTATAAGATTATTAAGGGGTTGGACACGTTAGAGGCAGGAAACATGTTCCCAATGTTGGGGGAGTCCAGAACAAGGGGCCACAGTTTAAGAATAAGGGGTAGGCCATTTAGAACTGAGATGAGGAAAAACTTTTTCAGTCAGAGAGTTGTGAATCTGTGGAATTCTCTGCCTCAGAAGGCAGTGGAGGCCAATTCTCTGAATGCATTCAAGAGAGAGCTGGATAGAGCTCTTAAGGATAGCGGAGTCAGGGGGTATGGGGAGAAGGCAGGAACGGGGTACTGATTGAGAATGATCAGCCATGATCACATTGAATGGTGGTGCTGGCTCGAAGGGCCGAATGGCCTCCTCCTGCACCTATTGTCTATTGTGAACATAGAAACATAGAAAATAGGTGCAGGAGTAGGCCATTCGGCCCTTCGAACCTGCACCTCCATTCAATATGATCATGGCTGATCAAGGCTGATTCAATATGATCATGGTTGAACATCCCAAAGACGTGCTGTTTGATAGGTTATCTGGCCTCTGTAAATTGCCCCTAGCGCAAATGGGTAGTTGATGGTCAGCGTGGACTATGTGGGCCAAAGGACCTGGTTTCATACTGTATCCCTCTTTGACCAAGGCTGCAGGGTTCCACTGTGGGAGAAATCCTGACTTCAATGGCACCGATAGCAAAATTAAAGCTTCATTAAATAATGTACTGAACAAAAGTGTTGTCAATTGTGGATTGCCCGACATGGATTTTTAATCACAGCCTACAAGCTGGAATATTTGTACTTCTAGGCTTGTTTATTCCTATGCTTTTTGGCCAGTTTCCAGCCTCAACTCCAAGCTCATTTAAAACTTTGCCCACGTCCAAGTCTAATTCACTAATCAACCTCTCCTGACGCCCACACAGCCCCTGGCCCCATACATAGATTGGCTCAATCTACCTTGTTCAGAAATATGCAGGGTGAATTAACAAAGGTCAATCCATTTTTCACACAGAGTGGTGAATCTGTGGAATTATCTGCCACAGAAGGTAGTTGAGGCCAGTTCATTGGCTATATTTAAGAGGGAGTTAGATGTGGCCCTTGCGGCTAAAGGGATCAGGGGGTATGGAGAGAAGGCAGGTACAGGATACTGAGTTGAATGATCAGCCATGATCATATTGAATGGCGGTGTAGGCTCGAAGGACCGAATGGCCTACTCCTACACCTATTTTCTATGTTCTATGTTTCTAAGAAAGGCAAAGTTTCAAATGAAGACACAGACTTCGTCTGGAGAAGGGTCCCAACCCGAAACGTCACCTATCCATGTTCTCTAGGGATGCTGCCGGACTTGCTGAGTTGCTCCAGCGCTTTGTTGTAAACTAGCATCTATAGTTCCTTGCTTCCAAAGTTTCAAATGAGCTTTGATAAAAATAGAAACAGCCTTGCCTCTCCAGGGGAAGAGCTAAAGTAATGGCCGTCCGTCTAATTTAAAGAGTGACACAGGAACTGCAGAGGGTCCCGACCTGAAACATTGCCTATCCACTTCTCCAGAGATGCTGCTTGGCCCGCTGTGTTACTCTAGCGCTTTGTGTCTTTTTTGAAAGATAATAGTGAATGAAACAAAAACAAATTTGGCGACTTGCTGCTGCAGGGAATAGGCACGGTGAATACTCCAGAAATGTTAAAAGGGGTCTCTAGTTCATCATAGGTGGGAGGGTCATTAGGTTACACTGGGTGACTCGATTGGGGCATAAATAGCGGATTGGGCCAACTGTAGCGATGAAGAGGTGGGGTCTCTGGGACAGTGCCTTCTGCGAGTGTGGGGACCCAACACAGACAGTGTAGTACATAGTCACCAGTTGCCCCAAATACCAGCCACCGAATGGTGAACGAAGTCTGATTGACCTGGACGATGACACGTTGGCCTGGCCTGGCTCGCCTCAACGGAGCTGCAGGTCTAAAAGACACACGACACATTCTAAAAGAATATACGACTGGCATATTCTGTGATTAATACTCATACTCATGATTAAGTATGTTTTTGCAGAGGCGAATCTTTCTTTTCCCAATGCCTCATTTACACACTCCCCCACACAGTCCACAATACTTCAACATTATCTCACATTGCCCTTCCCCGTTAACGATTCTCCAAGGAAGGACGGATGTTTTACACACGTTTGGAACAGGGACTTTCATCGTACAAAGTACAGCCCCTTCATCGGAGACTGTGGCCTGGGCCATGTGCTTGTGCTGTGCTTCTCGCGGCCGGAGAACGATACAAACCCTGACAAAAGACAGTCTTGAAGAAGGGTCTCGACCCGAAACGTCACCCATCCCTTCTCTCCAGAGATGCTGCCTGACCTGCTGAGTTACTCCAGCATTTTGTGTCTACCTTCGATTTAAACCAGCATCTGCAGTCCCCCCCACCCCCTACACTCCTTGACAAAAGACATTGCGCCCACTTTATCTCAAATGTTACAATAGTTACAACTTCCCCTCGCTGTGGGCGAGTGTGGACTCGTGTATTGAGGACGTGACTCTTATATACACACACACACATTAGATTTTTTTTAAATATATAGTAATCATTAACTCTATGTGCGCGGGCTAATGCAACCTGAATTTTAATGTAAATTTCCCATAACATCTAACGCACATTTTTGAATTGGTTCCAGAAAGTGTCGACATTTTCAATATGGCCTTAAGCGCGTTAAATGTTGGCACCAGCTCTGAAATTTTGCATGGGTTCTCCAAATTAAAGGGAGATACAATAGAAACACGAAGGGATGCATTTAACAACACAGCGTTGTTTAAAATGCATTGCAAACTGCTCAGTGGTAGACGCAGATGATAAGACACGAGACGCTGGAGTAACTCAGCGGGACAGGCAGCATGGCTGGAGAGAAGGAATGGGTGACGTTTCGGGTCGAGACCCTTCTTCAGACTCATCCTCCATCCCCTCTCCTCCCCCTCCCTCCAAACTACTGGAAAATCCAGTCCAATGCCAATGTTTACAGCCTACTCGCTCTCTACCCATTTGTACATCTTACTGCCGAGAGGTCTCTGTAGGGACCGGCGGCTGCGATCCGCAGTGTTTGAGCAACTAGGAAAACCACAGGCAGCAGAGAGAGAGAGAGAGAGAGAGATTGAGAAACACACAAGGAACTGCAGATGCCGGAATCTTGAGCAAAACACAAAGTGCCGGAGGAGATCATTGGGTCTGTGGAGGGAATGGACAGACGGCCCCGGAGGAAGGGGGTGTTGCTGTAACGATGGCAAAAGCAACACACTGATAAATAACCGACCGCCCGCGGGAATGAGGTCTGGCTCCAGGAACAACTACGGAGCTCCTCTACGGTTCCGACCGAAACACACTTGCGATGTACATTACTGAGCCGTTCCCTCTCTCTGTCCAAGTTAAGATTCTTCGTGGGCAATTCGCCGCAAGATATGGTGTCTCTCTCCGTCTGTCTCTCTGAATCTCTGTGCCTCTCTCTCTCTCTCTCTGTCTGCCTCTCTCTCTGTCTGCCTCTCTCCCTCTGCCTGCCTCTCTCTCCCTCTGCGACTTCCTTGCATCTCTCACCTTGCCATCTATGGTTTCTCTCTCTCTCCCTCTTTCTCTCTCTCTTTCACTCTCTCTCCCTCTTTCTCTCTCTCTCACACTCTCTCTCTCTCTCTGCTTCAACCCTACCTGCGTTGAGCGCCCAGATGCATTCACTTACTGCAGTGATCCGTGAAATTGGTTGCAATGGCGAGGAAAGAATCCCCTGTTGAGTTGAGCTCACAGCTCTGGGTTCTTTCTTCATTTGAATAGTTGACGCGCTTTCAGTGGATATTTTATCATCTGCCAAGTCTAAATTTAGCCAATTGATTCCATCACCAGCCCATCGCTGCTATTTTGCATTTGACCAGACAAATCAACAGGCTGTGCCTCTCCTGAAGTTAAAAAAGGCCCAAATCGCCTTCCTCGCTCCTTTAAACTGTTGCCATTCCAGCCGTCGGTCGCATCTTCGCGTCTGTTAGCGAGTTTCCAAATGCTGTTTCAATGCGCGTGTTAACGAAAGTTAACAAACACAGGCATGGACGTTAACAAACACAGGCATGAACGTTAACAAACACAGGCATGAACGTTAACAAACACAGTAAGCAACTGTCTCATTACCGCTCCTCGGTTCAACACCGACCCTCAAATTCTCAGCTTCTTGCAGCCACTCGGTCGGTTCTCGACTCTTTACTGCCCCTCTATGTTCTCCACTCGCCACCACTCACTTCTCGTCGATCCCTTAAATGGCTTGAGTCAGAGAACTCGAGTTACTAACGCTCTCCGGGGAAACCCATTTCAACCCGGTTTATGATATTCGAGCCCTTCATCATTTTGAACACTTCAAATTAATTCACCACGTAACCTCCGTTGCCTCAAGCAAAACAACTCCAGACCACTCGTCTCCCCTTGGCACCGTGGTACAAAACATACCTCAATGTATACAATAGCACGCACTGTTTTTCATAACATTTTCCCATTTTATGAGATCTGTAAATATACCAAGAAGATCTGTATATTGTTTAGTATAAGAAAATAACTGCAGATGCTGATACGAATCGAAGGTATTTATTTACAAAATGCTGGAGTAACTCAGCAGGTCAGGCAGCATCTCGGGAGAGAAGGAATGGGTGACGTTTCAGGTCGAGACCCTTCTTCAGACTGGAATGTATATTGTATAGTGTTACGTGTCAGGCATTTTACAGCCCATTATGTGCTTCTGAAATAAAATCACATGCATTCTCAGGTAATACATTTAAAAGACTGGAAAGATTCTTGGATTTGCTAAACCATGTTAGACCTATTGCCCTCAAGGTTCAACACTGTAATTTTTGTGCTCAAATCCTTCCACGATATCACCCCTCCATCTCTGTAACATTCCCCAGTTATACAACCCTCTGAGATCTTTGTTAATATACACAACATGAAAGTTAAACTTTTCTGATAGGATTTGTTCATCTTTATTACATTCCGTTTCACTGTTGGATGGAGTTTACAACGCTGACCTTCAAGATCAAGTCATCAATATTGCCAAGCTTGGTCAAGACGTAACAACATTGAATTATGGCATATTAATCTGTGATTAATATCCCCAAGATGGTAGCAGTTTTGATCCCTATCTTCAAAAATTGAAAGTGAAAAACTTTAAAACAACAAATAAAAGCTAAAACATAAAATGCTGAAAATACTTAATAGATCTTCTTGCGTTTGAGGCAGCAGAAGTTATGAAGCTGCTTCTGCTTCTGCTGTCTCTATTTGTTGTCGTTCGCCTGACTGAGGTCAGTTGACAGGGCTCACCACGGGGAATCGACAATGTGAGCCCCACTTAATAGATTAGACAGCTTCTGTGGAAAGAAAAAGGGTGCCAACATGTCAAGTCAGATGAAGACATATGAGACCTCTGGGGATGCTGGAAAACACAGATGTGCAAATCACAGAGTGCTGGAGGAACTCAGAAGGTCAGGAAACAAATAGGTGATGTTTTGGGTCAGGACCCTTCTACACACTGAATAGTGAAAGGCTTGGATAGAGTGGATGTGGAGAGGATGGTTCCACTAGTTGGAGAGTCTAGAACTAGAGGTTATAGCCTTAAAAGGACGTTCTGTCAGGAAGGAGATGAGGAGAAATTTCTTTAGTCAGAGGGTGGTGAATCTGTGGAATTCATTGCCACAGAAGGCTGTGGAGGCCGTCAGTGGATATTTTTAAGGCAGAGATAGATAGATTCTTGATTAGTACAGGTACTAGAGGTTATGGGGAGAAGGCAGGAGAATGGGGTTAGGAGGGAGAGATAGATCAGCCATGATTGAAAGGCAGAGTAGACTTGATGGGCCGAATGGCCTAATTCTACTCCAATCACTCATGACCTTATGACCTCGACCCAAAATGTCAACAGTGCATCCCCCATCCCCCCTCCCCCCCCCAGATGCTGCCTAACCTGCTGAGTTCCTGCAGAGCTTTGTGTTTTGTTTCAGGTTTTTACACAGTTGCGATCTGATCTGCTGACAGGTAAGTCAGATTTTCTGTATGATACCTGCATTTAGTCCCAAGCCAAATGTGTACTGAACTGAATGCCCAAGGGCTAAGGATAGGAAAATTAGTTAGGATTCCTATTTCTGATTTTGCCTTTCTTGAGTACGGAGGACAAATAGCATTGCACAGACTAGTTAACATTCAGGCAAAACCAACACTTGCTTGTTTACATAGGGGCCAAGGGGCCACAGTTTAAGAATAAGGGGTAGGCCATTTAGAACGGAGATGAGGAAGAACTTTTTCAGTCAGAGAGTGGTGAAGGTGTGGAATTCTCTGCCTCAGAAGGCAGTGGAGGCCAGTTCGTTGGATGCTTTCAAGAGAGAGCTTGATAGAGCTCTTAAGGATAGCGGAGTGAGGGGGTATGGGGAGAAGGCAGGAACGGGGTACTGATTGAGAGTGATCAGCCATGATCGCATTGAATGGCGGTGCTGGCTCGAAGGGCTGAATGGCCTACTCCTGCACCTATTGTCTATTGTCTATTGTCTATTATCATAAAAAATAACTTTCCATGAAAGTTAATTCATGGAAGGGGACCTTTTACTTGATATTCAAATGTTTGATATAAGCATGGTTAAGGTTAATATTTACTGATCACTGAACTTGGTATTAGTACAATACGATACGTTACAATAGAACTTTATTTATCCCAGGAGGGAAATTGATCTGCCAACAGTCATAAAAAACACAAAATACACAAAACATGAAATTAAAGTGACAGGTGGAAAGTCTTGGGGGATGTGCAAAGATTGGGGAAGGGGGGAGGGAGAGGGGAATCAGTCTCAGTCTCAGTCTACCCCACGACAGATGGGGGAGGAGTTGTAAAGTTTGATAGCCATGGGGAAGAAGGATCTCCTGTGGCATTCTGTCCTGCATCTTGGTGGAACTAGTCTGTTGCTGAAGGTACTCCTCAGGTTGACCAGTGTGTCATGGAGGGGGTGAGCTGTATTGTGCAAGATGCTCTGCAGTTTGAGGAGCATCCTCCCCTCCAAGACCACCTCCCATTCACTGGAGTTTAGAAGGATGAGAGGGGTTCTTATAGAGACATATAAAATTATAAAAGGACTGGACAAGCTAGATGCAGGAAAAATGTTCCCAATGTTGGGGGAGTCCGGAACCAGGGGCCACAGTCTTAGATTAAAGGGGAGCCCATTTAAAACTGAGGTGAGAATGAACTTTTTCACCCAGAGAGTTGTGAATTTGTGGAATTCTCTGCCATTAGAGGGCAGTGGACACCAAATCACTGGATGAATTTAAGAGAGAGATAGATAGAGCACTGGGGGCTAGTGGAATCAAGGAATATGGGGAGAAGTTGGGCACACGTTACTGATCGTGGATGATCAGCCATAATCATAATGAATGGCGGTGCTGGCTCGAAGGGCCGAATGGCCTCCTTCTGCACCTATTTTCTATTTTTCTATGTTTCTATGAATCCAACTCCCCCCCCCCCCCCCCCCCCCCCCCCCCCCAGGGCAGAGCCAGCCTTCCTGATGAGTTTTGTCTTATTGTTGTCACATCTACTGAGATACCATGAAAAACTTTACCTTGCGGGCGACACAGGCACATCGTTGTCTTTGAGCGATGGTTGTGAGCCACCTACTTGGAGTCCCATTGTCTGTATCGGTGAATATTACGTCTTCTGGCCTTATGAATGGAGGGAAAGTCTTTGCTGAAACAGCTGAAAATATTTGAACGAAAGACACTGCCTTGAAAATCTGAAGTAGGGTCTCGACCCACAACATCACCTCTCCATTCCTTCCACAGATGCTGCCTGACCTGCTGAGTTCCTCCAGCGCCTTGTGTTTTTGCTTACGTTTCCAGCATCTGCAGTTCCTTGTGTCTCCATGAAATTCTTCTAATTGTGAAAATTGCCACGGAATGAAATGCCATTCAACTTGGAAACATTAACTCTTCATCTTGTTCCAGTTGCTGCCCGACCAGTTGATAATTGTCAGCATTTTCTCCTTGACCTGACACGTTCAGATCATTATTATTATGAGCCTCTGATCTCTAATGCGGTAAAATAACTACCGGGCCACAAAGTACCTGCAAGGTATTTACTTGGTGCCTCCTTGGTGTATTCAATAATTATCTTTATCTTAATGTTAGAGTAACCCTGATCAAAGTATCTTCAGTGCATTGCTCAGTGACATTCATACAATGAACATTTACCCAACCCAAAGCTGAGCTTCCAACTCTTTTTTGCTCTGCACCACAAAGCCGGCATATTTCCACCTCTGTAACACAGTCTGTTTCTATCCTTACCTCAGCCCCGTAGAACCTTGTAATGTCCCGTCATATCTGTTAGTCTTGTGTCATGTTCTGTGTTTAGATTCTCATTTCAGATCCCTTGACTTCCTGCCATTGTAATTGTCAGCCCCGCCTTGATTGTTTCCACCTGTGTGCCCTTACCTCATGCCCTTACCACGCCTCCCTTTGTCCTGTGCCAGTTCGTATTGTGATTCATGTGCTCTCGGTCGTAGTATAGCTAGTAAGTAATTTTTGTAACTAATGTTTTTGTAGCTGAGTAAGTTTAGAGTTTTTGGTTCGAATCGCAGTGTTCTTTAATGTGAAAATTAAAGAACGCCTTTATTTTCTCCAAATTGACTCTTGTGTGTGAGTCGTGCGTTTGAGTCCAGTTCCTGTGTGCCCCAGAGCATAACACTGCACCACTTTGCACATCTAATATATTCTCCCAGTCACACACCTAACCTCCTCAGATATTCCCTCCACGGCTTCTGGCTTTGTCCTCCCTTCCCACCATCCAGAGACCCAAGCAGTCGTACCAGAAGAAAAGGAGGTTGCTTTACTTTGTTCCAACCGGGCATTCTATGTTCACAATGCTCCCTCCTCCACGTAACACCTCTGCTCAGTCTACAGGTCCAATCCTGAATTTCCAGTTCCCATCAATTTAATTCTCCATCCCTTCCTTATCTTTGTAGAACATTCTGCATTTTCCAGGACTTCAACTTATCTCTTCAGCCTTTGGGAATCGGTATCAAATTAAACTATTTCAGTCTCACTTCCTGCTCTTTATATAAGAACGGGCCAGCTCTGTTGTAAGGGTAATAATCTGTGATACCAACTTGTTTTTTTCTCGCCACAGAATTGCGAGAATTCTCTCCAAACGGCAATGAACTACAGCCAAAACAGTACACGATAGCGTGACAAATTTAGGCCCACCTTACTCACTGTCGTTCCTTTGGTGCTAATGGAAGAAGTTTCATTGAAATAGGTGTTATATTTTAAAAGTTATTCACATTTAAAAGTTTAAATCTATCTCCTAGGGAGGGAGGGGGAGGTGGGGAGGGAGGAAGGGGGTGGAGTGAGGGGGGGAAGGAGGGAGGGGGAGGAGGGATAAAGGGGGTTGAGGGGGATGGAGTGCGGAGAGTGGAAGCGGAGGAGGGGTAGGGGGGGTTGAGGGAAGGGGAGAGGGAGGAGAGAGGGGGAGGATGGAGGGGAAGAGGGGGAGGGGGTGAAGGGAGGGGGTAGGGGGTGGGAGGAGGGAGGGGGATAGAGCAGGGTGAGGGGGGAGAAGGGAGGGGGATGGAGCAGGGGAGGGGGGGAGGAGAGGATGCTGTACCAATGCAGGAGAGGTTTGGGCCCAAAGGGTCCACTTGGTCTAGTGTGTCCTAAAGGTGAAAAATGTTACAAGGAAGAAGATATTGTTTCGATTTCTACCAACCTCAGCCAACCCATAACCTCCGTATACTTGAGTTCATCCAAGGCTCTGTTGCTGTCTTCTCACTCTGTGACTGTTGCCCAGACCTGACTCTCACCTGGTTCAGCATGGCCTCAAACTTAAAATTGTCACCCTTGAATTCAAACCTCTCCATAATCTCTTCCCTTCTGATCTCTGCAATCAGGCCCGAACCTCTCAGCCACATTTCCGACTTGCAAATTCTCATAACTCGTTGACTTTTCCAATTTCAAGTAACCCACTCCCTCTGTGTAAACATTCTACTGGGATGCTGCCTGACCAGCTGAGTTACTCCAGCACTTTGTGTCTTTCCTCCGCCATATCCTTGGGATGTGGGATGAAGAAGGATCACACATGGGTGACGCACTCCCATTTCTGACAAAGGGTCCCAGACCTGAAACGGTAACCATGTTTCTCTTTCCACATCTGCTGCCCGACCGCTAAGTGTTTCCAACATTTTCTGTTTTTATTTCAGATTTCCAGCATCTGCAGCTTTTAAAATAAAAATTACCTTTGGACGCCTGAAGCCAATGCAAAGTGGGTAGATGGTGGTGGCCTGTCGGTAAACAAATTGAGGAAAGAGCCACGCTTTGAGATGTCTCCAGCTCCACTATCTCAGCACGGCCTCGGCACCAAATGCAAAACCAATCATGAACGCATGTATCACCTGGAACTGTCCAGCCTATCTCATATAACATGAAATCAGTTGATATGAGAAATGGAATGCAATTTAATTTGAAGCTGCATGCCTGCCAAGTGCACTTAAGCTGATTTAAGTTGAATTCCCTTTTGTCACATGCAGTCCTGGAATTATTACATATATGTTATTGAAGTTAAATTCTGCAATTCTACCAGTTTTGCGTCAGGGTACTGATTTTTGATGATAGATTATTTCACAATCTGCATTCCACAATCTGCCGTGTCTTCCTCATTGTCCACCAACTCCTCCCCTTGCACCAAACCCAAGTCTCTCATAAAACTATTCCCCCATCCTTTCTGCTGTTAACACGGATTGCATTCTCATTCCTCCGGGACACATTCTGTACACGATGCAAGGTACCCGTGCAACTGTAGCAGAACATCTTTACTTTGGTATTCAAATCCTCTTGCGACAAAAGTTACCATTTAATTTGCCTCCCTAGTCGCCTGCTGTACCTGCATGTTAGAATTTAAAACTGAGGTGAGAAGGAACTTATTCACCCAGAGTTGTGAATTTGTGGAATTCTCTGCCACAGAGGGCAGTGGAGGTCAAATCACTGGATGAATTTAAGAGAGAGTTAGATAGAGCTCCGGGGGCTAGTGGAATCAAGGGATATGGCGAGAAGTTGGGCACAGGTTACTGTTTGCGGATGATCAGCCATGATCACAATGAATGGCGGTGCTGGCTCGAAGGGCCGAATGACCTCCTCCTGCACCTATTTTCTATGTTTCTATGTGTCTATGTAATTCAATTCAGTAACTTGTGCACAAGGACGGTTGATCCTTTTTAACATCCACATTTCCCAATGTAGGACAAAATTTCCTTTTATTCAAATTTTCCTTCAATTTAATTTGAAGCTGCATGCCTGCCAAGTGCACTTAAGCTGATTTAAGTTGAATTTGCCTTTTGTCACATGCAGTCCTGGAATTATTACATATATGTTATTGAAGTTAAGTTCTGCAATTCTACCAGTTTTGCGTCAGGGTACTGATTTTTCGTGATAGATTATTTCAATGTTTCTATTACCATGTTTGCCATGGGATTGTCAGCTGGTATTCTTTGAAGATGGTATTCCACAAGACCATTGTTTAATATACTGTGTGTGAGTCATGTAACCCACTGCCTGACGTGCTGGGTATTTCCAATATTCTCTTTTGCTTCAAGATTTCCAGCATCTCCAGAACTCTGTATCTCACAGTTCTGGCATTCTCATTGATCTTCTCTCTGCACCTCCTCCAGACAGATCAGCTGAAACTACAAGATTCCTGTCCCTTCTCTCCGCTCCCATCACTATGATCTGTGGCATATACTCTCGCTTAGTCTTCATCGTCACTAACAGTGATCACTTGGTCGAGTATGATTGTCCTCCGGGTGGGTCCTGGGATGGGAGATGATTCTGATCCTGGAGCCACAGACTTTACCACAAAGACCACAAAGTCTTTGACAGAGACAGACTCCAGATCCAGAGGCCTGAGCACTGTGATGGGCAGCTTTCTTCCATCTTCTCAGCTGTTGTAATGCTTCATCTAAGATAGACACAAAATGCTGGAGTAACTCAGCGAGACAGGCAGCATCTCTGGAGAGAAGGAATGGGTGAAGTTTCTGGTCGAGACTTCTTCAGACTGGGAGGCATGGGAGAGGGAGTCTAGAGATATTGAACAGTAAGGTATGAAAATGACAGATCAATGTTGAGAAGGAGATGTAGAATGGTTCATTGTTAGCTGATGGGAAGGAGGCATACAAGATGTTGGCCAGCCAGCATTCTCTGCCTATTTCACTGTTGAGATCTTCCTGGGCTAATCTTCATCAGGAACCTCCCCCTCGACCTGCCCGCATTGGGTGACGCTGCCAGGAGTATTACTCCACGCACTTTAGCTCTCAGGATCTTAGGCACATGAGGATTCCACTGGAACTGGGTCTTGGAAGACGTGAGAGAGTGCAGAGGAGCAGCAACAGCACTGAAGTCTCTAATAAAACGTCTGTAAAAGTTTGCAAATCCGAGAAACTGTTGCACCTTCTTTCTGTTAGTGAGGGTGGGCCAATCGGCCACCGCACTGACCTTACCAGGGTCCATCTGGATGTGGTCGGCCGATATAATGTAGCCCAGAAAGGACATTGTGTCTGCGTGGAAGTCGCACTTCTCGGCCTTCACATACAGACGGTTAGCTAGGAGCTTCTGCAACACACACTTGACATGACGCTCATGAGACTTTATGTCTGGAGAGAAGATAAGAATGTCATCAAGGTAGACAAAAATACACTCATTGAGAAATTCCCTGAGGACCTCATTCATAAAAGCTTGGAAGACTGCGGGGGCATTGGTTAACCCGAACGGCATCACCAAATACTCGTAGTGCCCGTTAGGGGTGTTAAACCCAGTTTTCCACTCATCCCCCTCTCTGATTGTCACTAGATGGTATGCATTCCAGTAGTCTAGTTTAGTGAATACTTTGGCTTTGTGCAACAGTTCAAAAGCAGAAGACATCAAAGGAAGTGGGTAACGGTTCTTGATCGTAATCTCGTTTAGGAAGCTGTAATCTATGCAGGGACGAAGTGATCCATCTTTCTTGCCCACAAAGAAAAACCCCGCGCCTGCTGCCGAGGAGGACGGGCGAATAATGCCCGTCCTCAGGGAGGACTCAATGTACTCATCCATCGCCTTCCTCTAGGGGCCGGATATGGAGTACAGTCGCCCCTTGGGAATAGGGGCTCCCGGCAGCAGGTTGATAGCGCAGTCGAAAGGTCGATGAGGAGGTAGGGTGGTGGCCCTGGACTTGTTGAACACCTCCTTCGGTTCATGGTAACATGGTGGAACTTTCGATAGATCGGGATAGTCATCATCATCATTAGAAATCTTTATTTCTTCAGATTTAAGAACATTTATTCCCAAAACCGCCCCGATCTTCCCGTAACTCACCCCTTTGTTCACTGGTTCAACAAGACATGATTGTGTGCACTCAACCCCCCATCGTCTGATCTTACCAGATCGCCAATCAATCTGAGGATTGTGTTTCTGCAGCCAAGGGAAACCAAAGACCAAGGGATGTTGAGCTGAGTCAAACAAGTGAAAAGACATTATCTCCACATGGTTAGCATTGAACATGACTTTGACAGGTTCTGTACGATGAGTTATCTCAAACAACTGATGTCCATCTAAAGCGCTCGCCACAATAGGTTGCAACAAGGGCACAGATTTAACCTTACACGGTCGAGCTAGAGTCCAGTCCATGAGACTCTCGTCGGCTCCGGAGTCGATCAAAACCCCCCGAGTCACAATTTGCTGATTCAGAGTGAGGGTGGCCTGTGTCAGAGGTCGAGGAGGTAAGTCCGAAACGGGGAATTGGCTCACCAGTGTCCTCCTTTTCACTGGTGAGCCACCCCCTTTTACCGAGCAGTCGGCCAGACGGTTTCCTTGTTGACTGCAGTAAAAGCAGGCTCCGTCCTTCAGGCGGCGCTGTCGCTGCTCCGGAGTCAGCCTGGTTCGTCCTAGCTGCATGGGTTCCTCCGACGGCTGAGAGGACGCTGTTTTCTCCGGCCAGCGATGGACAGGGAACGATGACTTCTTCGGTGTGAAGGACCCGGAGGAGCGCCCCTGGTGATGGGGAGGACGATCAGCAGCCTGGTGTCTTTCCTTTTCCTTTATCCTGTTATTGACACGAATAGCCCTGGTAATTAATGTCTCTAGATCACTGGGTAACTCAAAAGGTGAAAGTCTGTCCTTTATAGCCTCCGACAACCCATTCATGAATGCATCCACTTGTGCAGGCATATTCCACCCACTGTCTGTTGCAAGGGTTCGGAAGTCAATGGCATAGTCTATCACTGGGCGAGTGTTCTGTTTTAGCTGCAGTAAGACTCAGGAAGCTTCCTTAGCAGAGGAAGTGTGATCAAAAATACTGCTAAATGTTCTTTGGAAGAGGTCTAGATCCTGACAGACTGTGGAGCCCCGAGACCACTCCGCAGTGGCCTATGCTGCGGCTCGTCCCCTCAAATGGGACACAATAAATGCTACCCTGGCCTGGTCTGAGGGGAAGTGTGCAGGGTTATGCTTGAAGTGGAGATCACATTGTACAAGGAATGATCTACAATTCACCGAGTCTCCAGAGAACTTATCTGGTGAAGCCAGGCGTAGAATCAGCGTGGGGTTCGCAGGCGTGGCCGGAACAGCAGGCGGATGGCCGGTTGAAGGTTCAACGTAAGCCAGTGGAGAAGCTGCCGAGGTTGGGTCGAGACGAGCCAGAACCTGATGGAGTTGTACAGCGAGGTGGTTAATCTGGGTCGTCACTGATGACTGGAACTCGCCTTGTCGATCGTTCAGCTCGCGCGCCCCGTGACTGACTGAGCGCAGCTGCTCCTCCTGGTGCTGGATCTTAGTGCCCTGGTTGGCAAGGGCTGATTTCCAAATCTTAGAGTCGGCTGAGTCCATATTATGGCCAGTTCGTTCTGTTATGCTCTGGGGCACACAGGAACTGGACTCAAACACACGACTCACACACAAGAGTCAATTTGGAGAAAATAAAGGCGTTCTTTAATTTTCACATTAAAGAACACTGCGATTCGAACCAAAAACTCTAAACTTACTCAGCTACAAAAACATTAGTTACAAAAATTAATTACTAGCTATACTACGACCGAGAGCACATGAATCAGAGCACATGAATCAGAGCACATGAATCACAATACGAACTGGCACAGGACAAAGGGAGGCGTGGACTATATATACATGAGGTAAGGGCACACAGGTGGAAACAATCAAGGCGGGGCTGACAATTACAATGGCAGGAAGCCAAGGGACCTGAAATGAGAATCTAAACACAGAACATGACACAAGACTAACAGATATGACGGGACATTACATGCAGTCGTGGTCCAGGGAGAGGTATGTGTTGTACTTCGTGGTCCGGTATCTGTTGTACCTTTGTTATGACCCTGGACGGACCACAAGTACACGTGTGTAAAAGGTTATAATGCTGGAGCTTTAATCCAGGCTGTTTATTCCGTGGCCACCTGGAACCAGAGTGGCCATCTAATCACCTCATTCTCTTATATACATGTTACTACACAGGCAAACAAAGTAGTCCTTGTGATACAACAAAGTAGTCCCTGCAATATCACAACATCCCCCTTGTCTTATATAAAATCTTTGTTTTGTCCACTTTATTTTGCTTGGGTTTTTCCTTTATCTTTCTAGAGCTAAAATATATTTAACAAACACAACTAAAACACAATTGCTTTTTGCGCCTTCATAGTGGTCACTCCCTCAGCGGGTGGTCACTCCTCAGCAGGAGGTCACCCCTCAGTGGGTGGTCACTCCTCAGCGGGTGGTCACTCCTTAGCAGGAAGTCACCCCTCAGTGGGTGGTCACTCCTCAGCGGGAGGTCATCCCTCAGCGGGTGGTCACTCCTCAGTGGGAGGTCACCCCTCAATGGGAGGTCACCCCTCAGTGGGTGGTCACTCCTCAGTGGGAGGTCAATCCTCAGCGGGAGGTCACTGCTCAGCAGGAGGTCAATCCTCAGTGGGAGGTCACCCCTCAGCGGGAGGTCACCCCTCAGTGGGTGGTCACTCCTCAGCGGGAGGTCACCCCTCAGTGGGTGGTCACCCCTCAGTGGGAGGTCACCCCTCAGCGGGTGGTCACTCCTCAGTGGGAGGTCACCCCTCAGTGGGAGGTCACCCCTCAGTGGGTGGTCACTCCTCAGTGGGAGGTCACTGCTCAGCGGGAGGTCAATCCTCAGCGGGAGGTCACTGCTCAGCGGGAGGTCAATCCTCAGTGGGAGGTCACCCCTCAGCGGGTGGTCACCCCTCAGCGGGAGGTCACTCCTCAGCGGGAGGTCACCCCTCAGCGGGAGGTCACTCACTCCGGGTGGTCACTCATCTCCGGGTGGTAACTCACTCTGGGTGGTCACTCCACAGCGGGTGGTCACTCATCTCCGGGTGGTCACTCACTCTGGGTGGTCACTCCACAGCGGGTGGTCACTCATCTCCGGGTGGTCACTCACTCTGGGTGGTCACTCCACAGCGGGTGGTCACTCCACAGCAGGTGGTCACTCCACAGCAGGTGGTCACTCCTCAGCGGGAGGTCACTCCTCAGCGGGAGGTCACCCCTCAGCGGGTGGTCACTCATCTCCGGGTGGTCACTCATCTCCGGGTGGTCACTCATCTCCGGGTGTGGCCGCGCCTCTGTGTGAAACCAGTCCCTCCAGTTTCCGAACTCGGGCCTGCACAAGGCTGGGGCGCGATGTGGGCCTTCACTCACCACCCTCAGCTGCTTGCAGTGTCCCTTCGGTAGCTCGGCGCTGACTACTGATCAGGTAATTATACCTACATATACTGGCCCTGTCGAGTTGCAATCCTAGCATCCCTCACCGAGCTGGAAACTTTTTTTTTTCCTTTAGGGCTCCATTTTATTTATTTATTTATTTATTTATTTATATATAAAATATATATTTTTACTTGCTAACCTTTTCTGCTTGGGTCTTTTTTCATTACCTTTCTAGGCTAAGCACCAAACCGCTGCCACCATGTTGTATTTCATGGTCCGGTATCTGTTATACCTTTGGGTGAGACTCTGGACGGACCACGAGTACACAAGTTATCATGGTGGAGCTTCAATCCAGGCTGTTTATTCCGTGGAACCAGAGTGGCCACCTAATCACCTCATTCTCTTATATACATGTTACTACACAGGCAAACAAAGTAGTCCTTGTGATACAACAAAGTAGTCCCTGCAATATCACAACAGTATGGGGAGGTGCGTGGACGCTGGCATTTGTCTTTGCAAGATGAAGCTCAGATTGTCAAATCACAACTGCACCATGTTTGATGGTTTGGTTCTTAATGTTCTGAGTACAAAGGGCTGTGTAGGTTAGAGTTAGTAAGGGGAATGGATAAACTGAGACAGTCAATGCCATGTTGGCAGTTAGCAATGAACAGATCTCAAGAAGCCAGAGTGAGATGTTCAGGTCGATCATTTATTCTGGAGACAATTGAAATATTTCACAGACTGGAGTTAAGACCCATGGCCAAAGATATTGATTTGTTTACTTTCAGGGTCACCTTATCAATGGACGTTGGTGGAATATTGTATTTAGCACGCAGAGCTCAGTGCGTTTCCAAAAGTGGCCAATGCCAACCGGGTCTGTAACGTGGATTCTCTCTTCCAGCACAGACAAGCCTCCCATTGATAAACACAACCTTTACGCAGTCTAGTCCAGTACAGGCTCGTCACTTTCTTCCATCCAGTCATCTTCACAGTGCCTAGGATCAAGAAGCTGGAAGTATCATCAAGGATGCCGGCCACCCTGGCCATTCCCTTCTTGCTCTTCCATCTTCTGGGAGAAAGTCTAGGAGTTTGAATGCCAGGACATCCGGGCTTAAGAATACCTTTTTCCTGCTGATGTCAGTCTCCTGAATCAATCACCAATTAAGGGCCGGACTGCTTCACAACACCAGACACCTGAGTTCGATTCTGACCTTGGGTGTTGTCTGTGTGGAGTTTGCATATTCTTCCTGTGACCACGTGGGATTCCTCTGGGTGCACTGGTTTCCTCCCCCATACCAAAGATGTGCAGGTTTATAGATTAATTGGCCACGGATGGATGAGAAAGCGAAATAACACATAACTCGTGTGAATGGATGATCGGTGTGGACACTGTTGGCGGAAGGATCTGTTTCCATGCTGTATCTCTAAACGTCTTCCACACCTCCTTCCTAGATGTGGCACGTTTAGGGTGGCACAGTGGTGCAGCGGTAGAGTTGCTGCCTTAAAGCGGCAGAGACCCGGGTTCGACCCTGACAACGGGTGTTGTCTGTACGGTGTTTGTCCCTGTGACCTCGTGGGTTTTCTCTGGGCGCTCCCGTTTGCTCCCACACTCCAAGGACGAACAGATTTGTAGGTTAATTGGCTTCAGTAAAAATTGTACCTAGTGTGTAGCATAGTGTAATTGTTGGACTTGGTGGGCCGAAGAGCCCGTTTCTGCGCTGTATCTAAGATCTAAAGGCATTGCCATGAATTCTTACTCTTAATTCTACCTCATTCAGTTATTCTGTTATTGCAATTTTGTTTGTTTTGCATTATTTCAGATTTCATTACAATCTTTGCACCACGTTGCTGTTTTTCGTTCGCTGTTGCATTTATTGTTTTATCCTTGTTTTCTCTGTTTATGAGCTTCGTGTGAATAAGGGGTTTCATTGCACTCCGGTGAACATGACAATAAACTAATCTGAACGTACTTTTAGATTCTTCCAAAATAATGCACACATTTGAAAATAACAAAGTATTAAAGGAGGGAGCAGTGTTTATTTGAATTATTTCACTTGGAAACATAGACATAGAAAATAGGTGCAGGGGGAGGCCATTTGGCCCTTCGAGCCAGCACCGTCATTCATTGTGATCATGGCTGATCATCTACAATCAGTAACCTGTGCCTGCCTTCTCCCCATATCCCTTGATTCCACTAGCCCCATGAGCCCTATCTAACTCTCTTTTAAATTCATCCAGTGAATTGGCCTCCACTGCCTTCTGTGGCAGAGAATTCTACAAATTCACAACCCTCTGGGTGAAAAAGTTTCTTCTCACCTCAGTTTTAAATGGCCTCCCCTTTATTCTTAGACTGTGTCCTCCATCCTCGGGCAACAGGTAAATAGTTTGATATTCAAACAGTACTGGTTGCATTTGATTTTGATGTTTGAGATAGAACACCGCAGTGCAGGTTTCTCGCAGTTGGAGGAATTGTTGTCCCATTGATTGAAAAGGGGCTGTCTCTCGTCTGTAACATGATCGCTGTGGGTTTTCCTTCGCCAGGTAACGATTGATATGAATGGATGGTCCGATGTGTAAGCGGTGGCGTGATCCTCAGCCCAGGGACCCTAGTAAGGCGGGGGCGGCGAGCTCGCTCGCTCACACCTGCCCCTACAGGTATATAAAGCGGCAGAAGCCACCCGGAGAGCTCACCGCCAGCAAGAACAGGGACTTCTGTCCCACAATCTCCCACAACATGGGCAGTTTCTGGGCACTGTTAATGATCCTCTTCTGCTCTGCATCTTTCCCGGCCGGGTCGCAGTCTGCAGGAGAACAACAGACCGACCTGCCTTTCGCCTTCGTTGAGGGAGAATCTCTCGAGGACCCTGAGGTTGAGCCGAAGGGAAGAAACCAAAACAACCCTGCACCTTTCCGCCGCTCCAACACAGTAAGTGAGCCAGCCCTGTGTCTCACTCAGCGTTCTGCTCCTCTCCGGGTTGTTTCACTGTCTATTGTTCACTGCAGAGTATTTTACACCTCTTGGGAACATTTCACTGTTCCCACCAGCATGATGATGTTTAAAATCTGCCGTGCGTAGGAAGAAACTGGCAGACATGCTAGTTTACACCAAATATTGTGTAATATTTGGGCTGAGTTACTCCAGCATTTTGTGTTTTAAATCTGCCGCTATGTACGCGCTTTGCCTCAAACTTTGCTTCCTTACTCAAAATCTTTCTGTGCGAAGCTGCAACTTCACAGATGTAAAGAGTGAATGTTATTGACTGTGGAAGGAAACAAACTACATCTTTGCAATTGTGGTTCGTTTTATTTTTCCAAATTAAATATGTGGGTAGAACTAATTGTGTCGTGTTTGGGCCGATACTCAGCGAGCCACTAACATGCGGTTATCTAAACGTTTCAAATTGTTTACAGCATTCAGATGTACAGCACGTCTGCACAAATAAATGTTAGTCACAACAAGTCAAGAAATGCCAAAACACTTAATAGATTGTACTGAGTTTAGATGCATCGTAGTTCAAAGGCAAAATTCTTCAGATGATGGATATTTGAAACGAAACAGGACGTTCAGTGGGTCATAAATTCATAAGTGATAGGAGCAGAATGAGGCTATTCGGCCCATCAAGTCTACACTGCCATTCAATCGTGTCTGATCTATCTCTCCCTCTCAACCCCATTCTCCTGCCTTTGCCCCACAACCCCTGACACTCGTACTAATCAAGAATCTGTCAATCTCTGCCTTAAAAATATCCATTGGTGGCCTCCACAGCCTTCTGTGGCAATGAATTCCACAGATTCACCACCCTCTGACTAAAGAAATTTCTCCTCATCTCCTTTCTAAAGGTATGTCCTTTTATTCTGAGGCCCTGCCCTCTAGTCCTGGACTCTCGCACTAGTGGAAACATCCTCTCCACATGTACTCTATCCAAGCCTTTCACTATTCGGTAAATTTCAATGAGACCCCACCCCCTCATCCTTCTAAACTCCAGTGAGTACAGAAGTGAGACAATCAGTGAAAGTTTCAGGTCAATTGCACTTTGGGTAACATTGGCTATTTCTCTCTCCGTTGACCTATTGATTCCACAGATAATTGTTACACCAGGATTATCTGGTGCAGGTGATTGATTTTAAAACAAATAATGACTACGGCACAAGTATGTGGAAAGATATAGGGGTCTGACTGAGAACTGACTTTTATAAAACAACATCTCTATAACCTGTCAGTAGAGGAACTCGATATTCTGTTCTGTTTTATTGTTGGACCAGAGACAGAGCTCAGTTTAGAGGAAGTAAAATACGTTGAACAATTTCGAGACATAGAGGGAATAGATCGTCAAAATCTTCTTTCTTGTAATAGGGGTATCAAAAACAAGAGTGTATAGTTTTCAGGCGAGATCAAGAAGTTTTAAAGGGGATCTGCGTGAAAATCTTTCCATTTGAAGAGTGTTTGATATCTGGAATGCGCTGTCAGAGGAGGTCACAGAGCCTTTCACTGTGGAAACAGGCCCCTCGGCCCAACCTGCCCACGCCGACCATCTAAGCTAATCTCACGTCTGTTTTTGGCCCATATCCCTCTTAACCTACCCTATACATGCACCTTTCTAAGTGTTTCTTATATGGCGTGTTAGTACCTGCAAGTGAAATCAGAAATCAGATATGCTTGTTACGCTTAGAAGCATTTAGATAGATAAGTATACAATGGCACAGAATGATACATTCCTAATGCAGGCAAGTGGGATTAGTGTCGATGGGCAAAAAAGGTCAGTATGGATATGGTGGGTCGAAGGGTCCAGTGCTGTGGTTTATGATTCCAAGAGACAATAAGCAAAATAGTGCACTAGCAAATAAAGGGAGAGTGAGAGAAAAGTGATAGATACAATTAGTGGTTCATTGTAGAGTATGTATGGAATGGTTCTGAATGCAATACACTGAGGAGCCAACCAGGGAGATCAGACTGTTTTGGATCTGGTATGAGTGATAGAAGAGATAAGGGGGGTATTTCTTCTCTCAGTGTCGTAAATCTTTGGAATCCCCTACCCTAGAGAGCCTTGAAGGCAGAGTTGTTGGTGTCAAAGGGGTGTCGGAGTTGATGGAGTCAAAGGGTGCGAGGCCAAGATTGGACCCCCCATGATCTTACTGGCATAATGGACCAGGTTCAAGAAGCCACCCAACTGCCTCCTCCTCTGAAATAATTTGAAAGGTCGAGCAGATGGGCTGCCAAGGGCTCCATAGGATAATTCCTTGCAAGTCTTGTTAAAGTCACATTATGTAGGAAAATAACTGCAGATGCTGGTACAAATTGAAGGTCTCACAAAATGCTGGAGTAACTCAGCGGGTCGGGCAGCATCTCAGGAGAGAAGGAATGGGTGACGTTTAGGGTCGAGACCCTTCTTCAGACCGATGTAAGAATAATAAATATTTAATGCAAGAATAATAAATATTTAATGCAAACCATACTCCTGCAGCTCTGGCTGTTTCATTGTCTTCATTGTGCTACAGAAATGCGAGTTGTATCAGAAAGTTATCTTTTTTAACCAGTGCAATTAAGTTCGTTTGTCGTTTGTTGTGGTGATCGATTCACTTGTTAATTGACAAAAAACATTTCTGCTTAATGGGTTTTGATGAACTGGAGAAAACATTCAGTTTAAGTCCAGCTACTCAACAATGAAACAGATGTTTAAACAATAGACCGTTTAGTTTTTTCAGTTTAGTTTAGAGATACAGTGTGGAAACAAGCTCTTCGGCCCACCGAGTCCGTGCCGACCAGCGATCCCTGCACACACGAGGGACAATTTACAATTTCAGTGAAGCCAATTAACCTACAAACGTGTACATCTTTAGAGTGTGGGAGGAAACCAGAGCACCTGGAGAAAACCCACACGGGTCGCTTGGAAAACGTACAAACTCTGTTAGGACAGCACCTGTCGTCGGATTGAAACTGGTGCTCTAAGGTGGCAACTCAACCGGTGCACTACTGTGCCGCCCCTGATTAACTGGCTGTTTAAACGATGTTCTGATGTACAGTGGAGATAAAAATCTATTTCTCTTGATGACCTATCTATAATAAATTCTTCTTATTTTATTTCCAGGATGCTTGGAGGTTGCCTGGCCAATACATAGTGGTGCTAAAAGAAAACACTCACAAATCCCAGATAGAACGCACAATACACAGGCTCTCTACCAAGGCAGCCAGGCATGGCTATATGTCTGAACTTGTTATGGTCTTCCATGAGGTCTTCAAGGGCTTTGTCATCAAAATGAGCAGCGACCTACTGGACATGGTAAAGCTGGCGCCTGCACTTTGCAAAGTGTGGGGTGGGGTCTAAGGGAGGGATTGAGAAGTAGGTTAACCATGGACAAGAAGGAGCAAAGTATTAAATCTTGGTATGGGAGCGAAGGCTGTAGGATCAAGCGTTATCTGTGTCCGTTTGTTTGAAATGTAATGCAGGTAAATGGTAGTGTAATAGAAATGTTTATATACTCAGGTGCAGTCAGTGAAACTGTGGCAGAACACTATCCTGCAGAATTTGACTTTTCCACCAGCCCATTTCATAATATCTTTGTAACATCTTTAGTTTATACAGGATCATCTGGATACCCAAATGAGTAACAGGGCAGGGGAAAAACCATTTGGCACAATCTTGAACAATACTTATTTGCACAGTTAACATCTCTTGCAACATCTTTGTGCAAATAGTTACAAAAAAACTGAAGAACATTTGTACACACATGCCGAAGATAGACACAAAAAGCTGGAGTAACTCTTTGAGAAAAGGCATAGATGATGTTTCGGGCTGAGACCCTTCTTCAGTCTATCAGGATAGAAGGAAATGAGAGGTATGAAAAGGTACACAGAACAAAGAATGTCACCTATTCCTTTTCTCCAGAGATGCTGCCTGACCTGCTGAGTTACTCCAGTTTTTTGTGTTTATCTTCGGTATAAACCAGCCTCTGCAGTACCTTCCTACACACTTCCTCTACACAAATGCCCACAGGTGTCAAAGCAATTTCCTCTAGGGGCTTTAGACTCGCTTCATTACATGTTTTAATGTTAGTAAACATTTGATGCCCACAATATATGGATGACTTCTGCATGACTCGTGGATCCCAGACAAACTCATTCACTTAATACTTGAAAGTTGGAACAAAGTTAGAGTAAAATCATAGGCTCGGGCCTTATTCTGGAGACATTCGAATATAAGGTCATAAGTGATAGGAATAGAATTAGGCCATTTGGCCCATCAAGTCTATCCCACCACTCAATCATGGCTGATATATCTCTCCCTCCTAACCCCATTCTCCTGCCTTCTCCCCATAACGTCTGACACCTGTACAAATCAAGAATCTATCTATCTCTGCCTTCAATATATCCACTGACTTGGCCTCCACAGCCTTCTGTGGCAAAGAATTCCACAGATTCACCACCCTCTGACTCAAGAAATTTCTCCACATCTCCTTCCTAAAAGAACGTCCTTTAATTCTGAGGCTGTGACCTCTAGTCCCAGACTCTCCCACTAGTGGAAACATCCTCTCCACATTCACTCTATCCAAGCCTTTCACTATTCTGTACATTTCAATGACGTTATAATCAATAGCTGCCACTCCAGCCCAGTACGGGGTGAATGTTGCACCATTGGGAATGCTTACTGTTGGACTTGTGCTCCATTTTATATCACAAAATGGAAAAATAACTCAATTTGTTACGTTGTTATCATGTTCTCTTTAGTATCCTGACTAACTTATAACTGTTAACCAAAATAGCTTCAAAAAATTACCTGTTCAAGTTGATGTCGATTTGCAAATTAATATGTTACTCATATTTACTTATTTATCTATTTATTCATTTCCCTATGTTCTCTAAATCTCTGTAAAGCATCTTTGAGTATATGAAAAGCGCTATATAAATAAAATACATTATTATTATTATTATATTTCAAAAGTGACTACATTTCAGAAGAACTGTATTGGTTGTGAAGTGCTTTCGGAGTGCCCTTTGATATTGAGAAAGGATCCACATCAATGCAAATCGTTCTATTCATGTTACTCTCTCTGTATAACTAATATCTATTTAGACGTGTGTGCTTTGCTAAATCTTTTGCACAGGCCCTGAGGTTACCTCACCTTGAGTATATTGAAGAAGACTCGTCCTTGTTTGCTCAGACCATCCCTTGGAATCTAAATCGAATTATTCATTCAGAGAACACAGCAGAACAGTATACCCCGCCAAGTGAGTCCTTTTTGAAACTTGACATTTAAAAAGCTTTCAGAAATTAGTAATGAGAGAAGCTAAACTAACAACTGGTCTTGGTCTATTCTCACCTCCAGCTCTTCGCCTTCACCCCCACCCACAACATTCTAAAGAGGGGTTCTGATCTGAAATGTCACCTAGTCAAGTCAAGTTTATTTGTCACACACACATAAATGTGCAGTGAAATGAAAGGTTACCCACAGTCCAACAACAAGAACAATAAAAGCAATAAAAGAGCAATAAAAATAAGCAATAACCCACACAATCAAACAAAAAGAAACAGAAAGAAACATCCATCACAGTGAGTCTCCTCCAGTCACCTCCTCACTGTGATGGAAGGCCAGAATGTCATTTCTCTTCCCCTGCCGTCTTCTCCCGCGGTCAGGCTGTTGTAGTTACCACGTTCCAGGCCGTACCACCTATCCTTTTCTTCCAGACATGCTACATGACCCGGTGAGATATTCCAGCACTTTGTGTCTACCATTGGTATAAACCACCATCTTCAGTTCTTTGTTTCTAACACCTGCTCATCCTCTCAAAATTCTTAACCTTTTTCAGCTTTTGAAATTCTATGATTTGGTGTTTTTAGCTTCTACTTGTTAAAGGATTAATGCAGATTCTGGTTTACAAAAATGGACACAAAGTGCTGGAGTAACTCAGCGGATCAGGGAGGATCCCTGGAGGACGTGGATAGGTGGCGTTTCAGGTCAAGACCTATTTTTATATTGATTGGGGGCGTGGGAGGGAGAAAGCTGGAAGAGAGGATGGGAAGGACAAAGCATGGCAGGTAACAGATGAAAACAGGTGTGGGGGTGGGTTGGCAGGCAGATGGTTGGACAAAGGCCAGAGATGGAAAAAAAACAGAAGGTATGAGATAAAAGTATTGCAGAGTTGTGAATTGTGAAGCCAAAGGAATGGAGGGGGAGGAGGAGGGGAGAAATAGGTACGTCCAGGTGGGGCAGGGGTTGTTAAAGGTTAATGATGTTCATTTTATGATCAACTTTGTGTCACTCTCGAAGATCCCCACAAAGCTGATTGAATGTTACTTTATTGTCATGATTACTTGGTACGGTGAAACTCTTTGTTTTGCATACAGTGCACATGTTACTCTCTCTGTGTCACTAATATCTATTTACAAGTATACAAAGAGTTGCCACGTACAGGGCGCCAACAAAGTTACAAAAATATTCAATATAGTCAAATATATTCAGCTGCTGGAGTAACTCAGTGGGACAGGCAGCATCGCTGGAGAGAAGGGATATATAGTCCCGATAGTCCCTCTTCCTTCTTCCCCATCCCCCATCCCTCTTTGTTCTCGGCAGACCCCCAGGCCGGGCCCCTCTTTGTTCAGAGTTAAAATCTTCATTCTCAACTCGCATGAAGTGAATATACTTCAAACTCAGAACTGTTTATACTACACGACAAAGGTATTTATTCACAAAATACTGGAGTAACTCAGTAGGTCAGGCAGCATCTTGGGAGAGAAGGAATGGGTGACGTTTCGGGTCGACTGTTTATACTACAGCTGTGCATTCTTCCACCCACACCCTGCAGCAAGTTGGCATCTGAGACTGGCCAAGGCTCGGCAGTGCAAATTTGTGGCGACCTCATGATTTTGTTTATGTGTGACGAAAGCATTACTTTGCAGCTTTCCTCTAACATGTAGATTGTAAACAAATCCATTAATGACTCGCTTCATATTTTGTTAGATAGTGGCGAGCTGGCAGAAGTTTACATACTTGACACCAGTGTGCAGAGCAATCATCGTGAGATTGAAGGGAAAGTTTACGTCACGGAATTTGAAAGCATCCCAGAAGAAGATGGCTCTCGATTCTACCGCCAGGTAACTTAGTCACCAAAATAGCCCAGCAATCTCCATGCCAGATGAAATAATGATGTGTATGAACTAATTTGGATCAGGGTAGAGATTTGTACAACAAGATTAGGGGAACTGGTTCTTGGTTTGATTGTTCATTCCTTACTCCAGTGATAACTGGGAAGATTGATATGCTCTGGAAGACTAATCGACAACATTCACTAACATAGTGGGCCATGGCGCAGAGGCAGAGTTGCTGGCTTACAGCGCCAGAGACCTGGATTTGATCCTGACTACGGGGGGTGTCTGTGTGGAGTTTGTACACGTTCTCCCCGTGACCGCGTGGGTTTTCTCCAGGTGCTCAGGTTTCATCCCGCACTCCAAAGACGTACAGGTTTGTAGGTTAATTTGGCTTCGGTAACAATTGTAAATTGTCCCTTGTGTGTAGGATAGTGCTAGTAGACGGGGATCGTTGGTTGCTGTGGACTCGGTGAGCCGAAGGGCCTGTTTCCATGCTATATTTCTAAACTAAACTAAATTAAAAATGTACTTGTACTTGTAGAGTAGACACTCAAGATTGATCTTCCCTTTATGATTCTACCTTTTTTTTTTTCTTAAGAAAGCATTTTGGATTTGGGCATTGCCGGTAAGGCCAATGGTTATTGTCCATCTTTAGTGGCCTTCAGGTTTAAGGTGGTGAATGGCTTCTTCATTTCATGCAGTGAGTGGTAAAGATACTCAGCATTTTACAGTCATTGAAACCTGAGTGGCAAGTTAAACACACATACATATTAAACCAGCATACCAGGCAGTGGAGGGGTGGGGTAGTAGGCTGGGAGCTGCCACTTGTTCCATTGTGTTCACGTCACCGACAGCACCGTTATACTGGAGAGTTCCAACATTTCTGATCTGCTGTTGACAAAAGGTCATGATGGCGTGTGATGTGGACGGTAGCCTGGAGATGCCTGTGTGCTTCATTAACACTGAATGCCTCTTGCCCTTGCAGGCTGATAAATGCGACAGCCATGGGACGCACACTGCGGGAGTGTTGAGCGGGCGTGACTCGGGCGTTGCCAAAGGAGCAAACGTGCGCACTGTGCGGATTCTCAACTGTCAGGGCAGGGGGACCGTAAGCGGAGCACTGGCCGGTGAGTGGCTCGTCCTTACACCGGGACAAAAGTGAATCACTGCCCGTGCTGGGGCCGTGCTGAGCAGGGAGGAACCAGAGTGAGCTGTGTCAAGTCATCCCTGCGTCTACTCCGCTGCCCAGTTTACAGTCGCCTTTGTGCAGATATAACAGTGTTTTACACATTCACCATATCATATCATCATATCATATATATACAGCCGGAAACAGGCCTTTTCGGCCCTCCAAGTCCGTGCCGCCCAGTGATCCCCGTACATTAACACTATCCTACACCCACTAGGGACAATTTTTACATTTACCCAGCCAATTAACCTACATACCTGTACGTCTTTGGAGTGTGGGAGAAAACCGAAGATCTCGGAGAAAACCCACGCAGGTCACGGGGAGAACGTACAAACTCCTTACAGTGCAGCACCCGTAGTCAGGGTTGAACCTGAGTCTCCGGCGCTGCATTCGCTGTAAAGCAGCAACTCTACCGCTGCGCTACCATGCCATCTTGGCAGGGACATGGTGCTTTGGATAGAGGTCATCAAGTGATGACCAGAAAAATGGAAAACAGAGTATCAAATGACTGAAGTCTCAATGAGAATCATTTTGGAGAAGAGGAAGAAAAGAGTTAGATTGTGTCGGAAGGAACTGCAGATGCTGGTTTACACCGAAGATAAACTCCAAATGCTGGAATAACACAGCAGGACAAGCAGCATCTTTGGATTTCTCCAGAGATCCTGCCTGACCTGCTGAGTTACTCCAGCATTTTGTGTCAATCTGAAGAGTTAGAACATTGAGTTGAGGAGACAAAGAATTTCAGAAATAAATTTAACTGTAAAAATTATGTCACAATCGTTCACTTTTTCATTTTTTAAAAATTGAATTTGACTGTGTGTACTTTTTTTTATATGACTTGTTCAAAATCTGGACCTGAACTTTACCACAACTTGATCACTGTTTAAAGAGGCAGCAATTGTCTTGGTGCTCATGATTTTGGAGAGCATTCTGTGGCAGCCCTTTCACCCTGTTGCATGGAGATTTAGCATTAGACGTGCATTCCCGTTACTGTGTGGGAGCAGCTTCTGCATGAAAAGCTTTCAGAGATTGAAATCCTGAACTTTGCAACAATTGCCGGGGCGGAACGGTGGCGCAGCGGTAGAGTTGCTGCCTTACAGCGAATGCAGCGCCGGAGACTCAGGTTCGATCCTGACTACGGGTGCTGTCTGTACGGAGTTTGTACGTTCTCCCCGTGACCTGCGTGGGTTTTCTCTGAGATCTTCGGTTTCCTCCCACACACCAAAGACATACAGGTATGTAGGTTAATTGGCTGGGCAAATGTAAAAATTGTCCCTAGTGGGTGTAGGATAATGTTAGTGTGCGGGGATCGCTGGGCGGCGTGGACCCGGTGGGCCGAAGGGCCTGTTTCTGCGCTGTATCTCTAAATCTAAATCTAACAATGATGGGCATGTATGTAGCACTTAATTACATGTTAAAATGTGCTTAAAAACTGAAACAAACAACAAATGTCAAAGATATTGTTCAATTCTTAAAACCCAAAATGTACACCACCTTTGCCCCCCAATATTATTTGGCCTGTTTTTAATACCATTGGACTGTACAGTTTCTCCATTACGGCCACCTTTTCAGTAGGCGGCACAGTGATAGAGTTGCTGCTTTCCAGCCCCAGAGACCTGGGATCGATCCTGACTCCAGGTGATGTCTGTTCGGAGTTTGTATGTTCTCCCTATGGCTGCGTGGGTTTTCTCCGGGTGCTCCTCCCACATTCCAAAGACATACAGGTTTGTATGTTAGTTGGCTTGGTATAAATGTAAATTGTCCCTAGTGTGTGTAGGATAGTGTTAGCGTGCGGGGCCGGCTGGTCAGCGCGGACCTGTTGAGCCTAAAGGCCTGTTTCCATTCTATCTCTAAACTGAACTAAACTATGCCCTCTAGTGTTGGACACTTACACCTTGGGAAGAAGGTTCTGACTGTTTGCACTAACTATGCCTCTCATGATTTTATATACAAAGATAATTACTATTCCTCTATTCTACAGGTTTGGAGTTCATCTGGAAAACTCTGATTGTTCAGCCCTACAAACCTTTGATTGTGCTGTTGCCTTTTGTTGGGGGATTGAGCCAGACTCTGAACTCAGCCTGCCGACAGTTGGCACGGACTGGCGTGGCATTAATTGCAGCCGCTGGGAATCAGAAGGACGATGCCTGCTTGTACTCGCCAGCCTCCGAACCAGAGGTATGCTCGTCGTTCAGATCGGGAAGGAGCTGTGTTGATGGGCCATTTGATGGGGGGAGGGTGTGGAATCTCACAGATATGGCTGTTGTTCTTTGTGCCTTTGGGATGCATGATGGCTGAGAACCAACTGGTTGGGTGATAGTTGGATGGGGTGTCAGAAGTGAAGGGTTTCTGCAGGATGCCCCTCAATGTGTTTATGTGCTCAATAGAGTCATAGAGTAGAGTTATACGGTGCGGAATCAAGCCCTGCGGCCCAACTTGTCCACACTGACCAACGTGTCCCATCTACATTAGTCCCATTTGAATGCGTTTGATCCAAATCCCTCTAAACCTGTCCTATCCATGTACCTGCCTAATTGCTTCTTAAACATTGCTATAGTCCCTGCCTCACCTACCTCTCCAGAAGCCCGTTCCCCACACCCACCACCCTTTGTGTGAAACAGTTACCCCTCAGATCTTTCCCCTTTCACCTTAAATGTGTAAACTGGGAATAGAAACATAGAAAATAGGTGCAGAAGGAGGCCATTTGGCTCTTTGAGCCAGCACCGCCATTCATTGTGATCATGGCTGATCATCCACAATCAGAAACCCGTGCCTGCCTTCTCCCCATATCCCTTGATTCCACTAGCTCCTAGAGCACGATCTAACTCTCTTTTAAATTCATCCAGTGAATTGGCCTCCACTGCCTTCTGTGGCAGAGAATTCCAAAAATTCACAACTCTCTGGGTGAAAACGTTTTTTCTCATCTCAGTTTTATATGGCCTCCCCTTTATTCTTAGACTGTGGCCCCTGGTTCTGGACGCCCCCAACATTGGGAACATTTTTCCTGCATCTAGCTTGTCCAGTCCTTTCATAATTTTATACGTTTCTATACGATCCCCTCTCATCCTTCTAAATTCCAGTGAATACAAGCCCATTCTTTCCAATCTTTCCTCATATGACAGTCCCGCCATCCTGGGAGTTAACCTCATGAACCTACGGTGCACCGCCTCAATAGCAAGGATGTCCTTCCTCAAATGTTATATATATATATTTAGCTTATGAGTTCTACTCTAGACATTTTTGTGTTGCTATGAAGATCTAAATCGATCAGCTTGATTGTCCCTATTGATGCTTTACCATCCTAATAAGCTAAAGAGGGCATACATTAGAATTCTTAAAATAACAGGATTAATAGTCAGGTGATTTATAGAGTCGTGCAGCGTGGAAACCGGCCCCTCGGCCCAACTTGCCCACACTGACCAACATGTCCCAGCTACACTCGTCCCACTTGCCTGCCTTTGGCCCATATCCCTCTAAACCAGTCCCATCCATGTACCTGTTTAAATGTTTCTTAAACGTTGCAATAGCACCTGGCTTAACTACCTCCTCCGGCAGCTTGTTCCATACACCCACCACCCTTTGTGTTAAAATGTTACCCCTCGGGTTCCTATTAAATAATTCCCCCCTCACCTTAAACCTATGTCCTCTGATTCTCGATTTCCCTCCTGTGGGCAAAGGACTCTGTACATCTACCCAAACTATTCCTCATGATTTTGTACACCTCTATAAGATCACCACTTATCCTCCTGCGCTCCAAGGAATAGGGTCCTAGCCTGCTCAACCTCTCCCTATAGGTCGGGCCCTTGAGTCCTGGCAACATCCTCGTAAATCTAAGGCCTAAGGCTTTAGAATAGTTCCAACTGAATCAATCCCAGTTGGTTTGGATGTTGGAGAATTTGATAACGTTTTTCCTATTACAGCTAATGGACGCATGTATCATAGCTAGGCAACTTAAAAGAGATGTAAAATATGAGAAGATTTATTGTACAAAAAAACTTCTAATTAATAGCTTGTGATCATTTCAGGTTATCACTGTTGGTGCCACCAATTATAACAACGAGCCAATCACTACTGGAGCTGTGGGAACTAATTTTGGTCGTTGTGTTGACATCTTTGCCCCTGGCGATGACATTGTCAGCGCTTCCAGTGACTGCATCACATGCTTCACCTCGATGAGCGGAACATCGCAGTCAGCAGCACATGTGGCAGGTACACGGCAGCACAGTTGAGGAACAGGGGGCGGCACGGTGGTGCAGCAGTAGAGTTGCTACCTCACAGCGCCAGAGACCCGGGTTCGATCCTGACCTCGGGTACTCGCTATGTGGAGTTTGCACTCTCCCCGCCTGTGACTGCATGGGTTTCCCCTGGGCGCTCCGGATCCTTCCACATCTCAAGAGACGTGTAGGGTATGAAGGTTAATTGTCTTCTTTAATTGTCCCTACTTAATGCCAATGACAGCCATAGTTGTGACATACATGAATACTGGAGCTATCTATGATTTGGTAACGAAGGTGGAGAATCACCCTTGTGATCATTATCTCAGCAGGCGATATTCCTTGCCTGCATTCCTGCTGGAGTGCACCGTTTTCTTAACTTATTACAGGTCCTCGCTGACGATAAGCCAGCAACCATCCCTTGGGCTGTTGCTCCTTTGATCTTGGCGTTAGCTTCACGTGGTGGGCGGTGGGTGTATGGAAGGAGCTGGTGGTCGTTGAGGCAGGGGCTATTGTGACGTTTCCTCTCTAAAGCCTCACTGCCTTTGTTCAGGGGCATATCCAGCACCTTAAATTTGCCACCCTTGAGCGAGGATCACACATGGCCAGCCTTTCTATTATGGGATTGATGTGTACACACATCTCTCATCCTGCATATTTTTTATTTATTTTTGCATGATTGGTGGGTGTCCATGTGTCCCTTTCTTTTTAGACTTTGGAGATGCACCGTGGAAAAAGGCCATTCAGCCCACCGTGTCCGCACCGACAAGCGATCACCCAGTACGCTATCTCTATCCCACACACTAGGGGCAATTTACACTTAACAGAAGCCAGTTAATCTACAAACCTGTATGTCTTTGGATGTGGGAGGAAATCGGAGCATCCCGAGAAAATCCAACCGTTCATGTACAAACTCCATGCAGGCAGCACCCGTAGTCAGTATCGAACCCCCGCCCCTGGCACTAAGGCAGCAGCTCTGCCGCTGCACCATTGTGCTGTCCTTTGTCATTTAGAACTGAGATGAGGAAAAACTTTTTCAGCCAGAGAGTTGTGAACCTGTGGAATTCTCTGCCTCAGAAGGCAGTGGAGGCCAATTCTCTGAATGCATTCAAGAGAGAGCTGGATAGAGCTCTTGAGGATAGCGGAGTCAGGGGGTATGGGGAGAAGGCAGGAACGAGGTACTGATTGAGAATGATCAGCCATGATCACATTGAATGGCGGTCGGTGCTGGCTCGAAGGGCCGAATGGCCTCCTCCTGCGCCTATTGTCTATTGTCCCTACTTGTCACACCCCTCATCAGTGATTATAACGTAGGCCCGGTCTATCTGCATTACTGAGACCGGTAAAGAACTGCAGTCTATTTCAGTCATCACTATTCATTAGGTTACCTTGTGACTTGCTTCTTCCTTAACAGGCATTTCGGCGATGATAATGAATGCTGATCCCAACATCACTGTGTCTGAATTGCGCCAGAGGCTGATTCATGACTCCACAAAGAAAGCAATCAATGATGTCTGGTTTCCGGAGGAACAGCGACTGGTAACTCCCAACAGGATTGCAAGACTGACTTTGCCAGTGCTAATGGGTGAGTGAAAAGCCTAAGTTCCAGTCTGATTGCCTGGATTGATCTGGATTTAAAAATCAGCGTACGAGATTCCATTCTATTAATTAGGAAATATTGCAAGTTGTTTCTTAATAATCTGTTGTTCTATCCATGTAACTCAGTAGTACAAATGATGGAGGGACTTTTCAGAACAAGTAAATGACATGCCTGCAGCTCCACCCAATCTCCCTGAAGAATGAACAGCACAACGTCACTTTTTGCCAAAACTTACCCACAGTTTCTGAAGTCTGTTGAATTAGCAGTCACAATGATCAAATGGTTCATGATATTCCATATGAGAGGAATAGATCAGGTGGACACACAGGGTCTCTTGCCCAGAGTGGACTAATTGAGAACCAGAGGGCATAGGTTTAAGGTGAAGGGGGAAAGATTTTATAGGAAACTGAAGGGTAACATTTTCACGTGATGGGTGGTGGGTGTATGGAAGGAGCTGGTGGTCGTTGAGGCAGGGGCTATTGTGACGTTTCAGAAGAAATTAGACAGGTACACAGATTAGACATGTTTAGAGGGATATGGGGCAAACGCAGGCAAGTGGGACTTGTGTAGATGGGACATGTTGGTCAGTGTGGGCAGGTTGGGCCAAAGGCTCTTTTCCCACACTGTATAACTCTATGGCTCTATGCTGGTTTACAAAACAAAACAACGTGCGGGTCAGGCAGCATCTCTGGAGAAGATGGGAAAAGTGACGTTTCGGGTCAGGACTCTTCTTCAGAATTTTTGTAGCAGTGGGGAGAAAGTTGGAAAACAGATGGGGTGGGACAAAGCCTGGCAAGTGATGGATGTATATAGGTGAGGGTGATATTTGTTTGGCAGATGGGTGGACAAAGTTTCGAAATGAAAAAAGGACAAAAGGGTGTGATCTAAGGAGAGAAGAGAACGGAAATGTGAAGCCAGAGGAAGGGGTATAGGTGGAAGGGGATGGGGAAGGGGATGGGGAAGGGGATGGGGAAGGGGAAATGAGGGATGGGATAGTGGGAGAAGTAGGTGTGCTCCCAAGTGGGGCACAGGGATGAGGGGGGAGAGGGGGGGGGAGAGGGAGGGAAGAGGATGGTGTTAACATGTACCTCCATCCCCTCTCATCACTGCCTGATCAATACCCATATCACAAAGAGAACTGCAAGAGATATGATGAGACGGTTGACTAATGTGCCATCTGTTCACAGACAACCAGCTGTTGTGCCGGACTGTGTGGTCAAAGAGGTCAGGGCTTGCACGCTCAGCCAAGGCTACAGTGCACTGTAACAAGGATGAGGAAATGTTCAGTTGTTCAAGTTTCTCGAAGAACGGAAAGAGAAGAGGTGAACATGTAGAGGTAAGAAAAATGGACGGAGTTTACATCAGCACACATTAGGGCGGCACGGTGGCACAGCGGTAGAGTCGCTGCCTTGTAATGCCAGAGGCCCGGGTTCAATGCTGACTACGGGTGCTGTCTGAATGGAGTTTGTTTGTTCTCCCCGTGACCTGCGTGAGTTTTCGCCGGGCGATCCAGTTTCCTCCCACACTCCGAAGACGTACAGGTTTGTAGGCTTATTGGTTTGGTAAAATTGTAAATTGTCCCTAGTGTAGGATAGCGTTGGTGTGCAGAGATCACTGGTCGGTGCAGACGTGGTGGGCCGAATGGCCTATTTCCGTGCTGTACCTCTAAAAACTAAAACATAGATCAAGATGTCCATTGCAATGGCACAGTAGAGAGGATGGCACACACAGTCTCGGGAGCAAAATGAGGGTAGAAGTGACTGAGCTGAGTGTGATTAGAGTGTGAATGAGAACAAGGTCAAGGGATGCGAAATGTGCCAAATGTGTAGGATGAGAGAAAATCAAGACCAGAGCATAATAGTTGAGAATAGGTCATAACATAAAACTAACTAGGTAAAGTATCTGACTAAGAAACAAAGTCAAAGTCTTCATTCTGAAGAAGGGTCTCGACCCGAAACGTCACCCATTCCTTCTCTCCCGAGATGCTGCCTGACCTGCTGAGTTACTCCAGCATTTTGTGAATAAGAAACAAAGTTCCTGCTTTTAAAACAAAATCTCCTTTAGAATGGGGCCTTAATTAATCAGAGCAGAGTTTCAGAGAATTAGATGCAACTTTATCATGGTGAGTGGTTATGGAGAGGCAGTGCGTTGTGTGCCCTGCTGCTCAACTCAGTTCTCCACTCCCTTCCCAATAGGGAAGATTGTTATTAATATTAACCAAAGGCAAATTCCTTGTGCCAAGGCGAATTCCGTGTGCTAAGGCAAATTGCACCAAGGCAAATTCCTTGTGCCAAGGCAAATTGCACCAAGGCAAATTCCTTGTATGTATACATACTTGGCCAATAAAATGTATTCAATTCAATTCAAATTATTAATCTTACCAATACGTGGTACCCTTATTCTGCCAAAAATCACCACCGTCCCCTCAGGAAAACACGAGGGCAAAAATTCTTCAGCTGCAAAATTTGGTGATCTGATAAAATGTGCAGGAACAAACTGCAGATGCTGGTTTATACTGAAGATAGACACAAAGTATTGGAGTAACTCAATGGGACAGGCAACATCTCCTGAGATATTACCTGGCCTGCTGAGTTACTCCAGCTCCACCATTTTGTGTCTATCTTTGGTGATCTGATAGTTCTACTTCACTTCTCCTGGGTCTATTGATACTGTGTTGTATAATCTCAGAACAGCAGGAACATGTAATCAAAGTTTATTTTGGGAGGACTGCTTACAACAGTGAAAATAGATTAACAACAGTAGACTATAGTTAAATTAATTATATGAATTAAATTAATAGTAAGGTCTGATTCTACCATCACATTTGCTGAAGAGTGCCCATTCCAAACTAACGGCCTTCCACAGGGAATATTAACATGGGGTCTGAGATTGAACGATCAGTTTATTAGAATTGCTGAAACACACCATTCCATTTGCATTTCAAATGGCAACCCTGCACAGTCTAACAAGTAGGAAGGAAGTGCAGATGTTGGCTTATACCGAAGATAGACACAGAATGCTAGAGTAACTCAGCGGGTCAGGCAGCATTCCAGGCGATGCTTTGGGTTGGAACCCTTCTTCAGGAGCCCTCTGGCTCATTTTCTCCAGACTTGCTGCAGACCTGCTGAGTTACTCCTGTAAAGACTAACACTTACTTGAAAGTCTGGTGTAAAAATAATTCTTGCAATACTGGCAGTGGAAAATTTATGTAGTCATTTACTTGCTTATAATTCCAATTCTTGTTGTGTTTTATTTATCTTAGGAAGAGCAAGCCGCAAAGAAATGTATAGCTCACAATGCCTTCGGCAGTCATGGGGTTTACGCCATTGCCAGGTGCTGCTCTTGGCCCAGAGATGAATGTCTCATCAATGCAAGTTCAGTGGCTGATGATGGCACCACACAAATGGCTGGCTGCCCACATAAGGAGTACGTCCTCACTGGTAAGAGATGTGCAGAGAACAGTATCGGCACTGATTATGGAAGATTATGGTCATGGTGAAGCATGGATTAAATGGTGCCAGTTTATGGGTTCCATGTTAGATAGAGCTCTGCAGCTAAAGGGATCAAGGGATACGGGGAGAAGGCAGGCACAGGTTACTGATTGTGGATGATCAGCCATGATCACAATGAATGGCGTTGCTGGCTCGAAGGACCAAATGGCATCCTCCTGCACCTATTTTCTATGTTTCTATGTGCTACGCCCAACTGGTATTCCGAAGATCTTGAAAATAAAAAACCTGTGGCTGTTTTGAAATTTGAAATAAAACAAAATGCTGGAAATACCCAGCAACACGGGCAGCATCCGTGGAAAGACAAGATTAGAGGTTTCAGGTTAAAGAATTTTGAACCTTCAGTCTGAAGAAGGGTCATCATATCATATATATACAGCCGGAAACAGGCCTTTTCGGCCCACCAAGTCCGTGCCGCCCAGCGATCCCCGCACATTAACACTATCCTACACCCACTAGGGACAATTTTTACATTTACCCAGCCAATTAACCTACATACCTGTACGTCTTTGGAGTGTGGGAGGAAACCGAAGATCTCGGAGAAAACCCACGCAGGTCACGGGGAGAACATACAAACTCCTTACAGTGCAGCACCCGTAGTCAGGATCGAACCTGAGTCTCCAGCGCTGCATTCGCTGTAAAGCAGCAACTCTACCGCTGCGCTACCGTGCCGCTACCGGTCCCATGCCAAAACATTGCCTGTCCATTTCCCTCTACAGATGCTGCCTGACCCACTGAGTTCCTCCAGCACTTTGTGTTTTGATCAAGACTCCAGCATCTGTGTCGCTAATGAATTCTGAAGATCTTTAACCACAGATGTTGCCTGACCTGCTCGAAGTTTCCAGCATTTTCTATTTCTAATTTGAAGATCATGCTAACAACAGCAATTGCTGCAGACTCCAACTTTGAGAGTTTGATGTCAGAGAGATGGGAATGTTGGGGAAAGGATGGAAGTGTTGAGGAGTAACATTTCCATCTGGGCTCTGCCTTACACGGCCCTTTAGTGATTTACAGAAGAACTGTGGAAGGGGGTAAATAGCAGAAAATATCTATGGAAAACAACTGTGAATATGAAGCACTTTCCAATTTCTGAAACAATCAAATAACTACCTGTATTGACACTGTGCATTTTGCACAAACATAGACACAAAAGGCTGGTATAAGACAATAACTGCAGATACTGGTACAAATCGAAGGTATTTATTCACAAAATGCTGGAGTAACTCAGCAGGTCAGGCAGCATCTCAGGAGAGAAGGAATGGGTGACGTTTCGGGTCGAGACCCTTCTTCAGACTGATGTCAGGGGGGGCGGGACAAAGGAAGGATATGGGTGGAGACAGGAAGATAGAGGGAGATCTGGGAAGGGGAGGGGAAGAGAGGGACAGAGGAACTATCTAAAGTGGGAGAAGTCAATGTTCATACCACTGGGCTGCAAGCTGCCCAGGCGAAATATGAGATGCTGTTCCTCCAATTTCCGGTGGGCCTCACTATGGCACTGGAGGTGGCTCATGACAAAGGTCAGACTGGGAATTGGAGGGGGAGTTGAAGTGCTCGGCCACCGGGAGACCAGTTTGGCCAACGCGGACCGAGCGCAGGTGTTGAGCGATGCGATCGCCGAGCCTGCGCTTGGTTTCGCCGATGTAAATAAGTTGACATCTGGAGCAGCGGATGCAATAGATAAGGTTGGAGGAGGTGCAGGTGAACCTCTGTCTCACCTGGAAAGCCTCCAACACAAAAGGCTGGAGTAACAGCAGGACAGGCAGCATCTCTGGAGCGAAGGAATGGGTGACGTTTCGGGTCGAGACTCTTGTGCACAGATGGAACTTTTTGCCTCAGAGTTCCTGATGGTCTGCAGAGTTCGAGGTAGTGGGAGGACCTAACGATTTTCATTAATGGAGGGACTTCACAGTCTGTATGGTAAACCCCTTGTGAAAGACAAGGTAGCAGAATGGCAGAGCTGACATCTCAGTGCCACGGACCCGGATTTGATCTTGACCTTGGGTGCTGTCTATGTAGAGTTTGCACCTTCTCCCTGTGAGACCTCCAGTGCTTTGGCTGCCTCCAACATCCCAAAGACGTGCGGGTTTATAAGTTAATTAGCCTGTAAATTGCACCCATCCCACCTCCCCCTTGTGTGTAGGCAGTAGATGTAAAAGTGGGATAACGTAGAATTAGTGTGAACGTGATCTCCGGTTTCCTCCCACAGTCCAAAGACATACAAGTTTGTATGGTAATTGTCCCTAGTGTGTGTAGGATAGTGTTAATGTGTAGGGATCATTGGTTGGTGTGGGCCGTAGGGCCTGTTTCTATGCTGTAGCAATAAACTAAATTAAACACATACTACAGAGCTGCAGAGAATCTGAAATAACACCCAACATGTACAGTTTATTTCTGCAGAAAAGCTACTTTGAGCTAGGAAGGATGGTTATGGCAGTTACTCCATTTGACTAACTTTTCATTGCGTGCAAAGAATCAGGGAAGCTTTTTTGAACGGCAGAGTGGTAAAGTGATCTGACGAAAACCTTCCATTCCTTGCAGGCTGCAGCTCACATTCCTTTACAAAGTTCAGTGAGACCACCATGCCCCAAGCAAACAAATGTCTTGGACAAAAAGAGACAACTGCACATGCCACCTGTTGTCGAGCTTCAAGTCTCGAGTGCAAGGTGAAGGAACGACGTCGCACAGGGCAAATGGAAAAGGTAAAACTATGTTCTAAATATTCAATATTCTTTTAAATTCTTAACTGTAGGGACAGCAATCTTCTCGGGTAATGTGACGGGAAGTGGAAATAGGGTTGTAAACTGTTTCCATTGTTAAAATAGATGTTCTGTAGGAAAACAAATGATTACACTCAAAAGTAACAAAGGCATATCTTTAATCCTAAAGTCATTTTCTAAACATCGTTGAATGGATCTATGATTCAGAGCATTATATTGACCATCAATTCTCTTGGAAATAACAAAAGCACACATTTGTTAATGTTTTTCTAAAATCTGACAATGCATAAAAAAAACAATGCTGATAATTAGTTGCAATCAATAAGTATCACAGTGAAAATGTTACTTTTCCTCATGAAGGAAATTGCAAAGGATCTTAGTGATGATTCCTATAAGTTATAAATATTCTCATAAGGGTGTCAGGGGTTATGGGACGAAAGCAGGAGAATGGGGTTGAGAGGGAAAGATAGATCAGCCATGATTGAATGGCGGTGTAAACTTGATGGGCCTAATGGCCCCAGAACTTAATTTAAAACAGTATTCCGGTTTTGATTTAATTTTGCTTACCTTGTATTAGATTGGCAATAGCCAACCTATATACTTTATAATTTTAGAAGTATTTGATCTTGCAGCAAGGAGTTTGCCTTGCTGGGTCTCACGATTTCTGCAGGCCACCGGAAATCGGCCAATTTACTTCCTCAGGCAGGAGTTTGCAAGATATCTCTTGCCCACACTGATGCATTCGGTTTGTTGATCTGTGCTTTAACTTCCAGGTGTTGGTGTCGTGTGATGAAGGCTGGACCTTGACTGGGTGCAGTGTATATTCCCATGGGTCCCACACTCATGGGGCGTACCCTCTGGACAACACCTGCATGGTAATGTCCTCTGGAAAGGGGAAAGGTGCTGTAGCCATTGCCATTTGTTGCCGGAAGAGAAGAGAACTGAAGTCTGATCCAAACCTTGGTCCTAAGTAAAATATGCCCATCGGTTTTATCACGTACCCCCTCTCACCAACTTTATATACTTGAGCAAAACACAATGGGCTGGAAGAACTCGGAAAGGGGTCAGGTAATATCTGTGGAGGGAATGAAAAGTTGACGTTTCTGGTCGGGACCCTTCTTCAGAATTATCTGCTCATTCCCTCCACAGATCAGACTTAACTTGAGTTTCACCACCACTATGTGTTTTGTTAAATTCACCAGCATCTGCAGTTCATGTCTCAACTTTATATATTCCCTTCTTTTCTACAGGTAGGCTGTGGTATAGTCTATGGGAAAGGTCGCATTTACCCAGCTCAGAAAGCCATGATTGATGTTCACAGGGCAACTATTGGTGAACTGCATTCTCTGACAGCTGAGCTCAATCCCATCCTCCTGAAATCAGTCTATCTTTGACAGCAAGTTGAATAAAGAAACAGGCCAAATTCCCCAACCCTCCTGAACCCAAAGTTTAGGGTCAAATGTCTGGAGCTATTTTGATTTACTTTTTTTCTGGGAGGTTGCTTTTTTGTTTAAAGCTTTCTTACTTACGCAGGCAATGTCAAGCTTAGTTTTGTTTAGAGATAGTGTAGAAACAGGCCATTTGGCTCACCATGTCCGCACCAACCAATGATCATCCATACATTGGTTCTATCCTACATTCACTCCAAGAAAAAGACAAAAAACAATTTTTATAGCTGTTTGTACTTTTGATATTTTTTATTAGTGACCCACCCTTTTGTGTGGTAAGGATTCTTCTCCAGAGAATTTCATTTGCTACGGTACGGAAGAATAAATCAATCTACTGCTCTGTGACATGATTCAGAAAGATTAATATCTCTAACCTGTCATATCTAGACCCTCACCACCAGAGAAGGCAAATTAAACAAACATACCCTGTCCTTTATAGACACGGTGCTGCTGTAACTCAGCGGGTGAGGCAGCATCTCTGGAGAAAAAGGAGACATTTCGGGTCGGGACCCTCCTTCAGAAACACCTGACCCGACAAGTCAGGTCTATACCCAAAACGTCGCCTATCCTTTTTCTCCAGAGATGCTGCCTGACCCGCTGAGCTACTCCAGCACTTTGTGTCTATCTTTGGTATAAACCAGCATCTGCTGTTCTTTGTTTCTATATTCTGCCCTTTAATACATTAAGCTTTTGGAATTGCTTGAGACCAAGGGATGAAGCAAGGGATGAGTGCCAGTGTCATGTGTATACAATTACATCTTTAAATATACAGGTAGTAAGAACTGGAGGCTGGTGGGTATGGAACAGGAAGGCCCCAGGTTTGGATGTGTAATTATTTCACAATATCACTGGAAATTGATTCAATGCAGCTCTTTGAGCTCAACCCGATTAGAATCATCTGACATCTTCTCCCCTACGTTATAGTGACACAAGATGGAGATACTTCCTGCATCCCAACTCACACGTGTTGTCTGGTTCTGAATTTCACCCAAATCAGGAAAATAATTGTGTGCATTCACCCTACCTATGCCCCACGTGATTTTACCATACCTGTAAGATCATGCATTAATCAAGACTTGATTAATACAGGTGTCAAGAGGTTATGGGGAGAAGGCAGGAAAATGGGGTTAGGAGGGATAGATCAGCCATGACTGAATGGCAGAGTAGACTTGATGGTCCGAATGGCCTAATTTTACGCCAAATCCTTATACCCAGTCCCCTTAAATCCCCTGATTTAAGTCCTAGCCTGCCCAACCTTTCCCTATAACTCAGTCCCTCCCCGTAAAATCTTTTCTGTACTATTTCGAGCTGAAGAGCATGTTTTCTTTTGCAGTGACCAAAACTAAACCCAATTGTCCCGAGTGCAGCCTCACTATCGTCTTATACAACTGCAACATAACATCCCAAATTCTATACTCAAGTGTCCTGAATGATGAAAACCAGTTTGTCAAAAGCCTCCTTCACCATCTATACTATAAAAAGTAACATTGAGGAGACGCAAGTTTACCTTATCTTAGATACCTTAGTTTTAGTGAATGCCTTAGTAGCCAGCACCACCATTCAATGTCATCATGGTTGATCATTCTCAATCAGTACCCCATACCTGCCTTCTCCCCATACCCACTGACTCTGCTATCCTTAAGAGCTCTGTCCAGCTCTCTCTTGAATGCATTCAGAGAATTGGCCTCCACTGCCTTCTGAGGCAGTGAATTCCACAGATTTACAACTCTGACTGAAAAAGTTTTTCCTCATCTCCGTTTTAAACGGCCTACCCCTCATTCTTAAACTGTGGCCCCTAGTTCTGGACTCCCCCAACATTGGGAACATGTTTCCTGCCTCTAACGTGTCCAACCCCTTAATAATCTTATATGATATATGATAAGATCCCCTCTCATCCTTCTAAATTCCAGTGTATACAAGTCTAGCTGCTCCAGTCTTTCAACATATGACAGTCCCGCCATTCCGGGAATTAACCTAGTAAACCTACGCTGCACGCCCTCAATAGCAAGAATATCCTTCCTCAAATTTGGAGACCAAAACTGCACACAGTACTCCAGGTGCGGTCTCACTAGGGGCCTATACAACTGCAGAAGGACCTCTTTGCTCCTATACTTAACTCCTCTTGTTATGAAGGCCAACATTCCATTGCTTTATTCACTGCCTGCTGTACCTGCATGCTACCTTTCAGTGACTGATGCACGAGGACACCTAGATCTCGTTGTACGTCCCTTTTTCCTAAACACCATTCAGATAATAATCTGCCTTCTTATTCTTACCACCAAGGTGGATAACCTCACACTTATCCACATTAAACTGCATCTGCCATGCATCCGCCCACTCACACAACCTGTCCAAGTCACCCTACAACCTCATAGCATCTTCCTCACAGCTCACACTTCCACCCAGCTTTGTATCATCTGCAAATTTGCTAATGGTACTTTTAATCCCTTCATCCAAGTCATTAATGTATATTGTAAATAGCTGCGGTCCCAGCACCGAGCCTTGCGGTACCCCACTAGTCACTGCCAGCCATTCTGAAAGGAACCCATTTATCCCCACTCTTTCTTTTCTGTCTGTCAACCAATTTTCTATCCATGTCAGTACCCTACCTCCAATACCATGTGCTCTAATTTTGCCCACTAATCTCCTATGTGGGACCTTGTCGAAGGCTTTCTGAAAGTCGAGGTACACCACATCCACCGGCTCCCCCGTCAATTTTCCTAGTTACATCCTCAAAAAATTCCAGAAGATTAGTCAAGCATGATTTCCCCTTCGTAAATCCTACCTTTTATTGGTACCTTTTGTAAATATTTTTGTTTGAGATTGTGCAATGATTTTATACTTTTTTGTACTGTTCTGTATACGTACCACTTTTTAATTAATAAATCTAAAACTCCTTTGTATTAAAGGATATTGTCATCTTTTGCCTTCATCTGAGATTGGCATACAATGTTTAAATACATTGCATTTACTTTTAAGTGCTGGAAGAAATATTATTGATGAATGTCAAACATAACTAGCATAGCAACTAAACAATTTGTACATGCCTTTTTTTGTAAAGCAGCATCTGCAGTTACTTGTATCTGGAGATAGAAATAGTTGGTCCACACAAAGGTATGAAGCTCATGACCAAGCTAAATAGGAAAACAAGATTGTAATTGTCTGATGGACACAAAGTGCTGGAGTAACTCAGTGGGTAAATGTTTGGTTCAGTTTCAGACATTGACCAAGGAGATGGATGATATCAACAGCCAAAGAATGAAGGCAGTGATTTTAATATTCACAAATTTGGGTGGGATTCCTGCTTCCCCATTTCCAAACGTTGGAAAAGCAATTGGACATTTCAGGTCCTATTTTTGGGGCAGTGTGAGGCGGGGTGGTGATGAGCTGATATTTGGTTTCATCGCTGCACTTTGCAAGAAATGACTACTTTATGGATGCTTTCCCTGTGCGGCTGAACGCTAGGCAAAGGTAGGGGCGCAGGAAGGAATAATCCCAAAAGATAAATGCTAAGCAAGTTCACAAATCAAATGTTATGAAGTTTATCTGGGTTCACAAGATGTGATTTTACTGTTGGAATTACTTGTTTCATGATTTATTCACAAAATGCTGGAGTAACTCAGCAAGTCAGGCAGCATCTCGGGAGAGAAGGAATGGGTGACGTTTCGGGTCGAGACCCGTTTCATGAAGTCATTTGCTGGTTTTGGTTAACAAACACCGTTGCCTTACACTATTCACATTAAAACCAGTATACAAAGTGGGACTACATCTTTTAAAATCATTTTATTTTAAGTTACTTTCAATATCTTTTTTTATTAAAAAAAGATCGACATTACAGCATACAAACATTCCCTGGGCAATACAGAATTTAACTGTAACACACATGGACAATGCACCGTTGTTTGTCTACGAGTGGTGTTTAGGAATAAAGGACAAAGACTTACTGGTTGCACTTTTTGCTTTTTAGACTAAAGAACAAATGTATTCTTCCTTGACCCTCCAGGTCATCACCTGCAAATAGCAATGTCCCTTGTTTATGGACCATGACCAATTAATCAGATAAAGATCGAACATGCAATTTGTATCGCATGGACTGGACTTTTGTCCTTCTCCCCCTCTGCTCTGTTCAGTCTAAAAAGGAATATTCCATCCAGGTTTTTAAAAAACCTTTTGGATAAAGAGTAAAGCATTCTTCACAACACCAAACACCTTTCACAGAATCAGGTCATTTCAGAGAGGCAGCCACGTAAGAGCGTACAATAGTAGGATTTAAAAAAAAGTTTGTCACGAAGACCAACATTTCATTATTTATCGGTAAAATATTTTGAAGGCAAATGTTCAGGAAGATACAGCACATGCATCCAGATAAACATTTTAATGTCTAGTTTTATTTGAAACTTCTTTTCAAATAAGATTTAACACCAACAGGGAACTGTTTTTCAAATGTTAACTGTTTTCATTGCAATGTTGGAAAGCTAAAAGGATTTTTTTTGCATAACAATACATATTTCCTCTCAAATAACAAATATAACACAAGGAAGATGAATGGCACGGGAAAGTGTCAGAGAGGACGTGTTCCTCTTTTGACAAGACATTGCAACATACTTATTGCAGTCTTTTAAAACAAATGATTATTGGTTTCAACTTTGTGTAAACAAAATTAGCATCATAGGCTATTTAATACATTCAAATAAATTCATAAGTATTTTAAGTGGTCATTAAATCAAAACTAAGACCAGTTTTAAAAGTATTGTATTTGGGTTCAGTAGATACTGCTATTCGAGGCTCTATGTGGGACCTGAAAAAACCTTATTGCACTTAGCATAGCCCTTCATGAATCCTCCATTTTGCCCCTCCTGCGTCTGTCTTGATGGCAATCAAATTGTGATGGGTGACCATTGCAGCACTAAGGTGGGCACTATTACACCAGATGCATTTGCCCTTCACCACATTGTGTATTAAAAAAAAAGGCTTGGAAATCGTATTTAATTTCCACATTGCTATAATATGTTAAAACGGCAAATTAAGGTCACGTTTAACTTCCAATAGATATTTACTAGTATCGAGGCATCCACTGATGAGAGAATGTTCCTTTTACGTTACAGCTATTACAAGTGGAATCAGTGTTGTAACATAACCCTCAGTACTATTTACAGATTTAATTCAAAGTAAGATTAAAGAATTTACTTTAAAATTTATTTTAGAAACATAGTAACTCAATGATCCCATCTACTTCTCAGATTTTTTTTATATGACATACATGGAATACATTCAAATGTTGAGATGAGTGGGGTAATCCGGCAAATTACTATACTACCACAACTTTTGTTAATTCATGCATTATCTTGCTGACAAAGACAGCACAATCATCAGGACTGCTTTATTATACGAAAATTTAAACTACTTAACTGGAAGATGGCTAGAACGGAATATTTACGACATTGTGGTGTGTGACAAGGATTCAGGGAAAGAACACAAGCCAGGATTAAAAACAGTGTTTATGAATGATGTAAAATCATAGGCTTTGTTTACAGACTTCTTGCAAAAGGAGAACTGTTTGCTGCAACTATATTCTTTATGAGTCATCTTCAGTTAGCTGAAGGGGAAATATATAGGGCTAAAAGAAAAAAAAGACTAATAAGGCACAAAAGGAACATTCTCCCTCTCAAAACAAAAGTTCACGTTGAACCTGACAAACTAGAACTACCATTTACTACCAAGGCGATTCCAAATTTGCCCTTTATTGTCCATTAGATCAGACTAGCATGAACAGAGGTGTTCCATTTGCACTTTAATGGTGGACTGAAATAATGCTTTGTTTGTTAGGATATTTGGCTCATATTCTGACTCATTTAGATGATACATTAGCAGTACGACTCAATTTGATCCAGTTTTCTGCTTCTGATGCAAGTAGAAAGTATTCTGGTTATCTAACTGCAGTAAAGCTTATTGGAGGTCATTGGTTTCGAAATGGAACATGCCTTTTGGAAATCAAAAAGGATCATTTAGGTGGAGAACTAACATTAGGATGCTTATCCTTGGTCTGTTTTGATGGTTGACTTGGCCTAAATAGTTTTACAAAAATTATTTTGATCACGTATGACAGAAAATGTGATTACCATTACATATCATCCATTAAAGTGGAAAAAAAACATTAAATTGGTTGATAAAGATGCCACAAAGTAGATTTGTACAGTTTGTTGATTTACTAGTTCCTTTTTTTGAAGTGATACAGAACAAAATACATTAAAACAGTGACACGGATGTGTAACGAGCCTGGGCTGCAGGCTTAGATTACTTGAAGCTCGACAGCATTATTTAGTGCAGCTTCCCAACGGGCAACCCAACCCCAAATTCACTTCTGAGGTCTGTGTATGGCAACTGGAGGTAGAGTGAAAGCAGCAGAAACTGAATGGGTATCTCTCCCCCATCACGAGCGGAAGAAAATGACCTCTGCTAATCTTGCACATTTCCAAGTAGCTACTTCAAAGATCAAAACATTGGGGAAGTGCGGTGGTGGGTGCCCTCACACATGCTTATGGGAACAACGGTTTCATAGAAAGCAGGAACAAGGACATTTATTATTGCAACTTAAAATCCATAGTTGCTTAACCAAAATATGTCAGGCTTCCTGGAATGAGTAATCATTTAGGTTGAAATCATCGAGGTGGATTTGATTCATGGTCACTAGTGGAAGCACCATCCACCAGTGACCACGAGTCAAATCCACCTCAAAAATAAAAACAATTCTTCATGGTAGATGAAAGAAGTTTATATTAAATTACTTTGAAAAACTCTCCGAAGCTGTTTTAAAACTGTTCCAATTGTTTCATTGGGTTGTTTAAATTAATACTGACTAGCTAATTAATTTATTGTATCATATGGGAGGCGCATTCCCAATCTCGTTGTACCCCTGTACAATGACAATAAAGATATATTGTATTGTATTGCTAGTATGTAATGTACATGTCAGAGCTTCATGGAATCTGGTTTAAACTGGCTCTAGGTTATGAAACTCTCGCAGGAAGGTCGATATAGAAATTAGAAATACCATTCTGGTTTTCTAAGGGATGTTTTTCAGGGAATATGAACAAGGCACATAATTTTGAGCACAGCAAATGGATCTTAACTACTTCCCAACTCTGTTGACATGGTCATTCCCAATGATGCAACATAGCAAAAATGGGCAAAGAATGAGTCCTCAGCAATAAAAGCCCTCATTTTGATAAACACACACATATGCATAAAATAAAGGAATGAAATATTAGTACTTTGTAACTAATTCTAACCACTCCGTATTAATAATTACTAGTCAAATTATCGCATTATAAATCCTGTACCTAACCCACTGATGTCCTCATTTAAATCCATATCATTAAATAACAAATATTTTGGCATGCAAATTTCAGCATTTTTGCTCATTGGCATTAGGATTATTGAAGTAGATGTTGGCAATCTGAAACTAACACCACTGTGTAGTTCCTCCAGGTATACTGCCCATGAACATTTCAAAAGACATCCAAGCTGGAATCTAACCAATCAATCTTCTCTCTACCAGGTGGCTATTGTGTCAAAGCTTCATTTTGAGATCCAGTAAAAATAATAGAAAGGCACTTGTGGCCATCTGTGCCTTTGGCTTGGTGGTCCATAGTGGACAGTCATCGATGAAAGCCTGATCCCAAGATGTGTTACTCTTTGTATACTGTCACTGTATAGTAAGGCCGAAGATCAAAGGCCCTTTTCATTAACATATGGCAACAAAAACCTCACATACAGAAGGAAAAAATAAGAAAAAGGCTCCTGCACTTCCCCAAGTAATTCAAAAATTGGCACAAAATGGAGGTTAATAAAGTGGTGGCAGGATGCTGACACCAAGTGCGACTTATGTACTACCCACTCACGACACATTCACTCATTACGCAATTCAGGCCACACAATTTCATTGGTTTCCAGTGATTCCCAGGAAGTAATTTACATTAATATCTTACTGTAATAATCTATGTTAGCCTTTTGGCAGATTCAGCCTGCAATTCAGTAGCGAGAGCAATGCGGCAGTCAATCCACTATACATTTTCAGATTTTCAAAAGGTTTCAACTACACCAAGGAAAAAAACAAAACAAAAATAATGTTCTTAACCTTCAACATATATCTAAATGTCAATCAGAATAAAATATCTCCAGGAAGCTGTGTTTGTACTTCATTTCATTCCACTATGTCGACCATTGTTTGCAATTAATATAAAGGTTCACATTGGTTGGGTGTTCAAATTACCTTAGGCAGGCTTATAATCTAAAAATGAATTTGAATGCAAGTTAGCCAACATGTTGTTTAAACAGAAGCAAACATTTTGATTAAAAGCCATTTAACATATATTTTAACAAAGCAAACCATAACGTAAAAAAACACTGAAACATTGTACAACTATCTCTAAAACCTAACCAGGAAATAGTGCTTTATTATATGACTCATTTTACATTTTCCATGGGTTATTGAAGGGATTAATGCACTGTATACTCTGAAGTCATTCTGATAAAATATTGCTCAAGTAGCAACCCCAGTCCAGCTTAGTGCAGAATTCAATCAAGCAGCCAAACTCAATGCCACAAATTTAATTTCTCACAAATCTACTTGTACAGGAATCACCTCAATTACTCTACACTGGCTAATGATTACTGCCCTCAAAACAAAGTCAGATAATTCTAGTGTCATTTTGTGCTCACTGTTAGTCTAAATCAAAGTGTAGGGATGGGGATGGCCAGAAATGGTACAATCTACAGATGCTCTGGCACAACAATAAAAGGAAGGAGCTTTACAACTATTGAAATGTGTACATTTTAAAGTTGACAAGAAATATATGAATGGGTGATAATTTAACTGGATTTTAAAAGTAAAAAAACGGACTATTTTAATAATCTGCCAAATTTGTAAATGCGACAGGATTTGAAATCTTTAAACAGAACTTTGATTTTTGAAAGTTAGTTGTATCAATGTTTTCATTCCTCGCTGATCTCTTGTAAGACATCTAGCTACAAACTCAGAACTGCTTTATTATTTATAGTGACCATTGAGTATGAATTGGGTGGCTACCTGTCAGTCTAGTTTCAGACTAACTGGGACTGGAAAGTCATTATTCTTTTCAGAATTAACATCACAATACATTTTGATGACCCTTTCTATACAAGTTTATGAACTATCATAGCATATCTAAAATTTCCTTTTATAAATAAATCAGTTTTATTTCCACTGGGGTTACTATCTTAAGAAACAACTTTCTCCCCTGGTTGGAAACTTCTGAGAATCTCTTTGTCAAACCTTTATGGATTAACGCATAGTAAATATAAAGTTGGTACTTCAGCTCAGCAAGCAGAAGCCAAGGAAATGGAGAACTTCTCGCAGACTACAATGGGAGGAGCTGATGTGTGAGGCCCATTACACTAAAAATGATTTAAGCTTCCTATGTTAATTTATCAATTCATGTCAAACTTCTGCTGCAGTGCTAATATCAAAGACATTCCAGCGGTTATACTAGAAATGTTCCACTGATATTACATAATTTGTTTTTCTTTCTCGTTTCTCTCCAAAACCCAAGTAACCATCACAGACAATCTGACTGTCTCACCACAAACTTAACTATGTAATGGACAAGTGTACAATACCAATTAGATCACTGGTTGTTGTATAAGTTGATAGCGATTAATCAATAACACTTTAAATCTATACCCCACAAATGATAATCCTTTTGTAAGAATGTGTCTTATGGAACAAATGGGAAACCAGCATCCACCATACTTGAGTGAAACAAGTACAAATATATTCTCATACTCAGATACAGTGCAAGAGATTGAGCCATGTTCTACCTGGCTGCATATGCCATTATTTTTTTTACTGTGCAAGATAGTCTTATCTGTGCCACAGGAAGATGCAAATAATGGTTTACCAAAGAGGTGGAGCAAAGTTTCAGGCAGTTCAGTCTGCACGGATCTGCAGCATTACGTGGAGTGGTCTGGGCGTAAGCCATCCACCTAATAAGCTGCTGATCAAAAGGGAGAAATATAAATTCTTTTAAGATCCTCAGAAATAACATTAAAAAAATACGTTATCCTTTGCATTAAATCTGTCAGAAACCTGTCATGGCTATAAACTGCTTGATGTCACATATGTTGTCTAAACCCACTAATAAATGACTCTGATACATCCCACGAGCTGTGTGTAGGTGCACTCATTTCCCAAAATTACTGCGTTGGTAATTCAGGAATTGCGAAACAACATGCATGAATTTACTAATTTAGGTGAACTTGTCAAGTAAATATTACACACTTGCCCATTACATATTCTATTTCTATAATAAAGGTGTCAAAATGTGTTTTTAAAACAAATTATGGCTATTTTAAAAACAGAAGCAATGCAAATGTATGGTGTGATCAAAATAATTCAACAAAACGATAGTCATTGCAATGAAACATCAGTTAATATCTCACCAACTAAAATTCTATCACCTATTGTATAAATGACCATAAAGATTGGACTTTGAGCTCCTCAAAACAAAATATACATTGTTATCATCAATCGTGTTGGAAAATGGCAGCTGGTCGTATGAATTTTAAAAATAAAATGAGTGTTGCCTTTATTAAAGGATTAATCTAATATTTAATAAAGTTCCAGGCGGCAATTAAATAAGGTCACACAATAGCTGCATTCACACATCGAGTATATTGTTGACCATAATTCCTCTTTGCAAATGCACCTGGAACCTATTAAATATTCCAACAAACAATTATTGTAACCTAAAGTGAACAGATTTACCAGATGTTCTATTATACAAATAAAATTAAATCTATATAACATAGTACCACAAAGGATTTTGTTACTTCAAACTCTGGGAACTATTATACACAAATTAACAGGCTCTCCTTTCACTAAGATTGTATGAAAATCTTAATCAAACCCTCTGCAGTTACAACTGAAAGCATTGGATAAAAAATTCATTTTGCTGAATATTCACAAGCACAATCAAATTATCCTTCTCCATACAAAATCTTCAAAGAACAAGGAAGACTTGCATGAAGTCTTGAGGTTCAACTCTCGGCAAAGTTTGCTTCACAAATGTGCCTGCTGTTTGCAACCTGGGAGTCTGTGTACCTTCCCCTGATCGATTGGTGCCCAAAGCCATCTGGTTTGGTGCCTAGTCATTCAGCACTAAAGTTAAATGACACCAAGCATTGTCCAAAGGAATTTCCAATCTTCTTTATGGATCCATATCATCAAGATCACTTTTAGATTCACCAAGCATCATTGGCGATTCTGAGCCCTTAGCATGAAGTAAAAACAGAAGTGTTACAATACATTATGCAACAGAAGTGTTTGCTATTCATACTGTAAGATAACATTATTTGTCAATTCAGTTCTAATATTTTGCAGTTTTTTGGTTAAAATGTATGTTGACGATTAAAGAATTATCCTTACCTGTCGAAGAGTTCTGTCTCCATTCTCTGCAGCTGGACTGCCTTCTGAACCATTGCTGCTCCCAGACTGTTCCTTTTCATTCAAAAGAGCTGTAGCATAGGCTAATGTATCCTGTAGCAAATTAAGAATGATCTCTTCGTGTTATATTTTTGGTTTACATTTATATCTAGGTTGTATCAAAATCAAGAAAAAAATCCCTAGTTATGACTGAATATTAATCTAAAGACAAGTTATGTTAATACGAAACGCAAAGTGCTGGAGGAATTAAGACTGAAGGGTCCCAAACCGAAACGTCGCTTGTTTGCCTATCCATTTCCTCCACAGATGCTGCCTGACCTGCTGAGTTCATCTTTGCATTTTGGTCAAGGTTCCAGTAGGTGCTGTTCCTTGTGTCTATTTATACAGCACCTTTCCAAACCTGTTTTATAGCTGAAGAAATACCCGTCAAGATACGGTAATGTTGGAGAACTGGTAGGCAAATTTGAAACTTTGTTGGAGCCACAAACGTAGCGATTCTTTGGGTACTACCTAGGTGGTCTGCTGTATGATTTCACCGGATTGTATGCAAAAACAAAGAATTTCACTGTACCCAGGTACATGTGACAATAAAATATAATTGAATCAAATTGAACACAACAAGTCCTACAAACAGCTTGCTGTCCCTCAACTCCTTGAAACAGAATCTTCGGACTGGGCAACAATGGATGAGGGACACTGGAATGCTTAGTAGTGCTGCCCCCGTTACATTCATGTCATCATGCAAGACAGAGAGAAAAAAAGTAATTCTGGACTATTCCCTGCAGCATGATTCCGGTTGTTCTGAAGCCTTAACGAATATCCATCTTCTTCAAAATTCAAAGCAGGCTCAGAAGTTAGCAAAGAGGTAAAATAAAACTAAAGTAATACATTAAGAGCTTCGTTTGGAAGTAATGTAATTAATCCTAAGAATTCCAATTGTTCCAGCAATTGGGAACTTGAAATTTTGGTGCAGGGCTCAGGGAATGTAATGTTATGTGGTTGAAGTGGTAAATTAAGGCAATATCTACTCAAAATAAAAACAAAATAAGGAAGATACTCATCTGATTTGGCAACATCTGTGGAAAGAGAATTAAAATGAATGTTTCAAGTCACTGATAACTCTTCATCAGAACTGGAGCAGTGGGAAAATAAGACAGTGAAGTAACAAAGGGTGGCATGGTGGCGCATCAGTAGAGTTGCTGCCTAACAGAGCCAGAGACCCGGGTTCGATCCTGACTGGGTGCTGTCTTTACGGAGTTTGTACGTTCTCCCTGTGACCGCCTGGGTTTCCCCCAGGTGCTCCGGTTTCCTCCCACAGTCCAAAGATGTGCAGGTTTGTAGGTTAATTGGCTTTGGGAAAATATATAAAAATCGTCCCTAGTGTGTAGGAGATTGCTGGTGTACGGCGATCGCTGGTTGGCGAGTACACACTGCACACAAGAGCCCGTTTCTGAGCTCTATCGCTAAACTAAAAACCAAACTAAATGGAATGTCCGTGTCAGCTGAGATCACAGTTTTCCAGGTGACATAACTGCTTTCAGTACCAGTTAAAGAGTAGAATCGATGTTAGTTAATCACAGCTAATCTGTCTTGAGGAGTTCACAAAAGAGGTGGAATGACGATGAAAATCGTCTAGAACTATGAGATGCAGAGCATAAACAGCTGTTGCTGGAAATCAAAGAGAAACCCTTGAAATACAAAATAAAACATGCGGTAGATCAGGTGACATCATTGGAGAGAGGACTGAAATGCTCAGCAACATCTACTTGTTAAGATAAAAGATGCAAAAGACCCTCAATCAGTAAACCAGTTGGGAGCTTCAATCAATAACATGCACGAATTGGCCATTTATCTAATTGCAAACTCTTATTGTAAAGTTAATACTTCCTGCACTTAAATTGGCTTTCTTATTGTCCCACAAAACGTCAAAAAAGTAATTGGGCGCAATGTGCTTTGGAGATCCCAATGACTTGAAAGTACAGGTTCTTCTGTATGCAGTGACTGCACGCATGTCTGAACCTAGGTAAAAAGTAAGGTGAAGGTACCAAGGTAGAGAACCACTAAGGTAAAGAAGTCCACTTTAATTTAATTGGTGATATTCCATATCCCCTCCCATGGCCAAGAATTTCAAGTCAAAGTCAAAGGAAGAAAGAGGTGATTCTTCACTTCGGGAACCATCAGTTCTCGTTTTCATTGCATGGAACAAATAAACAAACGGCTATTTTAACAAGAAGCAATAAGGTGACTGCCGAAGATGACATACCTGTGCTGAAATTGTGCGCTGAAATGTCTTTGCTGTTGAAGTTTCATTTGATATGTTGCTCTGTGGGGCCCAATAATGTTCAGACATCTAAATGGAAAGAAACAAACAGAGGAAAGAACTAGGAAGTATAAACTGTGTCTGTTTGCTGGTATAAGACTGAGCCTTTACTTTAAGATTTCGAGTTGCTCCAAAAGTAACTAGGTTAAATGTTTCAGAAACTTCTCATATTTTAAAGTCAGTTTTAAATAGTCTGTCGCCATAGCTCTGATCTCATCTGTCACAGTCTCTAACCAAAAAAAGAAACGGGTCATCCTTACAATTTATTGGTGCATTAGCGAATCTTTACCCACTCAGTATATTAAACCATGCATTAATTTTTTTTTAACCTCTTACATGCCAGTTCAAGAAAAGCCCACTGCATGTCCACACATAGCTTGCCCTCATCTATTCTGCAAGTTATAACTATAGAAAGAAAAAATCAGTTTTCTTTAAACATAATTTCACTTTCACAAATATTCTGACCCTATCTAAAACCTTTATTATTTTCTAAGCACATTAATAATAATAATAATATATAATAATAATTTTTTTTAAATTTGTCATATGTAGTTTGGCACAGGGTCAACGGTACAATGAAATTTGTATTTGACAAGACAACAAGTTGATGAGATCTAGTTGCTCAATCCCCTTTTTAAATGATTTAACATCGGGAGCAGCACGTGTGTTGGGTGGTAACATTTTCCATTCCCTTATCGTCCTTGGGTAAAGGGAATATTAGTAGCAAAGTTTATTGAAATTTAGCGAGTTGATGATGTAGGGTCTGGTATTTTGTCTTGTTTCATGGCAGTTGGTGCTCTGGGATGATGGAAGATTTGATGGAATGATTTTGTGAATCTCCTTGTAAATTGCAATAAGTCTTAGCCTGATTCTGCAGAGCTCTAGGATATCCCATCTGAGAGATGTCAGCATATTATTCACGCTTGGAATGTCATTGATATACAGTAGGAAGACAAATGGACCCATGACAGTCCCCTGTGGCACACCTGATGTCACAGGAATTTCAATAGATGTCTCTCCCCCCAAGAGAACTCGCTGGTGTCTCCTTGTCAAAAAGATCTCAATCCATTTTAAGAGGTTGCCATCTATTCCTACATGGTTGAGCTTGTACAGGAGCCGCTTGTGGGGAACCTCTTGCAGCAGGTGATTTCTTGCAAACCCTTCCACACTGAAAAATAATCATTAGCGGAGAACTTGCTCCTCAACTTCTCAAGAGTACCTTTCCTTGGCAGCTCTGATTCCTCTTCTCAGCTTGTACTTGGCCTGCCTGTAGAGGTCTGTATCCCCGCTCCTGTAGGCCTCACCTTTAGACTGCCCAAGTTCTGCTATAAATCAGGGCTTGTCGTTGTGGAACCAGATCGGGGTCCTAGTGGGAATGCAACTGTCCCCACAAAAACAAAAGCTGACATATGATGTCACAGTGTCTGTATATTCATCGAGGCTTGTGGTTGCTTCCCTGAACACATTCCAATCTTCAGATATGCAGCTTTATTTGAGCAATATCACAATTTTCCTTGATCCAATGCTATTTTATTGGATGCTGTGGCAGGATGATTGTTTTCTACTGGACTTTATTTGAAGAGATACATATGCCTCTCAGATTATAAATGAACTCTTAAACTGTTAGACATTATTTGCTTACTGTCATATCTTGTATCATAAGAGAGAATTAAAGCACTTACCTTTTTCTGTAACCATTGCACAGCCCAGCTCCAGTGATGGGGATGTTCCCGAAAGTAGTCCTTTGCGGCTGAACATCTATTAAATGAGGAAGTAAACTCAATTATTTTAGAATGATATAATGAAAAGAAACAGAATTAAAAGAAAACCAAAATGTCGTTATCCTAATAAGATCGCACATGCTGCTCTCAAAAACATAAACTTAAAACAGAAGAGTAGTTCAAGACGAATTCCAAAGGGGAGGTGAAAATAAAAGGCAGCATTTTGGACGTTGAGTCTTGATACAATAAAAATCAATTGGCATCATGGTACATGTAGGAAGGAACTGCAGATGCTGGTTTAAACTGTAGACACAAAATGCTGGAGTAACTCAGTGGGACAGGCAGCATCTCTGGAGAGAAGGAATGGGTGACGTTTTGGGTCGAGACCCTTCCTCAGTCTGATGCTGCCAGTAACTGAGTTACTCCAGCATTTTGTGTCTATCTTTGGCATCATGGTATAATTCTCCAATAGACAGAAAATAATGTGCCCATACCTGCAGGCAGCCAAACTAGACAATATTCAGGCACAGGCTAAAAAGTGGCAAGTAAAAACATATTTCACATCAGTGTCCATGATGATTGTCTCCATGGAAAGCTCGACCAACCACCCTTCTTGTTATCTCCTTCCCCTCCCATCCTTTTGGCTTTACATTTCCCTCCTCTACTCCCTTTATCTGACAGACTTTTGTCTCATTTCATCTAGACTTTGTCCACCAATCTGCCATTTAAACTCCCCACATCTATATCCACCAAGTTGTTTTTTCCTGTCCCCATCTCTTATCCAGCTTTTCCCCTCCTACCACAATCAGTCTGGAGAAGTGCCCTGACCCGAAACATAGGCTATCCATTCCCTCCACAGATGCTGCCTGGATGGCTGAGTTACTCAAACACATTGTGTGTTTTACAGAAGATTCCAGTGTCTGCAGTTCCTTGTGTCTCTCTATCAACCATCTACAGATTTGAAGTTTGATGGAATACTCTTAACTTGTTTGATGAGTGTGGTTCCAACAACTCCAGCATGGTAAGCAAATATACATTGTTATTTCCCCAGATTGGATCTTCCTTATATGTATAAATACTTCCACTTGATGATTTAAGTCAACAGAAATGTATGAGATTCAAGTTCCTGGGAGGGAGCCAATGAATGAAGCCACGTTTCTGTACTCCAAATATAAAAACTAAAAATAATGTGAACATTAAGCAGCTCAGACAAGATCTGTGGCAAGGGAAAGACTCAGGTTAATCAATGTTTTTCATTAGATGCTATCTGGATGGTATTTGGACGTTAGCATCTAATAAAAGTTTCCACTATATTTTATTTTATTCCTGATTTCCAGCAATCACAGCGTTTTGTATTTGTTTCCCAGGTCAATCCATTTTATGTCAAACTTCTGTTTTCTTTTGGAAGCAAACCAGACATTAGACCTAAAGATGCACCCAACATACTAGCCTTCAGCAAAATGGAAGTAATGCCAAAGAGTATTTTCAATCTCATAAATATGCAATAGCTCCTAAAAAGGATATAAATGGACATAAATAATCAAGCCCACTTAAGGACTTGATTGTGCACTTTGCAATTCTGTATTGGACACAGATTGTCCAGTTGAAAATTTATTTTTAATACATTCAACCAGCATTCAGATGAAGCGCAACATTTTAGAAGTTGGAACTCAAACAATCTGCAACGCTGGAAATCTCAAAAAATAAAATGTTGGAAATACTCAGCAAATCAGTCCACATCTGCGGGAAGAGAAACAAAGTTGATGTTTCAAGTCTAAGACAGTTCCTCAGCGCTCAATTGAGACCTTGTCACAGGGGAAAACTTTTTAATTTTTCATCTGACTTGTACATGTGTCATTAAAGTTCAATCAACAAACAAACACATTCCAGGTGTCAGTAACTTTTAGAAACAGTCAGATAACACTAGTGAAATACAAAAACAATCTTCTTTTCTGTTGCACTTGGAAGTCTGGTCAGCCATTAAGAGGCATTGCAACTAAACACATTTGAAAGATTCTTACATTCGAATGTTATTTCATTGCCTGTTGCATGCACAAAGATTTCTGTGAAATAAGCGTTTGTTAGAATATTCAGGAGACTTGAACAGCGAGTTGCTAGAGATGTGATTCACTTCCTATTATATTGCACACAACTGCAAATCCTAAACTCTATCACGCTTCTTACATTTATGCATCTTCATCAAGTATGGCTAAGCTTCTGGCCACCACTCAAGTGCTTAAAAAGTTAAAATTGACGAATGTGAACTGCCTTGTACAGGATTTCATTTTATAATTCCTAGCTCTCCCAAAGAAATCAGCAAAATCCATGTTTGTATTTATAAATCAAATATAAGTTCAGATACTTACTTTTGAGCTAATAGTACCAAGAATTTGATACACTGATAACAGCGGCTACTGTCAACATTGTTACTCTGGTGCATCAGGGCTGTGGATGGGAGAGAAAATAATGATTCAATAAAATCAGTGGCAAGGCATGCTGCTAGGGACAGCAAGATTATATGAAAGATTTTCTGATGTGGTTAAACTAGACACTAAGCTGTGTGCACAACAGGGGTCACATACGCAAATACATGAACATAACTGGTAATAGTGGAGGGAGAAGCGGGCTGCTGAATAAACTAAAATTCATACATGCAACTAGCACACAACTTAGCTGGAAAATGTTCAACATTATCTACTCTGTACACATTATACTAACTGAAGGTGCAAACAATATCATCTGTGATGGTGATTGGGGTGCATTATATTTTTCCCATTTCTCTCTAGCTTCTGACGACAATGGCCCAGACGATGCACTTGAAGCAGCAGTTCTATACAGAACCAGGTAACATCAAAACCCAGGTCAGCACATTCGTGACTTCCGTGCTGGCTGGACGGCACATCAAACCTTCCAGACTACCAAAGGACTCAGCACCAAATCCAGTGGAGCTTGTGGGGTTAAACTGAGGAGTCTGATGAACTACATATTTGACTCTTCAGCTTTATGGCAGTGAAAAACAAAGCATCTAACCCAACCCCATTCAGTTGAAGGAGGTTAGCCGCCTGGATGGAAGAGGATAAAGTGGTTTGTTTTTCCTCCATCAGTTAAATGTGTTTTAGATATATCTTTAAATTAATGTCTCTGTTTATCAGTTGGAAAAAAGCCTTCAGGCATCTTGGGCTTGGGGCCACATCATTTGCTATCCAAGGCCTTGCCGTTGCTCATAGAACACACTGCTCTGTTAGACAGTTGTAGCACGCCAGCTTAATTGGACCCAGACACAAGGTTCTCCAGTTTAATTGGACCCATGGGCAATGTGCTCCTCCAACATTCCTCTGCAGCTGCAGATAACAGAAGTGTCCTTGCTTGCTTTAAGACGTAACTATTCAAACATAGCCACAATACTTCCAGGAATTGCTTCTTTCTTCAGTCCTTTCACAATGGGCACCTTCCTTTTCATCAGATTGTAGCGACCATAGAGAATGGTCCAGGTCGTCGAACCCTCGGATTGGCCAGCGAGGTCACGTGTGAACGCGACCATGGGGATTGGTCCAGGGAGCGACATCGCTGATTGGCCAGCGATGTCATGTGCGCGTTTGGCGCCCGAAATAGGGAGTTCGGCGAAGTCTTCGAAGAAGACAGTAAGTTTTTGATGGTTGTCCTTTACCTTGTTGTTTAACTCTGTATTCGAATATTGCGGCTGCAATAAACTTCTTCTACAACCAACAAGTTTCCGGACTCGCCATATTGGTGACCCCGACGTGATCTGGACGATCACCGACTATGCAGGGACCCGACGCCTCGTCGGCGATGGCCGCGCCGGGCACACCGGAGTCAAGCGCGGTAAGCGTTCACCTTCCGTGGTTTTGGACGCATGCACCGCAATCTTGGTTTATACACACCGAAGCTCAATTTCATATAAAGAAGATATCGGACGACTCCACGAGGTATTACTACCTCGTCAGCGCTCTATCATCGGAGACGACCACGCGCGTGATGCGGTTCATCGTTAATCCACCTGCGGAAAGCAAGTACGAGGCCCTGAAGAAAGTATTACTGCGAATCTTCGGGTTTAATAAGCATGGTGGTGCGGCAAGACTTCTGCACCTACCGGATCTTGGAGATCGACTGCCTTCCGTCCTCATGTCCGAAATGATGATGCTAGCCGGTGAGCATACGGATTGCCCTATGTTCGAACAGGCATTCCGCGAGAAGCTTCCTGAGGATGTCCGACTGCTGCTCACGGATTGTTCTTTTAAGGACCCCGAAGCATATGCAGCGAAAGCGGACGCGCTCATAGCGGCTAAAAACAAGGCAAAGGACCAGGCAAGCGGTTCGATCAACAAGGTCTCGACATCAGTGACCACGCCACAGCGACGGCAAGATGGCGCCACGTCTCCCGCCAATTCTCCGAAAGCCCGCCAAAAAGATCCGCACAAGCGCGGCTGGTGCTATTATCACCTACGATGGGGTAGCGAATCCCGCAACTGCCGCTCACCTTGTACCTTCGCGGGAAATGCCTCGGCCGATCGTACATAGGGGCAGTTACGATTGGCCAGAACCGGCGCCTCTATGTCCATGATCGATTCACGGACACAGAATTTTTGGTGGACACGGGAGCCATCGTCAGTATAGTGCCGCCGACCGACCTCGAAACCAGATCGGGTAAGACAGGTCCCACCCTCATCGCGGTTAATGGCAGCCCAATTCGCACTTTCGGTATACGGAAGATGTCCCTTGTGTTAGGCCTCCGCACGTACGAATGGCCATTCATCATAGCCGACGTCAAACAAGCGATCTTGGGAGCAGATTTTCTCTGGGCTTTTTCACTGGTCCCTGATGTCCGCGGTAACGACCTCCGACCCTCCGCCGAAGATGAGCACGTCGCTCCGACAATCGCCTCCTCGCCCAGCCCTACTGTCCAGGCCGTCGTCGCGGCCCCCGACTCGTATGCTGAGATTCTGGCGGAGTTTACAGAGCTGCTCATTCAACGTTTCGACAAGTCTTCGGCCAAGCACGGCGTGGTCCATCACATCCGCACCGAAGGCCCTCCTGTTTTCGCTCGGGCCAGGAGGCTACCGCCAGACAAACTGGTGGTGGCACGGGCAGAGTTCAGGAAGATGGAGGAAATGGGAATTGTTCGTCAGTCTGACAGCCCGTGGGCCTCGCCGTTACATATGGTCTCCAAGGCATCTGGGGGGTGGAGACCATGTGGCGATTATCGGCGTCTCAATGCTGTCACCACGGCTGATCGCTACCCCATACCGCACCTACAGGACTTTTCATCTGGGCTGGAAGGAGCGGTGGTGTTCTCCAAAATCGATTTGGTGCGAGGATACCACCAGATCCCGGTGCGACCGGAGGACATACAGAAAACTGCAACGATTACTCCGTTCGGGTTGTTTGAATGGTTGCGTATGCCTTTCGGTTTAAAGAACGCGGCACAGGCTTTCCAACGACTGATGGACCGCGTGGGCCGGGATTTACCCTTTTTGTTTATTTATTTAGACGACATCCTGGTTGCCAGCACCTCAGTACAGGAACACCAGGCCCACTTGCGGACCGTTTTCCAGCGGCTCCAAGACCACGGGCTCATAATCCAACCCTCCAAATGTCAATTCGGCCTTCCTGCTCTTGATTTTCTAGGGCACAGAATTACCCCTGCCGGCGCCTCCCCTTTGCCCGAAAAGGTGGAGGCTATCCGGGCATTTCCTAGGCCCACCACAGTAAAAGGGCTACAGGAGTTCGTAGGCATGGTTAATTTCTACCATAGGTTCGTCCCGGCAGCTGCGCGAGTCATGCGCCCGCTTTTCCAATGCCTTGCAGGGAATCCGGTAGAGTTGATATGGTCCCCGACCGCAGAGTCGGCTTTTACAGCAGCTAAGGCAGCTTTGGCAGACGCCACCATGTTGGTCCACCCGAGCCCCTCCGCCCCCACGGCCCTGACGGTTGACGCCTCTGACGTGGCGGTGGGCGGGGTTCTGGAGCAGCAGGTCGGTGGCCGTTGGCAGCCTTTGGCGTTTTTCAGCCGGCAACTAAATTCGGCTGAGCTGAAGTATAGCGCATTTGACCGAGAGCTTTTGGCCCTCTATTTAGCTGTTCGTCATTTCAGGTACTTACTTGAGGGCTGCCCATTTGTGGCCTTTACGGACCATAAACCATTAACATTTGCTTTTGTCAAATTGTCTGACCCATGGTCGGCCCGCCAGCAGCGGCACCTGACTGCTATCTCCGAATTCACCACCGATGTCCGTCATGTCGCGGGTAAGCTTAATGCCGTTGCTGACGCCCTGTCTAGACCTGCTTTTCCCCCTATTTCGGCGGTGAACTGCGAAGTGGATCCCCAAGAGCTTGCGGAGGCACAGCTTCTAGCGGATACCGCTTCGGCATACCAGTCCACCACTTCGGGATTGAAGTTGGCCCAGGTAGCTTGTGGGTCAGAAGGCACAAAAGTCTGGTGCGATGTTTCTCTTCCCCGTCCCAGGCCGGTAGTACCGCCCTCCCTTCAGCGCCGGGTTTTCGATGCCATTCATGGGCTGGCGCACCCGTCCATCCGCTCCACCTCTGCTTTGGTAGCAGCTCGGTTTGTCTGGCATGGCCTACGGAAACAGGTAGCGGGTTGGGCGCGTGCCTGCATTCCCTGTCAGACCGCTAAAGTCCAGCGCCATGTCCAGCCCCCCGTACAGGATTTCGAGGTCCCGGCTGTTCGTTTTTTCCACATCCACGTGGATTTGGTCGGTCCTTTGCCTTCCTCCCGGGGCTACACCCACCTCCTCACGGTGGTGGATCGGTTCACCCGGTGGCCAGAGGCTTTCCCATTGTCTGATATTTCGTCAGCGTCTTGTGCTAGGACTTTGGCCCTTCATTGGGTAGCTCGTTTCGGGGTCCCGGCAGTTATTACCACTGACAGAGGCCCACAATTCACTTCGTCCCTCTGGGCCGCGCTCGCAGAACTGTACGGGTCCAAGTTACAACCCACGACTGCATATCACCCCCAGGCAAATGGACTCGTAGAAAGGTTCCACCGCCAACTTAAGGCGTCCCTCAGTGCAAGGCTTGAAGGCCCGGACTGGGTAGACCAGCTCCCTTGGGTTCTTTTGGGCATCCGGACTGCTCCTAAGCTAGATCTCGGTGCGTCGTCCGCAGAGCTAGTATATGGCTCGACACTTCGAGTACCCGGAGATCTGTTTCCGGACCCTTCAGACCAGCTGCCTACAGTCCCATCAGTGTTAGCATCTCTCCGGGAACGGGTGGGCTCCCTGGCTCCAGTTCCGACTTCACGTCATGGGTGTCCCATGGTACATGAACCGCCTTCCCTGAAGGACTGTGAGTTCGTTTTTCTGCGAAAAGATTCCCATCGCGCCCCGTTGCAGAGGGTCTATCAAGGGCCGTTCCGGGTTTTGCGTAAGGGAACGGCTACCTTCACCTTAGACATGTGCGGCAAGAGTGAGCTCGTCTCGGTGTCCCGGCTCAAACCTGCACATTTGGATCCGGATCAACCAGTCCTGGTCGGTCAAACCCCTAGGAGAGGCCGACCTCCGTTAGTTCCGCTCAGTCCAGGACCCCCCGTTCCGACAGTTCCTCCAGGACCCCCCGTTCCGGCAGTTCCTCCAGGACCCCCCGTTCCGGTAGTTCCTCCAGGACCTCCCGTTCCGGCTGTTCCGCCAAGTCCGGAACCCCCGCATCCTGTGGTTCAGGCTGTCCCTCTCCGTACTCGTTATGGTCGCGAAATCCGGCTCCCTGCTAGGTTCCGCACCTCGGGTTCTGGGGGGGGTCATGTAGCGACCATAGAGAATGGTCCAGGTCGTCGAACCCTCGGATTGGCCAGCGAGGTCACGTGTGAACGCGACCATGGGGATTGGTCCAGGGAGCGACATCGCTGATTGGCCAGCGATGTCATGTGCGCGTTTGGCGCCCGAAATAGGGAGTTCGGCGAAGTCTTCGAAGAAGACAGTAAGTTTTTGATGGTTGTCCTTTACCTTGTTGTTTAACTCTGTATTCGAATATTGCGGCTGCAATAAACTTCTTCTACAACCAACAAGTTTCCGGACTCGCCATAAGATAACTGATAGTATTAGATAGGAACTTGCAAAACTTAATTGTGGGAGGTTGTATATGGGCAAAGGGACATCCGGAAAGTTGGATACTTTTTAAAATGTTTAGGTTTATTACCTACACGTGTACTGAGGGGCAGTGAAAAGCTTTGTTTTTCATGTTATCCAAAAGATCAAATACATTCAAGAGAGAGCTAGATAGAGCTCTTAAGGATAGCGGAGTCAGGGGGTATGGGGAGAAGGCAGGAACGGGGTACTGATTGAGAATGATCAGCCATGATCACATTGAATGGCGGTGCTGGCTCGATGGTGCAGGAGGAGGCCATTCGGCCCTTCGAGCCAGCACCGCCTTTCGTTGTGACCATGGCTGATCGTCCCCAATCAATACCCCGTGCCTGGCTTCTCCCCATTTCCCTTGATTCCACTAGCCCCTAGAGCTCTATCTAACTCTCTCTTAAATCCATCTAGTGATTTGGCTTCCACTGCCCTCTGTGGCAGAGAATTCCACAAATTCACAATTCTCTGGGTGAAAAAGTTTTTTCTCACCTCAGTTTTAAATGGGATATAAAATACAAAAAGGAGAAGATACAGAGTGCAGAGTATAGCTATCAGCATTGTAGTGCATTAGTTCCATAAACAAAATCCAATGTCTTCAATGGGGTAGAGGTGAATCGGACCAAAGCGGTTAACAAGGATATGGCTAAATACATAATCTATATGGACTTATCCAGGGAGAGCTAGCTAACTCGATACAGAATTGGTTTCATGGTAGTAATTCTTGATACCTATCTTCACTGACTGAAATACTATTAAATTTAGAGTCATCTACAAAGTTACTAATCATGCCTTTTATATTATCATCCAATTCATTGATATAGATGACAAAGGAAACAGATAGTGATAGTGGAAAGTCGTTTTTTGGACTGGAGGCCTGCAACAAGTAGTGTGCCTCAAGGATTGGTGCTGGGTCCGTTGCTGTTTGTCATCTCAGTCGACTAATTGGATAGAATGTACAAAGCACAATTAGTGACTTTGTAAAAAAAATGCAAATTAATGCAAATGTTTGTCATCTTAGTCGATTAATTGGATTAGAATGTACAAAGCACAATTATTAACTTTGTAGATGATACGAAAATAGGTGGTATCAATACAGTGAAGACGGTTATCAAGAATTACAGCAGGATCTTGCTCAGCTGGGAAAGTGGGCAGAGGAATGGCTAATGGAATTTCATTCACGCAAGTGTAAGGTGTTGCATTTTTGGGAAATCAAACCAGAGCAGGACCTGCACAGTGAACAGTAGGGCCCTGGGGAATTTTGTTGAGCAGAGGGATTGAAGAGTACAAGCACAAAGTCGCATTACAGGTGGATAGGGCGGAGAAAGTGACTTTTGGCACATTGGCCTTCATCTGTCACGAATTAAGTATATAAGGCACAATGTTATGTAACAAGACATTGTTGAGGCTGCACTTAGAGAGTATTGTGTTCAGTTTTGGTCATCCTACTATAAAAAAATATGTTAAGTTTGAAAGGGTGCAGAGAAGATTTGAGTATGTTGCCAAGACTCTAGGGCCAACGCTTTTGGGAGAGGTTGGGCAGGCTAGGACTATTCTTTGGAGCTTCGGAGGCATGACAACAAAAAAAACCCATTTGATTCAGTCCATTGGCTATATGCCAAATTGTTCATCCAATACCCAGTCTGGAAAAAGCTACAATATTTTCCTCTAGTTAAACAAAGAGAAGATAGGCACAAAACACTGAAGTAACTCAGTGGGACAGGCAGCATCTCTGAAGAGGAATGGGTGACTCTTCAGAGGAGGGCCTTGATCCAAAACGTTACCCATTCCTCTCCAGAGATGCTGCCTGTTCCGCTGTGTTACTCCAACATTTTGTGTATATCTTCGGTTTAAATCAGCATCTGCAGTTCCTTCCTACACAAAGAGAAGATGGGAACGTACTATCTCCAAAGCAAACAACGTTATTTACTCCTCAGCCACAATCTTGGGTGGAGTCAATTTGTTTAGTTTGTAACCATTGCAATTTGGATTAAATTGTTGATCTACAGTGTCTTTTACCTCCAAAAATGCCCCTCATACTGCCCACAACTTATCGGCTGTGAAACACTAATCTATGTTTTTGTTATTTGCAGTCTTACCTGTTAGCATGCACTGATTCTTTTCTCATCAAAAACTTGATTATAAACCCTTCTATCTATGCATAATTTCACATCCTCATTCCAATAGACAATAGGTGCAGGAGTAGGCCATTCGGCCCTTCGAGCCAGCACCAACATTCAATGTGATCATGGCTGATCATTCTCAATCAGTACCCCGGTCCTGCCTTCTCCCCATACCCCCTGACTCCGCTATCCGTAAGAGCTCTATCTAGCTCTCTCTTGAATGCATTCAGAGGATTGGCCTCCACTGCCTTCTGAGGCAGTGAATTCCACAGATTTACAACTCTCTGACTGAAAAGGTTTTTCCTCATCTCCATTCTAAATGGCCTACCCCTTATTCTTAAACTGTGGCCCCTGGTTCTGGACTCCCCCAACATTGGGAACATGTTTCCTGACTCTAACGTGTCCAACCCCTTAATAATCATATGTTTCGATAAGATCCCCTCTCATCCTTCTAAATTCCAGTGTATACAAGCCTAGCCGCTCCAGTCTTTCAACATATGACAGTCCCGCCATTCCAAGAATTAACCTAGTAAACCTACGCTGCACGCCCTCAATAGCAAGAATATCCTTCCTCAAATTTGGAGACCAAAACTGCACACAGTACTTCAAGTGCGGTCTCACTAGGGCCCTATACAACTGCAAAGGACCTCTTTGCTCCTATACTCAACTCCTTTTGTTATGAAGGCCAACATTCCATTGGCTTTCTTCACTGCCTGCTGTACCTGCATGCTTCCTTTCAGTGACTGATGCACTAGGACACCCAGATCTCGTTGTACGTCCACTTTTCCTAACTTGACACCATTCAGATAATCTGCCTTCTTATTCTTACCACCAAAGTGGATAACCTCACATTTATCCACATTAAACTCAATTGGTTTACCAACATAGAAACATAGAAAATAGGTGCAGGAGTAGGCCATTCGGCCCTTCGAGCCTGCACCGCCATTCAATATGATCATGGCTGATCATCCAGCTCAGTAACCTGTACCTGCCTTCTCTCCATACCCCCTGATCCCTTTAGCCACAAGGGCTACATCTAACTCCCTCTTAAATATAGCCAATGAACTGGCCTCAACTACCTTCTGTAGCAGAGAATTCCACAGACTCACCACTCTCTGTGTGAAGAAATGTTTTCTCATCTCGGTCCTAAAAGACTTCCCCCTTATCCTTAAGCTGTGACCCCTGGTTCTGGACACCCCCAACATCGGGAACAATCTTCCCGCATCTAGCCTCTCCAACCCCTTAAAAATTTAATATGTTTCTATATGTTTCAACAATAAAGCTTCAATTAAAATTTTTCATCCTTAGCTTATATCACTTGATAGTATCATCTATCTTACATACCCCATTCTTCAAAATATAATTTCTCAATTTGTGGTTTAGTGCATCTCTTCTTTCACTGGTTCTGTTATCAGCTTTGAAATTCCTCCCTACATATTATTATGTTCCATCCGCTTCTTTCCCATAAACTCCACCTCTGACAAAGCTTTTGCACACTCCTCCTGAAACCACCGCCACTAAATCAGTTCCCCAGTAACACATCCTACCTTGATATATAAATGCAAGTTACTATTGTTAATGTAAAGATGAACAGAAAACGTGAACTGAGAAAGGCACTAAAGAGTCGCTATTGCTGCACGATTGGACCTCACTGCAGATAACCGCCTTTAGTGGAAAATCGAATAGAGGGAGCTGGGTTTGTAGGTATTGCCATATTAATGTCAAGTGTACTGCAATACTGAGTGGAACTTGACTTGCGTGCTATCCAGGCAAATCATATCAAATGAACGACAAAGAACTAGAATTCTATCATACATGAGTACAATTGAACCATACACAAGTCCAACAGGTAGTGCAAAAAAAAGAAAAAGAAAGTGCATGATATTTTGTTACATCTATAGAGAAAGTGCAGATTACAAGTACAAGTTCCAACAAGGTAGATTGGAGGATCGGATGGAGTGGGCTAGATAACAAAGATGTACCTAAAAGTCCTTTCTCCGACTCAAAAGCAAACTTCAGACGGCGAGATTGCAATGGATCTTCAATGACCTTGATAACAGGGTGAAAGAAAAAATATTATTAGCCTTTTACAGAATGATTCTTCACTATTGTGAGCAGGCTGCTGATGTGTTGTCGTTTAGTTTTGCAGACTACAAGTTAGTCCTGTTTGGTTGCCAGTCTGTTATTGGGTCATCTGATTACCATTGCAAAAAACTAAAAATTAAAATATCGATTTAATTTAAAAATCAACTTATTTTCTCTTCAGATTTTTAGCTGACTTCATTTGTTCCCCCCCATTTGATCTGTTCTATCCTCAACAATCTGGTCAAACACCGGCAAATAGTGATTTAAACTGCAAGGTGGTTATGGGCGATAAGTATAAGCGCCACCAATAACTTTGACCATTTGGGGTCTGCGCACCTGCTCAGGACTGCAGAGTCATGCCCACTATTACATATGCTTTTTCTAACAAAAAAGGCTATGGCAGGCACTGATAATTCCCTTACTTACCAGGATTTCATGCAGTAACTGGAAGATATTCTTTAGTTCATGTGGTGGAGCCATCTCCAATTGGATCTGCACAATGCAAAGCATACATTATCTTCAGAATTACATTTTGTGGAGATAGGTTGTTCTTTTCGCAAGCATCTAATAAACTTATTTAGTCAGAGTGATACAGTGTGGAAACAGGCCCTTCGGCCCAACTTGCCCACACCGGCCAACATGTCCCAGCTACACTAGTCATACCCGCCCACGCTTCGTCCATATCCCTCCAAACCTGTCCTATCGATATATGTTTCTGTTTCTTAAACGTTGGAATAGTCCCAGCCTCAACTACCTATATAAACTTCATTTATGTAACGTAATGAAACTAATCCTAGATGAGTATTAAATGAATTTAGATTCTGTAGTCATTGTCCATTGATTTGCTATTCCCAGATCTATGTACATGTGGTTACTGGACAATTGAATTTGTTTTTGAGTATCTATATACATGTACACAGAGGGATCAATCGTTGCCTAAATCATAAATGTTGTAATCAGTTTCCAGGCCACTGGTGCCCAGTGGTTCTTTACTGGATGTCTGTCCTGATAGAGCAGAATCGTTGTTTGCACAACTGTACAAATTATGTTAGCTCACGTTAAAATATTTAATTATCTGAAGGAAAATAACGTTTTGTTTTTAATGCACAAAATGCTTTTAAAACATTATAGGTCACATTGTACTTCTGTTTATTTGATTGGTGCATTGGGTACAAAAGAGGGACCTTAGTGATATACATGTTTTGTTTTAAAATAAGGCGAGTTTCCACCCTTCTCTCGTGGATAACAAGGACAATGCACATTTTGCTGTTTAAATTTTCAATCAACAGGTTCCAAATAGCTTCACAGTGAGAACTTCATACTTTAATCTCCAAACATGAAACTTTTTGTACACTGATAGAATAAAAGTCAATTGCCCTTAAAAATGTTTACAAAGTTTTGAAATTTGGTAGTGACCATGTGGAGTTTGCATTTTCTTCCTGTGACTGCGTGAGGTTTCTCTGGGTGCTCCAGTTTCCTCCCATATCTAAAAGATGTGCGTTTGGAGTCAATTGGCCACTGTAAATTGCCACTAATGTAAAGGGCGTAGAAGAGAAAGTGGGATTACATAGAACTAGTGTGAACAAGTGATCGATGGTCAGCATGGACTTAGTTGGCCAAAGGGCCCGGTTCCATGTTGTGTCTCTAAACTAGACTGATACTTAAGAATCAACAATTAAAACTGTAAACAAATAAGCAGAAATTATTTGATGAGTTGACCCAGCTTTTACACCCTTGCCCCATTTTGAGTTGAAAGTTCAAGTTCTCCTTGAGGGACAAGCACATAAATCCAGGCTGAAACTTTAGAGCAATGCTGAGGGTTTTGCACTGCCTTTGTATTTTAATTTTCTTCCACTTCAAATACTTATTCAATTTCCCCCTAAAGATGGAATGGTGATCAAACACTCCTTCCTAGAAATAGATTTCCAGTAAAATTGCCATGCTCCATTGCATGCATTGAATGACAAAACAGATTCTAGGAACTAAATAGTATTTGCCTGCTCTTTGGCTCCACATAGAAATGGCGAAACATGAAAATCACAAGATCAAGTTTGGTAACAATTTGCCATCATTACAACACAGTTGAAAATGCAAGACGAGTCAGAATGCGAACCAATTTGCCACCATGTGGATGAGGTTAAAGAACTTGATCAATTCCTTATTTTCAGTTACTGTTCTGCAAGTGGAGCAGAGACAGAATGTTTCAACTGTGTTCCTTGCTTCTAAGATTAGGAAGTGAAAAAATGAAAACATTAAATCACCAAGTACTCATTTACCTTAATGGTCTGTAACGCCTGCACCAATGAGAAATGTTCATTGCAGAAGCAGCAGTAAGTCACCATTTCAGAAAGCACAGCCAAAGATCCAGTCAGCTCCCGCATAGCATACATAACCTGAAATGATAAAAGTAGAACTTACTCAAAATATCACTGCCTCTCATGAATTTACCACAAACAGGAACATACGTTTTCATAATCCCTGCACCATAAATTTTAACTTTCTTCTTTTTCCGTTTTGCAGAGATTCGTATCTAAAAAAGAAATAGCCTTCTGCATTTGCGCATGGAAACTGCCACCTTGCAAATAGGTATTCAACATGGAAGGTGTTTCAGCCCATTTAACTAATTTGATCTTAAACATCCCTAACTAATTTCCCTGTATTATTTGAAAGATAAAGCACCACAATAAAAAACAGACAATTACTACAAAAAATTACCTCAAGCAGGTAAGCTTGTCCTTCAGGTCTGAAGAGAGTTTCCACATCTTGATGCAATGGTACTTGTGGAGTTGGTGAATGCCACTTATACGGCCCAGGATCTTGAATTTTAAAAAAACATTTAATATATCCTATATCCTTCTAATTCACCATTTTCCACCTGAATTCCTTTGTTCCCAAATATAAAATATCCAACTAAAATGAAGTGAATAGTTTGTATTCAGCAATGAAAATGCTTTCAAATTCGAGCAGTCCACATTTGAAGTAGTTGATCAAGGATCCGAGTTTGAATTTACATGTTTTATTCCCGATGCTGCTAGCTTTTGAACAGAATCAAGAACTATTAATAGGGAATAAAGAGGTTAAAGACAATCTATTCTGGCTGTTTCAATCTCATGCAGCCTGGCATAAGAAGCAAAATGTTTGCTTAGATTCTTTCCTTGCTGATGGTTTGATATTGGTGCTAAATAAATGTGTGAACGGTATGAATCAAAATTCATCTTAAATTTCAAAATTGAAGAGAAATTAAGAACAGGAACAAGAATGAAACAGTGTTCCATTCTGGCAGATTCTTAAGAGGTGAATAACTAACCAATTGTATTTGACAACTACATGAAGTATTTAATAAAAAGGAACTGCAGATGCTGGTTTATACCAAAGATAGACACAAGGTGATTGGAGTAACTCAATAGGTCGGGTAGCATCTCTGGAGAAAATGGATAGAAGACGTTTCGGGTTGGGACCAATTTTCAGGTCTGAAGAAGGGTTCCAACCTAAACGGCATGTCCCACTTAGGCGATTTTAAGGCGACTGCCGGAGACTAGGCTGTCGCCGACAGTTCGCCGGGGTGTCGCGGGCATGATCGTGAGGAGTCTTCCAAAAATTGTAGTGGATCTCGGCGCGTCGCTGAGAAAACATCCGGTTTGAAATTTCTCGGCGACAGCTGGCTTGTCACCAGGTATCGTTGCTTATTGCGGGCGCTGTCGCATGCCGTCCCCAGGTTTGATAGGTTCTCTTAGATGCATTTAGAAGCATATATTTAAATAAGTAAAGTCATTTCAAAATACCATAAAATGCTTGTGTTTAACCAATTTATTTACTGTCGGGACATTTGACAGGTAGCAGATGCAATGCAAAACTGACATTAAAATCCTGGATTTAAGAAAATAAATTTTGCCAGGGATTCCATCCTCCAAAATGGCTTCACAGAGGCAGCAGACAAGACCCAACATGACTGAATTTTATCCAGCAAGGAAACAATTAAAATGATTAAAAATGAAAGTAATGTTGGAAATGCAAAATAAAAATAGGAAATACAGGAAACATTCAAATCAGGGAGCATCTGCAGAAAGGGACGAAATTACAGGTTCACATTGCATTGACTTGTTCCTCTCCACAGATGCTGCCTGATCTGCTGAAAAATACTGAGGCGATTTATTCAGAAGCAGTTTCACTGTAATCTATCATGTATGCTTATGTGCTCAAATAACTCACATTTGCATTGCATTTGGTTATGCTGTAAATTTGTGTTGCCTTTGAACTCACCCTCGCCAATCACCTCGCTTTCCCCATATAATTATTTCTGCAATACATACATTTTGCATGCACCCTGTTAAAGTGCACACAATCGCCAACACTGCAATAACCAATCATGATGTTTCCATTCACCATATCCTGAGATAACATCCACTAACCAGTTCCATCAATTTGCTAAACAACTGCCATTGTTCGGTCTCCAATGCTTTATCTCTATCATGCTTTCAACTCCTTGCCATGGTTCATAACCTTACTGTTTAATGATTTCTTATTTTGGAGCAACAGTGAATTAAAATGTCCATGTGCCCATAGAATCTTTGAATAATGAATCTCTATTTGTTTGGGAATATTTAATTGAAGGTAAGTCAATCTCTACAAAGAAACTTAACTTACCAATAGTGAGTTGAGATGAAATGTCGGTATGTAGGACTAATGATGCCAAAGTGATATGAAGATACCAGAATTCACGGGCCTGTGCAGAACTCCAGCGCCGATTCTAATAGAAAATAAAGACAATCTTAATGTGGGACTCTTAAGACGTTATTTCGATGGATTCATATGTTTTCACAAAACTTTAAAGAGAACAATTTTTCTTATTTAAAATAGTAACTAGTGGACTGATTTTTCTTCCTCACGGGTTAAAGAACGCAAAATTTAATTAAAAGGGAAGCAATGCCACAAATTTATTGATTTTGTGCGAATCATCAATTATTTAGTAACATTGTTTCCCTCTTTGGAGAATGGAAAGCAGTTAAAAGAGGTACCTGATCAGAGTATATGTACAAAAAGGTCAACGGCCAACATAAGAATAACCATTTAGATATACACAGAATTCATTAATGAGGCCTCAACTTTAACAATATTCTAATGGAGCACTACACTTACTTGATTGTTCTGCCTTGATGGACCCAGGAGAAAACAAAGCATACGCTTGAATGCTGAGTGTTTGAATAAGAGCTGGCAGGCCTTGAAACCCTGAGGGCAGAAGGAAATTGGACTTAGCAGCAAAATACTATAAATATTGCAGTTTGCCTAAAATGGTATAATGTTGAAAAATATATCTTGGCCGGGGGATGAAAGGTTCACAATCACAACTAGCAAGGCACAACTGATCAGAGGCAAAGTACGTTGTTCCAAAAGAGTAAGCAGAAAATCTATTAATTTTGTAGACTATATTGCCTTTTCTTCACTTATGTTGCTCCCACACCTACCCGACACAAATTGCATGATGACTTGACCAGAATTGACTTGGAACAAAATAATTCTATGACCATGACTATGATCTTATAGAGGTGTATAAAATCATGAGAGGAATAGTTCGGGTAGATACACAGAGTCTCCTACCCAGAGTACGGGAATCGAGGACCAGAGGACATGGGTTCAAGGTGAAGGGGAAAAGATTTAATAGGAATCTGAGGGGTAACTTTTTCACACAAAGAATGGTGGGTGTATGGAACAAGCTGCCAGATAAGGTGGTTGAGGCTGGGACTATCCCAACATTTAAGAAACAGACAGGTACATGGATAGGACAGGTTTGGAGGGATATGGACCAAGTGCTGGCAGATGGGACTAGTGTAGCTGGGACATGTCGGCCGGTGTGGACAAGTTGGGCCGAAGGGCCTGCTTCCACACTATCACTCTATGACCAAATTCAGAGATTGATGATGGAAGCAGGGACACCACTTCAGTATCCCTTATTGAACCAAGGTTGATCCTCTGGCTTGAAAGTAATGGTAGGGATTATATTGCGAGTCATTCACCTAGTTTCTTCTGACAGCACAAAATAGACAAAGAACATACTTTACCTTTTGTACAAAGTTGTTGAAGAGGTTGAAGTACTGGGAACAGTTTTTGCAATTTTCAGCTACATCCTTATCAAGTAAGCCAAGCAGTACCTCCAGCAACTGGTCCAATCCTTTCAGCTGAAGAAAGACATTTTCTTTAGATATTTTCAAAACATATTAAAGTACAGACAAAATCATTAAACATAGGTGGAAATAATGTCCAGGAATGTAATCCATAATGCTCCATGCTATTTCTTTACCCTTTCAGCTATACAGTAGAGCTGTCACACTTTTTGTATATGATGGTCCTGTTCTGATCAGCAAGGCATTTGGTATGGATCACACAACTTACTTGGTGTGCAATGGGACACAAATTAATGAGTTGCATCCATTCGCAGGGAATAAAGTGGATGCAGTGTACACAGGTTTTGAAATGCAGATTAAAATCTTTGCAAATTACACAACCACTGTTGCACAGAGGATGGGGGGGGGGGAGGGACTTCATTGAAACATACAGAATAGTGAAAGGCTTGGATAGAGTGGATGTGGAGAGGATATTTCCACTAGTGGGAGAGTCTAGGATAGAGGTCATAGCCTCAGAATTAAAGGACGTTCTTTTAGGAAGGAGATGAGGAGAGATTTACTTAGTCAGAACGTGGTGAATCTGTAGAATTCTTTGCCACAGAAGGTTGGAGAGGCCAAGTCAGTGGATATTTTTAAGGCAGAGATAAACAGATGATTTTTGATTTGTACAAGTGTCAGAGGTTATGGGGAGAAGGCAGGAGAATGGGATTAGGAGGGAGAGATAGATCAGCCATGATTGAACGGCAGGGGTAGTCTTGATGGGACGTATGGCCTCATTCTACTCCTATCACATGACTTTATGACTCGGCTGCACAGCCTGTAAAATATGCCTGGCACCAATCCAAAATCAGCCACTCTCCCGTGATTCATTCCTTCCCCCACCTTCACCTACACACTTGCACGCTCCCTGAGTACCAACATTCTGAAGGGTTGCGAGGAAGTGTTGGATAAGATCTCAGTGAAATATAAAAGCTTTATAGGCGAGTTAGCAGTGCTATTAAATACAGTACATTATGAATCCACTAAAACTACTCTCTTCAATATGATATTATTTTACAGCAAGTTTTGTTGACACCCACATTGAAGGTAAATATTCTATAGCTGTCAGTGGTGTTCAGGGCAAGCAACACTGCTCTTGGAATAACAATGCTGGAACAGGCCTTAAAATGGGGTAATTTTGTTATTATTCAATGTCATAAAAAGAAAATCATACTATAGCATGCTTGACTTTTTTGCTTAGGTTGGAAAAAATATAAAACCAGCGAGATGAAACATGTAAGGTACAAAAGTACATGTACTCATTATTTTCAATCATTTAACGTTTTAATAAACAATCAACTCCTTGCCAAAACTTTTAATCGAGCAGTCTGTAATCGTGGTTCAGGACAATTGAACAAATATTATACCAACACTGAACCAATTTGGGAAGACCTGAGATGACCTTTAAGACAATGTAACCATTTACCACTTAGCTTTCTATACATGCCATTTACTAACCTTTTCCTGATAAAGCAGAGCACTCTCAAGGGCTTTCTCTAGAATGGTAGCAACAGTTACACGGACCTCACGGACAGTGCACTCCAGCAGGAAAATCCTTGTAGGCACGGATGCACATGCAGAGAAAAGCAAAGTGGACCACATTATTGTTGTTTCACATTTTCAGATACTATCCTAACTCTAATAACAACCCAAGCAAAGATGTAGGAATCAGTAGAAATGAGAGGAGGGAGATGGAAAAATGAAGCAAATGAAATGGTGATAGAGCTGGATGGAGAGGACAGGAGTGAAGGAAGGTTTCCCCTTTGAAAATGGCTATAATAAATGAATATGTATTATTAGAAGCTTAGAAAGAGATTGGGGCAAATTAAATGAAGGAACAAGGACCATGATACCGTAAATGCATTGCAAGTTTATGCCACGGCATAGCAGATAGTGGGACACGCAATGTTTGGAAAAACTGCAGATATTATCAGACGTTGATATTTAGGGCTACAAAACCTCTTATTTGACCTCTGCCTTTTCCTTCTCTGTCAAATTGCCTTTCTTTTTGAAATAAATCTTCAGATGGACTTATGTAATATAAAGTAAGGAATTAAAAAGATGCTCAAAGATGGAAAGGCATTTCATAAATACTTTGGACGTCTGAATGGTGGAAGTAAATCAATAATCAGTATTACTGATCAGTGCATTGCCATTAAATAAGAATACAGATTCACTTAGCAGTAATCAAAAAAGTGCTGATCCAAAGTTCTGTCTCAGGAACATCAGAGTGCAGAGTAAAGCATTCTTATTTTTCATTTGATTTGTTTTGTTAAATTTTAGAATGTGCAGAGCAAGGATGAGAAAGGAGGAATTTTATCTATTAGGATCACACAAGAAAATTTCATGCAGCTTTAGGAATTATAAATCTTGACCTCACTATCAAATATACCCAAAACTCCTGAGACTGACGGGATTAAGATTTTTAACATAATTTGAGAGATACTGATAATATTTATGTACAGTAAAATGAAAAAGTGCACCAATGTGCCACAAAGCTCAGAAAAACTAAGGTCTGTTGGAATCAAAGAAGCCTGGTTTTGCTTTCTTTCAAATGTTTGATTTAATAACATGCCTTAGCTAGTTTGCAATCCATACACATCCTGTCCCCACCCCATTGTGAAAGATTAGTCTAAATGTCCTTGAACAGAGATGGGCTGATGTTACCTCATTGTTACCATACGAGTGAATGAGCCAATCATAAACTCGAACTCATTCAAGAACCACCTTCAGTAATAAGACTCTACCTGTTACCTGCTAAATATTTACACACAGAATCTCAAAGAATACTCAGGCATTTAACTGCAAATCTGACCTTTGAATGCAGTTGGTTTCTTACTTTCAAAAACAAACATATTCTCCACCTTAACATATGGTATAAAATACTGGGAATATTGAACAGGCCCAGCAGCAACTATGTGAAGAGTTTCCCTTCTATAGATACTGCTTAACCTGTGAATGCTTCCAGCATTATTTTTTTTCATTTCAAGTTTCTAGATTTTTGATTTACAGTTAAAATATAATTGAATTACATTTTGATGTATTTATTGTCTCTAGATATTAGTAATTTGCACAATGTATTTAAATATTAACTAGTGTAATATATTCAGAAGAACTCAAAGATATTTTACTACATCTAAATTAATACATTTGTGTTTTTTTAAATCTCAATAGAAATATTAAAAATCATCTGATTAAATGATGGGTTGGAAGGAATAACAGCAAGATTGATATGTTCAATCTTTACTCTAGGACTCCAATTACGCCCAGTCTAATTGTTTCCGTATCCACAACATTAAATATTAAAGGCATTTGTATATCCAATAGTTTTTATAAACGTGATACAGAAATCTGAAGCAGAAAGGTGTTGATAATTTCTCCCCTTATCTCTCCGTTTTAAGAACCTGTTCTTACATCACTCAGTTCAATAAAGATTTAAAACTTGAGTGACAACTAAAGTGGTATTTACCATAAGCAGAAATCGGAAAAAATGAAATAAAACCAGAAAATGCTATAAATATTGGGCAGCAACAATGGAGAGAAAAACAGAAACAAAATTAGATAGATAAATCAGTTTTGATGCAATGTCATAATTGTGTTATGCTATCTTTCCAGAGAAGTAATCTAATCCAGTGTATATTTGTTACATTAGCTGCTTTAAATTAGAATTTCTGATTGGGAGTAATGGTTGAAATGGCATGCATCTGAGAGCTTAGGGATGCCAATGCAGATGGAGCGCAGGTGCTCTGCTAACCCGTCACCTAAATTGCATTTGGTCTTGCCGATATGGAGATCACATTAGGAGCACCGAATGCAGAAGATGAGATTGGATGTGCATGTAAATCTTTGCCTCAGCTTTTAGATCCCTGAATGATGTTGAGCAAGGAGCAGTCCAAGAAGTCACAATGGGTGGTCCCAGTGTAAGACGGTAAGGGGTGGAGAGGAGAAGATGTGGCTAGTGGTGAGATCCCATTACAGCTGATGGAAAAGACAAAGGATGATATGCTGGATGGAGAGGGTAGTAGGGTGAAAGGCAAGGACTTGAAAACCTTTTTTCTGGTTTTGGACTTTGAGAATAGTTATCCATCCATTTACCTAGTTCAGTTTCAATATAACAATTCCATGGTCCTCTATAATGCATCAAAAATAATGCACATTTTAACAAAATTCTTGGATTGCAGTGAGAATTGACTCACTTTATCAATTCTCGGCCCTCTGACCCAACCAGGAATTCAATTAGCCACTGACAGGCATCACAGCTGTTTGTAAGCAACCTCTCGATGAGAGTTATCCATTCTCCTGTGTCCACCCTGTTAAAATAAAAATTAGAGTCCACACTGAAAGTTCACCATACCAATTATCTTAAACATATTTATTGAGAGTCAGTTCCACATACAAAAGGCTACATCTGGTGCCTCCTGGTGTGTTTAAAATCCACAGGAGCCACACATAGATCCAAATGTGGGCACGTTGCCTCTATAGTGCTCAATTTATATTAGGAACAGAAATTTAGTTTTCTAATGGAACCATTTTTCAGTTTAAAATTCCTTAATCAAAGGCTGTCCAATTTGAAATAGGAAGCTTGGTGGAAACACAACCTCTCCAAGATGGCATAACATGACTGATGTATAATTAATTACACAGACATTTTTGAAACATTGCCAAATACTAGACAATTACGATTTTATTTTTCTCCAGATGATGTTGCAATCTTTGAAGGATAAAATTGTGATGATTGCTACTTAAATTAAAAAAAAATATTTTAATAATTCATTTTCGTTGGCTACTATTTGGAAGAATTCTATCAGCCATGGAAGTTTAACACAATTTCTGTTGAAACAAAACAATACCAAGATTGAGTTCATAAACTATAGAGCAAAGTTTTAATGTAATTAATTTTACTGCCTCGGGCATGCAGCACGCCACCTTGTTGTCCTCCAAACTGTTGGTTAAAATTAGTTACAATGGCAGTTAACCTGCAGGAATTGAGAAAATAAACACGGATTTTCGTTGCTAACTCTAAAACAAGTGCTTGTAATTAGGAACAGAATATATCACAAGCCAAGAATATCACTTTCTTTCAGCAGTGGTGACTCACTTTCTGGAATGTAGCACAGGATGGAGGACAAACGAAACTTATAAACAGACGTCATAAATCTCTGCTTTTTGACATATTTGTGTAAAAAGAACATGGAATATGTTGACTCCCTGAAATTTTAAGCGTCACAATATCTGATAACTTGCCAGCCTGTGATTAACTGTGCTATAACATTTGGAACGAACCACCAATTAATAGTTTAAAAGACTTATTTGCACAAGTTCAAAATGCAGTTAAATACCAGATGAGCTGAATGTTTTTTTATTAATGAATAATAATCCAAAACATTTAGAAGAAAATACATACATTTTACCCCCTTTAAGCTGCTTTTAAATACCCTGCATTTCTGTCACTGGCTGGTAGCTGATATAAAACAAACTTCCACTTACTAAACCTTTCTCTGCAATGTACAATCTAATTCCTGTTTCTTATCTGACTTGAAGTTTCATGCTATGACAAACTTGAGATAACAAAATATGAGACTGGGAAAAGGGAGAAAAAAAGTATTCCTGCTCATAAATCAATGATCCTTCAAACAAAAACTCTTTAACGACTCTCTTTTAGTTTGTTTTCTTACGTCACCTGCAGAAGTGTTTGGAGAGATAAAAAAGCAAACTAAAGCAGTGTCGTTAACTGAACAGTTGTCCCTAAATTTCATACCTGAGTTTTTTCTTGGTTCGCAAATAGGTTTGAAAAAGAAACTCGATGGCAAGCTTCATGCCAATCTTTGCCATGGATTGGTACATTGGATGCTTTAGTTTAGTCTGTGGAACAAAAGAGCATCAAACTGAGAAAAACATGAAGGAGAATGTAAAATTAAAATATTTAATTTATTAGAATATGGGCTAAATTTGAACTTGTTCTGAAAGGAGAAAACAGTGCACATTTCTCTTAACAGTTTTGACAAGGTTCCATTATTTCTTATAACAAGCAAACGTGAACTTTCTTTGGAGCACTTGCCTGGCATCAACTTGGTATACCATATCCACAAGACAACAGTAGTAATCCTATCTATTATTCAATGCAAGCATAGGGTAATGATGAAAAAAGGAGAGCTTCTGGAGGATCTCAACAGGTCAGGTAGCATCAATCAAGGGAAATGAAAAGATCACTTTTCAGGTTGAGATCCTTCAACTGGACTGAACGAGTTGAGGCCATATCGCTAGTATAAAGAGGTGAAGGAGTGGAATGGGGCATCGTTTCATAATGAGGCTCCCTCTAGATTGGTGAGACCAAACTCCCTTAGGAGACTGAGGAGATTCGGTATGTGAACAAATACGATTGAGCCTCTGCGGGTGCAGAGAGCATATTGACAGGTTGCATCGTGGCCTGGTTTGGCAATTTAAATGCATCAGGTACGAAGAAGGTTGCAAAAAGTGGTGAACACTGCCCAGTCTATAACAGGTATTGATATCCCCACCAACAAAGGGATCTGCAGGAGTTGCTGCCTCACAAAGGCAGCCAACATAGTCAGAGACCCACACCACCCTGGTCACACTCTCATTTCACTCCTGCCATCGGGAAGAAGGTATAGGAGCAGGAAAAACAGGTTCAGCAGCTTCTTCCCTACAACTACCAGGCTATTAAACACTACAACCTCCAAATAAGCTCCGAACTGCACAGACAAATGTGCGTGTGTGGCAAATCCAACAGCCTGACCGCGGGACAAGACGGAAGGGAAGAGAAAAAGACATTTTGGCCTTCCATCACAGTGAGGAGGGACTGGAGGAGACTCACTGATGGATGTTTCTTTTTGTTTGGTGTTAGTTGTGATTGTATGTGTTATTGCATTTTTATTGATTAATCTTATTGGTCTTATTGTTCAACTGCGGGTAATGTTTCATTTTACTACACATTTATGTGTATGTAACAAATAAACGACTATTGACTATTGACTATTGATTCCATCTCTCCAGAGATGCTGCCTGTCCTGCTGAGTCACTCCAGCATTTTGGGTCTATCTTTAAAAAATAAATAAATATATATATATATATATAGATAGATGGAACTTTTTTGTTGTTTATTATGGTCTTTACAGATTACGTTGCTTACATATCCGTTGTGCTGCTGCAAGAAAGAATTTCATCATTCGTTTTAAGACATATGACAACAAAACACTCTTGACATGACTCTTGAGACTAGGCAACAGTTTTCCTGAATACCTATGCTATTCCCGCCATGGCTATCTGGATCCCCCCGTTTCTAGCTATTTTAATTCTCTTCCCTTTTCCACACCAACCTCTAACCCCAGATTCCTCAATAGCCAGGGTGAGGCTAAATGCAAACTAGGAGGAACAATATCTCATACAATACAATACAATATATCTTTATTGTCATTGTACCCAGGGGTACAACGAGATTGGGAATGCGCCTCCCATACGATGCAATAATTTAAGTAATTTAGACAACAGCAACCCAACGAAACGAAACAATTGTAACAGTTTTAGACAGGGTAAAGTGCAAGTTGATCTATGCGTTGTGGCCATCCGGCTCAGCAGGACCGGTTCATAGCAGCTATGGCCCTGGGGATGAAGCTGTTCCTGAGTCTGGAGGTGCGGGCGTAAAAGGCCTTGTATCGTCTGCCCGATGGAAGGAGTTCGAACAGACTGTTGCAGGGGTGTGAAGAGTCTTTGTGGATGCTGGTGGCTTTTCTGAGGCATCGTGTGTTGTAGATGCCCTCCAAGTCTGGTAGCTGTGTTCCGATGGCCCTCTGTGCTCTATGGACTACCCGCTGCAGAGCTTTCCTTTCTGCCTCCGTGCAGCTGAGGTACCACACAGGGATGTCATGTGTTAGGATGCTCTCTATGGTGCAGCGGTAGAAGGTCGTCAGCAGCTGTTGGGGTAGACCAGACTTTTTCAGTGTTCTTAAGTAGAACAGTCTTTGTTGTGCCTTCTTGACCAGCGCAGCAGTGTTATTGGACCATGTTAGGTCCTCCGAAATGTGAGTGCCCAGAAACTTGAAGCTGGACACTCTCTCCACAATGTCCCCGTTGATAGAGATCGGGGCATATTCCCCGTTATGTGACCTACGGAAGTTGATGATTAGCTCCTTGGTCTTGGTGGTATTTAGGGACAGGTTGTTATCCGAGCACCAGTCCGCCAGGTTCTGCTCTATAGTTTGTTTCATCCCCGTTGGTGATAAGCCCGATCACCGTTGTGTCGTCTGCAAACTTGACAATGGTGTTGGTGTCGAATGCACGAACACAGTCGTGTGTGAAGAGGGAGTAGAGCATGGGGCTCAGAACGCAGCGTGCTGGTACTCAGGGTGATAGTGGAGGACAGGTGCGGGCCCATTCTCACTGCCTGCAGTCGTTCCAGCAGGAAGTCCAGGATCCAGTCACATAATGACGAGCTGAGGCCTAGCTGGTGGAGTTTGGTGATGAGCTTGGTGGGGATGACCGTGTTGAAGGCGGAGCTATAGTCTATGAATAGCATCCTCACGTACATGCCCTGTCTCTCTAGGTGAGTCAGGACAGTGTGAAGAGCCAGAGAGATGGCGTCCTCTGTGGATCTATTTGCCCTGTATGCAAATTGATGTGGGTCCAGTGAGTCAGGGATGCTGGATTTGATGTGTGAGAGGACCAGCCTCTCAAAGCACTTCATGACTATCGGCGTTAGGGCAACCGGGCGGTAGTCGTTCAGGTTGGAGATCTTGGCTTTTTTCGGCACCGGAACTATGATAGCCGACTTCAGGCACTTGGGGACCGTAGCCAGAGATAATGACAGGTTAAAGATCCTGGTGAATACCTCAGCCAGCTGTTCAGCACAGTCCTTCAGTACCCTTCCTTGAACTCCATCCGATCCTGCAGCCTTGCGTGGGTTGACCCTTTGCAGAGCGCGTTGTACCTCCTATGTGCTCTGTTGCAAGACCTGTCCCTCCGCCTCGGCTGGGGTTCTTCCACTCAAGGTGGTTTTGCCAGTTTCAAAGCGGGCAAAGAAGGTGTTAAGCTCGTTGGTCAGTGCCATATCGCTGTGGGGGCAGGCAGGGCTGCTCTTGTAGCCAGTGATGTCCCTGACACCCTGCCACATGCTTCTGGTGTCCGTGGTGTTGAAGTGGTCTTCCACCCGTTGCCTGTGGGTGTCTTTGGCCCTTTTAATACCTTTGTTCAGGTTTGACCTGGCAACACTGTATGCTGAAGTGTCACCAGATTTAAAGGCATTGTTGCGTGCCCTCATATTCCGTTGGGTTGGTTTACAATCCAAAAGGCATGAACAATGAATTCTCCAAGCAGCTTTTTGTTCTCCACAATCACTTCCTAGCCTCTGACGCCATCTCCACTGTTTTCTTCTCCCACTTGACTCTTATCTGTCCATTAATCCCTCCTCACCTGTATCCACCGATTGTTTACTAGCTCTTACTCCTCCTCTCACCTCATCTCTTTACACTCGCTATTTCTCCTCTACTCATTCAGTCCAGAGGAAGGGTGTCAACCTGAAACATCAACTGTTCGTTTCCCTCCCGATTCTACAATGCCACCTAACCGCGAAGTTCCTCCAACAACGCTCCATTTTTTTCTACAGATTCCAGCATTTGCAGTCTCTGGTGCATCTAGATTCATGACATTTCTAGATATGTATGTGACATATTGTGTATAAAGAGTGTTTGATTAATTAAAACTAGTGGCAAAGCATTTAATTTGCTACTAAACATTTCTGAAGGCAAAACTAACAAAGGGTAAAACCAGCACAAAAGAAAATACGGCATTCATACAAGTCTTACCATGCCTGCTAATTGATTCCGTCTCACAACTGATTCATTACTTTTATTATGTTGGTAGACCCAACAGTTAATTGTGTTACACAAGGTTTTGTGTGATGTTTACTTCCAACTTATTTCAATACTTTGCTAGCTTCATCTGGATTTTAATTGAATGCTGATTCAAAAAGAACACCACTGTTGGAGTTGCTGCCATCTCAATAGCCAATTGAATTTTCAGACACAAGAACCCAAAAGCTTAGAAGCAAAGTTCTATCAAATAAAATTGTTACATTTTGGTATAGACTAAACCATACGCGGCAGTGTATTAAATTTTACTGAATCAATTTATTAACCCTTAGTGCTTCAAGATTGTTTCAGAGCACTTAGCCAGAAGAAAGTTTTTTAATAAAAGCTCATTCATGGATCGGGCAAGTTCTGTTCACTCCCACCTCGCTGTTCTCCTACAACATGGCAGGTTTTAAGCCCTGCCAGCAATCTGGACTGGTTACTGAAGTTAGAGATGGCTTTGCACAGCATGCTGGCTCAGGAAGATCTGTTACAGGTAACTATGGTTTACTTTTTAGTTTGGATAATTGATTCTTCCCCAACCCAGCTAATAAAAAAATCTATGATTCAATTTCTAATGTTATATTTCCCCTGCACCATGCTAATAAAAATGTTTTTATATACATGAGTCATTGTGAAGACTTGCAATAATATTGACTGAACCAAAGAAGCCAACTTTTGGAATTGAACACATGAAAAACATGCACAAAAAAAATTATTTAGAACAATTGGGTGTAAACCATCTCATACCCAAATAAAGTCACAATTACACAAAACCAGTCTCCCAAACAGCCCCTAATACTTACAGCATTGAGTGAAATCAAGGAAATCATGAAATTGAAGTAGTCACTGTTGAAAACATCTCTGTTTTTCATGAATTTCAGATTTTCATCTCGTACCATCTATTAAAGCCAAAACAAAAAGTTGTACCAGCAATAGCTACATGCAATTTGAAATATTTCTGCTACTAATGCAGCTACTAACACGTGGTTTCATTACTGCAGTATCATGAAAATTAAATTTTTGGCCTTCAAGGAGGATGTTGCCAGGACTTTAGGTCCTGAGCTATAGGGAGAGGTTGGGCAAGTTACAACTTTATTCCTTGGAGCGAAGAAGGATGAGGGGTGATCGTATAGAGATGCACCTGAAGGGAATAGATCGGGTAAATGGGCAGTCTTTTACCCAAATTAGGTGAATCAAGAACCAGAGGACATAGGTTTAGGGTGAGAGGGGAAATAATTAATAGGAAACTGAGGGGCAACTTTTTCACACAGAGGGTAGTGGGTATGTGGAACGAACGGCCAGAGGAGGTAGTTGATGCAGGTTCTATGAGAACATTTAAAAGAGATTTGGATTGCTAGATGAATAGGAATGGTTTAGAAGGATATGGGCCAAGCAAGGGCAGATGGGACTAGTGTAGATGGGCCATTTTGGTTGGCATGGGCAAGTTGGGCCAAAGAGTTTGTTTCCATGCAGTATCAGTCGGAGTAAATTTTGCTATTTTGAGACAATTTCTATTAACACTAGTTTACATAGAATAAGTTATTTACAAAATTCCACCCTCTTTCCCCTTGCAAGGAAATTCCTTTGTTTAACCTGCATTATATTGTTGGTTTGTTTCTGGCATTAGCCAATTGAAATACAGAAATATATTGGTTCTGCCTTTGCTATTCTTGAGGCAACGAATTCCAGACCCTTATCACAATTTGGGTGAAAATATTTCTGTCTTCTCCGCTAATTATATGAAATTTCGTTCCTATGGTTTTTGAACCCTCTCTTAAAAGAAATAGGCCCTTCCTATTTACTCTGTCTGGGCCTTTCATAACTATGGCTCCCCTTCACCCCTTCTGTTCCAAAGAAAATGCTCAGGTTTCTGAATCCTTCCTCATAGCTGGCAACATCTTTACAAATTATCTTCCTTGATGTTTCACAAAATGCTGGAGTAACTCAGCGGGTCAGGTAGCATCTAGGAGAGAGGGAATGGGTGACGTTTCGGGTCGAGACCCTCGTAATGAGATATACTTTGATACAAAAGCAATTATACTGCACAAGATATTTCATTAGTAATAAAGCATTTTATAATAACTGAGAATTGTGAAAGTCCTATGTAAAGGTTGGCATCCTTTTATCTGCAGTTAAGGTGACCTCAAGCAAAATTTGTGGAATTTTTCATTGATATTATGTTTTGCTGATTGAGACAATGAGCTTTTTCCAGACCTCTTAATTGCATACTTAGCTGGTCTTTAGTTGAATATTATGATTGATTCAGTTTCTTACCTGGTAAATCCTGGCTGGCAATTTTTCCACAAAGAGTCCCTTCTTTTCTCCCTTCCTTACCAGTTTGGTCAACAATGAAAGGCGGTCATTGTTCGGTCTATGAGGACGAGGGGATGACTGGGGCGAAACTTCAGGTGAAGAGGGTGCAGATCTACCCAAACAAAATATTTTTTTTTCAGATATACAAAAGAGCAAGCAAATCAGCAAGCAAGCAATAGTCTCCTTAATTTATATTAAGCAGACTATTTTTTTTTTTTAAAGTGTATTCTATTTTGGAAAATAATGTCCATAAAATCATTAGAAAAACAAAAATGTTTCAATAGACAATAGGTGCAGGAGTAGGCCATTCGGCCCTTCGAGCCAGCACCGCCATTCAATGTGATCATGGCTGATCATTCTCAATCAGTACCCCGTTCCTGCCTTCTCCCCATACCCCCTAACTCTGCTATCCTTAAGAGCTCGATCTAGCTCTCTCTTGAATGCATTCAGAGAATTGGCCTCCACTGCCTTCTGAGGCAGAGAATTCCACAGATTCACAACTCTCTGACTGAAAAGGTTTTTCCTCATCTCCGTTCTAAATGGCCTACCCCTTATTCTTAAACTGTGGCCCCTTGTTCTGGACTCCCCCAACATTGGGAACATATTTCCTGCCTCTAACGTGTCCAACCCCATAATAATCTTATTCGTTTTGATAAGATCCCCTCTCATCCTTCTAAATTCCAGTGCATACAAGCCTAGTTGCTCCAGTCTTTCAACATATGACAGTCCCGCCATTCCGGGAATTAATCTAGTAAAGCTAAACTGCACACAGTACTCCAGGTGCAGTCTCACTAGGGCCCTGCACAACTGCAGAAGGACCTCTTTGCTCCTATACTCAACTCCTCTTGTTATAAAGGCCAACATTCCATTGGCTTTCTTCACTGCCTGCTGTACCTGCATGCTTCCTTTCAGTGACTGATGCACTAGGACACCCAGATCTCGTTATACGTCCCCTTTTCCTAACTTGATGGAAATAAAAGAAATTTAGAAAAAAAAACTTAAATTTCAGGTAGGTGACTTTCCATTGGGATCTAGTGATGTACCAATGCAAGAGATGACAATGCACAAAAATCCATAGCATTTGGCATAGCAGTTAGTTTAATACACAAAGAATGCCCACCTGGGTATTTGGTATGGGCAACCTTCAAGAAACAAGGGTGTAAAACACTGAACTGAACAGGCAAAGGTGGGTAGTAAGTAGGCAAAGTTACAGAATGAATATTTAGCAAACCTTGTGGATTGTTCATCACTTACAAGGACAGATCCTCTGCCTCCTGCCGAACAACACTAACTCGACTTTTCTTTGGTAAAACTGGAGAGTTTTGGTCTAACATTCGCTGGTAAAATAACATGTAGGCATTCCAGTACCTGCGACGGACTTCAGGGTAAGGATTTGCTGAAAAGTAAAATGTAATCTTATAAAATGTTGCTACATTCATTTAACCTTTGTTTACTTTAAAATAAGTAAAAACGCAAAATTATTTAAAAAAATTACATTAAGGCTTTGATTTGCTTTGAGTTCTCCATAAAATAATTTAAGTTCATGGCAGGGTATTGTTTGGTTTTGGTTATTTCAATATGTTTCAATTCAATAAGATGCATCAACACAGCCAAAGATGGAATCTGTAGTTCTTTCCTAATGATTGCACTGTTGCTATGAACCATTTAAAATCCCTGCTTCTCAGGTAGTGAGGGAGCTTTCATAATGCTATTAATTGGAGCATTCTATGATTTTGAGCCAGCAAGGAGTAAACATAAAGTATGTGGCAATGCATAATCTTGGTGGAGATAGCTCATTTCTTGAAATGAGCCACCTATCAATCCAACTATCTTGCTTTAGCAAAAAGGAAACAAACTTATGGAGGAATTTAGCGGGTCAGACAGTATCTGCGGAGGCAGAGGGATAGTCAATATTTTGGGTTTAAGCTCTGCATCAGAACCTGCTGTTCCTTCACCAGCTTGTTTTTTGCTCCAGATTACAGCATCTGTGGTCTCTTGTGTTTCCAAATATGTTGCTGTCTAGGTTTTGTTGTACGGACAATTTTATAAAACAGAAATCCTTTGCAATCATCAAGCAGTTCCACTTTTAACCACATGATGGAGATGGAAAGTGATTAGCTAAAGCTAGTTTAGCCCTGACACTTTCTCAAAAATGTTCAATGACGGAAATGATTGGTCTCATACAAACACAACGATTCGAATGACTGGGTGGTATTTATTAATCCCTAATTCAACTTTGTTTGGGATTCTTGATGTCCTGCAATTGAAAGTTCAGAAAGTTTAATTCTACCAACTTCGGTTTCCTCCCACACTCCAAAGACGTACAGGTATGTAGGTTAATTGGCTGGGTAAATGTAAAAAATTGTCCCTAGTGGGTGTAGGATAGTGTTAATGTACGGGGATCGCTGGGCGGCACGGACTTGGAGGGCCGAAAAGGCCTGTTTCCGGCTGTATATATATGATATGATATGAAAATAGCTTTGACATTCATATTTCTTTCTTGGTATAAAGCCTTTCACTCTCACTTCAGCTTCCCCCCCCCCCCACACTCTTTTCCTTCAAAGGATTCGAATAGAGCTCCATGATCTACTTCATTTATGTGTCTTGAACATCTCCACTCTGCCACAATATTGAATACCTAATAATCTGTCAAAAGAGACTGCAGATGCTGGAATCTTGAGCAAAATCAAACTGCTGGAAAAATCCAGGTCAGGCAACATCTGTCACCAGTCTGAAGAAACCTGAAACATCATCTGTCCATATCCCTCCACAGATGCTGCCTAACCCGCTCAGCACTGCCAACGGTTTGTTTTGTGCACGATTTGTCAGAACAAACTGGTTTCTGCTTTTTATACCTCTCATTGTCAGTCTTCGTGGATAAACTATAAAACATAGAAAAAATATGTGTTTCGTTACTTTTTTGGTTTTCCTTCACTGCTGATCAGTCGAAGGTTTCTGTTAAACAGAATTGTTGGTTTACAAAAGAGTAATAAACGCAAAATCATACAGGTTCCCCAGTAACTTACATTGATCATACACTTTAGGTCTGTACTCTCCACCAAAACATTCAAACTCCAATGTCTCATCATTTAGATCGAACTCATCCACCACCGTGTCATTGAACTTGTACCATTTCCCTTTTCCACCAGCCCTGCAGAATCAAAAAGTTGAAAGTGAGCTCAGAACCAAAGCCACATGCACCACATTACTTACAATTCTAAGGTTGTTACCTTTCACAATTCCTGTTTTTATAGTTTTCAGTTAACATCGAATACAATAAAACTAAATTTCAACTAATTTTTCACCCACCTTCTGTCCTTGATGAATGAGTAATAGTGTCCAGCATGTGCCTGACCACTATGAACAATCACCCCAACCAGCTCGTAGTTTTCAGTTGGGGCACCTTTCTTTCTTGGAGAGCCACCACCTACATGATCACCTGCTTTGCCATTTTCCCCATGTTCAGAAGAGTGCTCTTGCCGTGCCATTCCAGCTACCGTGTAGGGCTCCATGTTTAGAAGCCAAGGAAACTAGAGAAAACAAATGGATTGAAATGTGGGATAACTATCAGTGGGAATGAGCAATATCATTCAACGGAATAACTCTTGGACCAGGCCATCTGGATCAGTGGTAAGCTGCCTCTTCCAACTGATAGCCTTGACATGTAGGAAAGTAAGGAAGTTTTCTTTGTGGATTGCTGGCCTTCTGATCCCAAATGTTGGAGCTACTATATGCCATTCAGGCCTTTTCATATTGCTGTCAAATGGCTGGGGAATGGCAGTAGACATGGGGCAGAAGGTGTGGGGAGTAGGACAGGGTCAGAACAATCATGGCCCACAGAGCAGTGAAAGATTTTGCCAGTTAGTGAAGTCAGGCACTCATGCTAGGCCAACTACCAATGTTCTTGCAGAGTTTAACAGCATGGAAGCAGAGATGTTTCCTTTAAATAGAGTGTTTAGAATCATGTGTCACGTTCTCACAAAAAGGGGCTGGCTGTTAAAGAAAATTAAAATGAATCACCAAGATAGTTGAACAAATTTATGGCAAACTTAATTTTAAAAATGTAAATTATCTTATACTTCTCCTTTGTAACCATTCTTTTTCATTCAACAAATGGGTTTGATGTCCCTGTATCAGCTCCATCTTGGTGCAGTTCATCCATTATTATTATTATTTTTTTATTTTTTTATTATATTACTAAAACTCTCATCTTGTATATTTGTATATCAGTTTGTTCTCGAAATACAGCCAAAACGGTACACGATTGCGCAACAATTTTAGGCCCACCCTACTCACCATTCCCCTGCGGTTTCAATTGATCAACTTTTGTTCCATTACAAACAATTAACTTAATAAACTTTAATAAATGTGCTCCCACCCCCGCCGGGAGGACCGGCATCCGTCCCTGCGTGCCCGCGCCTGACCTTCCTACGTGGTGCAGCCCAGCGGCAGAGGGTCAAAGAAGATGGCCGTCGCCGTCGAGCTTCCACTGCAGGAGAGGTTTCCACCCAACAGGTCCATGGCTCGGTCTGGCCGACGCGATGGCCGCCCGGGGCCAGGATGAGTGGATCCCTCTCCCCCCCCCCCGCCCGCCCACGGCCCCAGGGGAGACTCCACGGCCAGTAACGGGTCCACAGGTCGTCAGTTGGGGAGGGTTCGCAGGAGAGGCTTGCACCCAACCTTGTGAATATGAAGATGAGGTAAAAGGGAATACAGGAGATATTGCAAAAGACTCTCGGAAGAATGGGAACAGAAGTTCTAGAGGGGAAAAGAAATTAAGGGCAGGGCCAATTGTGACCGATGTGAGAGGGGAGGTAAATACAGAAGTTAAAGTGTTGTACTTAAATGCGCGTAGTATAAAAAATAAAGTGGATGAGCTTGAGGCTCAGTTAGTCATGGGCAAGTATGATGTTGTAGGGATCACTGAGACATGGCTACAAGAGGATCAGGGCTGGGAACTGAATATTCAGGGGTACACAACGTATAGAAAAGACAGACAGGTGGGCAGAGGGGGTGGGGTTGCTCTGATGGTAAGGAATGATATTCATTCCCTTGCAAGGGGTGACATAGAATCAGGAGATGTTGAATCAGTATGGATAGAAATGAGAAATTGTAAGGGTAAAAAGACCCTAATGGGAGTTATCTATAGGCCCCCAAACAGTAGCCTCGACATAGGGTGCAAGTTGAATCAGGAGATAAAATTGGCGTGTCAAAAATGTAATGCTACGGTGGTTATGGGAGATTTCAACATGCAGGTAGACTGGGAAAATCAGGTTGGAAATGGACCCCAGGAAAGAGAGTTTGTAGAGTGCCTTCGAGATGGATTCTTAGAACAGCTTGTACTGGAGCCTACCAGGGAGAAGGCAATTCTGGATTTAGTGTTGTGTAATGATCCTGATCTGATAAGGGGACTAGAGGTAAAAGAGCCATTAGGAGGCAGTGATCACAACATGATAAGTTTTACTCTGCAAATGGAAAGGCAGAAGGGAAAATCGGAAGTGTCAGTATTACAGTATAGCAAAGGGGATTACAGAGGCATGAGGCAGGAGCTGGCCAAAATTGACTGGAAGGAGGCCCTAGCAGGGAAGACAGTAGAACAGCAATGGCAGGTATTCCTGGGAATAATGCAGAGGTTGCAGGATCAATTTATTCCAAAGAGGTGGAAAGACTCTAAGGGGAGTAAGAGACACCTGTGGCTGACAAGGGAAGTCAGGGACAGCATAAAAATTAAGGAGAGGAAGTATAACATAGCAAAGAAGAGTGGGAAGACAGAGGATTGGGACTCTTTTAAAGAGCAACAAAAGTTAACTAAAAAGGCAATACGGGGAGAAAAGATGAGGTACGAGGGTAAACTAGCCGATAATATAAAGGAGGATAGCAAAAGTTTTTTTAGGTACGTGAAGAGGAAAAAAATAGTCAAGGCAAATGTGGGTCCCTTGAAGACAGAAGCAGGGGAATTTATTATGGGGAACAAAGAAATGGCAGACGAGTTAAACCGTTACTTTGGATCTGTCTTCACTGAGGAAGATACACACAATCTCCCAAATGTTCTAGGGGCCGGAGAACCTAGGGTGATGGAGGAACTGAAGGAAATCCACATTAGGCAGGAAATGGTTTTGGGTAGGCTGATGGGACTGAAGGCTGATAAATCCCCAGGGCCTGATGGTCTGCATCCCAGGGTACTTAAGGAGGTGGCTCTAGAAATAGTGGAAGCATTGGAGATCATTTTTCAATGTTCTATAGATTCAGGATCAGTTCCTGTGGATTGGAGGATAGCAAATGTTATCCCACTTTTTAAGAAAGGAGGGAGAGAGAAAACGGGTAATTATAGACCAGTTAGTCTGACATCAGTGGTGGGGAAGATGCTGGAGTCAATTATAAAAGACGAAATTGTTGAGCATTTGGATAGCAGTAACGGGATCATTCCGAGTCAGCATGGATTTACGAAGGGGAAATCATGCTTGACAAATCTACTGGAATTTTTTGAGGATGTAACTAGGAAAATTGACAGGGGAGAGTCAGTGGATGTGGTGTACCTCGACTTTCAGAAAGCCTTCGACAAGGTCCCACATAGGAGATTGGTGGGCAAAATTAGGGCACATGGTATTGGGGGTAGGGTACTGACATGGATAGAAAATTGGTTGACAGACAGAAAGCAAAGAGTGGGGATAAATGGGTCCCTTTCGGAATGGCAGGCAGTGACCAGTGGGGTACCGCAAGGTTCGGTGCTGGGACCCCAGCTATTTACGATATACATTAATGACTTAGACGAAGGGATTAAAAGTACCATTAGCAAATTTGCAGATGATACTAAGCTGGGGGGTAGTGTGAATTGTAAGGAAGATGCAATAAGGCTGCAGGGTGACTTGGACAGGTTGTGTGAGTGGGCGGATACATGGCAGATGCAGTTTAATGTAGATAAGTGTGAGGTTATTCACTTTGGAAGTAAGAATAGAAAGGCAGATTATTATCTGAAATGGTGTCAAGTTAGGAGGAGGGGGAGTTCAACGAGATCTGGGTGTCCTAGTGCATCAGTCAATGAAAGGAAGCATGCAGGTACAGCAGGCAGTGAAGAAAGCCAATGGAATGTTGGCCTTCATAACAAGAGGAGATGAGTATAGGAGCAAAGAGGTCCTTCTACAGTTGTACCGGGCCCTGGTGAGACCGCACCTGGAGTACTATGTGCAGTTTTGGTCTCCAAATTTGAGGAAGGATATTCTTGCTATGGAGGGCGTGCAGCGTAGGTTCACTAGGTTAATTCCCGGAATGGCGGGACTGTCGTATGTTGAAAGGCTGGAGCGATTGGGCTTGTATACACTGGAATTTAGAAGGATGAGGGGGGATCTTATTGAAACATATAAGATAATTAGGGGATTGGACACATTAGAGGCAGGAAACATGTTCCCAATGTTGGGGGAGTCCAGAACAAGGGGCCACAGTTTAAGAATAAGGGGTAGGCCATTTAGAACGGAGATGAGGAAGAACTTTTTCAGTCAGAGAGTGGTGAAGGTGTGGAATTCTCTGCCTCAGAAGGCAGTGGAGGCCAGTTCGTTGGATGCTTTCAAGAGAGAGCTGGATAGAGCTCTTAAGGATAGCGGAGTGAGGGGGTATGGGGAGAAGGCAGGAACGGGGTACTGATTGAGAGTGATCAGCCATGATCGCATTGAATGGCGGTGCTGGCTCGATGGGCTGAATGGCCTACTCCTGCACCTATTGTCTAATGGGTCCAGGCCCATCCACTCCGGAGTACAACACTGGAGAACAAAGCCAGAAACTTCCTGATACTTTGGAATGGATTGATAGGCAAGGTTTAGACAGACATAGGTCAAATGTCAGTTGGGACTAGTGTAGAGGGGGCATCTTGATCGGCATGGGAAAGTTGGGCCCAAGGGCCTGTTTCCATGCTGTATGACTGACTCTTGGAGGGGGTGCTTTTTGTTTAAATAATTCAACTAAGAACTGCCAACATTTCCTGATGTTTTTCAGACAAATGACTTCTTGCTATTGAGGGCGTGCAGCATAGGTTCACTAGGTTGATTCCTAGAATGGCGGGACTGTCGTATATTGAAAGGCTGGAGCAATTAGGCTTGTATACACTGGAATTTAGAAGGATGAGGGGGGATCTTATTGAAACATATAAGATAATTAGGGGATTGGACACATTAGAGGCAGGAAACATGTTCCCAATGTTGGGGGAGTCCAGAACAAGGGGCCAGTTTAAGAATAAGGGGTAGGCCATTTAGAACGGAGATGAGGAAGAACTTTTTCAGTCAGAGAGTGGTGAAGGTGTGGAATTCTCTGCCTCAGAAGGCAGTAGAGGCCAGTTCGTTGGATGCTTTCAAGAGAGAGGTGGATAGAGCTCTTAAGGATAGTGGAGTGAGGGGGTATGGGGAGAAGGCAGGAACGGGGTACTGATTTAGAGTGATCAGCCATGATCGCATTGAATGGCGGTACTGGCTCGAAGGGCTGAATGGCCTACTCCTGCACCTATTGTCTATTGTCTATTGACTTTCAATAAAACATCAGAGCAATCGTCAACTTTGTGCTAGGTTTGATAATTAGTTGGTCTTTGTTTGAAATGTTGTTACATGAATATGTCGGCACGGTTTTCAATTTCACAATGAGGTGAGGGTGATGAAGGAAAGGACCGAATGTCAATCTCCAATGAGGAATATTTACAATAGACAGATGAATAAATTCCTAGTTCACCGAGAAAAGGGGAACTAAATACTTTTGGAAAAGTTTTATGTTTCTTATCCTATTTTGGCTTAATATTAATAGGCTGGTCTATTAATCCATTAAGTGGATTTTACAATCTGATTCACAGCAGGTTTCAGTGATGACCTTCTTAAAACTTGAGCAAGACACTGTTCAGAACAACGATCAGTTTATGTTAGTGGGGTGGACTGCACCAACTGCATTATTACATGGTGACTATATAAATTGTATAAATATTCAACAGGTATTGTAGAATAACAATGCTTCACAATATTTAGTAAAAACAAATGTGCACTTCATCAGCATACACCAAATTTTGTAATAGATGTTTGCAAAGTCTCTGGCCAATGCCGTATACAAAAATGGCCAGATGTAGTAATCCAATCCCTTTCTTCACTTGGGTCTATACCACAGATTCACCCGATACAATTGTTCATCTAGAAACCCAATCTAGTCCATTACTAATTTTGGATTGAACGGAACCCATTTTCAATATTTTGCTAAAAAAAATACTTTGAATGTTATGACAGAAAAGTTAAAGAACTATTTATGTCAGGGCTCTCTGACTTGCGAAAAAAGGAAAAAGAGCCAATGGTCAGTGCAAATTCTATCCCATTTGCAGATAACAACTGTAACAGGTGGCAACTTACAAGTAGTAATAATAAAAATTAATCAGAAACAAAAATATATTTGTCAGATTGCCTCATGATTTTGTTCATTTGATTAATATGTTTGTTTGCTCAAGAATACCAACTTTAATCTCCTCCTAACCATAAAGAATTAGCACTATGTATTAATTGCATATTTACCCGTATTTGTTCATCATACTTGATAGATCGCCCACTCTCCCAGTCAAACCCAAATCTCATTAAATGGATGACTAACACACTTGGTAGAGATTTGATGCACATCCGCTTCACTGTTGTTCTCTGGAAGACAAAGCACAACTGTTTAGGAGCACTTTAGAATGGAGGAAAATACAAATCCATAAAAGATCTATAAGTTTCAACTCATCACTCTCCTCTTCAACTATCCCCATTACTTTGTTTGTCCTTTCCACAGACATTAATTGAGACGCGTTGGCCAGACCAGAGTTCAATTCCCACCACAGTACTGGAGGATGAAATCCATCTGATAAACGGCCTTCTACCCAAAATATTAATTGTTTTTCTTTACATAGATATTGCCTGACTTGCTGAGCTTCCAACAAGTTTATTTGTTATGTTTTTGGTGGAACGAATCTAATAGTCTAGAATAAAAGATAATAATCTGGAATAAAAAGCTGATATTTAGAAATGGTGATTATAAAACATCCAAATTGCTGTAAAAAAAATTCACCTGGCAGAGCGACATCCTTCAAAGCAAGTAATTGTCACGCTTTGCTGATATGGTCTTTGTGATCCAAAACCATCAAGTGCTGGGCCTTAATATGTCCTCTGAAATGACCTGATGACCCACTCTTTAGCAGGATGAACAGGAATGGGCAATAAATGCCGGCCTTACCAACAATAGCCAAATACAGAAAAATGAAAAAGAACAAAGCTCTCTGGTTAGTCTAACCAATAAACTCTAATGCCAAAACATACATTGCTGGGACTTGAATTTCAGATACATTTCTCACCATATCCAAATTTGAACTTTACTTTTGCTTACATTCAATGCAATATCCTCCACATGTGGAAAACACCAGTCTATCCTTATTAAGGCAGCCTGCTTGAAAGTCCCCGTTAACAGCTCACCTTCTCTTTACACTTCTCACAGTAGTATGCATTGCCTCCTTCAAGCACCTCGCCTCTTACAAACTGATCCAGTGATATTTCCAGGCTTTGACATGATGTTACTCCCAGGTTCAGGGCCATGAATGCTTCCTCACGTTCATATCTAACGAGAAAGAAAAAATATTTTTAAGTTCATAGTTAGCTGGCATTTGCTCCAAGGTTGTCAAACTTTGGGGAAAATTTCTAAGTGAAATTGGCGTATAAATTCAAGGTGTCATCCAATCAGGAGCTACTGAGATTTAAGAATGCTATACAGCATAGAAACATATCTTTTGGCTCAACTCAATGCTGACCAAGTTGCTTCACTGGGCTGGTCCCATTGTCTTTGCCCTTACTCATCCTTTCAAACCTTTCCTATTCATGTCCCGACAAAAGTATATTTTCTGGTTGTTCATTACATGTACCCACCACCCCATGTGGGGGAAAAAGTTGCTCCTCTATGGAAGTTGACCACATGGACTTCAGTAAAGTCTTTGCAAGATCTCACGTGGTTAATAACACCAGAAGATTAAAGTGCATGGGATCCACTGTGATTTTCTAGTCTGGATTTCGGTTTACCCATAGGAGTGTAGCAGTGGAAAGGTGTCATTCTGACTAGAGGTCTGTAGCGTTGCACAGGGATCTGTGCTAGGATCTATGTTGTTTGCGATATATGCAAATGTCTTGGACGAAATGTCGATGGATGGCTTAAATGGTTGCAAATGACACAGAAATTGGTGGAGCTGCAAGCAGTGTAGGAAGCACGTCAAGGACGCAGCAGGATACAGATTTAGTATTTAGTACAGGGCGGCACGGTGGCGCAGCGGTAGAGTTGCAACGAATGCAGCGCCGGAGACTCAGGTTCGATCCTGACTACAGGCGCCGTCTGTACGGAGTTTGTACGTTCTTCCCGTGACCTGCGTGGTTTTTCTCCGAGATCTTCGATTTCCTCCCACACTCCAAAGACGTACAGGTATGTAGGTTAATTGACTGGGTAAAAATTGTCCCTAGTGTGTGTAGGATAGTGTTAATGTGCGGGGATCGCTGGGCGGCGGGGACTCGGTGGGCCGAAGGGCCTGTTTCCACGCTGTATCTCTAAATCTAAATCTAAATCTAGTTACAGATCTGGACAAATAATTGGCAGATAAAATTTAATGCAGGCAAGTGTGAGATGTTGCATTTTAGGCAGTCAAATGTAAGAGGATGATGCGGTTAATGGCAGGACCCTTAACAGCATTGATATACCGACAGTTCTTGGGTCCACGTATTTAGAGTGGCAAAGAATTTGGTAAATGATCCCTTTATCATAACATTGAGTTTTAGAGTCGGGGAGTCATGTTGCAGCTTTATAAAACCTTAGGTATAATTGGATAGGAAAGTTAGGTTCAATTGCATTAAAAAAAATTGTACCAAATAGCAACTGCTTGTCAACAGCGTTGGTCATTTTATTGTCAATTGATGTGTACAATGTAAACTGCGTCATGGAATTAAAACTTATGCCACACTGGTTCAACTATTCTGTGAAGGCCTAAAGAAAACCTTACTACTACCACCTTCCAAGAACCTTTCAAAATTACCGAAAAAAGGCAGAAGAATTAATAATCAGACAGGTGGCAGCGAGCTCCTGCTCACAGATTTGCTGCAGGCAAGCAGGGCAGAAGGAGGAGCCAAAATGTTATAGAAGTTGAACATTCCTGTGCGCAGATCTCCTCCCCAGGTAGTCCGTATCTATAGAGTGATTTTGCACAAAAGTCTGAAAAGATGTTCCTTGCCTCAAAACAAAGAAGTCAATGAACCGTTTTTAAAAGTACAATAATTTCCTCTTTCTCGCTTTCAATAAACTTAAGATCAAGTTCCAAACTCTTCTCAACATAAAATCTTCAATGAGTTATTGCACTTACAGTTACTTAAAAAAACAGTTGTTTAACTATGTGGGAAAATACTACTGACCTGTGAGGACAATCTTTGCAAATCTTCTGGTCAGAAAAAATACCCTGGAAAGTGTTCTTAAAAAACTGTTCACGTCCAAGTTTCTATCGAGAGAGAGGAAAATTGAAATTTGCGTTGTGCACACAAAAGATGGAGAATGTATCTCTGGCTCTAGCAAATCTCATGTACTTACCTTAAGATGCTCATCTAGCTGATCTATCAGACTGGTAAAAAACTCATATGCATCTTGTTGCTCACGGACGTACAGCTCCTTGTTCCACATTTTAAAAATCTGAGGAGAGGACAAGAATGTATCCAAAGAATTTAAAATGTTTGCTGAAGAATTGTTTGGCACCCTCTATCTCATCACCTGTACTGCAATGTACTGACAATCTTTCCTCTCAGTCGCGATGGTCTTGACCCAAAACAAGACCTTCTGCCTCGACAGATGTCGCTGACCTGCTAAATTCCTCCGGCATTGTTTTTTGTTCTCTGGGCAATCAGTTAATTGGTGAATTATGTTTGTACATTTCACCTTTTTGTACTATCTAATACTGAGAAGCCGGAAGATATGTGTTTTCAAATCACTTCCTATGCAGGGCTGACGTAGATTAACAGCTGAAATTCCCATCAAATTTCTTTCAAGGATGCACTGAAATTACTAACTCAGTAATGGAACAAGGACAGGAGAATATGTAGAGAAAATTTGGAAGGACACACACACGGTTAATTTTATGGTGAGACTTACTGGTGAGACTTGTCAACAACACTGTTCTGCCATTTGTGCACTACTATTCTTATAACTCAGTAGAACGTCAGAAAGAGTAGAAAATCAATGCAATGGGATAGAGCCATGATAATTTGAAGAAGCAGACAGATTCCAAGTCAATTTGCAGCCACAGGTCAAACTGGTTACAGTAAAGTGACAGGATTTGGATGGGGTCATTGTTTGCAGCATTTTGGATCCATCATTTCTTGAGGAGCATGCAATCAGGATGAGTGGCACTGCAGTATCAATGAACCCGAGTCAAAGATGGTAAAAACTAAAGTTTGGACAGCAGGCACTGTGTGCAGACAAGAATGTGGGGAAACAATGGTTTTGATAATTGTTCATGCAGCATCCAGACATCAAGGTTGAGATAAGGTACAATACAAATACAGATTTATTTATATCAAAATTATTTTTGATTACATTTGTTTTGCCTGGTATAAATCTACAGATGATTCGGCAATCCAATTAGCACTGTTCATCTCTTCATTTAAAATTCATATTCAAGTCAGTACCTTTTATCAGTGTCAAATCAATATTCTCAACTTAATCAGATGCCCATTTACTGTTTTGGCAATGGCCACAAATTAATTGCTTGTCTGAGAACAATTACAGAGTTATATTAGGTTTTAAGCTTAATTAATTTCCCCAAATATTTCAACCGTTTTGGCACACAGAACTACTCTTGCGCCCATCTCAGTTTGGCACCTGCGCATTCTGAATTCAAAGGATCATGATCATAGCATTTTCTCAATGTCATTCAAAACCCTTAAGCTACTTCTTCTTAAGGGTAGCTTAAGGCTTCTTAGGAGAAGCCTACTTCTTCTTAGGCTTCTTCTTGGCCTGATTATCATTGTTGCGCCAATCTTAAGAGTTTTCACGAAACAAATTCCAAATGTATTTTACCAAATAAAATATTCTGTGAATTAAATACAATTCCTTATTATCCTCAAGGTTCCTCACCTTCCAGAAGGTCTCCGGGACATAATATTGCAGTTTACTTTCCATCAGATGCCCAAAGAGGGATTGAACTTGATAAAACACATTTTCCTCTGGATTCTCATCATCATCATCATCTACTGACAACATTGCCTTCAAGGAGGTGAAAAGAAACAGAGAGAAAAATCAAAATTTGCCTACTGTACAGTATTAAATTAACAAAAGAGCAGCGCAACATTCACTATTTTTATTATTCACCAAGGATGTAGGTGTTTCTGCAAAAATGGCCATTTGGATCATAAGATCATGACATAGAAGCAGAATTAGGCCATTTGGCTCACCGAGTCTGCTCCAGCATTCAAATATGGCAGATATATTTTTTCCTCTCAACCCCATACTCCTGCCTTCTCCCCATAACCTTTGATGCCTTTACTAATCAAGAATCTATCAATCTCAGCTTTAAAAATACCCAATGATTTGGCCTCCACGGCCACCTGCAGTAATGAATTCCAGAGATTCACCACCCTCTGGCTAAAGAAATTCCTCCTCATCTCCACTCTAAAGGTACGTCCTTTTACTCTGAGGCTATACCCTCTGGTCCTGGCCTCTCCCACTACTGAAAACATCCTCTACACATCTATTCGATCTAGGCCTTTCATTATCTGGTGGGTTTCAATGAGATCCCTCCTCATCCTTCTAAAGTCCAGCGGGTACACGCCCAGAGCCATCAAAAGCTCCTCATATGTAACCCACTCATCCCAGAGATCATTTCTGAGATCACGTTCAATTATGATTAAATTAAAAAAATTAATTGACCCAAAAGCAAAAAGAGGATGTGGATTTCTTTTGTGACTAAATTGCTAAGAAGACCATGAGGGATGGTAGTGGCAATCCAAAATCATAGTCCCCTTATACTCAAGGAAAAAGTCCCACTTCGTTTTCATCAACTGTATGCTATTCATCCATCGAAATAAAGAATGGCACACAGTGCATGGACTGAAAAATAAATAAGGTAAACTAACATTAAAAAATGACATTACCTCTGGCAGCCCAGGCTGCATGTAAAGTTGCTGGAACACTGCATTCATGTAGCATGTGGCTCCTCCATTCTTCAATCCAACGAACCCGGAGATGGCACGACTGTCAACAGGTGGCAAGTACTAAATGCAAAGATTTTAAAAGTCAAGTGTTATCAAGCGTAAATTAAATCTGCATGAATTCAGTCATAATCAAATATTCATGTAAATGGAGAACAATCCAAGTACACATGACTTACAACATCATAAAATTGAGTGAAAATTGCAGATAAAACATGTGCTAAATGCATGCAAAGACATCTTGGATAAAAGCTAATCCTTGGTAGGAAGTAAGACCTTCATTCGAAAATCTTAAAAAGACAATCTGAGAATAAATGAAGGCAATACTAAAAAATACAAGAAGTTCAAAGCAACAACATTTTTAAAATGTTAGAATTCTTTTCTGATGGCAAATAAAATTAATGAGACCCAGAAACGTAAACGGAGCAAAATTGAAGGGAGAAAAAGAGGCTGCAAGGACTTAAACACGAAATCAATCCCAAGCAATTGCCATCCAATTATTAGAACAAAGTTTTGTGTTTTTTTAAAACATCCCCTGTTTTAACGAGAAACTGCATGATTTATCCAGGGGTAGGTATTTACAACATTTGTAAAAAGCAACTGAGGTGTTATTACTTTTAAATGAGCTGTACAATATTCCTTTATTTAATCTAATATTAGGTAACTTTTTTTTGTACCTTCTGAAATTTTTGATAGTGACAAATGATATAGTAATTATGACAATACACCTTGCATATTAAGACCATAAAAGATAGGAGCAGAATGAGGCCATTTGGCCTCTCTCTCTCTCTCTCTCTCTCTCTCTCTCTCTCTCTCAACCCCATTCTCCTGCCCTCTCCCTGTAACCTTTGATGCCCTTTAATCAAGAAACCACCCATCTCTGCTTTAAACATGCCCAATGATGTGACGGCCTCCACTGCCATCTGTGGCAATTAATTCCACAGATTCACTACCCTCTGGTTCAAGAAATTCCTCCTTTTTAGCCAGATGAGCAGGTGCTTAAATAGGGAGCATCTATATGGAACCTTCTTCAGTCACAACTGCACATGGTCAAGAGCTCTCACACCTAGCAGCATCTGGCTGACAATGAATGAATTGCTGTCACAAAGTAATTGTAACCAACGTGAATCAGTGTTTCACTTACCTCAAATTCCTTTGTAAGTGCGGGGTCAAATTGGTGGTGCATGGAAAGCAGCTCATTGGAGATCAGCTGGAGGTTACTCAAAGAGCTGTCTGCCAACATGACCAGCACTTCATAAGCAGCTAGACGACTATTAACTGTACTGCACCTGAAAGAAAATAGGAAGGGCTGGATCAGACTTAAATTTCAGGCAAAATCTAGACTGGTAGACAGGACAACACCACAACAAATTAGAATAAGCTGCCTCATTATTACCAGGGTTTAAAAGAATTGATCACACGTACTTTGGATGGAAATCCTGTTGACTAATAGAGCAGCTCCCAGCTGGACTGCTGCTGCTCAAGATAATTTTTGAGGCACGGAACAGGAAGTCTTCCATCAGTTGCTTGATTAATGACGGTCCTGAACAAAATAAATACATTAAGACTTTTAGATTTAGATTTAGAGATACAGCGCGGAAACAGGCCCTTCGGCCCACTGGGGCCGCGCCGCCCAGCGATCCCTGCTCATTAACACTAATCTACACACACTAGGGACAATTTTTTTTACATTTGCCCAGCCAATTAACCTACATATCTGTACGTCTCGGAGAAAACCCACGCAGGTCACGGGGAGAACGTACAAACTCCGTACAGACGGCGCCTGGAGTCAGGATCAAACCTGAGTCTCCGGCGCTGCATTCGCTGTAAGGCAGCAACTCTACCGCTGAGCCACGTGCCACCGTACCGTACTTAAGTAAGATCAAAATCATTTCACTTCGGGTCTCATTTCAAAAACCAACATAGAAATAATACCTCAAATAGGAATAAAATTCAGAGAAACACAAGAGACTGCAGGTGATGGATTCTGGAGCAAAAAACACACTGCTGGAGGAAGTCAGCGGGTCAAGCAGCATCTGAGGGGGGAGGGAGAAGCAGAGGGGTTTGAAGGAATTTATGTTTTAAGTTGAGACCCTGCATCAGGGCAGAGTGGTGAGGTAAGGCAGCGAGTATAAAAAGCAGAAGGGCAGGGGTGAGACACAGGCCAGTAGGTGATAGGTGAACTGAGAAGGGGTGAAGGATAATGGACAGAGCAACCAGATAAGGAGAACTTGAGGGCTGGATTCGGGAGGCAGGTGGGTGACAGGTGAAACAGACAAGGAAAAAAAATTCACATGAAACGCGGCCAGGCAAAGTAAATAAGCCACAATCGTGATTTGACAATGGTCAAAGCTGTAAAAACAATAATGTTTCTAACATCTGCAAATATTCAATAAATCCCAACACACTCAAATTAATTAAACATTTAAATAATGAGAAATCAATGAACACCGTACACCCAAAAATGCTAAAATAAAAATAATTAAATCTAAAAATAGAATACTGATTTTTATTACTCATGGCCAATCTCCCTCATTAAAATCAATAGAAACTAACTTCACTGTGCAGAACTCAACTGTGCACAGGTTGCTTGTACCAATTCATTACTGCAGGTTGTGGAGACTGTCACTTAGTGAGGTGTAGGTATATTTCAAGGGATGCCGTGCTGACAGCAAGGTTGGGACATACACATTTATGAGCATCTGCATGGATATCCCAAATTAGTTCCCAATAATGCTGGGGAAATGAGAGAATTCACCTGATGACAGAAAGCAGAAAGGAGGCAGTTGTTCATTAAAGGTAAAATGAAAAAAATATATCAAAAAAGTTGCTTCAAAAAGCATAAAACATCAGAATTCAGTAATGGAGGACGGTTTCACTTTCCATAGGCTGGTGTTTTCTGTTTTTGAATCATAAAAGGCATTTTGATTTCTATCTATAGAACAGACAATCACAATCATACTTTATTTGCCAAACATGTTTTGCAACTTTCGAGGAATGTTATTTGCCATACAGTCATTACAATAAAAAGCAACAGGACACACAAAATACATTTTAACATGAACATGCACCACAGTGACTCCTCCACATTCCTCAGTGATGGAAGGTGAAAAAAAGTTCAATCTCTCCCTTCTTTGTCCTCCAGCAGTCGGGGGCCTCGAGCCTTCCTTTCATGGGACAATCTTGACTACCGTAGCCGGCGATGGGCCTTCCTCGTCAGGGCGATCAGGCTTCTGCATGGGGGGGTCACAGTCACCCCGCGCTGGGCGATCTACCCCAGGTCGGGGCTTGTCAAACGCCATGCAGCTTGGAGCTCCTGACCGGTCTCAACCGGAGACTGAGCTCCTTGATGCTAAGTCCACAGGGCGCGTTGGAGCGGCGATCCAGACAAAGAATCGCACGCTCAGATGTTGTCCACAGCCCAGCGGGGGCTCAAAGTCAGTCCCAGGCAAGGCCTCCAGCCCCACAATGTTAGGCCACAGAGCGACCGGAGATACGATCCAGAAAGCAATTGCATCTCCAGCAAGGTATTAGATTGAAAAAAAGTTTCCCCCGACCTCCTCCCCCACCCCCCACATAAAACATACCAGAGAATATTTGCACAAACTTTTAAAACTTACCAAAAATAACAAAAAGAGTTTGCAAAGGACAGACAGACTGTAGGCGAGGCAGCCATCGTGCGTCGCCCCCTGGTGGTGACAGAACACCATTGAAGTTTTGGTGAACATTCGATGGAATCAGATTGTTCTGCATCTGACCCAATACGAGAACTTACTACCTGCAGTGCTGGTAGAGCAAGAGTTGGGACCTGGCACCCTACTGCTAGGATGGGTACATGCTTTAGAAACCATCATAAATGTTTCTAATAGTAAGAGATATTTGAAAACTGTTCAAATGGAATAAAGATGAAAGAAATTTTAAAAATACATTTAAACATTAAAATGCTTGAAAATATAAAAAATATTAAGTAAAATACTTAAGTATTTTAAGTATTAAGTATTCAGTGTTGGCAACCCTATTCAAATAAGTGGGTTACTATCCTCGTGACAGTAAGCTTTGATGGTGAGGTGCATGAGCTCTCTTGAACTCCTTGGATGCGAGGAAGGCCGACCGACATGCTGAATTATAGACTACAGACAACCAAAAGATTTCTGTGGAACCAACAGCTTTAGATGCAATCAATTTGCTTTATGATCTCACTAAAATATAGGACTAAAAGAGAATGACCAGAGTGGATGCTCAGATGCTGTTCTCCCTGGCTGAAGATTCCAGATGTGGTAACAAGAAGTCAAGATTAGGAAGTGGTAAACTAGGACTGAGATGAGAGCAAATTCTTTACACGCAAAATTGTGAATTTTTGGAATTTTCCATCGAGCTTTGGATGTTCAGCCATCAAGAATATTCAAGAATGAAATCAATGCATTTAGATGGGAATGTGAGATAGACAATTAGCCTAATGACCGGCCCGTCACTCTTATGCCCTGTATAATGAAGGACCATCTCAGCTTGGAGTCACCATAACAAATGACAGCTCACAGCATTGCAATAACAACTTCGAATAGTTCTTCAAAAGGGAATTGGGAGGCTTTAAAGGCAAAAAGTACTTTGAGAACTATGATAGATTTTAATGGCAAACTCTTTATTTAATGATAGCATAAGCATAGTTACTTACCCATTATTAGTGACAAAAAACTTTCCTCAAGATACACAATGTAAATTAATTTTAACATTTACTTGCATTTTACATCATAAAACTAAGTAACAGCAGGCTATTTTTTTAAATCAGGAATGCAATAACTATAAAGCTTTTCCTTGGAAATATACTCATCAAATGTGTATTACATTACCATCTATTGGCAAAGAAATCATACTGCATAAATAACTGCCAGTTAAAAATGTGCAGCAATCCATAAAAGTGGAAATTTCTATACAATGGATTTGGGCAACTAGAGAAAGCCTGGAGGTAATTAAGGAAGGTTAATTTCACCGCAATAACACTTTTTCCTCTTTGCCTTAGGCACTTACCTCAAAATTCCATGTAATTCACAAAATAAGCATCTCACCAATTCAAAGCACCAGTATCAATTATCATAATTCATTAGGCATTAATAGCAGAAAATTATTACCTCCCTTGATTAACCACATTATCCAACTGGGTTAAAAAAAAATCCTTATGCTGTTTAGTTCCCTACTCAATGTCACAGAAAAAACTACAGCAAATCTCATTCTATAGACAGTCACCAGAGCAGACCATTGTCTACAATCTATGCACAAAATGCTGTTTCTCATCCCAGATGGCCCCATAAGAACAACTTCAACTCAAGAATGTAACTGCAGCCAATAATTCCTTTTCCATCTTTGGCCTTGTAGTTTCCCATATCATATTCTAACCTGATACAAGATACATAACTAGAGGACAAAAATGTTCACTCTGTCTCCCTCCTTCAAGAATGAAAGTAAACCCACAGCGGATCTGGTCTTTAGATTTGCGTACCCGACATAGTTGACAATCTTTTACATGGCAAAAAGGTGAAGTGCTAAACTAGCACCATTTAGTTGAGCAGTGTTCTTTGGGAGTATTTCTTTCCATTGCTTCTTGACTATATCAAGTCACTGAATGAGAACGTTATTGTAAAACTAGAGGTATGAACAATACGGATATTGCTAAGTGCGGGGGAGGAGAGAGGAAAAGGGATATTACCTCTAACAAAACGCACAAACAGAAATATCAGAACTGCTACTTTGCTCATTATATCAAAATCAATTTGCAAAAAAAAAATCCCACAAGTTGCTGCAAAGATGAATTGAAATTACCAAGCAATTCCTTTTCTGGCCCACTCAGCGACAGTAGAGTTTTGATAAGGCGCAGATGCCCTGCAAGCAGAACGTTATCCGACTCGCTTGTCTCCGATTCTGCAGTCCACGTAGGCTCAAAGTTATCAAGCCAGTTAACCTCATCTTCTAACATGGCAGCAGGGCTAATATTAAGCTGTTCCATTTCAGAAGCTTTAAAAAAAAAAAGTTTAACATTAATAATCATTGCTAAAAATTAGAAACGTGCCTTGTCTTGAGATCATGTACCACAACTGGGTAAAACATTACTTCTAGTAAACATATCCCAAATTCATCCCGAGCATATGAGGAACAAGGAAGCATATCCCTCTCCCAATCTGTGCAATGGTAAGCTTCATGTGTGGGGATTTTTAAACCATTTCCAAAATGGTGTGAACCCTGCACACAAAACACTTCACGAGAACTTGCAAACCCCAAATCAGAGAAGTTAAACGAAAGGAAAAAATTGGGCCCAAATCCAAAGTTCTATTCTAAATTGGTAATTGAAATCTTGCAAGGCACATGGCAAAAACCTCACAAGACTATCAGAAAACAATCAATAGTTATGAATAGAGACCAGAGATACCACAATTATATCCACTAGAAAGGAGAACACCAGCTTTAACAAGATTTTGAGTATGAAGGATTTTGGTGGAATGAATAAAATAAACCTGTCTGAATAGAGAATCAAGAACAGGGGTTTATCAATTTTAAATGACAACCAAGAATGGGAGGAGGTCAATTTAAACATTTCTGGTTTTTATTCCTTATATCGACAACTATTAAGAGTATTAGAGATAGACACAAAATGCTGGAGTAATTCAGTGGTCAGGCAGCATCTCTGGAGAAAAGGAATAGGTGATGTTTCATTATCTCCAGAGATGCTGCCTGACCTGCTAAGTTACTCCAGCATTTTGTGTCTACCCTTGGTGTAAACTAGCATCTGCAGATCCTTCCTACACACATTAGAGTTCTTTACCACTGTATCATAAAGCACACCTTTTAAGGGACAGCAGGGAAATTTGAACTAGAGGAAAATAGAATGCAATGTGATTTTGTAAAATGGGGTAACCCTTGTATTGGCATAGCAAACTGATAATCTAGACAGGACCGTCTGAATGGGCCATGCCAGTACTGTGAACGTTTACAATGTACGAGATTAACATTTTTGTGTTGGGTTTGGTCATGTTTCCCAATGTACCATACAAAATCCATGATGTACAACTTTCATGTAAAGAATTTAAATTTAATTCCACTAAAATAAACATGAAAGCATTAGAGCAGTTTCATTTGTTTTTTTGTTTTTCGAAGGCACCACCGAAGCTGTAAATTCACAATATATTCTATGCACAGACCAAATAACTTACTCAAAGATCATGCTGAGCATTTATGTCAAACTTTTATCTTGATCTGCAAAACTTACATGTTAAGTCGTCCAATAATTGGCAACGCAAGCCAAAATATTCAGTACATTGGGATAACAGTCTGGAAAATAAATGAATGATTTGCAATTAGAATAAAATGAAAAAGTTATTTTTAAGCAGTATCTTGAAAGTTGATGTCATTCAAGGAAAGGTATGCAGATATAGGAATGTTTGGTGAACTTTTGTGACTTTGTCAGTGCCAAAACATGGCAACACTTGTGTACTGCTTCGGTGAGGTCTGCTGCATGATTTTACTGGGTTGTATGCAAAGCAAAGCATTTCACTGCACCTAGGTACATGTGACAATAAAGTAGAATTGAATTGAATCATTGAATACTTGCCTCAGAAATAGTGCACCACTTCATTAAAGAGTCTGTTCGAAGAACATATGTATTCTGCTGAGAATAACTCAGATCTGGACACCTCTCTGATCTATAAATCTTGGACTACAGCAAGATCCAAATCAGCCAAACATTGATGTAACAAACCAGAGTCCGCAAGAAGGTTAAAATCAGTTCCCTTTGAAAAGGTTGATCCCCATGCTTAAGAATAATTGTCATAAATGGATCCCTCACCCGCATCTCCTCAGCTCTTAGAATCATAGAAATAGGTGGAGGAGGCCATTCGGCCCTTCGAGCCAGCACCGCCATTCATTGCGATCATGACTGATCGTCCACAATCAATAACCCGTGTCTGCCTTCTCCCCATATCCCTTGATTCCACTAGCCCCTAGAGCTCTATCTAACTCTCTTAAATCCATCCAGTGATTGCTCTTGCTCCCCCCTCCCCAGAAGAAAAAGAATAAAGTTCCCCTGGTCCTCACCTTTCACTCCACTGGCCTCCGCATCCAACACATCATACTCTTACATTTCCATCACTTCCAACGTGATCCCACCACTAGTCTCACCTTCCCATCTCCACCCCTTTCTGCCTTCCGAAGATAGCTCTCCCTTCACAACTCCTTGGTTCACTCATCCCTTCCCACCCAAGCCAGCCCCTCCCCAGGTACTTTCCCCAGCAACTACAGATGTAACACCTGTCCCTATACCTTCCTCCCTTGCCTCTATCTAAAGACCCCATCAGTCCTTCTAGGTGAGACAGAGGTTCACATGCACCTCCTCTAACCTCATCTACTGCTTCCAGTGTTGCCAATGTGGCCTCCTGTACATCGGCGAGACCAAACGTAGGACTCGGCGACTGTTTCGCTTAACACTTGCGCTCGGTCTGCCAAGGCCGACTGGATCTCCCCGTTGCTAACCATTTTAACTCTCCTTCACATTCCCACACAGGCAATGGAGGAGGTCCAGGACAGAAAGGTCAGAGTGAGGCCATGCGCAAAGTTGAGGAGCAGCACCTCATATTCCGCTTGAGTAGCTTACCATCCAACGAAATGAACACTGAATTCTCCAGATTTCGGTAAACTCAAACGTAGTCCCTTCCCCCTCTTTCCTCTCCCACACACACATTTTCTTCCTTCCGTTCCTTAGCCCCACCAGGACTCCCACCCATTTCTTTCCTCGCAATCTGCAACTCTTCAAACCCATCTCACACCTGTTACTTTTACCTCTGGCCTTTGTTCCAACCATCTGTCTGTCAAACAATCCCCTCGCCCGTGTCGACGTATTACCTGTCATGCTTTGTCCTGCCTTTCCCCGTCCAGCTTTCTTCTCCCCTCATTCCTCTACAATCAATCTGAAGAAGGGTTTTAACTCGAAAAGTTACCTATCTGTTCTCCAGAGATGCTGCCTAACCTGCCGAGTTACTCCAGCACTTATTGTCCTTTTGTGTATTAACCACCACCTGAAGATCTTTGTTTATACAGTATCTTCAGCATGAAATGTCCCGACCTGAAACGCCACGTCCATGTTCTCCAGAGATGCTGTCTGACCCAGAGTTACTCCAAACCTTTTTGTGCCTTATCTTTTTAAGCAGTACTTTCCATTTCTAGAGCGCCCTTAATGTAACTAAATCATCGCTGCACAGTTTACATGTGTAAAATTTAAGGATAATTCTCCGATTTTACATTCTATTTTATAGATTTCTTTCAGAAAATACACAATGAAGCTTTATTTGTCCTAAAAATGTCATCCATTTTATTAACTCGATACCTACCTTTGGTTGACTCCACGCATGATGCTGGTTGGGGACCAGAGGGGAAGCTGAGTTGTGAGGATGACATGCAGAAGGAACTGATTAGGTTTCTGTATTTCTGGGCTTGCCGAGGAATCCGTTTGACTCATTGTATATAGCTGATCCCAGGCGACCCTTCTAATCTGTAAGCATGAAAAATCTGACGTCACCTTCAAATCACCTACAAACTCAATCAATCTGCATACGAACAAATACGTATAACATTTTCAGTAAGATCTACTCTTTATTCAATTCCAAAATCTTTGTGCCTTTCTCGTCCAATTCTCAAGAGGGTTGGTGGTACATTTTCATATGTTGGACTTTTCCATTCATGAGGCACCACTGATAAATAACCAAATTAACAGTGAGAACTGAAATAACTCAGGCAACATCTCTCTAATCCCAGATGTGATGAATTCTTGATCCAATATTTGTTCAATGAAAAAATATCACACAAGGTCGTAGTTACATAGAAACATAGTTGACAAATATAATGATAAAAATAGATTTTTAGACCACTGTTTTGCTTCTTACCTCAGCACTAGGAGAACCAAGCAGAATATCTATGATAAAATCATTCACACAAGGAAGAATATAAAATGAACCTAAAATCAAAAGAAGAAACCATTGTTAAATTCGATCATCCAATTCCCCAAACCGAAACAGTCCACATCTAACTAGATTTACTTATAAATGGATAGACTGCCACAAGTCACTTTCTGATTGGATTAATGCTCCAATGAGAGATTGTACTTCCAAAAGGCAATAACTATTCAGATAAATACCAGCTTCCTTATTGATTCCAATTTATTTCTAATTTATCCCAGCTGCCGAATGTAAAAGAATTTCCTGATGTTTCTTATTCCACATCATATTAGTTTTAAGAGTGCAGTTAAGTTTAGCAAAGCCAATTGCTGGTTACTACCTCAGTGTAATCTACTATCTAATCTCTTTGTATCCAAGTATGATTGTGCCTAATGTATAGTGGAATTGTTACTGAACTGTATGCAAACAAAAAATCACATTACTGACGTACATGTGACAATAAAGTAACATTGAACCATTGGAAGTAACTTTCTAATGCTGCTAAACAGAGTATGGATAAAATGTCACCTTGAAGAGGATCCGACATGTAATGGAATGATCCGAGTAAGACGTTACCTAGTTGCTGGCACCGCAGCTGTAAACATGTAACCAGAAGCGATAAGGCCTCTCGAGCAATAAGAGTATCTTTGGTGGAGACAGAGTGCTGCTTCACACATATGCCTGCATGCAGCGTGGTTGATTCACCTTCACTTCCAGAGCTGCAGGTGCTGCCTGTAGAAAGTTAATTTAGCCGCGTTATTTCATCAGAGAGATTTGTTGACTCCAAAGCCTTCATTAGATTAATCCAATTGCAAACTTGATACTATTTTGTTAACCCAAGATTACTTGCTTGAGTTTTTCACTTAGCTGCAGAATCCTCTTTTTCAGCTCGAGGACATTTTAAGATATAAAATTAACAGGCCGAATTAAAACTACTAAACCAGATTTCCTGTGTCTAACCAACTACAACAAAACAATAGTCTTAAAATCGTAGCCTAATGGCACTTATCACCAAAAGTCGGCTGGTGAATTGTTACTGTAAATGGTGTGAAAGGGAGCAGAAGCAAGAAGGTAGTTGATGGGATTATGAGCACAATAACATGGATTAGGATGGGATTATTGTAAAATAAATGGGTGCTTGATGGTCAGTGCAGACTCGGCAGATCAAAGGGCCCGTTTCAACGCTATGTCTCTCCATGACTGAGATTCTAAAAGTACGGATATTCTACTTAAACAATACAATTCATCAAATATCAAATTTGCACTAGTTTTGCAAAATGTTCAGCTCGAAAAGCTCACCAGCAAGGTGATCAGCAGAACGCATAAAGATCCTACTGTGAAGGGAAAAACAAGTCATGGGATGCGACCACAAACTGTAAGAGCAACATTGGGGAGGCTCAGATTAAATCTCCTCTAAAACCAATCCTGGCTAAAATACTAGATGCAGAGACAATAACAATACAGTAAACCTACGTTATAACGGTCCATGGGGGATGGGGGAGAATCAGAAATGGTGTCAGTTAATTGCCGATTGTCCGCTATAACTGAATACGGTATTATTATTGTATAAGCAGGACAAACAAACAACAGCAGTTGCTGGTTAAAATACAAAAGGACACAATGCGCTGGAGTAACTCAGCAGGTCAGGCAACATCACTGGAGAACATGGATATGTGACGTTTTGGGTTGAGATCCTGCCTCAGACTCTCGGTCTCGAATTGGCGAATTGATGGCACTGGCGTGCTGGTGGCTGGGAGAGAGGCGAGGATTGACAGAGTCAATAATGACAGCCCACGGATAGCCAGAGTGCAGGCAATGGTCGGCAGTGATGGTGGCACACGTGGATTGGAAGCAGCCAATTAAGCTGTGCAGGTTGGCGGTGGCAGCAGTAGGTCCGGCCTGGAAGCTGCGTGAGCGGGGATGGCATGGGCAGCCAGGGCTCTAAGCGGCCAGGGAGGCGGCGCCAGCCTTCACTAGTTCTGCCCGCTATAACCAAAATCAGTTATAGTGGTCCATTAAAACTGTACAGAAAATAAAGATTTATAGAACTGTGAAATAACATCAATTGTTACTTCTGTCAGAAATTGCAAGGTTTTTTCATGGCTAACAGATTCTTCCTAAATTATCTGCCAAGATGGAATTTCATAACCTGTCCCAATATCTAATTTGTCAATCAATAACTCTGGTAATCTTCAAACCAAAGCAGGCAACAGCTTTGAAAAGCAGGAGCTTGAGATATCCTCACCTGAACTGCCGAGTCTATTTCGAATACCAACGGAGAATAAACAATTGGTACTCTCTCGAATTGGCTGGCAGCTGCCCACCAGGTCAAGACGTCCAGCTGCTGCTGCCCACGTCAGCCTCATGAAGCAGGCCACTGTCGAGGTGAAATCATTCACATCCATCGTCTGCAACATAAAGTTAAATGTGGTCAGAGTAACAAGCATACACAAATCACACTGACTGGATACAGGGCCAAATGCAGACCATGACCGGTGGATCTTATTGAACCACCGATGCTCAGTAGTTCCAGACAATAGATCCCTGCTTATCCAGACCTACCGAAAATCTAGAGTGAGCTCAGTGACTGACTCCATGCGGAGATCACCTCTGCGATTTTAAACTAGTTACTAGCACTATTGCACGATTAGAATCCCCAATGATTTGAATGGAGATTCCCAATCTGGAAATTAGGATGAAAACATAAAAATAACAAAATACATTTTATTAGTTTGTTCATTATTTAAATTTTTATTCTTAAAAATGCCTTGTTTTAAAATCTGTATATAATGTCCTTAATAGTATAAAAAAATGTTGTGCATCACAATTGTTAAAAATACCTTTCAACTTTTATCTCCAGCCAATCTTGCTGTCAAAGCTGCCCAGAGAAGGATCTCGGTGATCTGTTATTTGAGGTCTGGCTATGCTGTCTTTCAATAAACACGTCCCAGATGTGAGGGATAGTGAGGGGGGGTGGTGGTGGGGGGAGGGGATGTATGGTCAGGGTCAGTATCAACGATCGAAACTCCAAACTGAATGTAGCTCAAATAACCAACACTTCAGTTCAACAGAAATAAAACTTTCAAACTTAAAGGGAACACAATTTGTACATGTCATTTCCCATTACTTCCCAGTAAACATGCTGCACTTTCAAACTGATGCATAAATACTTGTGTTATAAATTACACAGTTAATGTGACTATAAATATGACTACAAAGGGGATGTACAACGAGATCTGGGTGTCCTAGCGCATCAGTCACTGAAAGGAAGCATGCAGGTACAGCAGGCAGTGAAGAAAGCCAATGGAATGTTGGCCTTCATCACAAAAGGAGTTGAGTATAGGAGCAAAGAGGTCCTTCTGCAGTTGTACAGGGCCCTAGTGAGACCGCACCTGGAGTCCTGTGTGCAGTTTTGGTCTCCAAATTTGAGGAAGGATATTCTTGCTATTGAGGGCGTTCAGCGTAGGTTTACTAGGTTAATTCCCGGAATGGCGGGACTGTCGTATGTTGAAAGACTGGAGCGACTAGGCTTGTATACACTGGAATTTAGAAGGATGAGAGGGGATCTTATCGAAACATAAGATTATTAAGGTGTTGGACACGTTAGAGGCAGGAAGCATGTCCCCAATGTTGGGGGGAGTCCAAAACCAGGGGCCACAGTTTCAGAATAAGGGGTAGGCCATTTAGGACAGAGATGAGGAAAAACTTTTTCAGTCAGAGAGTTGTAAATCTGTGGAACTCTCTGCCTCGGAAGGCAGTGGAGGCCAATTCTCTGAATCCATTCAAGAGAGAGCTAGATAGAGCTCTTAAGGATAGCGGAGTCAGGGGGTATGGGGAGAAGACAGGAACAGGGTACTGATTGAGAATGATCAGCCATGATCACATTGAATGGTGGTGCTGGCTCGAAGGGCCAAATGGCCTACTCCTGCACCTATTGTCCATTGTCTATTGTCATGACTGATTTTACTTACCTGTATTGCCACTCTTGCTGCAGGTATTATCTCCTCAATTCTTATTGATGATCGATCTGACGTCACACTCATCTGTCTCATCGTTGATTTTTCTTGACCACCACACATTGATAACTGACGACTAGTCTGTCGACCAAGATTGCGAAATGGGCGTGAGGACAGTGCTTCCATTCCATCTTTCAAGAAATCATCATCCAGTGTAGACGGCATGGTCTGGCCAACGAGCAGAAACCTGATGAAGGAATCAGTATGGACAAATAGATATAGAGAGCCCCAAAAGTTGCAAATTATTGGGATATTATCTGAAACAAACCTTCATTTTCATGTTATAATAAAATCCACGCTAGATGTGCTCAGAGGGTAAATTAATGAAGGTGTTAATTAACGGTGGCGCAGCAGTAGAGTTGCTGCCTTACAGCGCTTAGTGTCAGAGACCCAGTTTCGATCCTGGCTACGGGTGCTGTCTGTATGGAGTTTGTACATTCTCCCCATGAACGTGTGGGTTTTGTCTGAGATCTTTGGTTTCCTCCCACACTCCAAAGACGTACAGGTTTGTAGGTTAATTGGCTTGGCATAAATGTAGAAATTGTCCCTAGTGTGTGTAGGATAGTGTTAATGTCTATATGGACTTCAGTAAGGCATTTGATAAGGTTCCACATGGAAGGTTGATTAAGAAGGTTAAATCGTTGGGTATTAATAGTGAGGTTGCAAGATGGATTCAACAATGGCTGAATGGGAGATACCAGAGGGTAATGGTTGACAACTGTATGTCAGGTTGGAGGCCAGTGTATAGTGGAGTACCCCAAGGATCTGTGTTGGGTCCACTGTTGTTTGTCATTTACATTAATGATCTGGATGATGGTGTGGCAAATTGGATTAGTAAGTATGCAGATGATACTAAAATAGGTGGTGTAGTTAATAATGAAGTAGATTTTCAAAGTCTACAGAGAGACTTAGGCCTTTTGGAAGGGTGGGCTGAAAGATGGCAGATGGAGTTTAATGCTGATAAGTGTGAGGTGCTGCATTTTGGTAGGACAAATCAAAATAGGACGTACAGGGTAAATGGTAGGGAATTGAGGAATGCAGTGGAACAGAGGGATCTGGGAATAACTGTGCATTGTTCCCTGAAGGTGGAATCTCATGTGGATAGGGTGGTGAAGAAGGCGTTTGGTATGCTTGCCTTTATAAATCAGAGCATCGAATATAGAAGTTGGGATGTAATGTTGAAATTGTACAGGGCATTGGTGAGGCCGAATCTGGAGTATGGTGTGCAGTTCTGGTCGCCAAATTATAGGAAGGATGTCGACAAAATGGAGAGGGTACAGAGGAGATTTACTAGAATGTTGCCTGGGTTTCAGCACTTAAGCTAGAGAGAGAGGTTGAACAGGTTGGGTCTTTATTCTTTGGAGCGTAGAAGGTTGAGGGGGGACTTGATAGAGGTTTTTAAAATTTTAAGAGGGACGGACAGAGTTGACGTGGGTAGGCTTTTCCCTTTGAGAGTGGGGAAGATTCCAACAAGGGGACATAACTTCAGAATTAAGGGACAAAAGTTTAGGGGTAACACGAGGGGTAACTTCTTTACTCAAAGGGTGGTGGCTGTGTGGAATGAGCTTCCGGTGGAAGTGGTGGAGGCAGGCTCGATTTTATTATTTAAGAGTAAATTGGATAGGTATATGGATGGGAGGGGATTGGAGGGTTATGGTCTGAGAGCAGGTAGATGAGACTAGGTCAGAGAAAGTGGTCGGCGTGGACTAGTAGGGCCGAACGGGCCTGTTTCCGTGCTGTAATTGTAATTGTCATATGGTTATATGGTTATAATGTGCGGGGATCACTGGTCGGTGCGGATTCGGTAGGCCGAAGGGCCCCGTTTCCACACTGCATCTCTAAAACTAAAATAATTTATTATATAACAACACAAAGCATAGCAAAAACGAAATGTTCCAAGTTGCTACCTCGAAAGGTGCTATTCCTTTATTTTGTTTGGATCAATGGCTTGGTTCATTCCATTATTGAAACAAGTTAAGTAAATTGCACTTACTTTATGCAACAATTCTGAGGAAGGTTTGGTGACTGCCTAAATAGTTAAAAATTACAATTCTGTGGGGAAACAAATCTGTCCCTGAACCTCTCTGCTCTTGGCTGTTAGATGAATGGGGTATGAAGGAGAAATATTGTAATAATCCATTCTATTAGTTGCACCTAAATGATTTTGCACTCGATCATAAAGCTGTACAACTTGGCCCAACTCGTCCACGCCAGAAAATATGTGCCCCTCAAAATTACAGATCAGCTCTTGCCAATAGAGAAAATGTTGAGTAGCACATCCCAGTATTCTAACACATCAGACTAGTGCAACAGACTTTTGTACCTTCAGGCTGCAAGGTCAACAAAATTTGAACATTTACTTACATGACAAAGTTACGTAAAAGGGTTAGAATTATATAAAATGTTGATGCACAAAAAGAACAAGGGCAAGCATTGGAGGGCAAGTATTGAATACAGGTGAAACATTCGAGGGGCCCTGCTCACATCCGGGCCAGTAAATGTCATATCTCCTTTTAATTTTTGTTAGAAGGCAGTGGAGGCCAGTTCGTTGGATGCTTTCAAGAGAGAGCTGGATAGAGCTCTTAAGGATAGCGGAGTGAGGGGGTATGGGGAGAAGGCAGGAACGGGGTACTGATTGAGAGTGATCAGCCATGATCGCATTGAATGGCGGTGCTGGCTCGAAGGGCTGAATGGTCTACTCCTGCACCTATTGTCTATTGTTTAGTTGAGATGAGGCTGTAAGTCAAAATTCTGAAGCTGTTGAAATCATTCTGATTTTGAAATCAACAAACAGCATAGTGAAAATTAGCCAGGTGTTTATAGACTTTGCAGGATAGTAAACAGGAGAAAGTATTTTGAGTGACTGAAGGGTCAATAATTAGTGCACACAGAGTTAAGTCCAGCAACAAAAGAATTAGAGAGGCATTAAGAGAAACTTTAAAAAATGTTAGGATTTGGAACAAAAAAAGTATTACGCTATTTGAAAGCATGGGACCTTGAATTTTCTCTTATCTATTATTCACTTGCTTAGAACCCATTGTGAACATCTACATATCTATGTTGATGAGTACATTTTCTTATTTCAGTGATGCAGTGTACATTGGCTCTCACCTTGCAAGCTGCAGACAGATTGAATAAACTCCCTGCCTTGTCTCATAATCCACCTCAGATGGAATAGAATCCCGCTGCATAACATTCACCACCAAGCTGAAAATTGAAAAGGTTTTTAAAAAAATAAAATATCAACGCAATATTCTCTGAGTTTCAAATCTTCAAAATCATATTCCTTGTTTGGTCAAATATCTCCAATAACGTTTTAACTAGACTTTAAAAAAGACATCAATTATTAAGCAGTATATGCCCATCAACATTTAATACAGTTTGATTTCCATGAAAATGAACTAGTACAATTCCTAACAGGGATTGTGGGCTGAATAGCTTAACTTTAACCAGTTAAGACCCTCTTTTTTGCAATGATATTAGTTGTAGAATTACACCATTCCCCATCCAAAATGACTATACTGCAAATACAAATTTCTTGACGTGTTACATGAAAAAAGCTGATAGATGCAAACACCAGGAAAAAAAAAAAACCGAGGGCAGTGTTCTGGAAACTCTGAAGTGAAAAAGTGCAGGAGAAACTACATATCGGCTACAACAAGCGTAGACTAGGTGACCACTTCGCCAAACACTTGCACTATCAGCCAGGGCATGTTGGAACTCCCGGATACTAACCATTTTAACTCCCCTTCCCATACCAAATCTTCTGTCCTGGCCTCCTCCATTGCCAGAATGAGGCCACATGCAAACTGGAAAAACAGCACTCTGTCCTCATCACACCCATTTCTCCCACCATCATCCACCACCCTGGTTACCATGTCAGTTAGCTCTATAGTTGAACTCCAGAGTCCAGCAATAGAGCCCAATATTGCTAATTTGAGGGATTACTATTCATATCCTGATATGGATTTGGATGTAAAGAGGAATGGAAGTTAATTCTTTAGAAAAATTACTTTAGTTTTTTGGTGTTTTACTCAACTTAGCAATTTAATACTCTGTAAACATCTCTTTTACCAGAGAAGGCTATGACGCTGCTGAGACCATGCCACTGGATTGCTTCAAGTGAGATTATTGTTAACATGACTTTGCATCCAAACCAAATGCAGAGAGGGTGTGGCTAGATCAGACCATCCAGACAGTTCATTGTCTTTGCTGGTGATGAATCCAATTACCAGAACATATGGCAAAAAAAATAATGGGGAAAAAATCCTCAAGTTTTATGCTTGGATGCATTTATGGTATCCGAAATGTAACAACTGGGTAAACAAAGACTGGGATGAAAAAGAAAACAGGTATGCACACATGCCTTAAGCCTCCTGCTTTGAGAAAATTTTCACAGAAAGATTTTGCACAGTTTCTTGCCATCTCATCATCTGACGTCGGCATGAGCTTGGAACTGAGAACCTGCACAAACAAAATAAAGTCTATATCAACAGATGCAGTGGGGAGACACGCTTTTAATGATATAAAGGAATGATTACTGGAAAATTTCCCATTCTCATCCAAGAAGCTTTATATTCTCTTTTTGGATGTTGTTTATACAATAAAGACAAATCTGAGAAACCTCCTATATCAGAATTAGAACGATGTAGCATTGGACATAACTATTTTGACTAACATACCTTTTCAAATGTCATTACAAACATATCTTTGTGCAAATCAGCTTATTATTTTAACGGGACCTTTGGGATATAGCCAGTCTTCCCAAGCTTTTGAGATCGGCATAAACATTAGGAAGAGGGACACTTAACATTTTACCAAACCACATATAATATAATTCCACAATGAGTTAAAGGAGTGGCATAATAAAGTCTAAATTAAATTACAAGAACAGCTCAAACCTCTAGATTATAAAGCACCCTGAAGGTGGACATTCCCGGTGCTGACGATCTGAACAGACTCTCCAGAATAGTATTCGCACTCGGCTGATGCTGTTGCTTTGAAGAAAGTGAAGGTGACTTGGACGTTTGGTGACTTGAATCAATCAACAGTGTTTTCTGCTGAGTATAAAAGTGCATCACGTTAAAGGATGTTACAAATTTTAAGCACTAAACTTTGAAACTGAAATTAAGTTAAACAGGTTTAACATATGTGGCCAAAAACTTTCCATTCAAGCAACACTGTGGTGGCAGATTCTTTCTTGGGTTGTGGTTGAGGAGTTATCACAGAGCTTCTAACTTAAAAGGTCTATGCGAGTAAGAATTGTATCTTTGAGACCCATTTGAAGATAGACCGTCTTTGATTATAAGAGAAGTGGATGATTTAAATAGAACTATTTTTTTAAACCACCTCAGGCAGTTGTGGCAAGGTCAAGATTACTGTACAACTACTTACTGCGGGACCATACTGTGCTACTTAAAAGTCGAGGGGCCAAGTATAGTTTGGATGTTCCTGAGTGCAATTTTAAAGCACTGGAAGAAAAAAAAGAACACAATAGTTACTTACTTTTCTGCCTAAAGCGTCAAGTGTATCCAGTGCCTCCTGAATGGCTGGATCTGTTGGAACCAAAAGCAGCAACTTTCGAACGCGAACGGTTATTCTGAAACAGCAATGAAAATGGAATCTTTAAAAAAAGTCAACATTTGAAGGACCATTATAATGCAGCAATTTAATCTAGCAGTATTCTGTCGCTTACAGCATGTAAAGATTGTCTTAGTTTGTATTATTATAAATGTTTTAAATGACTGCAAAAAGTTAAACAAATGTAAAAGAAGCATTTTATTCCTTTCTGAGGAACAGTTTTTGTTTTTGTTTAATCGTGCTTTAGTATTTTGAAACCCGGCCATTTTTATGAATTAAATTTTACGTTCAAAGGAGGTGAAGGTTTGGGTTCTACATAATCATCAATACTACAGCTCCTTTCTGCTGGATTTGGTTCCAGCAACTATAAGGTGCATGCCTTCACTTTACAATGTCAATTCCTCATTCAAGTAGTGTTCTTGAATGGAAATGTGGACTCTTCTTGTACAGCAGAGAACAGCATATTATCTGTGGTGCTCCTCATACAAACTATATGTACAGTAACATATGTGCAAAAGTGTTGTCTCCTTGCTTCTCAAATATCAGATTTTGTCCATGCTCCATAGGTAGAGCTTTGATTTAAAAGATATTAAACACAACGTCAATGTGCTGAACTGTGGAATCTCACCTTGGTTCTTCAAGGTTGGCAAGTTGATAAAGCATATCAAACACATTACACACTAGTGCCATCACAACACCAGGCAGTGACTTCTCCTGTTGCAAAGGTAAAGAAACTCGTCAGATGCACACTAGCGGAGGAGAAAAAAACACAAGCAATATCTGCATCAATTTCTAACAGACTATATTCCGCACAAATTGAGTATTCAGTTCAAAAGTACTAACGTTGCACTGAGCGCAATACCAAATATAAATACTTTTAAGGAATTGTAGCACAATTTGCTTAGCATTTGTTTAAACTGTGCACACTTTACTACTGGCTTCAAGGCATTAGAATCCACACCAAACACTGTAATAATGTTAAGTATAATGGTAAATTATGGCATCATTGTAAAGAATATGAGAAAGCAACACTCGTCTTTAACTACTGCACTACAGCACTGAGATGTATTATATCGCCCACAAATCTCAGCAAACCTATTTTGCCAATACAAACACCGTAAGGTCCCATAAACGAGAAAGTGATTAGATAATCCCAAAGAATTTGGCAACAATGCTGGCGAGATTTCTCCTGTTCTTTGAAATGGGCAATTATATTTGCTACATTTACCCAATGCCTAAGAGTGCGAGTTGATTTAATATATTTTTGCAAAGGACCACACATCCAGCAGTGCGGCTTTACGTTACTAATGCACTGGAGTCAGCTCAGGTACTCTTATTTCTAGAACATGAACTCACAACCTTTGGACTTAGTTGAGTGTTGACAAACTGAAGTATTTATCTAACAAATCTACACAAAGCCAAAAGGGACATTGCTTGGATAATCAGATGTACCAAGAGGGGCAATGAGGAAAACTGTCCAAAAATATTACCTCATGGTAAATTAGTCACTCACAAACCCTTTGGTTAAAAGGAGTGTATGGACACCACTAATTAAAGCTATCTGTACAATTAAAAAGTGAGGTCTGATATCAAATGACCAGATTGGCTCTTTCTTCATTTAATGACTGCATTATTATTCACACATTCAAGTAACACAAATGCTCTAACCTGTTCCATTGCATATGCTGAATTAAATACACTACTACTGGTAGATGAATCAACTGAACTTCCCGAAGGTGTACCCATTACAGGCAACTTTACAGTCAATATTTGCTCATCGGCAAAACCCAACTGGTGGAGCAACTTTTGATCTTTGTTCATGGTGAGCTAGTAGAAAGAAAAAATATATATATATTCATGCAATAAGTAGCAGAACTGAGATGATATCAAATTATTTGACCATCAATAAGAGACTGGGGTATTTATAATAAGATAGAAGAATGTGAACTGAAAGAACAAAATTATTCCACTTACAGGACACACAAGACACAAAGCTAGTCTCAGAAAGTTACAAATACATTAGGTATCGCTTTATTTAAACATAACCAGATTATGTTTATGTTTATCCAGTAATCCAGATTATGTTTATCCAGTAATGGTCACTAAAATAGAACATAGAACAGTACAGCAGTGGAACAGCCTCTTCAGATTATAAACCTATATTAATCATGTGGAGGACACACCACTAATAATTGCTCGCCAACCTGAAATTAACCCACTTATCCCGACCCTGTATTCCAGTGATTAGCTAATTCCCTCTATGTCACAAGATATTTTCCCATGCTTTGATCTCCTATTTTGCACAGTAACCTTTAATGTGGCACCTTACCAAGTACCTTTTGGAAACTAGATCTATTTTGCGTGGCTGGATAAATCAACACATTAAGAATCTTGTCACTGGCAAGAAAAACACTGTCCAAGTTCAAAAGGTTCCAAGTCAGTTTTTTCTCATGAAATGAATCAGAGTAGAAATAAACATTTTTCTCCTGGGGTAAAAACATATTACCACTTAATACATGGACAGATTTAAAACCTCTTCCCTACTAATCTTAAACCAGAGAAACATCTGCCTTTGGCTAGATTTGTTTTTCTTTTTACTCACCAAGCTATCATTGGCAAATATTTGTAAGTTATCCAACGGACAATTGATATGTGTTGCCATCTTCCACCTGACACTCCCAACAGTTTCGTTGCTGTGCGCCTAAAATATGGATAGACTGTCAATATTGGGTGGTTGTTACTTGATAGCATCAAAGAACCACAGTTTGCGCATTCAAATTTGTAATCAACTTGGTTGCGATAAACTCTCCATTTAAATATTAACCTCGCATTTGACTTCAGACAATAATGACCTTAATCTTTTAAATGTCAAGATGCCAAGGACCATTTCTCAGGGTTGCAAGGAGCCACCATTTCAAGCTATTTAATGCATCATTCACAGATTGTGTACATTTAATATATTCACTAATAATCTACTTTAATCAATCATTAAGACCACTATGGCTTGACTAGAAATGGAGACTGCAGATATATGTCACTATTACATTTAATTTCACTGTATCCGAGGTTAAATAATATAGGAGAAAGTTACAGGAAAAGCCGCAATTAACATTAAATTAAATTGTGATAAAGCCAGCTTTGAAATGTGCAAAATCGTTAAATTATATCGTGCAATTCCAATAAATTATTTCAGCATTATGAAGAATCGATATTTTTTTTTCAAATCCTGACAATCATATATCCTGCAATATTACTTCCCTTTTATTAGAGAAAGGGAGTCAAACACACAAACCATTTGGTGCAATTAATACTCCTTTAAATATGCATGTTCATATTCAATTCCTTCTTTGATTTATATCAGTTTTGTCTGTAGGATGTAATTTTCTTCTTTCCAGCTTGATGTCTTAAGTTTCCTACCCTGAATAATGCAACAATTATTTGGCAACACTTTTCTGCGAATATTAAATATAACTTGCGATTTAAAAAATCAAGGAGAACAGATTCTTCCTTCGATCTTTGTTGTGCACAGGAAGAGAGTTAATTTGAGGTCAATGGATATTAGCAGGGACAGCTTCCTCACTTAAAGGACAATGTGAATTAGTTATAAAGGTCAAATCGTTTTTTTGGGGAGGAAGAAACGACATAAAAACACAATAAACATTAATGGATTAAAAGTAAAAAGGAACTGATTTAACACATTAAGTTTTCTGTGAGAGTTTGAAGCACTTTTGTTTGGAAATACAAAATCAAACATCAACAAAACTAACCTCGATAGTAAATGAATCTTTTGAGGACTCACAAATGACCGAGATAGTTACGGGATGTCCATGGAAAGAAGCTCCATGAGGTAGGATCGTCCGGGGAACAGAATATAGATCCTGCAGAAAACACATCCACAAACATGAACACATACGGCGTCTTAACTTCAAATATCAGTGCCAATTAAAGGATACATTGTGCCTGGGCAAAAATTTGCCATGCTCAGCATTTTTCAGCAACTTTCCAACTTCCTGCACTGGCAGTCGCATAAGCATTGAGGTGCATGTCAGTGACAGCATCTCAACAGTGGCTTAGTGGTAGAGCTTCTGCCTGACAGTGCCAAACACCTGGGTTCAATCTTGACCTTGGGTGCTGTCTGTACGGAATTTGCACATTCTTCCTGTGACCACATGGATTTCCTCCAGGCGCACCAGTTTCCTCTCATATCCCCAAAATGTGAGAGTTTGTAGATTACATGGCCTCTGTAAATTTACCCTAGTCTATAGGGAGTGGATGAGAAAGTGGTAAGGTATAGTACGAGTGTGAACGTATGATTGATGGTCAGTGTGGACTTGTTGGGCCGAATGGCCTGCTTTGCTGCTGTATCTCCAAACTAAACAATACGGATGCTTCCACCCAACCAGGCATCCTGATCCCATGTTTCTGTTTTTTTGGTCTGGTTTACCAATACATTATGCAATACTAATGAGTTTTCAATGTTTTAAACAAAACAGAATTTGACTAAACATGCATTTTGTTTCTCCTCTAAACACCAGTTGCCCAAGCATTCTTGAAATCCGCTTCGATTTGGTCAACTAATCCGAGGAAAAGACTGCATTTTCTTGGCCTCCCTACATGCATTTTCTTGGCCTCCCTACAGAAAGGAATGAGGAACCAAATAATACTCATTGTTTGGGTACATTCCAGGTGGCACCGACGATGGCTGCCTCACCAACGGTCTGTCTCGTCTTTGTTGTTTTCAGTTTGTTGTAAAATGTGCCTGTAGTTTTGTATTATGGGGGGGGGGTGGGGAAAACCTTTTTTTAAATCTCTTTCCTCGACAGAGACGCAACTTTTTCCGTGTCGTATCTCCGTCTGCACTGCGGCCTAACATCGTGGAGCTGGCGCTCCCTGTCAGAGATCGACCTCGGAAAGCCCCAACTGCAGGAGCCTGTGGACTTTAACACCGTGGAGCTCGCAGTCCCTTGATTAGGGACCGACTTCAGAAGCTCCAAGCTGCAGGAGCTTCAATCACCTCGATCGCGGGAGCTCTGATCGCCAGCTGTGGCAGCTTATATCGCCCCGACTGTGGATGGTTCGACTCCCCCAACCGCGGGAGAAAAGGAAGAAAGAAGATAAGACATTATTGCCTTCCATCACAGTGGGCAATGTGGAGGAGCCGCTCTGGGATGTTTATGTCAAATTTTTATGTAGTTGTGGGTCTTGTTGCGTTTATTGGTATGACTGTATGGCAAATCAAATTCCTCGTATATTGCAAAACATACTTGGCTAACAAATTTACAATTATTAAAAGATATTAGGATTTAATTTTAATGAAATAAGACTAAAAAGGTATCCAATTGCTTACCTCTATTGTAATCACATATCTTTCAGCAAGCAGTAGCAGGCGTTCAATTATGACAAGTTTACTGGACCTTCAATTAAGAAATAAACAATGTAACTGAGAACAGATTCTTGCCTGGTTCTTTGAAAAACAAGATACAAACATTATTGAGCATTTTGTAAAAGCTGTGCAAATAATGGCATTGAGAATTAACATAAGCATGAATATGAAAATGTCCGAAATGACAGGAATTTATCTGTAATCACCTCTCAAATGTAGTCATAGAGCATGGTAACAGGCCCTCCGGCCCAACTTGCCCACACCAGCCAACATGTCCCATTTACACTAGTCACACCTGCCTGTATTTGGGCCGTATCCATCTAAAACTGTGCTATCCATGAATCTGTCCAAATCCTTTGCAGGACATCACCATTCACCAAGCAAACATGTAACATTGCAAAGTCCATAGTCTCCCAGGAAAAGAATCGACCAACTTCAAACCCAGCCTGATCCATGCAAACTTTGTTTGCAGAGCACATGGTCTACTTCAATTAATTAGTAGAATTCAATCCATTTTGCCATTTTATATTAAACAAAAAACAAATGTTATGTACTCAGATGGTGACTGGAGTCAATTTTTTGGCTTCAGATGAAAGGTTATTGATTTGAAATATTAATGGTGTTTCTCTCTGCCAAAACTGAGTATTTCCATCGTTTCTCTGCCAAAACGAAGTATTTCCATCATTTTCTGTAGATAATTATTTTTCCATAACAGTTCTTCAAAATCTGTCCAAAATCATGAATAGACATATTCCCTCTGCTCAAACCTTTCAATATGTCCACACCGCTCACTAACAACACTAACATTGGACAACATTCTGTAAGAGTACTTTGAATTACTGGAGCTCAATCCTTCTTCCAATTTCTTCCATTGTCTTCCTGGTGGATGGGACTAAGCTAACTTAGTGCTTAGTCTCACAAAGTGCTTCGAGAGACTGGTCCTGCAGCACATCAAAGCCAGCCTCCCACCCACCTTCGACCCACACCAGTTTGCCTACAGAGCAAATAGGTCTACAGGGGATGCCATCGACACTGCTCTTCACACTGCACTGACCCACCTTGAACACCAGGGGAGCTATGTGAGGATGCTCTTCCTCGACTTCAGCTCTGCCTTTAACACGGTCATCCCGAGCAGACTGGTCACCAAACTTTCTGACCTTGGATTTTCCCAAACCATCTGCCAATGGATCAAGGACTTCCTGACCAACCGCCCCCAGACCGTCAAAATAGGCCCTCACCTCTCCTCCACCATTACACTGAGCACCGGCTCACCACAGGGCTGTGTGTTGAGCCCCATCCTTTACTCCCTCTACACTCACGACTGCGCCCCCACCCATCCCACCAACACCATCATCAAGTTCGCGGATGACACGACTGTGGTTGGACTCATCTCAGGAGGAGATGAGACAGCCTATAGGGATGAAATCCAAAGGCTGGCAGCATGGTGTTCAGTGAACAATCTTGTCCTGAACTCCTCCAAAACAAAGGAACTTATAATTGACTTCAGAAAAACCAGTGTAGAATACGACCCACTCTACATCAATGGGGTCTGTGTGGAAAGGGTACCCGCTTTCAGGTTCCTGGGTAAGCACATCGCAGAGGATCTTACCTGGTCTACCAACACCATCACCACAGTAAAGAAGGCACAGCAGAGACTCCACTTCCTGAGGATCCTCAGGAAAACCAACCTGCAGGAGAAGCTCATGTTGTCCTTCTATCGCTGCTCCAACGAGAGTGTGCTGGCATACTGTATAACCACATGGTATGCCAGCTGCTCAGAAAAGGACAGGAAGGCCCTTCAGAGGGTCATCACGACGGCCCAGAAGATCATCGGCTGCTCACTGCCCTCCCTGGAGCACCTGTTCAGCCTACGCTGCCTCAGTAGAGCAGGCAAAATAATAAAAGATCCATCCCACCCCGGCCACCGTCTGTTTGTTCATCTGCCCTCTGGTCGACGTTTCAGGTCGATCAAATCCCGAACAAACAGACTTAAGAACAGTTTTTACCCCAGGGCCATACGAGAACTGAACACTACCTTTGCACTAGGCAACGCCGTTAAAAAATCTTGTATTTAATATAATTGTATTTATTTGTTTTTGCATTATTGCATATATGTTTGTACGCACCGTCAGGATTGGCTATTTTTTAATTTCGTTGTACTCGTTGCAATGACAATAAATGAATATTATTATTATTATTATTATTAATTCCATTCTCATACGTCCTGGTATTTTCAGAATCATTTGAAATGGCTTCTTTTGCTGCTACTATACTGTTAATCATTGGTGATAATCAAAGATCTATCACTTAGCCAGTGTTTATCTTATCTACATACTGGAACTCAGAAACATCCGAAAGTTAGCATCCTTTTCTATATCAACACCAATGATAAATACATCTCTTCCAACTGTCTTCCTTGATACCACAACTGCCTCTAACTCCCTGGCTGAAATCTAGTAATTGATTGGCATGAAATTTCCTTTAAGTATGGGAAGAACAAAATGTTTATCAAAAGTTTATCCCCATTACAAACTCGATTCTTTGCTGAATGGGTCTATGCCTTGCCTTTGGCACCTCTGCCACCGGGCAGATAACACCACACAACTGTCCAGATAAATATCTATTTCCGATAGCTCCAGCTTTTCAACATGGTCAATATAAACAAGAACAGCAGCAACTTATTTTACCCGTCCCAACTATACCCCATGTTTCTGTTCAACTGTTGCTTCTTATCAGGGATTTTAGGAAGCTCTGCATTAAATTGTTCCGATAAAATCTGTTTCCATCAAACTATTGAAATGCAAGAACATTGCAGGCTATTTAAGAGGCATACAGTTATCCATACAACAGTTTACTCCACATTAAGAAATAGACCTTTGAACTTAAAGATTCCTTGGAAGTAAAATTTAAAATCAAAAGGCCAAGTCTTTGCATTTCCATATAATATGACCAATTGCCATTTCACAACATAAGCAAGATCTAAAGGAGCAGAAAGATATCCAAGGACATGAAGGAAAACAACATTACCTGGATGGTGACTGTACCGATGTAGCAACAGTGGGCATGGCCGTCGCTGTGAGCATTTTAGTAGCTCTTGTAACAGCATGCGTCAAGGTAGGGCCTCCTAAAGCTGAACTAGCAACCTACACATGGGTGAAAAATGGAGCAAAGAATTTAAAAAATGAACTCAGCAATGAAAAAAACCCCACATTTAATCTCCTACTTACTTCTAAACGTTTGTAACAATCTGCAATGAATTTCTTATGAAGGGAAACAGAGTCCTGAAAGAGAAGTGAAATCAGAGTAAGTCTTTGCAACGATGTGCCATATTTACTGAAAGTTACAATACACATTTCATAACTGAAATTATTCTGGACGCTAATAAAGTGTTTACATTTCTGAGAAAAATCAATCGTTTCAATTTAGAATATTACTACTTTGCAAATTCCTCTTTTGCAAATCTGATGAAGAGTTCCTTTCAACTTTCTCTTTCTACACATGCTGCCTGACGTGCAGAATTTTTCCAAAATGTTTATGTTTTTACAAATACTTTGTAAATGAGCTGGAATGCAAAAGCTACTTTCCTCATTATTAGCGTGTAATGTCTAAAAAATAATGCTTGCATTTCAACTGATAATTTCAAATTATACTGGTCAATTTTATAAAATTGCTGCACTGTGTGTATATACATATCCGTGGCATGGCTTTAGAACCTAGAACAAGAACATAGGGCAGTATGGCACAAGAACAGGGCCTATGACCCAAGTAGTCTGTGTTGACCATGATGCCAAATTAAACTAATCCCATCTGCCTGCAAGTGACCCATATCATCCTATTCCCTGCATATTCATTACCCAATCTAAAAGTCTTTCAAATGCCACTATTCTCTGCTTGCACCACCATACCTGGCAGTATGGTCCAGGCTCCCACTATTCTCTACAAAACAAAACTTGCCATGCACATCTCCTTTAAACTTTACTCTTCTCACCTTAAAGCTATGATCTAGTCTTTTGAGGTTTTCACCCTGGGGAAAAAGGTTCTGATTGACATATCATTTTCTATACTTCTATCACATCTTCCCATAGCCTCCAACACTCCAGAGAAAACAATCCAGATACGTCTAACCTCTCCTTATAGCTAACGTCCTCTAATCCAGGCATCATCTGGCAAGTCTCCTCTATACCCTCTCCAATGTCTCATCCTTCCTGTAATGGGAAAACCAAAACTGTATCCAACCCTCTTAACACGGTCTAACCAAAGTTTCATGATGTTGCAACATGGCTTCCTGACTCTAATATTATATATCCTGACAGAAGAGTACAAGCATACTACACACTTTCTTTAGTCAAGAGAGTTAAGAGTGTTTTAGTGTCATATGTCCCAGATAGAACAGTGAAATTCTTACCACAATCTTGTTGCCACTTTCAGGGATCTATGGACATGGACCCCAAGAACTCTCTATACGTCAATGCATTTAAGGAGCCTGCCATTAACTGTCCACTTACATTGGACCTCCCGGAGTGCAACGCCTCACACTTTCCCAGATTAAAAACCCCTTCTGTCATTTCTCTGCCTTTTCTGTGACCGATATATATCCTGCTGCATATTTTGACAGTCTATCGGTCTACCAACTCTACTAATTTTTGTTTTGGTGTCTGGAAATCGACTAGCAAACCCATCTACATTTTCATCCTAACAACTAAACTCAATGGAATGTCACTGGTTACATTCTTATAGCGAGAATAATACCTTGCTACCACTACTTTCAGTCTTGTACAGGTAAGGTAGTTCTGAATCCAAACTACCAATTCACCGTAGATCCTATGCACCCTAATCTCCTGGATCTGCATACCATAAGAGACTCTGTCAAATTGCTCACTTTGTCAACAACATCCATTACCCTATTCTTGTCAATCACTTTCGTCGCCTCCTCAAAAATATCCAGCAAGTTTACAGGGCATGACTTGCCCTGCACATAGCCATACTGACTATCCCTAGTTAACCATTCTCTTCTAAATGCAAGGAAATTCGATCCTGAACAATCCTCTCCAATAGCACCTCTACCGCATGTGCAAGGCTCATTGGCCTGTAATTTCCTGGATTATCTCTATTTCCCTTTATAAATAAAGGAGACACACTGGCTACTTTCCAGTCCTCTAGGACCTTTCCTGTGGCCAGAAAAGATGCGAAGATCTTCGTCAAGGCAGCAACAATCTCCTCTCATCTCCTCTTGCCACTCTCAATAACCTGGGACTGATCTCATAGGCCCTGGGAATTTATCTCCCTTAATGTTCTCTATTACCTCTGACATATTTTAATACATATAAAATTCAGAATCACACCACATCCACACGCAAGAGATTGAGATTTATCTGTCAGAATCATGATACCCGCATTGGAATATATTGCTATTCAGTCCTCTTGTTACATACAAGCTTTTGAATCTTACTTTTTTTTTTTTTGAAAAACCAAAACTATAGATAATGAACTGATATAAATAATTTGGACAAAAAAGGTAAATTTTGTGTCAGAGAGAGAAATTTAATTGTGGTCCGAAGCAAAGATTGTTTGTCAATTACAAATTTCACATGCATGAATATCATTATTCAACAAAGGCCATATCCAAATTTTGGCAACTTAGGGCTTGCAGGTCTAAGCAAATATTTTGACATTCACTTCGAAGGATTAATCCATTTCAGACATACTTTATTTTTGTAGTATACCTTTTTTAAACGTGGATTCAGGCTAATGTAACTGTAATTAATGATCAGCTGGATCGCCTCATGAGCAATTTCTTCATCTGGTGACTCCATGGCAATTCTCCAGATAAAATCCATTCCTGATAGTTCCAACTTTTCAACATGCTGATCAACAGAAACAAGAATGTGCAATAGTTCAACAGTATCATTTGAGCCATGCCACATTTGACACTTCCAAATTTTAACAGGTTTCTTATAAATGGTCTGTAGCTTCTAATTAATAGAGAATTAATCACCAGATACAAATTCCAAAGGTATCCATCTATGTTATCCAGGATGTGTAGGAAAGAACTGTAGACGCTGGTTTAAATTGAAGGTAACACAAAATGCTGGAATAAGTCAGTGGGACAGGCAGCATCTCTGGAGAGAAGTCTGAAGAAGGGTCTTCAGACTTCTCTCCAGAGATGCTGCCTGTCCCGCTGGTGTGGAGAACCTCATCATCAGAGCAGATACGACAGAAACTAAAAAACTGTGATGGTGGGAAGTAGTTCTTGTCGAAGACAGGAAATGAGGTGCAGTTGCAATAATTATGAGTCATTGGGTTTATGATTAATAGTGGTAGCTAACATTCCTCCAAGATGAAAATAGAGATGTTTTTTTAAAAAAAGGAAAAATATATAAATGGACCACTCACACAGGCTGTGCACAAAAACACACCTCAAATGTGAACTGACATTTTAATTCTTCATGCCAAAAAAACTGTACATCATTGTTTGCAATGCAACCTAAGGAATTTAGACAACCATGGCACAACAGGCAGAATAAAATCACAGATATTTTTTAACTCACTCCATTATTTAATTCGATTCCAAAAAAAGCTAAGTCTCAAAGGCAAATGTAATTATCCATGAACATTTCCAACACAAATACAAGTACATGAATTCATATAGCTTACCAGTTGAGCTCCTTGTTTTTTCAGTCGATGGTCAGAAAGATTTACAATCTCAAAAAAAGTTTTGAAGAGATTAAAACCTACAAAGAACCAGAGCAGTTGATTACTGTTTCAGAACAGGATTATTTTAGGTGACCCGAGATGGCTAAGCAATGAAATGGAAAAACTGAGCTGGGTTATTAATTTCAGTAATTTATGCACAAGTTACACACCAGAATGGCAATCTTCGTCAGCACCAATTTTAGCTGAGGAAAATATATTGAGGATGAACAACAGGGCTGACAATTGAACTTCTGTCTGGATCCCACAGATATTAAGTTTAATAGGATAGAATGAAGGCATGATCTCGGACTCTCATCAATGCAACTCACCAACTAGCTACAACACATTTTCTTGCTCAAATACTGTCCAGTCTTTAACATGCAGTTTTCAAAGGCAGCATAATTGCAAACAGCCAAGGAAAAATATTTAGAAATAAGGAATTGCAGATGCTGGTTTACAAAAAAACAGACAAAGTACTGATGTAGCTCAGGCAGCATATCGAGAGAATATTGATAGGCAACATTCTGGTTTGGGGACTGATTGTGGTGGGAAGTGGAATAAAGATAAAGGAGAGGAGGGCCAGGTCAAAATGTAGAAGCAAAGAACTGCAGAGGCTGGTTTATGCCCAAGATAAGTACAAAGTGCTGATGTACTCCAATATGTGTGTGGCCACACTCTGACAGTGGAGGCGGTCCCGGACAGAAAGGTCAGCACAGGAATGGGAAGGAGAGTTGAAATAGTTGGCAACCGTTAGATCCCGTAGGCCTTGGCGGACCAAGCGCAAGTGTTCAGCAGAGTCTACGTTTGGTCTCAGCGATAGACAAGAGAACACCCGATGTAGTAGATGAGGTTCAAGGAGGCAAATGTGAACCTCTGTCTAACCCGAAAGGACTGTCAGGGTCCCTGGATGAAGTCAAGGCAGTAGGTAAAAGGAAAGGTGTTGCATCTCCTGCAGTTGTAGGGGAAGTACCGAGGGAGGCGGTGGTATGGGTGGGAAGGGATGAATGAACCAAGGAGCTACCGAGGGAGCGGTTCCTGAGGAAGGCAGAAGGGGGTGGAGATGGGAAGATGTGTTTAGTGGTGGGGTTCCTTAGGAGGTTATAGAAATGTCGAACGATCATGTGTTGGATGCGGAGGCTGGCGAGGTGAAAAGTGAGTAGCCTCAGGATCGAACCCAGGTCTCTGGCGCTATAAGGCAGCAACTCTAACTCTGCATCACTGTGCGGCCCAATTCACAAACATTAAATATCTTGGGCAACCAGTAATTTTGGGGAAGTGCTTAACTAGCTCTTAATGCAATTCTAGGAGTAGGCTTTGTCACATATGTGGAAAGGCCTTGCTCTACGCCGAGCCTCACAATCGCCCGCCTGTCAGTCTCCCGGGCAAGAAATGGGCCGGGGTTGCAAAATAGCTAAGAAACGGCTTTCAGGGTAGGTGTCTGATGAGTACAAGGCCAGCAGAGGATCGAGACCATTATTTCCATTGAATGGAAATTGTGATGCCCTAAGTGAACTTTGCAGAGGCATATTATTTAGACATACATCATGAATAGGTTGACATGCAAAACTGCAAATTGCCTACAAAGTACCAATTACGCTTTAAAAGTGCTGGATTAACTGTGAAACATTTTGAAGTGCCAAGGATTTAAAAGGCACAAGATATTTGTTCTTCACATAAATAACTACATACCATTCATTGTGATTTCATAGGGTTCCAGCTTGAGAATTTTCTCTTTAAAAAGCTGTTGCTGAACATCACTCTCCAAGTCCCCATGCCCTTTGGTAAACCATTCGAAGCACAACTAGGGAAATATCAGTTTTCAAAAGAAAATGTTACATTGCAAGTCATTTTCTTTCTCACATTTACTCTCAAAACTACAAAACCATATGGTGTATCAAACCAAAAAATCCCCCTTTCAGTTTCAGCAATATTATAATCTTTTAAATCCTTCATATTAACTACTTATTACAACCACGATTTTTATTCATTCATTTTTCCAGATGCGTCCTGCTTCACCCCCACTTCACATGTTGGAGGGGTGCAGATTAAGACAACTGAGAATTTAGCCTCAAAATAATGGATTATAGTGTGCAACATGCAGGTGGTGGCATTTCTAATTGGCTGCTACATTTATCAATCACAGTGGCAGAGGCTATGGGTTTAGAGACTGTTTTGAGTTATTGTAGTACATTGATATTGATTGATATTACACACAGCAGTTAGTGCACTAACAATAGATGTGAAAAATGCAGATCATGGTGGATGGGGTGCCAATCAAATAGCTGCTTTATCCTGGATGGTATCAACATTCTTGAGTGTTATCAGAGCTGCACTCACACAGGCAAGAAGGGAGTATTCCATAATGTTCCTCACTTTACAGATGGTGGAAATGTTTTGGGCGATCACAAGGTAAATCACTTGCTGCAGGTTAACCAGTCTGTGACTTGCTCTTGCAAATGAGCTTCTGATCAGTAGCAACAGTTGGGGATGTTCATGATGGTGATGTTGACGGTGAGGATCTTGGTGATGTCGATACCATTAAATGTCAAGTATTGGTGGCTAGATTCACTCTTGTTGATAATCATTGCTTTGAGATTTTGTGGCATGAAGGTTTCTTGCCACTTATCAGCACATTCCTTTATGTCATCTTGGATGAGGTATGTTCAGGCATGGGTTGCTTCATTTGTTGGCGTGAGTTGTGAATTCAAATATCCCCATTTATGATGCAAGGAAAGTCATTGATAAAACAGCTGAATCGTGTTAGCCTAAAGCACTGCACTGAGAACTCCTCCCCTATTATTTCAAGACTAGGAGAGTTAACTTCTAACCATCATGCCCAGCCATACTAATTCCACTAGCCTGCATTGATTCCACTTCTCGAAGCTTTACTCATTCAATTATCTACACAGATGCTTTTTAAATGTTATTCCTGTTCCTGTCTCCAGTGCCTCTCTGGCAGCTCATTTCAGAGAGCATCTACAGGCAACTATCTATATGCCATTTGGGTAACTAAAATGTACCTTCATAAAAGTCATAAATCACTATCCAAAGATTTGAGATGCAGAATATAATTTGCTCTTACATAACTTTTGAAAAAGTAGTAATGAATATAAAATGTTTTTGCTGTCAACTCTCATTTCTTGATGCACAGATGATGTGGCTTTGTATTCTTGTAAATAGTGATATGGAACGCAATGCTTCCCATCTGCGCATTGCAATGTGCGTGGGGGGAGAATGGGGAGAGAGGAGGGTGATCACTTGTACACAAAGTGAAAACATACCCCCTCAGATTCCCTTTAAACCTTATCCCTTTCACTTAAGCCTATACTCTCTAGCTTGAGATACCCCACCATAAGAAACAAATTCTGGCTATCTACCTGATCTTTACCTCCCACAATTTTATATCCTTTTTCAAGGGCATCTCTCTGCTCTGGAGAAAATAGACCCAGCATGTCCAATCTTTCTTTGTAAATTAAGCCCTCCAATCCAGACCACATTCTTGTTAATCCCTTCTGCATCTTCTCCAAGTTAATCACATCCTTCCCATAGTTTGGTGACCAGAACTTCATGAAACACTCCATATGCGGTCAAACCAAAGATATGTACAATTTTTATCATTATATTTCAAACTTTGTACTCAATGCCTTGGTCATTGAAGGCAAGCATGTCATTGCCTCTTCACCACCCTGTTGCTTTGCGCTGCCTCTTTCAGGGGACAATGTGCTTGTACTCAAATTTTTGGTTCACAGCACTCTCCAGGGCCCTGCCATTTACTGTGCATGTCCTACACCGATTTTACTTCCCATAGTGCATCACTTTGCATTTGTCTGAATTAAGATTGCCTCCATCTGCCATTCCTTTGGCCACTCTCTCAGTTGATCTACATCCTGTTGTAACCTTAGACAACCACCCTCATTATTCACAATACCACCAAATATCATGCCATCTACATTTTCAACCAAATTATTTTTATTAATGACAAACACCAAACCAATGCCTGTGGCACACCTCTGCTCACAGGCCTTCAAACTGATAAACAACCCTCCACTGTTGGTTTGGTATTGCTTTGGTTTATTATTGGTATTGGTTCATTATCATGTATACCGAGATACAGTGAAGAGCTTTATTTTGTAATCTATCCAGACAAATCATACCATACATGAATACATCAGATAGTGCAAGAGAGAAAAATAAAGTGCAGAATAGTGTTTTAGCTGCAGAGAAAGTGCAGATAAAAAAATGCAAAGGTTGCAGAGAGGTAAATTGGAAGATCACAAATACATCCTTAGCATATGAGGTCCATTCAAGAGATTGACAACTGTGGGGAAGAAAATCTAGTGGTATGTGCTCTCAAGCTTTTATATCTTTCACCCAATAAGAGAGGGAAAAAGAAAGAATAACAAGGCCACGAGTGACCTTCGATTGTGTCGACTATTTTCCCGAGGCAGCAAATCATAGATAGGGTTTGGGGGAGGGGTTTAATTGTCACTTGCAGCGGGACCAGAAAAATGAAAATCTTACTTGCTGCAGCTTTACAGGCACAATAACACAATAAATAAATATGCAATAAATAATACAATAAATTTTCAGTTATACTAAGTAACCAGACCATAATAATACAATCCAAAGTAGATTGGCAACCTTATTCAAAGTTCATAGTAGTTTGGTGATGAGGTAGGATTGTGGAGCGTGGTTCAAGAGCTTGATGGTTGAATGGAAGCTGCTGTTATTGAACTTAGACTAATGGTTCTCAAGCTTCCGTATCTTCTTCCTGGTGGTAGCAGCAGTGATATGACAGCGTGGCCAGGGTGTTGTGTGTCTTTGATATTAGCTGCCTCCCTGTAGATCCCTTGGATGGCAAGAAGGCCAATATATTCGTGATAGACCGGGCAACAGCCACAACTTTCTACAGCCTTCTTCATTCTTGGGCACTCAATTTAATGATCCAGGACATGATACAACAAGTCAGTATGTTCCCCATTGTACATCTTTATGTTAGATAGAATATTTCATGACATGCCGAATCCACTCAAAGTCTTGAGGAAGTAGAGGTGTTGATCAGCTTTTTGTGATTGCATCAATGTGCTGGTCTCGGGACAGAACATAGATGTGCACGTCTGGGAACAAAGCTGTTGACTCTCCACTGCCGTCCCACTGATGCAGATGGTTCATGGACCTTATGCTTTTCGTTCCTAAAGTCAATAATCAGCTCCTTGGTCTGGCTAACATTGAGAGCTAGATTGTTGTTCTGGCTCCACTCAACCATGTTATCAGTCTCCCTCCTGTACTCCGACTCATCACTACGCATTACTTGTCCACCAACTGTGGTATCAACAAATTTAAAGATGACATTGCTATTGTCTGGCTGCAGTCGCGGATAGAGATTAGAATGGAGGACTGAGCACGAGGCCTTGAGCTACCCCTATGCTGAGTCAATGAGGAGGAAATGTTGTAACCAATTCAATTGATTGCAGTCTGCCGATGAGAACATAGAGCACCCAGTCGCTGAGAGATAAGCAGAGACCCAGTTCCCAGAGTTTGACAATAAGCTGAAATAGAGGGGATAATTGTGTTGAACATCAGATAATGGTGATGTCCAATCTAACCAGTTGTTCTGCACAGGTGTTAAGAAGGTGGTCAGGCATACCATCAAGGCTGGATGCTGTTGGGGCTTCACCCTTGCGAAGGATCTTCTGATATCGGCATCAGAGACTGATGGTGGAAGGGAAAGGAATAGTTGATTGCTAGGAGGAATGGAGAGCATGGGGTAGAGATACTGGGTAAGGAGGAAGGGAGTTATCTAAAATTGGACAATTGAATGTTCTTGTCTTTGGGTGATAGTCTACCTAAGCAGAATACGAGGTGCTGTTCTTCCAATTTGCACGTGAACACTCTGGCAGTGGAGAAGGTAGAGGACAGAAAAGTCAATATGGGAAGAGGAATTAAAGCAGTGAGCAATAGCTAACAACTGGAGCTCCAGCATGCCCCGATAGACAGAAAGTTGTCAGCCAAATGGTCATTGAGTCAACACTTGGTCTTACTGATGCAGGAGGCTACAGTGAGTACTGAATGCAATCCACGAGATTGGAGGAGGGCGAGTAAATCTTTGTCTCACTTGTAAGGGCTGTTGGGATTAGGGTCCCTGAGTGGAGGTGAAAGAGGTGTAGGTCCAGATGTTGCATTTCCTGCAGTGGCAGTGGAAAATGCCTGGGAAGGGGGAGGAGTGAGCAGGGAAGGGTGAGCGAACCAAGGAATCGTGGAGAGATAGGTTTTCAGAAATCATAAAGGGCTGGGGACAAGATGATGTGATTAATGATGGAAACAGAGGAGACATGGGTGTGGGCTTCATCCACAACTGTGCAGGGGGAAACCATATCTAGTGCAGAAAGAGAACATTCTGAAGTCCTAGGATGGAAAGCCGCATCTTGCGAGCAAATGCGGCAGAGACAAAGAAACTGTGAGAAAGGGATGGCGACCTTGCAAGACATATGGCGGCAGGAGGGGTAGTCAAGGTAGCTGTGAGAGTTAGTGTCTCACAGATGCAGGAGGCAGTTCCAATGCAGTCAATGTCGCGTAAAAAGAATCGGGGATTGCTGCCAGGGAACATTTGGAACAGAGCGTTTAACATAACCAAAGCAAAAGCATGGATAGCTAGGGGTCACGCGAGAGCCCATGGCTACATCTTTGACTTGAAGAAAGAAAAGCTGTCGAGGACGAGGACAAGTCTGTCTCACGGAGGAGTGTTAGTTGAGGGGAACTGGCTAAGTCTCTGTTCTGGGAAGAAACTGAAGACCCCGAGGTAATCCTGATGGAGAACGGCGATGCAAAGGGATTGGACGACCCAAAACAATTTTGTATTCAATTGCTTAGCTTACCCAGAGATCCAACCTTCCAGACCAGCCTACCATTCTCAACTGCCCTGCCTGGTCAATCCTCTTGGCCACCTCTTCAAAAAAAAAAACAATCCTATGCACAAACCCCACTGACTTCAGTTTTACCAGGGCTCCTGATACCACACACTGACATGTTAGGGGTAGTTACTCTCACTGCAGTTCTGTGTTTCTGCTATTTGGTCCAAGTTTTGATCAAAACTGATACAGTGTGAAGCTTAGTGACCCAAGTGATATCTAAACTTGGTAAAGGTGAGGTTCTTGGAGACCAAGTGCAAAATAGCACTGTCAACCTTTCAATTAATAAATGTAGATTGCATTGTCATTGGCCTGACTGGATATTTCCTCCTTTTTCCAGGCTACTTTACACTTGTAAGGTGACTGCCAATACTGTTATTGTCAGTAACTATCAACTAGATATGTTACAACATTAGAGATCAAATCGTACAATCAATAAATATGACAAAGTCAAATCCATATACCTCTCGATCGAGTTCACAAATATCTGCTCCAGAAACCAGGCACTCCCAAATCTCCTTGGCACGATTCCAGCCAATGTAGAGGCTGGCTTCTTGAAGAAAAAATGCAAGGAACCTCAGGTGTGCTTCCAGGTACTGTGGAAAAAACAGATACGGGGTAGTTTTGGACCGGAAACTGCAGAAGATCTGGCGTCCATTTTTTTCCTACAATAAGTGTCTGCGTGCTATGGAAATAAACCATTTCAACACTGTCCACTTCTGGAAAATTGACAAAAATGGCATGATAAAATGTAGTAGTATTTGCTGAACGTAACAAAAAAGCATATAGTGGATTATGTTTAGATAGAACTAAAATGCAGGCAATGAGTTATCAAATTCTGAAGCAAATTGAGAATCTACATCAGGATTTTATGAACTCAAGAACATTCACCCAGTTCAGAGGTACATGAACGAATAATACAAACATTTCCCTCCTACATCATCCATTGACCTTAAGCAGTACTAAAACACTCTGCCAGTTTTCGATAATAAAGTTTCTGTTTATAGTTGCCAATGGTAAATCAGCACTCTTCTTCGAATCTAATCTATGTTAGCAGCATTTGGGATAGATTTTCTGATTCGCAACCTTTCAATTTGTCCAATTTGTTTCAAATCAACTCAACTATATATATAAAGAAAAAGAGATATATATTTATACATACTACATTTACTTTGATATTTGAACTTTACTTCATACCCAAAACCCATAAAATTGGGATTTCTTTCTGCATAATTTTACTGACTTTTTCTAAATGAGCCTCTGCCAACAAAAAGTATTTGATTAAATAAGGTCGGATCACATCATTAATGTTAACTTATCCTTTCTCTTCACCCCAAATTGACTGATCTATAGATTTCCACAATCTTTAATTTAGCAATTAAAACTCAATCAATAGTTATCAATTGATAAAAGTGAGAAAAATGATAAATCTAATGTACAGGAAAAACCTGATTGCTTGAATATTAAAATAATCAAACAGGTATAGGTGTTCTAACTTGAATACCAAACAAAACTCTCATACCCTCCTCTGGATATGTTCACATAGAATATACACATGTTTTTGATTATGTTTAGGGAGGAACTTCAGATGCTGGTTTAAACCAAAGACAGACAAAAAGCTAAAGTAACTCAGCAGGTCAGGCAGCATCTCTGGAGAAAAGGAATAGGTGACATTTTGGGTTGAGACCCTACTTCAGATCGGTCCTTTTCTCCAGCGATGCTGCCTGACCTGCTGAGTTACTCCAGCCTTTTGTGTCTGTCTTCTGTTGTTTTTGTTTAAGTGGGTTCAAACAACAAATCATGACTAACAAAAAGCATGATTATTTCAGTACACAACTTGCTGATTAATGTTGTTGTAAGCTGAGACAAGTCTTCAATCAAGACTAGTAACAGCATTTAAATCTCCATGGTCAGAGTTTAAATTCAAACAGATGTTTCAATTTTTGTACAATGAGAACTAAAAATGAAAATACTGATGATTTGTAAAGATAGGATCAATTCTTCTGCAGCCAAAATTATGGCAACAATTTATATTTGGGCACTGCACATGTATCCCGTAGTATTTATTACGATAAACAAATAATAGACTTCCTTTTTTAATAAAGTCATTGGAATTTTATTTTTAAATGCATGCTTTCTGATCTATTCCAGATGTGTCCAAAGGCATAGCCTAAACAGCTTCAGGTCTAATAAAAAGTATGAAAATACAATAGAAAACATGTAGACCAGTGAGTGAGATCCAGACATCTAAAACTCATATCTTTATACAGAATTGGGTGGCATGATGGCGCAATGGTAGAGTTGCTGCCTTAGAGCGTTAAAGACCCAGGTTCGAACAAGATCATTGGATCTGTCTGCATGTAGTTTGTACATTCTCTCTGTGACCACGTGAGTGTTCTCTGGGTGCTCCGGTTTCCTCCCACGATCCAAAGAGGTGCATATTTGTAGGCTAATTAGCTTCGATAACATTGTCCCTCGTGTGTAGGATTGTATGGGGTGATCGCTGCTAGGCATGGACTTGGTGGGCCGAAGGCCCCTTTTACGCGCAGTATCTCTAAAGTCTAATAGTTATGGCAAAAATCATGGTCATTCGTTTAGCACAAAAATGCAAAAAAAAAGTTTATTTCAAGAAATCTCAATGGCTATACCACAAATGGAATATAAATAATGTAAATTAAGACTGAAACACTTACATCTTGATGGGTGTATCTACCATCTACAATCATTGATCCTGTCAGCCCTCCTGGACCTGCCACAGCAAGTGCCATTCGATGGCAAGCCACGAGGCTCCCTGTAACCAGTTTCACTATTTCAAAGTTCTTCTTCAAATCCTGCACAATACTCTGGAAGAAGAGAATCAGAGTATTTAACTTTCAAATTCAGTTAAAAATTAAGGACCGTTTTATCAAATGATATTCGAGGAATTTTAAATGCTAAAGGCCTGAATGCCATCCTTTCATTTTGACAGCTTGAAATGAAATCCAACCAAATTGGTTAGATAGGTAAAATCGTCAGGTAAAAGAGGTTAAAAACTGGTTAGGTAAAATCGTCAATTGAAAATAAATACCACAAATGTTGGAAAAAGCTGAAGGAAAAAATTGAATCAAGAATTTAAAATGTGAACATTTACAATGGCTCTAAAATGATGAAAGAAAATCTAAGCTTCCTCTCCAAATTAATGGCACACATCTGTTAAGAGATCCAAAATCCAAATGTCTTCCATAAAAACAAATCTGCACAATTTGTTTAATCAAGTTAATTGATACTTGATGTAAAATGCTTAAATGTATTAAAATGCCTCGAGCACAAAGTTTAAAATCTTGTTTTTGCAATTTCGGTATGATAGATACCAGGGGTAAGGATTAGTCATGCGACTGTTTATTGAACACAGCTCAGTATTCAGCACGACCATCCACTCTACACACACCACGAAACGCCAAGACCTGGGCCACTGTACCTCCCTGTGCAATTGCTTGTTGACTTTGTTTTTACCAGATCGTGATCAGTGCTGATCGGTAACATGTCCTCACTGATCATCACCACAGATGCATCTCAGGGCTGTGTGCTTAGCTCCATGCTCCACTTACCGAGCCCATGCACAGCTCTAACATCAATTGGAATTAAGCCATCAGTTTTTTGATGGGCGGCAGTGGCGTAGCGGTAGAGCTACTGCCTTACAGTGCGGGAGTCCCGGCTTCAATCCTGACTACAGGTGCTGTCTGTACGGAGTTTGTATGTTCTCCCCGTTGGTTTTCTCCGAGATCTACGGTTTCCTCCCACAGTCCAAAGACGTACAGGTTTGTAATTTAATTGACAGTGTAAATATTTTAAAAATTGTCCCTCGTGTGTGTGTGTAGTATAGTGTTAATGTGCGGGGATCGCCGGTGGGTGCGGACTCAGTGGGCCGAAGGGCCTGTTTCCGCGCTGTATCTCAAAAACTAAAACCTACACAACCCTAACCTACCTTAGCAATGGATTGCAACAAACCATCTCTTGCACTACCATTGACTTGTTTTCCCAATTGTGTTTTTGCACTAATGTCTATTTTTGCAGTCTTCACCATCTTGGATAATGTGACTAGTGCTAACCTGTGCAGTACAGTGGAAATGCTCAGGGGTGCTGGTGGAAGCAGATACAATAGTGGTGTTTAAAAGGTGTTAGATAGGCACAGGAAAATGCAGGAAATTGAGGGATAAGGATAACGTGCAGACGAGGAGATTAACTCGACACAAAGTTCGACACAGGCATTGTGGGCCAAAGGGCAAGTTCCTGGGTTGATCTGTTTTCTGCCTACCACAAAAGGCTGACATTCCAATGCATCAATTCTTTTTAAATTACATCATTCAGCTCCCTCAACCCAAAGGGCTTCTATTCTAAATTTATACAGAAAAATGTGAGGTGTTGGATTTTGGAAAGTCTATTATGGGCAGAAGCTACACAGTGAATGGTAGGCCACTGGGGAGTGTTAGGGCAAAGGGATCGAGGAGTGCAGGTACACAGTTCATTGAATGTGGCACCACAAGTAGATAGGGTGGTCAATAAGTCATTTAGCACATTGGACTTCATTAGTCAGATGAGGGGTGATTTTATAGAGGTGTATAAAGTCATGGGAGGAATAGATCGGGTAGACACAGAGTCTCGTGCCCAGAGTAGGGGAATCAAGAACCAGAGGACATACATAGGTTTACGGTGAAGGGGGAAAGATGTTAAAGGAATCTGAGGGGTAACCTTTTTCACAAAATGAGTGGCAATTGTATGGAACGAGCTGCCAGAGGAGGTAGTTAAGACAGGGACTATTACAACATTTAAGAAATAATTAGACAGGTAAATGGATAGGACAGGTTTGGCGGGATATGGGCCAAACGCAGGAAGGTGGGACTGGTGTAGATAGGACATGTTTGTTGGTGTGAGCAAGTTGGGACGAAGGGCCTGTTTCCACGCTGTATGACTAAGACTCTATTCATAAAACGTGTTAAAGAAATTCAAGTCACAACAAGAAAAATAATAAACATCCTTCATTCTTTCCCCCAGTAGTCCAGAAATGTACCAAGACATTCAGGATACCAAGTGCCTACATAACTACAACATGAGTGGCAGTTGCTTGCAGCTCTATTAATCAATACTTGCGAGATCTCCTTGCAAATTCAACACTACAATGAGAATTACATACTTATCAGGCCGTATTGTGCCCTAGTTACAGAGGTTTCCTTGGCATGTATATCAACACCAAATAATCTCCTGAAATGAGCCAGCAATATACAAAAAGCAGCTATATTAATTCATGGGCCACAGACAATTTCCTAAAACACACATTAAACAACAAAATGTTTACAGTGAAACAAAAATGAAGTAAACACAGATTTATCACCAAGATATCACACCAGTTACAGGAGGGATTGTTTGATGAATGACTTTTCTACAAGGTTTCTTGGTTTATTTGGTTAAGATTTAGAATTTAGAGAAGGGTGGGTGGAAAAGATGACGTTCAACCAAGGAGAAAGTTATTGACCCAATCTATCTTCACTGAATGTGACTATTTCAAAACTTATAACACAGCACTGATAAAATCTTGCACATTAACAATGAATGGGAATGTTCTCAAATTTGTTCCTTTAGCTGATAATACAATCTTCAAGCAATGGAACAGTTTTAAAGTAAAGCAACCAACTTCAACTCTACAATATGGCTTCAAACAAATTAATCACTGAGCTGGATGCACCAAGATAGAAGTCTTGTTATTATCTAGTTTTGAGGGTGCATTATTGTCTTAGCCTATAGAGGAATAATAACCTATATTTTTTTGGTTCTTCCAACCTGTACAGATTTATTGACCCAAATCCACACTTTTGTTTTACCTTGTCTTGTTTCTGACAGCTCTGTTTGATGAAAGACCTGGTAATCTCGTGAAGTTGACGCAATGCTGGAACCACCCACACTGGCTGTTGGTTGTTCTGCTGAGAGGACTAAGGAAAGAATCACAATTTGAAATAGACAAACTTTTCATCAGAAGAGTTTCACGAATTTCCTGTGACTCAATTATGGTAAAATTATAGTCATTTTCCAGTGACTACATCACCAACTGAAAACAACTCGACTATTTCACAACACACACTGCAAAACAAAATGAAACACTTTTGCACCTGAGACTTTCTAGAATCATTATGGGACAGGAGCCAATTATATATTTTTCCACTCAAAAACCATTGCATACATTTCCATTATGAAAATGGGAGCGGCGGAGTGGCGCAGCTGGTAGAGCTGCTGCCTCAGTGCCAGAGACCCAGGTACGATCCCGACCTCGGGTGTTGTCAGTGTGGAGTTTGCACATTTCTGGGTGCTCCACTTCTGCGCACATCCCAAAGACGTGCGGGATTCTAGGTTAATTCATTGTTTTACAATTTACAATTGCCCCTATTATGTGAAGGAAGTGGATAAGAAAATGAGATAACATAGAACTAGTGTAAACGGGTGATTGAATCATATGGATATAGCGGGCTGAAGGGTCTGTTTGGGACGAGGTGACGGTAACCATAGGTCTTCGAGAAAGCCAACTAATCTCCAGATATAAAAGGATTTAGTTTTAAACAATTTTACCCACTTACAGTTTTCACAATATTATTCAGCACTTTTTTTTCATAATTTTAAATTAAGTCAGTCTTCCTTTGTGCCTACATCAAACATAATTACTTAAGATTTCTCTGCAATGAATTAGTTATTAATCATTTGGTCATCTTGCCAATCCATGTCTACTGGCATTTTTTTCGCATTTCTCATTACAATTCCTCAGTAATTTGCTGTTAAAGTTTTTGACACCTTCAATCCTAAAATATCCAAATGGCTAATTTTTACCAATAGAAACATTATGCCTCTGCTGATGAAGCAGAAGATATTCTTTTACTATTTTAGGACACAAAAATGTGAGAATCGGGTGGGGACAGAACATTGTACACATTTAGATCATTCAAAGTGTGGGATTTTGCAACAATGGTCAACTGAAGCAGCACTTGGAGACAGATGGAAATACAGGTGCTGAAATCTTAAATAGAATAACAAAAGGGTGGAAGAACTCAGTGGGCCAAGACCTTTCTTCAGACTGAAGGAGCAGTTTCGAGCTATGATCTCCCAAGGATACAGCATTCAAGAAGGCATGCAACAACTTCATTGTTAACTGGTGTTAAATTGATATATTTATTTGATGACATTAATGGTAAAAGTGATCAGTAAAACATCTGCTGGTAACATCTAATACTTTGAATTTAAATGCATGACAAGGCACTTCAGTGAGCCTAGTTTGGGGAAGCAATACATTTCATCTCAAGAATCATAAAGGATCAGCATAGCATTTAAAATCTATATTCTCATTAGATCAAAAATGCTTTGCACATGCTGATATGAGGATTCTGATTGATGATCTGTGCTGATACAGTAAGGCACTGGAAACCCCACAGTTGGGGATAAAAATAATAGTAAATAGAGATTAGGCTGAAGTAATACTGAGCCGCTTGGTGTATGCTTCCTGATTCCCCACAATTTAAATATTGGAAGTGGTTTGCAGCTACAATAGATAAGGGAATGAAAGAACGGAACAGCACAAGGGCCAAAGGTTTTTGTGTGTGGAGCACAGATACCTATGTGGAGCAGCCAAGCCAAATATCACATTTCTGTGATGTAATTTCTGTTTACTTTTACATAATTTTTCACTTGTTTCCTGAAATAGTGTTTAAACAAACATACACAAGTTAATTTTGACAAAATAATATTTTACCTTTTTAATGTCTTCTATACATTTAATAATGTAGCTTCGCTTAATTTGCTCCTTTACTGCATAAGCTTCACTGAGTATAGTCAGGTGTTCTTCCAAAGCCGGCTGGACCAAGTTAGTGGGGAGCGCTGGTAAATGAGCAAGATCCCATAACACTTCTAGCACCTTGGGAAGGTGGGAGTGGGGGTAGGGGTTGGAGTAATTGGATCACAGAAGTAAGAAAAAGTGAGAACATTTTTAAAAATTGTTTTGCTGCAGTTAACACAAAATACAAATTTAAACTCAAGAAACACTGAGGCAAGGATGTAAAGTCACAACATGTTCTTCAGAACAAATTCTTACCTTTCCCGTGGTATTCTCAGAACGTGCTTCACGACCAATTTTTCCTATAAGGCTAAGAAGTTTTTGTCGAATACGGTCACTTTCAATTTCCCAACTCTAAACAGAAATAGAGAGAAATGTTTACGACGAGATCTAAAAAGGTTTGCAATAAAAGCGATGACAAGTGTCAATGACATTGCAATCACCACCAGGTGGCGCCATCAGCGATGGCAGCCTTGCCAACAGTTTGTCCATCTTTTTAATTATTTTTATGTGTGTTTTAAAAGTATGTGTTAATGTTCCCTGGTTTGTTTTATGTGGGGGGTGGGCCGACGCCCCATCAAGACTGGAGGTGGATACTCTGAATGCGGCCGCACTCATCGATTTTCATGCCATGGCTCATGCGCAGCATACTGATCCCGATCTTATCCATTACCACCGGTCGCATACAGCCCTAAAATTGGAAGATGTACCTATCGGTGACACGAGAGAAACCATTGTATGTGACACTTCCACTGGCAAACCAAGGCTGTTTGTGCCTCGGACGATGCGCCGAAACGTTTCCAGCGCACGGCACAATTTATCACATCCGGGCAAGAAGCCTATGATAACACTAATCTATGAATGTTTCATCTGGCCTTTCATCAAGTGTGACGTTGGATTATGAGCGAAGAGTTGTATACCGTGTCAACAATCTAAGATCTCCAGGCACACCAGGACCCCGTTCAGTGAGTTTCCTGTACCAGACACCCGGTTCGAGCACATGCACCTGGACATGGTCGGCCCACTCTCACCGTCAAGAAACTACACATATCTGCTCACTTGTGAAGACCGGTTCACACGATGGCAAGATATCCCAGTCATCAACATTTCAGTGGAACAATAGCCCGCGCTTTTGTTGACCGATGGATTTCGGTCTTTGGGATCCCAAGTACGATCACAACAGACCAAGGACCGTAATTTGAATCTCCGCTAACCGACCTCTTGGGTACGAACTGGATTTGAATGACTGCACATCATCCAGAAGTGAACGGCCTGACTGAACGGTTCCATCGCCAGTTGAAAGCTTGTCTGGTAGCTGGAGGAGACACGTCGAACTGGAGTGAACGGTAGCCTCTGGTTCTGCTTGGCACACATACGGCGGTGGAAGCAGACTTAGGATGTTTGTCAGCGGAAATGGTTTACGGCACAACTCTGAAGCTGCCTGGCGAATTTGTCGAATCAATCCCCACAGACAGATCCTATGATCCAAGCAGGTATGTCAATCGATTACTCAGGCAATGCAGCTACTCAGGCCTACACCAACATGGCGAACAGAACAGAATGGAAAAACAGACACCGTATCCGTCGACCGGTTAAAGCCAGCATACGTCGAGAACCAACCGACTACCTCACTCACCGACCCGGCAAAGTCACAAGACCCCAACACTTCCTGTCACAGACCTCCCACACTGCAGTACCAAACAAGAATCAGGCCATAACATCAACCCACCAGACGGGGAAGAACAAAGCCAGGCAGTCGCCACCTTGTATGACTCGGGGGAGCTACGGCACTTTCACGCCTGCGTTCGTTTTGCATACAGCCTGTCACCACTGGCGACTCGCCAGCAGTCACACGTGAAGGTCCAGCCACAAGAGCTCAATAACTCCAAGTCAGACGCGCTAATTGGCCTTATCCGCACATGGGTTATGATTGATGAGAATGTAGCTAATAGAGGCTTCTGGAATAAATGGGGCACAAGGTGTCGAGCTCGGCGAAGTCTCATTTGTTCTTTGCTTTCTGTCGTGGGATTCAGTAGATCTCACATATACACAATGAACATCTTCTGTTGTGCTGCAGCAAGTAAGAATCTCATTGTTCTATCTGGAACAAATGATAATAAAACACTCTTGACCCTAAAGCGTTCAGCAAACATCCTCGCAATCAAGCAGTATTTTCGCACCAACAAGCTCTACACTGCCAAGCCCTTGGGATTTTCTCAGGTCAATAATTAATTTTCATCCCAACATGGACATGATAATTAAATCCAAAAGCATGGCATTGTAACTGCCTTGTCATCAGTCAACATCCAATCATATGGCAGAATTCAATGGGAAAAACTTTCCACTGATCAAATCATATTCATACAATGCAAGATGGTTGTAGTTGTTGGAGATCTATCACCTTAACACAAGTACATCACTGGAAACCCACATAAATATGAAGCTGGAAGAAATGGTCAGAGGCTAAGCCTCCTGTGTCACGAATAACCTCCTGAGTCTTCAAAGCCGCCTGATCCTTTGCAAAGTACACGTCCCTGGTGTGATGTAACCCTCTCCACTTGCCTGAACAAATCCCAGCTCCAACAGTAGCTAAAAAGTTCAACACCATCCAGGTTAAAGCACCATTTTTTTTTTGCAAGTCTTTGCAATATAGGAGATGGTCATTCAGCAATACCATATGCATATGATGCTTGAGTCAATGCCAACTCAGAGTTGACAACACTGTCCCCCCCCAATTATTTACCTGGAACCTATTCTCTCATACATGTCTATTAACACCCTTTCATTTTTCTCCTAACTAACCTACTCTAGGAGTGCTAGGAGTGATTTACAACATACATTTAAGTAACAATAAGCACATCGTCGGGATTTTGGAGGATACGGTGCTTGAGTAGCACTGCATTCCCTTCCCTCAAAAGCGCATGCTGGGTTGGGTGTGCTGCATACAAAATGCACAGGTTGCGTACAAAATGCACTGGTTACGTGCAATATCTGCTCTGACAGCGATTCCCAAACTTCTGACATCTACTACTGATAAGAGAAGCCTACACAGGCCTATAGTCAGGGAGTTCCAAGATTTTGAACTGGCATCATAAAAGTAAATACATATCCAATTCATGATGCAATAGCCCTTGAAGGCGAGGGAACTGTTGTCTGTTGGCTGGTTGGGGGTCAGTTTTGGAAGGTGGTGTTGAAGAAGCCTTGTACTGTAGCGACTTGATATCTTCTATATTGGATACACTCAAGCCAATAATTGAGCAGTGGAGGGTGTAAATGCTTAACATCATGGATAAGATTCCAATCAAGTAAGTTACTTTTCCCCACAGCGATACCAAAGCAAGTTGAGCATAATACAAGTGCACACACCCAAATGAAGAAGAGGGTAATCCAGGACATCTGGTGGCCTTTCAAATGGCAGAAAAGCCGTGTAGAAACACATAACAACTTACTTGTGACAGCATACCCAGCTTCTAACATGCTGGTGGTTATGGATTTAGAGTACAAAATGACTCTTCATTGGGGTACGTGGCAGCTTTGTTATTACACAGGAACAGCATGACTAGCAGTAAGACCAGGAGCAAGTGTTCAGCAACGTAGCTAAAACTCTGCTTGCCCCATCGAGTTTTGTTTCAGTGCTTTCTGCAAATTCCTGCTGAAAAGATCACCTCTGATAGGATCGTAATTTATTTTATCAGTGTTAGCAGTGCTCACCACTCCCACCATTCACTGTACAAATGGAGAAATAATAATGTGACTGAGCATAGCATTCATTCAATAGCAGCATTACTGTTTTACCTCTATTCCGAAACTTAGCCAAAAAATAATAATCAAAGAATGAAAATGGAAGCCAGTGCTACAACTAAACCAGCAAGCATCATATGCAAATGGTATCCAAATTATATTATCAAACTTATTTTCTGAATCTACTTGGTAAAGCCGGGACGGGGTACTGATTTTGGATGATCAGCCATGATCATATTGAATGGTGGTGCTGGCTCGAAGGCCCTACTCCTACACCTATTTTTTATGTAATACAACTCAAGTTAACTCAAAGAATGGAAATAGAGGCTGTAACCCTGTGCAATGATGCGGCTCGCATGACACAAGATGATTATCTTGGCCTCAGTAAAATAAATTATTGTGTATTTGATGAGCTGATAGGGAGAGGGAAAATAAAGTGGGGAATTTGAGAGAAAAGAAAAAAGGTTAAGTTGTTGTACATCCATTTGCATTTCTCTGATTCTATAATTGTTGAAAGTGAAATATCTAATACCATATCCATGCGATCTAATATAAATAGAAGTTTAAAGTATAGTGTTCACTTGCCTTCTGTATTAAGATGAAGAGATGGTTCAGTTGATCATAGTTGAACTTGGCAGCAGCAGCAGCAATAATGGTATGGATATTTTCAATGACAGTTGAAGATTGTCCTGACTTAATATAAACACAGTAAGTTGTAAATACCCGACTTGCAAATAATATTACATTTTTCTTGAACATAGTAATTATCCTTTACATAATATTATACATATCTCCCTCTCAAAGTTAATCAATCTCATGAGAAGTGTACATAAAAGGACAATGCTATTTTAAACACCTTCGTATTAATTTTACTTTACTTCAGTGTAAATTCTAGAAACTTTTAATAGGATTCAGCAAGCAGTTAAAAATATTATTTTCATCAGTCCCATCCTGACCACATTGCCCCACTGTAGCAATGCATTCAATACAATGTGACTTGTTCAATTATACATTACTCTTAAAGTTTAAATGATTAAATTTGTAACTTTTACTGCCAAAATAAAACTCCCTCACTTAAGTGGCAAGAATAAGTCGCTCTTTTAAATTCAGACAAGATATAGGCGTTGAAACAAAAACAACAAAATCTGGAGCCTGCTTATAATGATGTGAGCTATTTCGTTCTGGACATGTGTTTGTCAACAAGGCATGGGCAGAAATGTAGTTGCTTTTGTTGAGATTCACTCCAAACAGTTGTGCAGCAGAAGACTGGTCTTTATCGGATGTTCTCAGGGACGCACATCCAAGACAAATATCAACGTCCTTTTGAAATTATTAAACTATAACAAAAATCGGGTCTAAAACATGCTAGACTTCCATGTTAAGGAGCTGCTTGTGACAATGTCGCAGACTGACACTTTCCAAGATCCAGGACTACATTTTGAGAGGCACTAATGCTTGGTGCAGCCAAAGTAATTGTAGTTTAATGTCCTCCCACCATTGCACACTCAGCTGGTTAAACACGGTAGCGCAGCGGTAGAGTTGCTGCCTTACAGCTCTTGCAGTGCCAGAGATCCGGGTTTGATCCCGACTACGGATGTTGTCTGTATGGTTTTATGGGTTTTCCTCCCACACTCCAAAGATGTGCAGGTGTGCATGTTAATTGGCTTGGTGTATGTGTAAATTGTTCCTAATGTGTGTAGGATAGTGTTTATGTGCGGGGATCGCTGGTCAGTGAGGACCCGGTGGGCCTGTATCCGCATTGTATCTCTAAACTAAACTAACCATTCCATAATTAACAATGAACATTCCAGGTGCCACAGAGGCAAACTCACTTCTCCAGGCTATAAACTCGTGCCTTAAAGAACACTAGCCCGATAATTTAACAATTGTGTTGCTGTAATACCATACCTGAATGCGCCAAATCTTGGTAAGTTCATCCAGAGAGAGTTTACTGCCCAGCAGTTCAATTATTCCCTTTATTCTATCACAGTATTGTGCTTGATCAATATTTCCTGCCAAATTTGAATAAAAGTATAGTTTGTCAACAATGGCACAAAAAGACAATTTAAACACATCAAATCCACAAAATGGTTCAAAACCTGCTCATGCATAGCTCTACCCCTCCCCCCCCATTACTCTGAAAGGCTATAAATCCCCAAATAGCCTTTGAAATGGGTCTGATGTGCATTCATTAGCTCATTAAATGGTGAACTAGATTACGAAATCAAAAGTGAACAGAACAAGGGGCCACAGTTTAAGAATAAGAGGTAGGCCATTTAGAACTGAGATGAGAAAAAACTTTTTCAGTCAGAGAGTTGTGAATCTGTGGAATTCTCTGCCTCAGAAGGCAGTGGAGGCCAATTCTCTGAATGCATTTAAGAGAGAACTAGATAGAGCTCTTAAGAATAGCGGAGAAGGCAGGAACGGGGTACTGATTGAGAATGATCAGCCATGATCACATTGAATGGCGGTGCTGGCTCGAAGGGCCGAATGGCCTCCTCCTGCACCTATTGTCTATTGAATTTTAATTCCAGCAATAGCACCATGTAGTGCAGGATTAATATTTCCATTGCATTCACCAAAATCGTATTTCAAACATCAATCGCCAGTCCTAAATGGAACAGATAGATAGAGCACATCCCCTGCTAACTGTTATGGCGACAGCACGAGAGTTATGAAGATCATGGAACTTAGCTGCCACTGTAATATTCCTCATGCAGTGACAACTGAAGGGAGCCGGAAGACATCATCTGGTGTCTTTTTTTCCTTATGCGACGATGAATAAGCACAACAAAAAGGAATTGACCTTTTCACTTCACTTTGTGATGGAAAACATTTTTATTCAGTTAAAATGTGAATATTTAAACAGCTTAGCTAACTAACACTAATTTTGAGATTTTGTTCGCATGCATTGTAAAATCCCAAATGTGTCAATGATTCCACCCTCCTCCTCATTTTACAGTCTTCTCTCATGAAATCACAAATCGACAAATTTATTTTAGATATTTAAAAATCAGTTATTACAACTGAAATGTTGTGTTGTGTTCCAAGTGCTAAGGGTTGTTAGTGTACTACACCAAGTTCTTCGTTATTTGGAAGGCTGAGGAGCTTGGACTTGGATTTTATTTTTAAACCCATATACAGTGCCCTCCATAATGTTTGGGACAAAGACCCATCATTTATTTATTTGCCTCTGTACTCCACAATTTGAGATTTGTAATAGAAAAAAAAATCACATGTGGTTAAAGTGCACATTGTCAGATTTTATTAAAGGGTATTTTTATACATTTTGGTTTCACCATGTAGAAATTACAGCTGTGTTTATACATAGTCCCCCCCATTGACTAGCCACCAAAACAAGCATAAGCTAAAGATGGCTGCAATATAGGCCTGGCAGAGGAACACCAGAGAAGACACCCAGCAATTGGTGATGTGATGTCCATGAATCACAGATTTCAAGCAGTCATTGCATGCAAAGGATATGCAACAAAATACTAAACATGACTACTTTCATTTACATGACCCATTTACATTGCTGTGTCCCAAACATTATGGTGCCTTGAAATGGGGGGGGGGACGGGGGACAGACAGGGGGACTATGTATAAACACTGCTGCAATTTCTATATGGTGAAACCAAAATGTATAAAAATGGTCTTTTAAAAAATCTGACAATGTGCACTTTAACCACGTCATTTTTTTCTATTACAAATCTCAAATTGTGGAGTATGGAGGCAAATAAATAAATGATGGGTCTTTGTCCCAAACATTATGGAGGGCACTGTACTAATCAGGCTCTCTCCTTTGTACCCAATGCACTAAAACAACATTAATAAAAAACATTAAAATGTTTTGGTAGCTAAAGGAAATAAACATAAACTTTTTCTGAATGTAATATATTTGGAAAAGTTCAAGTTGAGGCCTAGGGTCGACCTCGCGAGTATGCATTCATGAAAAAACTCTTCATGAGCTGCAATTCCCCTCAAAACGTATCAAAGCACAATACTTTTTTTTTTTTAATTGAAATTTTATATTTGTCCTTCTAAAGCAGTCTTCAGTTGAACTATTCATTTGGCACACTGCACAATGTTTATAGCATTAGTTAAAAATGTACCCTCATGATTCTTGACTTAATTTGTGAAAAATCTTCAATGCAAATTGTTAGATACCAAGGATCTCTTAACTGATCACCAGACAGCAAATTACATCTGAACTGGATGTCTTCAAAATAATTGCTACATTTTTGTAGACAGCTTTCTTTGTTCACTGCTCTGCATTTAATTCAAGCCCATACGCGGCACAGTAGCGCAGCGGTAGAGTTGCTGCTTTACAGCGAATGCAGCGCCGGAGACTCAGGTTCGATCCTGACTACGGGTGCTGCACTGTAAGGAGTTTGTACGTTCTCCCCGTGACCTGCGTGGGTTTACTCCGAGATCTTCGGTTTCCTCCCACACTCCAAAGACGTACAGGTATGTAGGTTAATTGGCTGGGTAAATGTAAAAATTGTCCCTAGTGGGTGTAGGATAGTGTTAATGTGCGGGGATCACTGGGCGGCACGGACTTGGAGGGCCGAAAAGGCCTGTTTCCGGCTGTATATATATGATATGATACATGCACCTCAGTATTAACAGTTATACTCTGTTCCTAGAAATTTCCATAGATTAACATCCATACATTAACATCCATAAATTAACACTCACTGCAGAAGTCAGGCAGGCAGTAAGCTTTTATTTTCGATCACAAACCTAAGCTGTAATTAATGGCAATTCGCTAAAGAATCAGTCAGCATTTAAATATTTGCTATTAGCGTGGGAAGATTTCTTCATCTTCAAAGTCATGTCAATTTTTTTTTAATGTGCTAAATTAACCTTGATAATTGTCTCAAAATCGATGCAAGTAATTGGAGCAGTGCCTGGAAGTTACTAATCCTTCTAAATTATACTGGATCAGTATAACATACTGTCAAATCTACTATACCTTCAAGTGCTATTGACAGTACGGAATTTTCCACCAGCCAGTCTAATAATCGATCTGTATCAATTGCATTCTTCACAGACTTTGACAAAGTACTGTCCTCAATCAATTTAGTAACCTGAGGAATAAAATAGAAATAAACCGGTAATTTCTGAAATTTATCTCCAAATAACTTTTCCTTTCCTGTTGATTGAGAGATGGGGGAAAGGAGAATTAATCATTGACTTAGAGGGCAGATAAAATACACAATCTATTTTGTTATTAATGTTGGTTATACCACAGGTTTGTACGTATTAATATACTTAATCTGCTGGTGTATCAATTATTAATTTTCTGAAAGCATTACTCTAAACTGAAATCAGAATGCAGAAGACAAAGTACTGAAAAGATGAATCAATTAACTCAAGTCATTTTTTGTTATAAATCCTTTTTCAAAAGAATTGGATTTATACCTTCATCAATAATGTGCAATGGAATGCATGCCAAAGAACACAATACGATTGTTCCCAACTCGGAGTCATGGATAAACCGCGAGGTCCATTCCCAGGTGAACGGACCGGACCTCATGGAACGGACCTCATGGTCTTCAGCGATCAAGTCAAACAATCTCAAGAACTCCATTTACGACTTTCGCAAAGCCATCAAGGATGCTAGATGGGAATTTTGCAACAAGAATCCCAGGGAAACCATCCGAACACCCGCCGATTGCAGCAAGGTTTACATGCTATAATGGGCTACAATGTGAAGTCGGGCAGTATTACTGACCACAACATGCCCCTCCCCAACAAGCTCAATGCATTCTATGCCTGATAGAGTCTATGGCTGCGTCCTCAGGACCTGCTCAAACTAGTATAGTTTGATTTGACTGGGTAGCACAGTTTTTCACTATCTTGGAAAACATGATAAAAGTAAACAAATAGCAATATCTTAATTGACAAGCGCAAGTGCTCCTTCTAGTTGGAAAACTATACCCATTTTATCTTATGGTAATTTTCAAAAGCCATCTTAAATGGCCAAATCTCATTCATTTTCTTCCAGTGTTTGACCCACAATTTGGCGATCTGCGCATTATGTCTACATGAATGTATTTATTCTATCATCTCTGAATGGAAACCTCAACGGCAGATACAGTACCTGTGGTTTGCACGCAACAAAATGGTGCCAATTTCAAAGATCAATGTTCAATCATGTCAATTTATCTTGCGGGCGATGCTCAAATTTAAAGTAATTCTAACCTCTGGTTTAGTAATAGACAAAATCAAAATTCTTCAAATATAAACATTTTCACAAGATTAACCTACCTCCTTCAACGAATTCATTTTTGCGCTAAAATGAGGAGTTTTCAACATACGTAGGAGGATATCTAGTCGGAGGTCATCTACCACGGTTACCAATGCAGGCTGAAAGCGCATGCACAACAGTTTGATGGCAGAGAGAAGCTCTGGAATCGTCACCAATTTCTGTGTTGGACAGTAATTTAAAATCATATTTTTGCAGTTTCCAAACAAGTTATGATAATGTAGCAATTTGAAAGTATCTGGACAAAAAATATAAGAAGCCCTCTCTCTGTTTACTTATTCTCTCACTCAGGACAATACTTGTACTCTAGCTAACATACTTTCATGAATGGCAACATGACTATTAGTCCAAGCCTGGTGTGACTGAGTGGACGTGGTCGGGGATCTACCTCTTTAGTGATCCTTGGACTATCCTTGAACGGACTTTGCTGGCTTTAAATTGCATGAAACGTTATTCCCTTATCAGGCATCTATACACTCTAAATGGATCGATTATAATCATGTATTGTCTTTCTGCTGACTGGTTAGCAAGCAAAAAAAGCTTTTCACTGTACCTTGGTATACGTGGCAATAAACTAAACTGAACCCTTTATCATTTATCTGAATACTGTGGATGGCTCGATTGTAATCATGTATTGTCTTTCTGTGGACTGGTTAGTGCACAACAAAAGCTTTTCACTGTACTTCGTTACGCATGACAATAAACTAAACTGGAAACTGGAGGGGGGGGGGGACACCTCTGTTGATAAAATCAATAAAAATAGCACATGAAAGCACGTTTGATAAAGTCCAACAAATATGGAAACTAATCATACTTGTGGAAATGCCTGTTAGATGTAGGTCAGAAGAATTGCATCCAACTGGATTAACAAGAGATCCAACATTTTTTCAGCTCTAATGAGCAGCAAAAGAATGTCTGAACTTCTCACAAAGCATCAATGAAAAAAAACCCGACATGTGCCAAATAAAGCATACATAACTAACTGCTCATAATTCTCTGTACTGTTGTCTGCGCATTGTCTCATTTTATGGGGAACTGCGTTGAGGTTAAAGAGGCAAATCTGAAATATGTTTACATATTAATCGAGAGATTCTAGCAAGGCTAAAATAGAATAAACATTTTAAATAAGGGCAATTCAGAAAAATGGAATGAAAATACCTTGTCTTTCAGGTCTTTTTCTTCTAAACTTTGTACGTATCTTATCATTTTATCAATGACAGGGTCCAGCATGGGCTGCAAATAAAAACCAAGAACTGAACAAAAAAAGGTTAAATCCACAGCCTACTTTTTTTAGATTTTTTATTTTAGATTTAGAGATACCGTGCGGAAACAGGCCCTTCGGCCCACCGAGTCCGCACCGCCCAGCGATCCCCGCACATTAACACTATCCTACACACACTAGGGACAATTTTTTACATTTACCCAGTCAATTAACCTACATACTTGAACAAGTACTATATTCAGAATTTAATCTCTCATATGTAACTTGATGAAAAGCTAGATTTAATTCCCATTTTGTTCACTTGCAGTGGGATAATTTTCTTTTTGGATTTAACTATTCTGCTGAAGATGTACACAATGGTACTTACCTGCACCACCATGGGGTTTAGATATTCAGCACAGACACTCAAAGGCTGCACCAGTGCAGATACAGCCTAAAACATAAGAAGAGTAATTACTTTAAAGAGTAAGCCCTTTAACAACCGATTAGATTTAAGTAATTCAACTAGCTTGTAGTTCCCACAGGGCTATAACATTAGAGTCATTGTTAGTATAAAAATAAAATCAGTATTTTTCCCTTCAAATAACACTTCCAAATAAAGCCGTTAACAATCATATCTACAGAAACATGAATATCCATATTCTGGTACAAAATGTGCAATGCAGTGATGGAAACTACTGCAAAAAATTAAAATAATAAATCAAAAGTTGAGGTAATTATTGAAGATTAGCACTAAATCAGACAAATATAAATGCTTAACATGTTTTCAAATTACAGCTTTTAAAGTACTTACTGCTGTTTCGATATCCTCTGCACCAAACTTAAGCTGGATTGCTGAAAACCCACCCATCTCACCAAACTAGAAAATGAAACAAAAGTGAACATTTAAACTGATGACAGACTTCCATCATAAAACAGTTGTAATAAAAATAAACTCCAGTACAGAGTGATTCCTGATGGAAACAATCATGCTGTACTGAGGTCATATTTAGGAGTCACTCACTGAATGAGCTGAACACACAGAATCTAGGTGGTACCAGCTTTTATTGTTTCCAATACCATTGCCAATGCAGTTCAAGTTGTATTGTGTAATTCCAGACCATGTAAAAAGGAATATTTTTACAAAATATATTACCTTTGAGTATACGTTTATATCATTAGTAAAGGGAAAAGGGAAACAAGCTGATGTTGGTAAATTTACTCTGTGGGTACTTAAACTTCTATCTGAAACTTGCTTAAACATAGGAAAACAACAATATAATTAAACAACTTAATCTGTCGTCGCCTCTTCCTCCATCTTAATATCATACAATACTGTTTGATTGCAAGTTTGCAATAACTAGAGTCGAGATTTTATTGAAGACCTTGGTTGAAAGTGACTTTCTGCATTTTTAGTTCTGGACCAACTACCCAATTGCTAAATTCTGATAATCAGATCGTGAAGTTTCAAGGAGGCTTTCAAATACCTACGGGCACTGAAAGATTCTGCTGAGCAGCACAACATCAAAGAAGATGATACTATGTCAATCATTGCTAACATTTCCAGCAGAGTGCTGCTGGATTGAACGTTCATCATTTTTTAAACAAACCTTTCTCATTCAATATTAGCAACGAACCACAGCAAATAGTGATTGAGATAGATTGTAAATGTAATCAAATACTGGAAAATTATTTGATTACCAGGGTTTATTATAGGAATTTAGTTTAAAAACATTGGCCTGGACTTTTATGGTCAGCAGCAAAGAGATGGCACTTGCTGTTCACCTCAGAAAATAGTCCACAAAGATCTAGCTCTCTTTGTGGTACAGACTTCACTTTTCTAATATCAGTTGCTGTCAGGCATCAGATGAAAGGAGTACCTGGCATGCAATCAGAGTGATGCTACCAAGTGATCTGAGCTGCCAATAACATAGAAGACTTTCCACAGATAGTAGGAAGGAAATTACAGATATTGAACACTTATTGGCATTAGAACAAGAATCAGAACTTCATACACGATTAATGACTTAATATCTCGGCTATCAAAATGCAACATTTTCAGTGCATTTTTCAATCAAAATACTTTGCCTTTACTGGAAATTTGTTCATTTCCACCTATTTTAATTCCATGTATGAAAAGAGCTTGACATTTTTGATAACAAAAGGAATAGATGGAGTAAATGTACACTTTTACCAGAGATGGGGAATCAAAAACCAGGGAACATAGGTTTAAGGTGAGAGGGAAAGATTTCCTTCTCAACCTGGGGGGCAACTTTTTACACACAGATGGACATATGGAACAAGTTGCCAGAGGAAATAATCGAGGAAGGTACTATAACAACATTTAAAAGATTGTTTTTAAGAATTAGAGGGATTTGAGCCAAACACGAGCAGGTGGGACAAGCGTAGAAGGGGCATCTTGGTCAGCAAGGGCTATGGTTTGGCTCATATCCCTCTAATGACTATGACAATGTGTGTGCCATTACAGTCACAAATAGTTTGCAATCCGGTTCATCCAACAATGGTGATGTTTTCTTGCTATTGAATCATTCAGAACATGCATAACTACAACTTATTTGCACTTGACCCTGGAAAAATAATTTTGAACTTTATAGCATGCTGATAATCCTGGTCATTTCACTGTCCTTATACACAGTCTTCCCACATATAGCTTTACTGTAGTACGCTTGTTAGGTCCACTATATTACATCCAATTTTAGCATTAGCTGCTATAATCCCTGGTAATACACTGTCTGCAAAACTAAAACTAAAACAATTAAAAAAGCTTTTTGCACTGGTGGCATTCTTCTGGTAACCTTTTAATTTTAACACCTTCACAAACCCACCACGCTTTGTTTATCTAAGACACACATCTATTGCAGCAGGTTTTAATTTAGCCTGTGGACGTGTGAAATGGCCGATTAGGTAGGAGAGGCTGCTTCTAATATCTACAGAATTTGTAATCCCTTGAAAGAAATCCAATAAACTGGTTAAGGGACAAATAGTCCCTTGAGAACACAAGCTGATTGCCCTGAATCAAATTTATCCTCCCAGATAATCCTTCTATTACCTCAATAAATGAGCTTAAAAATATTAGCGAGCTATTCTCCAATTTCCTTAGTGGATTTCAATGTCCTTGACAGAATTTTTTTTTCAGATCTCTGTTTACCACCTGGTTCCTAAAGCTTTATACTGTTTCTGGACTAGGAGAAACAACAGAATGCCAATAAGTGTTCAATATTTGAGAAATCTGGCACTGACATAATCAGATGAATCTTCTCTGCTCTGTTCCATCGCTTCTCTTGGAACTCAATGATTTACTTTTCCTCTCTAAAGTCCTCAACCAAATAAAACGAAAAAGTCTGCTAAATAAAAAAAGGTAAGAACCATGCTGCATCTGCTTCCAAGATGTCACCATCCAACAATCACTGGTAAACAGTTGAAAGTCCCTTCTGCATACCTCCCACTTCTATCGAATACATTTTTAAATAGACAATAGATAATAGGTGCAGGAGTAGGCCCTTCGAGCCAGCACCGCCATTCAATGTGATCATGGCTGATCATTCTCAATCAGTACCCCGTTCCTGCCTTCTCCCCATACCCCCTGACTCCGCTATCCTCAAGAGCTCTATCTAGCTCGCTCCTGAATGCATTCAGAGAATTGGCCTCCACTGCCTTCTGAGGCAGAGAATTCCACAGATTCACAACTCTCCGACTGAAAAAGTTTTTCCTCATATGAAAATGTCCACAATGTTATGGTACATTGTTTTAATCCTATACTCTTCATGCTATTCTTTTGTGTTCTTCATTTTAATATATTTGATATTCTCCCTTTTCCACTGTCATTTGTTAAATATACATACACACTTTCTCCCTCATCCCTTCCGTTTTCATCTTCTCTTTCAGTGTGGTATTTATTGTACAAAGCCAACACCACACGACATTAGTTACAATGATCATACAAGATTTATCGGGATCCTCCACAGTTAAGAAAACATGGGAGAGAACAAAACGGAATGGAGTGCCTACCCGATTAACCAGATCTATGAGCCAGCCATGAGGTTCCTGCAAAATAATAATGAAAGTGAATAAGTCTGTTGACAATTATAATTCATCGTTTCCGAGAAAATACCAAAAAATGTGATTAATTTATTGCTAGCCAAGTTGAAAATAATTTGGGGGCTCACAGACTACTTATCAAACTCTAACCACACTGGTATTCTGGTGCACGAATCACAAATCGCTAGCAGGCAAATTCAACAAGGCAGGCACCAATGGGCACTTTGGCCTTCATAATAATAATATTCATTTATTGTCATTGCAACGAGTACAACGAAATTAAAAATAGCCAATCCTGACGGTGCGTAAAAACATATATGCAATAAATGCAAAAACAAATAAATACAATTATATTAAGTACAAAAGTTTTAACAGTGTTGCCTAGTGCAGAAGGTAGTGTTCAGTTCTCGTATGGCCCTGGGGTAAAAACTGTTCTTAAGTCTGTTTGTTCGGGATTTGATCGACCTGAAACGTCGACCAGAGGGCAGATGAACAAACAGACGGTGGCCGGGGTGGGATGGATCTTTTATTATTTTGCCTGCTCTACTGAGGCAGCGTAGGCTGAACAGGTGCTCCAGGGAGGGCAGTGAGCAGCCGATGATCTTCTGGGCCGTCGTGATGACCCTCTGAAGGGCCTTCCTGTCCTTTTCTGAGCAGCTGGCATACCATGTGGTTATACAGTATGCCAGCACACTCTCGATGGAGCAGCGATAGAAGGACATCATGAGCTTCAAAGGGACTGAAGTTTAAAAATCGAGACGTTTGGTTGCAGTTGCAATTGCAGTGTCAGTGAGAACACACCAGGAATATCGCATAGCATTTTGATCTCCTTGCCTAAAAAAAATATTACGTCCAAAGGAGCCACCAGACTTTTTTTTTGCACAGGAGGGTTATCCTTATTGAGACAAGATCCTGAGGGGACATGACAGGGTAGATGTTGGAATGCTTTCACTAATGCGAGTCTCAAACAAAGGGTTTAAGGTGGAAGTAGATAACATTTTGAAAGATCGGGGAATTGAAGGCTACAGGGGTATTGACACAAGGAAAGCTGAAGCAAACCTGGATCAGCATGATCATGTTGAACAGTAAGGCATGTTTGAGAGGAGTGTTAGCCAACTCCTGCTATTTACTTGGAGTCTTATATATCCAACATTTTGTTCCTTTTCAGCATCAGTGGCAAGATCAGCAATTTTTTTCCCATTCCTAATAGTTCTCGCAAAAAAATGGCGTCACTTTCTTTTAACTACTGCAGTCCTTCTGTGAAGGGACTATTGGGTAGGGTGTCACATGATTCAGATCTGCCAACAATGAAGCACCAATTATATATTTCTATATCAGGCTGCTAAAAGGTCACAGCTACTCATTTTTATTTGCTTCAAAGATGAATTGTAAAGTGAGAACAAGCTAATACTGAAACAAACCAGCATGGCAAACATAATCGAAGTCCTGAGGCACTGATCATTTCCCATATGAATTCAGAGGTGATAAATGGGGACATGTTGCAAATCAGCAAATATTCACATCATGTGGGCAAACAGAGTGAATTTCATTTTTCCTTGATGGTTAAAAAAAAAGCCAATTGGCCATCCATTGGACAAATAGCCTGTCAATGCTCAATCTTTCCATGCCTCAATAATGAAATTGCATATTTCAAGGGTAAAGGATGATCGCTGGTTGGCATGGACTCGGCGGGCCGAATGGCCGGTTTCCACGCTGCATCTCAAAAGTCTATAGTAAAGACTGAATATTTAGCATCGTTAATGTCCATAAAGCTCAGACCCGCTATTCGCAGAAGGAATTATAAATCTAATTTTAGGATTGTTATCATTGTCTTTGCTGGATTAAATATTTATGTCCAAATCTGATTATACATTTTAAGAATTCTTTGTTAAAATGTAGGGACAATAAACAGACGTGGTCACTACAAGAAAGACAATTAGCTCACACCATTCTCCTACTTCAACCAGCATCAACGCAATCCCATACACATTTGCCACTCAGAAGTGTTTATAATTTACCTTAGCATAGATTTCAAAGATGTAAATGAGACCTCAATGAGAACAGAAAGTTTAGGGACAATTATTCCACAGCTACAGGTGCAGCAAAATAAATTGGTAAGACAATTTGCACAAAAGATTGATTTCTCGTGAGTGCATTGATACACACGTTTTGCACTGCCCATGCCTTAAATATGTTGGTTAATAAGACTGAATGTTAAAAGAACCATGCCATGTATTGGTGGTGCTGGAGCTCAATCTTTGTCTTGGTTGGATAACTACCCAAAGACAATTCCTGAAATCAATTGCGAGCATAAAGAGTCACCACAACTGAAGATATTGCAAGACACAAATAAAACTTTTACTTCAAAAAATGGTCAGTGTGAATTGCCATTCACATTTACTATTTGACTTGACATTACTATCACGTGGCATTATAACAGTACACCACAAAGTATCTATATGCACACATAAAGTTGCCTCGCTGTCCAACCCACCTTCTGTAAATTGGCTGGTGGCGAGATGGCATACATTTTGCCATCTCCAAAAACATCTGCCCAATTCCTCTGGCACATTTTCATACGATTCTTGAAATGGTACTCGTTACCTGGATTGAAAGCCTGGAAAGCCAAACAATGTTCAATGCAAACTATGAAAAACCCATTGAAATGTAACCTTGTCATTTCTTCAATGTGCAAATATAACATTAATTCCAAATGCAAGTAATTCTCAATATATACTCTTTTTACCAGGATCACTACCTTGGTGCAATTTACACAAGTATTTCCAGATTTCTTGTGCATTGGAGTAAAACGTGCAGTTGTGCGGATTATACCATTAAGTACACAGCTTTTTGTCCATGGAAGACCACCTCACATGGCGCAAAAGACTATGGGCCAACCATTGCCATCAGTCCACACACGTGGGTGCACAGAAATGCTATACACACATAGCAAAATCAAACCACCTACAATTTTCCTTTAACGTAATTTACACAAGGTTCCACTGCACATACATGGACCATGAATGTTATGGGCCTCAAACTGTGAACTAAGTCTTAACGCCTGTAAATTTCTTGAGTGTGTTCTTCTCTGGATTTGTGGATTAAATTCTCAGAAATTAGTTTCCTTCTCTGTTCCCCAACCTCTATCTATTTGACACAGACTCCCCCAACCATCTGTCTGACTTCTCCTCATCCAAACTCTTTCCTCAAGTCCCTCCAACTTACTTCATCTATTTAATATGATCATGACAGATCCACCACTTTCTCCATGTCCTCTTCCTCCCCCCCCCCCACCCACCCCCCTGACACTCTGATGGTTCAAATATTTACCATTTACCACCAGAAACACATTCAATGATTGCACCTCTACGGATCAGAGGTCGAAAATTAGACATAAATATTTTTACTTTAAATGGGTGTCCCATTATTTTGAAACTAGAAACAGTATTCAAGATGCCCCCACTAGGAGAAGTATCTTCTTGACATTCACTTTGTCAAACCCTCTGAAATCCTGAGTTTCAACAAGATCATCCCTCGGTCTCAAACTCCAATGAGTGTACAAGAACCTGCTAAACCTTTGGTGACACATTAAACCCTCTATCCTAGGAATCAATCTTATGAACCTTCTCAACACTATCTCCAATGCAAGTATATTCTTCCTTAAATACAAAGACCAAAACTGTACGCAGAACTCCAAATGCTGTTTCATTGCCCCCTGTAAATTAGCATCAAAACTTTACCTACTTTTATACTCCTTATTCCTAACAATAAATGCCAACATTCTACTTGCTTAATTATTTGTTACAGCTCTATGCCAATCTTTCACAATTTGTGTACTGAGGACCCTAATCACTTTGCACTGCAAAGTTTCTCATGTTTCAATAATAATTTTCATTCTTCCTTGACTTCAAATTTTTAAAAACCACAAATCTGTATAAATTGGAAAGTCAAAAGTGGAGTATCGAATTTTACCACACTATATCCCATCTGCTAATGTCTTGCCCATTCACTGGACCCACCTTGGTTCCTTTATTGTCTTTGCATTCTCCTCACAATATGCTGAACCATCTTGTAAGAATACTGATGGTTATTCTTACATCAGTAAGAAATACTGATGGTTATTCTTACATCAGTAAGAAAGAATTCTTGAAGCAATAATAGTCAACATACCATGGTGAGTACCCCCATAAGGCTAATCGGAATTGGGTCTTGCTTGACACGTGCCGCAACCAGATCCACTAAAAGCATCACCATGTTGTAGATTCCCTCATGGATTTCAGTTCCCCATTTATGGACAGCACTTGAAGTTAATAACTGTAAAAATTATCAAGAAAGAGTGAATCAGCAACTCATCTATTTATAATTAACTGTTAAGAGCAATGAGATGCGAGTGACAAGTCAGCCAAAAAATTCAGGAGTACATAATCTAATTCTTAAAACAGGAATAATGCTCAAGACCATGCAGTTCATTATAATTTTATATAGTTTTATATCATTAAAAGTGATGCATGTACTTAAAACTGAAAATATAAGCATTTGTCAAAGATAAAACTGACCTATGAAATATAGTGCAAACCTACAACTTACAAAGCAAGTACAATTTTATTTTATGTTAATAAATTGTGAATATCTAGCTTGCTTATTTTACCTTTTTAAAAGCTTCTGCCATACATCGGTCTGTAAATCGTTTACAATTTTCATCAGCATCAGCAAGACCTGCAGCAATCACATACATATGAAATAAAAAAATTAATAGCTAATGCAACAGGAAAACAAAAGATTTTTACCTGGCTGACTATTTTAAAGCCTGAGCCATGCATCCTCCACAAAAAAGAACAGCTACTTTTTTTTCAGATTGTATTTTTTAAATGTCTGCAGCAAGCCAGCAGAGATCAAAGCTGAGCACACATTCTGGGCTTAGTTTCATCCCCATTCATGCCACATTTTGAATTGGTTTCAAAATTAACCTTAGAGCAAATACAGCCCTAATTTTATTTTTTCATGTGATGATTGTACTCTTTTGGTGCCACAATTAAATCGCCACTTGTAAACTTCCAATTCCCATTTTGCTCCTCATAAAAATGTGGCATTAGCCACATCACTCAACAACTGGGCAGGCTAAATGGGAAGTGTGATAGACAACATAATAAACAAAAATGACGATAGATAAATAGGCACACTGGCTCAGCAGATTTGTTGCCTTGTAGCGCCAAAAACCCGGGTTCCATCCTGACCATGGGTGCTGCCTGTAGGGAGTTTATATGTTCTCACTGTGACCGCGTGGGTTTTCTTCGGGCGCCCTGGTTTCCTCCCACACTCCAAAGACGTACAAGTTTGTAGGTTAGTAAATGTTGGTAAAATTGTAAATTGTCACTATGTGTTAATAGGCGTTGGTCGTGCTAGTGTACCGGGGGAAAATCGCTGGTTGGCGCAGACTCAGTGGGCCAAAGGGTCTTTTTCTGCGCTGTATCTCTAAAGTCTAAAATAAAGTCTAAATTAATAACAGATTAAGAAAGCTCTGGAGACACCTTTGCAATACAGTATTTTGGAGAAAGTAAAATGCTGCAAGTTACTCACAATATTAAATATGTTTGCTTCCATCTAAATTTTCTACAAATTATAAAATCCATTTTGGGATGCAGGAGGGAACTTTTCCATAAGAGTTGACTCGATTCTGTAATTACATATAAATAGCATAGATGGGCCATGCAGCCCAACCCATCCATGCTGATGCTAATGCTCCACTCCACCCTATACCTGCCTGCTCTCATATCAGTCAATATAGTAGTCAACTTCCTCGAATGGTTGTCCAGTTTCCTGTTAAATATGTCTAATTATTCACATCAACCTTTCCACATTCTCACCTACCAAAACCGATTTTCTATAGCATATTTTGTGTGATGCTAGAGGGGAAAATATGCTATTTTGCTCTTACTCTGCAGTATTTGTTCATTGCTAGATAGTAAGCACGCTTTTACATGGTCCAGATACTGAGCAGAGAAACAAATGCTGTTGTGACTTGCTCACTCAATTCCTTTTTGGAACTTACCAAGGCGTGCAAGGTATGTGGACGCTATCAGGCACTTGCCCAGTGATTCTTCACGTTTGTAAGGGATAGACCAGTGATCGGTGAACACTCGACTTTCCAATTCATACAGATTCGTGGTTGGAAATTCAATGGTCCCGGAACAGTTTCCATTCTCATCATTGCTCCTCTGCAATAAAAAATGAACTATTAATTATCCATTACATTTGAGTATCCTTTCTCATTTTTCTTTCTTTCCAATTTCTTCCCTGGAAAAGTATATGATAGCAATTCTCTTCAGGCCCGAAGTATAAGTGCATTATTATTTAAAAACCAATCAGTTATTAACTTGCTTCTGAGCAAATCATGTCAACAAAAATGCAGTCATATTAAGAAGTGCTTTACAATAGCGAAATGTCTATTGGAGATGTTTGCTATTACACTTGGTCACTCCTCAATATGAGCACTTAAACTCAATTTCTTCGCCTTCTTGCTGTGTATCATCCAAAATATCATCCGTTTACAAGAAGCATTTTAAACTAAGTGAGGCAACCAGCCATATCAAATACAATGAGTGGGTTTACACTCACACAAACTGTCAGAGGTAGTGTAGAAGTGAAGATTAAGAAAGTCAAGATCCTGCATTAATCATGAGTTTGCCATTAAGCATTTCAAATGCATTATTTATTAAAGTTCAAAAACTTTACATAAAAGATTTATAATAGATCCGATTCACAATTTCATCAGTATGAAGAACCTGTGACCCATAAATGCAAATAGTGAAGTTGCAGTGCTCAGAATCAAATTTGAATATTGCTTATGCATGCATCATGTTTTAGGCCTATTCTACAGGCACGTTCTCTCTGTTAAATCTAGTGTTGTAACAGATTCAACAAAAGCATACATTTGTATTGCTCCTGAAGTCTACTGCACTTAGAATTTTCAAACACATTACTTTGTGTCACTTCAATATTTCTCAGTCATATCCAATATTCACTGTGGAGATTCAAATCAAGCTAAGAATGCTCCATCTGGTGTATTAGTCAGTTTTCAAAGTTGATGAGCAAACAAAAATTGGAATAACAGTTTATATATCAAAGGTCAAGTCATGGTAGTGTTACGATAGTGACATGCAAAATCCCTGCAGGAACTTCCATCTGCACAAACTCATAAAAGGAGCAACCCATACAGCTCCTCAATCATGCTCTGTCATTCAATAGAATTGCACTTAACTCACTGTTGGTTTCAACTCATTTCCTATCCAAGCCTTAATTCTCAAATCCCCTATAATCCAAAAAATTGTCAGCTTTGAATAAACGACTCTGCATCTGCAGCAGAGATAGAAAATTTCAATGATATACAAACCTTGAAAAAATTACGTCTCTCGCATCAGTCTTAAATGGCTCTGGTTTATCCGGAAATTATACAACCTGTCCTAGATCTCCCTTCTACACTACCAAGCCTCAGAAACTTAAATACTAAGCAAAGGCACCTCTCATTCTTCTAAATGCCATAGATAACAGGCCCTTCACTATCACCCTGAGTACCGGCACACCACAGGGCTGTGTCTTGAGCCCCATGCTCTACTCCCTCTTCACACACGACTGTGTTCCTGCATTCGACACCAACACCATTGTCAAGTTTGCAGACGACACAATGGTGATCGGGCTGATCACCAACGGTGATGAAACAAAATACAGAGCGGAGGTGCAGAACCTGGCAGACTGGTGTTCTGATAACAACCTGTCCCTAAATACCACCAAGACCAAGGAGCTGATCATCAACTTCCGTAGGTCACACAAGGGGGAATACGCCCCAATCTTTATCAACGGGGACAGTGTGGAGAGAGTGTCCAGCTTCAAGTTTCTGGGCACTCACATTTCGGAGGACCTAACATGGTCTAATAACACTGCTGCGCTGGTCAAGAAGGCACAGCAACGACTGTTCTACCCAAGAACACTGAAACAGTCTGGTCTACCCCAACAGCTGCTGACGACATTCTACCGCTGCACCATAGAGAGCATCCTAACACATGGCATCCCTGTGCGGTATCTCAGAGGCAAGCTCTTCAGCAGGTAGTCCATAGAGCTCAGAGGACCATCGGAACACAGCTACCAGCCTTGGAGGGACATCTACAACACACGATGCCTCAGAAAAGCCACCAGCATCCACAAAGACTCTTCACACCCCTGCAACAGTCTGTGCGAACTTCTACCATCGGGTGGACGATACAAGGCCTTCTACGCTCGCACCTCCAGACTCAGGAACAGCTTCATCCCCAGAGCCATAGATGCTATGAACCAGTCCTGCTGAGCCGGATGGTCACATCGCACAGTGAACCGGCACAGACCTACTTGCACTTTATTCTGTTTTAAAACTGTTCTAATTTGTTTCATTGGGTTGTCTAAATTTAAATTAATACTGACTAGCTAATCAATTTATTGCATCGTATGGGAGGCGCATTCCCAATCTCGTTGTACCCCTATACAATGACAATAAAGATATATTGTATTGTATTCTTGTTCTTAAGCAAGTCTCTTACCTAAATCTGGCATTGGAGAAATTAACAATTCTACGACACTGCTACATGTTAATTGCCACACCCCAAATTGTCCAACTGCTCCAGGAACCTCTGGCCTTTAACTCTGGTATGCCTAGGTCTCTGGTCCCCATTTCCCTCAGTCAATAAATGCAAACAGTACTCTTCCATAATTTTGCTTGCCTTATCCACAACTCAACATTTTCTGCCAGCATATTCCAGGCCCCTACCATTCCCTGTAAAAAAACTTATCTTGCATATCTTCTATAAACGTTCCCCTCTCATGACAAAGCTAAGATCTCTAATATTTAATTTTTCCACCCTGGAATAAAAGATTCAGATTGTCTAAGTCTGTCTATGCCTCTCACCATTTGATACATTTTTATCAGGTCTCCCCTCAGTCACCAACACTCCAGGGAAAACAATCCAAGTTTACTCATCCTTTCACTTGAGTTAATATCCTCTAATCTAGATAGCACCGTCTCCAAAGTTTCACATCATTCCAGCAAAGGGGCACACAGGGGTACACGTTATACTCATTCCATGCACCAAGTGCTGGAGTAACTCAACAGATCAGGCAGGGAGAACATGGATAGGTGACGTTTCGGGTCGGGACCCTTCTTCATACTTCAAATGGCATGGAGGAACACTTATAAGCAGGGATAACCCAAGTGAAAAGAAACAGGTAGATGGAGCAAGAAAAATACAGACCATATTCTTTATTTTTAAATGCAAATAGAAAAGGCTGTAATGGCTCAGCAGGTCATACAGTGAAACTCAGTAGCAGACACAAGCAACTACAGATGCTGTTTTTCTTTTTTAAAAAGACACTGCTGGATTAACTCAGCAGGCAGGCAGGATCTCTAGAGAACAGGTCTAGGCAATATTTGGGTCAGGACTCATCCTGTAGACAGGTTCACAGACGCTGGGGTTTCCATCCTAAAGTGCCATTTCTCCATAAATGCCACCAAAACTTGGTATTGTTAATCACTATCTTCCCTTTCACCCACACATACCCAATGCAAATTTATACCCAAAGCTTTTAGAAAACAGAAACTGTAGGTTTGATGTTCAACAATATATTATTTCTAATAATCTTTTTTTTTAATTCATTGAGATCAGACCAATTTTGCTTCAATAAACTATAAAAAAATTATTAGCATTGAAAACTGATAAAAATGTACATTTTGCATGCAAGATAAATCCCGAGAAGCTTGGGTTAGGATTAGGGTCATCTTTTGTCAAATTTTCTTCTGGCATTTGTTAATGAAATGCTCAAAATCTCACAGCTTGACAAGAGAGTGACCAGTATAAATGCCAGTACAATTTGCTGCTTTTCTAGCTCAAGAAATGTCAAATTATGAACTACAATTCTACAGAATAAAATTATAGGTAAACATTTTCAGACGTATTTCAATTCAAAGAGCATCTAGCATGCTGTGGTTATTCAAAATCAATTAGGATCAATGTGACTTTTTAAAAGTAAGGCTCCCGTTAAGTCTTTTCCATTAATTGCAGCGATGACAAGACCTTCCAGTTACATGATGTGACCAGACAAAATCAACTGTTAGCGCTAATATTCTTAATGGAACCTCAGTAGTAATTATTCATCAAGCCAAACTGCATCCAAGGGGGAGGAAACATTTCAGTTTTTCGTATCTTTGCCTCTAAATCAAGGGCCACTTCTGAGGCTTAGCACACTTTATGTTAATCTGAATTGTGTCCTCATGAGATATTGCTATATTTTCAAGAATTCCATCTTTCAGGTGGGTTAAGCAAAGGAAATGCATATATTCTGAAGAATAGACAAATTCTCTCAAGTCCAGGCCACAATCTCTCTCAACGGAGGAGGCCCAGCACAGAGAGGTCAGATTGGGAATGGGAGGGGGAGGTAAAGGGACCGGTGTTGCATCTCCTGCGGTTGCAAGAGAAAGTACCTGGGGAAGGGGCTGTTTGGGTGGGAATGGACGAGTGGTCCAGGGAGTGGATGGAAATTAGTGGTGAAATTGATGGTCAGTGAGTTCTGCATGGGTACAAGAGGTAGCACCAATGCAGTCGTCAATGTAGCAGAGGTAGAGTTCAGGGATAGGGCCAGTGTACGCCTGGAACAGGGACTGTTCAATGTACCCTACAAAGAGGCAGGCATAGCTACACCTTGGGTTTGGAGGAAGTGGGAGGAGTCAAAGGAGGTCCCACCCAAACCGCCCCCTCCCCAGGTACATTCCCCTCCAACCGCAGGAGATGCAACACCTGTCCTTTTACCTTTCCCCCTCGAGTCCATCCAAGGACCCAAACAGTCTTTCCAGGTGAGGCAGAGATTCACCTGCACGCCCTCCAACCTCATCTATTGTATCCACTGTTCCAGATGTCAACTTCTCTACATCGGCAAGACCAAACGCAGGCTCGGCGATCATTTCGCTGAACATCTCCGCTCAGTCCGTCGCAACCAACCTGATCTCCCGGTGGCTCAGCATTTCAACTCCCCCTCCCATTCCCAATCTGTCCTGGGCCTCCTCCATTGTCAGAGTGAGGCCCAGCACAAATTGGAGGAACAGCACCTCATATTTCGCTTGGGCAGTTTACACGCCAGCGGTTTGAACATTGACTTCTCCCATTTCAGGTCGTCCCTGCTTCCCCTCTCTATCCCCTCCCCCTTCCCAGTTCTCCTACGAGTCTTCCTGTCTCTGACTACATCCTATCTTTGTCCCGCCCCCTCCCCTGACATCAGTCTGAAGAAGAGTCTTGACCCGAAACGTCACCCATTCCTTCTCTCCTGAGATGTTGCCTGACCCGCTGAGTTACTCCAGCATTTTGCGTCTACCTTCACTATAAATGTTGCTAGTTAACTTTTGACCAACTATCATTACAACAGTACTAAGTATTTAGAATGTCTTTTACTGTCCAAATGCCAGATAACTCAGTCCCATTTTATATTATTATTGCACTTGCTTGTGCACATTGATAAAATAAATCAAACAGTAATTTGCAAACATTTTATCAGGCTATGTAATTAGTTTAAATAATTGCAAATCCTTTGAAAAATACATAACATCTAAGCTATATGTTTAAATGAATAAATATAACAGAGGACATGTGATATGAAAAATAATAAGTTCTTCACTCTATACATATATAGACACACTAATGGAAATTTTAAAGAATTAGAACATAATTTGCACCCACCAGCATCATGAAGTAGCACCAAATGAAATTCAAATTGTTCAAATCAGACAGCCTATTTTTTGTGAGCTTTGCTTGGACTCTGCTACTCCAATGATACAGCTCTGATGGTAGTGTATTCAAACAAGCAAATTTATCGTCAAAATTACATTGATTTCAAGAAATTGCAATGGTTTCACCAATATAAACACTTTGCCTGTAAAAAAGAAATAGCTCTTTTGAAGCGAGGTTATAAATGTTCTTAATATACCAGAGAAAAATAATTATTACAAATGAATGGCAATGTTCCAGTGAGAGTACAAAATCTGCACTGACTCGAATGCCAAATCACACAGGCCTAAAATTATGAAGGAGTTTTATAATTCAAACATGTGAGAATGTGTTTTACTTATGAAGACCGAAGCTAAACGCCATGAATACATGAGTTTCATTAAATGGAAAAGAAAATTCATGAAACATGTTAGCAAGTGTGAAACAAATAATCTTACTTAGCTGTTAAAACAAATGGGACAGCGGGATTTAGGGGAAGTATGATGACAGCATATGTTGATTGGATTGGATTTGATGTGGTAATATGTAGCTTAAATATGGCATTAACATTATTGCAGACGTTGAAATAATAGGCTTGTGTCTCTGCCATGTACGAATTACATTTCAGTAATCCACACACAAATACATTTTGAAAGATCAAGTGAGCTGAAATAAATGCAAAAAATGGGTGTTTTAAGCAGAAACAACATAAATGGCTGAACTTAAACACAGTTGTGCAAGCAACTGCCTTAATAGACTGCAAAATTTTAAGAAACTGCTGAACAGTGGAGATAGCAAATACTCAATAATTTGGGTTAATAGCACTGCATGCCCATTTTGTAAGACTCGGAATTCAGATTATAAAAATCCTCACCAATTTGAAAACATCTCTAAAACACATTAAAACAACGGGCTGCCAAATCTGGTTGGGTGTATTCCCATGGGTTGATCGGGTGACATGCACTGCATGATCGTTTTAACAGCTGAGGAGCCTGGCTATCTGCACTAGATGAAAGTAGTTTGAGTCAGATATCAAAACAACTAAGTCCTTTGGCCCATGTCAGTTTGGGCTGTGCCATCTTTTAATAATAAATGCACTAATGCTCAGTGGAGCAAAACAAGGAGACACAAGAGTCTGCAGATGTTGGAAGCTGGAGCAAAAAAAGCTTCCGGAAGAGCTCAGTGGGTCAGGCAGCACCTGTGAAGACAAATAGATAGTCAACATTTCTGGCGGAGATCCTGCATCAGGGCACCAGAAGGCTGACTACCGTAAATAGTGGGGAGCATGCAGGTCGCACATGAATCTATTTGTTGACCCTCATGGAAGTTTAAAAAAGGCAGATGCTGGAAGTCTTAACAGAAATACAAAATGATGAACACATTCAGCAGATCATAAAACTGCACCCTTTCAGATGTAAACCCTTTATTCCATCCATCCCTTCCCCATTCGTTCTGCAATTTAACACTAATTTGTTTTCCCCTTTTCCCCAGTTCTGATGAATGGTCTGTAACCTGAACCATAACCTGTTTCTCTTTTCACAGATGCTGCCCGACTTCTGAATGTGCACAGAATTTTCTGCCTTGTATTAAAGTATGGCTTTACAGTAGAGCCTAGCTATGTGACCCGAGTCCGTACCGTCCAGTTTGGGTCTAGTCTCCAAAATGACATTTGGACTTGGGTCAGGATCAAATTGGCAAAAGACAAGTCAGTTTTCAGCTTTATGCCTCAGAACCGTTGGCCCTCAGTTCTCGAGCAGTATTGAAATATCATATGAAGAATTTGTGTTTGCCAGTTTGTGGCATTATTTATTAGCAGAGCTTGTCTAGAGAAAGGTGATCCGAATACATTGTGTTTCTTAATTTTTTAAGCCTGGATATCAATGTGCATTGTATGTTGACTGACTTGTCAATTCTGAATTTCACTGTGCCTTGTCACATATGACAATAAAGTATTCCATAATTTCTCTCCCCCTTCCCCCCCATTCTGATTTGAACATTTTGTTTTAGTTAATATCACTAAGTGTGTGCACTTTGTTAATTACAGTAGGGTTGGACAAACACATTAGAAACAAGGGAATTTCCAGAGGTATTTGACCTGAACCCCTTGTTGGGACCCGACCTGGCAGGCTCAGTCCAGTTGGGGGCATACTCCAAGAATAAATTTGGGCTTAGGTCAGGCACAGCCCATCCCATTCAAGACCAATGTCACTGCACGTGAACTGTGCATGCAGATTCCTATACGCACACAATGGTAGGATATGGTTAGGCATATTAAAAAGAAAATGAGAACCTCTCTCAGATCAGATCCGGAATTGCTGCACTTGAGTCGGGTTTGGGCTCAGGCTCAATTTCATAACCAAACAAATCTCCACTTCCATACCTGCTGCTACTGTAAAATTGAATCATATATCCTAGATGCTCCCTAAAATCTCAATGCTGAGTTTGATCCCTTTTGATTTTAGAAACTTCATCCTAGTGTACATCCTATCTTTGGCCCACCCCCTCCCCTGACATCAGTCTGAAGAAGGGTCTCGACCCGAAAAGTCACCCATTCCTTCTCTCCTGAGATGCTGCCTGACCCGCTGAGTTACTCCAGCATTTTGGTTGCAATTTAGTTTCAGATATATTTTCAATTAAGAGTAAAGAGAGTCATTCATTATTTATGTTTAGTTCTTCTATTTTAACCACTAAAATTAAACTGTATACAATTCTGAAGTGAAACTAAACTATTGAAGCCCATGTTTAGTTCCTGTTTTGCTTTAAACTACTTACCAGTCTATCAGTTATTGTTATAGGCGTCACCTACAATGGAGTCTTTATTAAACCTACTTCTCATTTGTCAGTTGGTTTGCAATTATTTTAGGATTTAGGGAAGCAGTCTTAAAAAATATTAAATTATAAAGATATTGCATTATCTATTTTACAACACTGCAAAAGTAAGATATCAATGTTAGTTTGTTCATAAAATTGAATGGGTAACATACAAACATTCTAGTCATTCGCAAATCCATATTAAAATGCTTTAAGATATGTTCTTAAAAACAGAATTTATTTGAGAACACCACTTGGCCCACAATCTACCATAAATCTACAAAAATAAACATACAGCGCAGGTACTAGGCCCTTGCTCAATAATATGTTATTCTATTTTCTAATTAATCACAACATATCAAAAAATGTACAACGATGGGAAGCCTTGCAGCAACAGCATTATATATCTCCTGTTACCGAAAATAATCAAAAGTCTGCTTGCAGAAACAAAGGAGTTCAAAGCTATATACACATTAACAACCCAGTGTTGTCCAATTTTCACTTACAGCGCTGGGTCAAACATTTTTAAAACTGTGAATGGGCATCAACTTTAAAGTGCAGTATTGTTTCCAAAGAGATTCACACTCTCTCATCTATTTTTTGACAGGGAGTAGCATCCGAAATCAGCAACAAGCTTCCTCGTTAACTGTTTAACAACACTGTCTTTTGACCCGCAGACCCTTATTTGCCAAAGGTAGGCAGTGCATTCTTGGAGACTAAACCATCATCTTATAAAAACAGGGTGGCACTGAAGTTTAGCTAATAAGAGCTGCTGCCTCACAGCTCCAGTGACCTGGATTTAATCCTAAACTCCTTTGCTGTCTGCTAGCTTGTTCTCCCTGTGACCACATGGGCTTTCCCTGGTTGCTAAAGTTTCCTCCCACATCTCAAAGATGCATGGATTGGTAGATTAAAATGGTCCATCGTGGCAGAATCTGGGGAGAGTTGTTGGGAATGTGGGGTGAATAAAATGGGATTAGTATAAATGAGCAGAATCATATTCTGATAATACGACATTTGAAATAGTTTCCGTTATCATAAGTGATGGCAGGAGAATTAGGCCATTCAGCCCATCAAGTCTACTCCACCATTCAATAATGGCTGATCTATCTCTCCCTCCTAACCACATTCTCCTATCTTCTCCCCATAACCTGACACCCATACTAATCAAGAATCTATCTATCTGTTTTAAATATATCCACCAACTTTGCCTCCAAAATCGACTGCGGCAAAGAATTCCAGATTCACCACCCTCTGACTAAAGAAATCCCTCCTCATCATCTTCCTAAAATAACATCCTTTAATTCTGAGGCTATGACCTAGACTATCCCACTAGTGGAAAAATCCTCTCCACATCCACTCTATCCAAGCCTTTCACTATTCTGTACGTTTCAATGAGGTCCCCCCTCATTCTTCTAAACTCTAGCGAATATAGGCTCAGTGCCATCAAATGCTCATATATATGTTAACCTACACATTCCTGGCATTTATTCACAAAATGCTGGAGTAACTCAGCAGGTCAAGCAGCATCTCAGGAGAGAAGGAATGGGTGACTTTTCGGGTCGAGACCCTTCTTCAGACTGAAAAAGGGTCTCGACCCGAAACGTCACCCATTCCTTCTCTCCTGAGATGCTGCCTGACCTGCTGTTACTCCAGCATTTTGTGAATAAATACCTTCGATTTGTACCAGCATCTGCAGTTATTTTCTTACACTACACATTCTTGGGATCATTCTTGTAAACCTCATTTAAGGTTCTGGTAGCAGGAATTGCCCAAACGGAATACATATATTTCTCTTTGTTGACCATGAAACATGCTAGGAGTCAGCCGGAGGAATGAATCTCCAATAATTTCCATGTGCGATATTTTGTAGTTAGATTTGAAATAATTGTACAAGAGTAGCGGTAGCGCAGTAGCACGGTAGCGCAGCGGTAGAGTTGCTGCTTTACAGCGAATGCAGCGCCGGAGACTCAGGTTCGATCCTGACTACGGGTGCTGCACTGTAAGGAGTTTGTACGTTCTCCCCGTGACCTGCGTGGGTTTTCTCCGAGATCTTCGGTTTCCTCCCACACTCCAAAGACGTACAGGTATGTAGGTTAATTGGCTGGGTAAATGTAAAAATTGTCCCTAGTGGGTGTAGGATAGTGTTAATGTTACGGGGATCGCTGGGCGGCACGGACTTGGTGGGCCGAAAAAGGCCTGTTTCCGGCTGTATAGATATGATATGATATGATATGATATAATACAAAATTTACTGAAGTGGGGAAAACAAGTATCCAACCTATTTTATCAAAAGCAATTAAGATTTTTAAATAGCTTTAATGGCCTAACTAACCCGATACTCAACCACCTATTTCGCCGACTAACTTGAAGGATCAGAATGGTCTGGTAATTTTCTGCAAGAATGAGTGGTTGAAGATTTCAATATATTGCTTAGTGGATTTATTCTAAAGTAAACAATTACATTTCTCGTGCAATAATGAATATTCTTTGATTACTCAGATTACCTCTACACATTCAATTATACCACTTTGGGAGACTACTTAGTCAAAGATTGCACACCTGTAAATCCTTGACGGCAAGTAAATAACTTGAGAAGGCAGCTAAGAGGAATTGTGGAATACTATATTTTATTTTATTTATTTCATATTTCAGATACAGCGCGGAAACAGGCCTTTTCGGCCCACCAAGTCCGCGCCGCCCAGCGATCCCCGCACATTAACACTATCTGACACACACTAGGGACAATTTTTACATTTACCCAGTCAATTAACCTACATACCTGTACGTCTTTGGAGTGTGGGAGGAAACCGAAGATCTCAGGGAAAACCCACGCAGGTCACGGGGAGAACGTACAAACTCCTTACAGTACAGCACCCGTAGTCAGGATCGAACCCGAGTCTCCGGCGCTGCATTCGCTGTAAAGCAGCAACTCTACCGTTGCGCCACCGTGCCACTATGCTTTATTAATAAGGGTAAAAAATGTAAAAACATCATTTAAAAAAAATAAAGTTACATGTTAAGTTCCAGCTGAACTATTTCATGTGATTGTGAGCACCCTGCTTTAAAAAGGATGTCAGGGCCTTAAATAGAGGACGATGCCATGGCAGACAAGGGATCCTCAGTTCAGTGATGAAAGCAGATAAGCTGGAAGGGTTTGCCAAATAGTGACAAGCGAAGTTCCAATCTAAATGAAGGGGATTGATGAAGCATGAACCAAAATTATTTCCTCTTGCAAATGCTTTGATAGATCATGAATATGGAATTAGACAGCATTTTATTTAAAATGGCACAAGGGAAGAATGAATAACCATATTCCCTGATTTTTAAATATATATATATTGGGACACAATACAAAATAGTGACATGAAATCTGTTGCAAAAAATGTAAATATTTTCAACTGATTAAAGTGTGAAATGATAACTCCTACAGGAAAACTATCATGTATAAGAATTGGAATTTTCCTTTTAAATGCTAACATGGTGGCATTGAATAATATCTTTGGAAATTACATGATAATTAGCAAAATAATCCACAAATGATCAACCTTGGGGAATAACAGCTAAACATAACAGATTCTAAGATCAGTTGTAGGAAAGTGCATTATAGAACAGGACAAAGGCAGCTAACTAAAAGGTGATTGAACATTTGGAAGAGATTGCAGAAACAGGGAACACGCTTAAACAAATTAGAGAGGTGAGGGCCAGAATTCTGTGAGGAAACTATGAACTTATGAACCATCAGCAGGATTGCTGTAAGTGACATTTAACTATGCAACAAATTTGGCGTCATTACTCAAGAATATGTTTCAACAATGAATTCTCCTTAGAGTCCAGGAGGAAATCATGTAGTTGCAATAATTCCTCAGCACAAGTACTGGGAGATCCATCTAAACAACCTACACTCGGCGCATATCATATCATATATATACAGCCGGAATGAGGCCTTTTCGGCCCACCAAGTCCGTGCCGCCCAGTGATCCCCGTACATTAACACTATCCTACACCCACTAGGGACAATTTTTACATTTACCCAGCCAATTAACCCACATACCTGTACGTTTTTGGAGTGTGGGAGGAAACCGAAGATCTCGGAGAAGTTTTGTACCACAAAACTCTTTATGAATACAAGACAAATAAAAATTAGTTTTGATTAATATTGGTCAATATATAAATGTCAATTTTACTTATAAATAGCTGTGGACATTTAAATGTATTACTATCTTTTATTAATTATATTTTAAATCAATTTTAATTCTGTTTTTATATATTTCGAGCAATTTTGGAATGTTTTGATCATTGCTGAAAGCCAGATATTCCATTGTTAAAGGGCACAAGGGAAGAATGAATACCCCATATTCCCTGATTTTTTAAATATATATTGGGATACAATACAAAATAGTGACATATTCCAGTATTCCATTGTGATTAAGCCAGGGCTCATGAATAAGTCAAAGTTTTCCTCAATGGTGCAGCTGGAAGAACTTATTCTGATTCTGTCTCTTGCCAGCTGACAGAATGATACCCGAAAGCCCTGGTCTCACCTTGGGCAGTTGGCATTAGTGGTTTGTACACACAAGTTGATTGTGGAGCAAAGTTGCCTTGTGTTAAGTGCCCAGGTTAATGACAAGCTCTGGTGACTCAATTCTAACTTGGAGACATACAGCTGGAAACAAGTGATTTGGCCCACCAAAACTACAGTAACATTTGTGTTAATCTCATCTTCCAGCACATAACCTGCAGTTTTCTATGCCTAGGTGATTTGTGGTTCATCCAGTCTCTACTTTAATGTTGTTGGTGTCTCTGCTTCCACCAAAATCTGTGTTGAAATGTATAGGGGTTAGGAAACCAATGGTAGACAAAAACAAGAATGATGGGCAATTGCCCTCCAGCAGAGGTCAGAATGCAAATGGCTCAGTTTATAACAAGTATAATTTAACAGAGAACAAACGTTGAGAGGAGTACACAGCCAAAAGTCAAACCCTGAGATTTTAAGGCATGTCAGTGGTGTTCCTACAGTACGTTAAGGTGAGCTTTACTGGGGAAGTAAACAGTCCAGGAGATGAAAGGATGTGGAATGAAATACACGTCATTCAGAAGTCAGAAGGCTAAATTTTTGATTATTTTTCTCCACAAAATTAATTCAAAAATATCTTTAAAAATAATTATCTTTCAAAGGAGACATCAAAATCTTACTTTAAGAAAAATCTATGTGACTACTCAAAGACTCAGACAGATTTCTCCATTTCATTTTCAACCAAACCAGAAATGGTCATTCAATTCATTGTGATTTCTTGGTTGCTACATTGCGCAAAATAATCGCCAACACCCTTTGGAAGTCCGGTCACGTCTTAAATTATTATAAACTAGAGATGTGAACAGGAGGTGGTGGCGGTGGGGGGATGGGGTAGAATGGAGGGAGAATGGACCTTTGAGTCGCCGCTTCCTCCTTCTCCCCTGTTGCCAATATACCCCACCTTGGAAACGACAGCAGGAGAGAGGGGAGGGAGCACCACGGAGATGGAGGGGGGGGACACTGAAACACAAAGTGCTGGAGTAACTCAGCCGACTGCGAGGTTGGCTTCCTTCTGAGGAAGAGTCCCGATGTCACCTCTCCGCGTTCTCCAAAAATCCTGACCTGTTGAATTACTCCAGTACTTTATGTCCTTTTGGTGGATGAAGGAGGATTCGCTGGTGCACCTTGCAAGTCGGGAGTGGCGTCCGAAACCAGGGTTCTAAATGGGCAAGGAGACTGTGCGAGCCGGCGATGGGTTGGCATGTCCATCCATTCCAACATCTGTTATAAGGGGGTCATTAAAACGAGGGTTTACTGTATTGTGTTGGCAAAACGGTTAGGAGAGAAGAATCTTCTTTCACAGTGGAGAGACATGACTGAAAAGAGCGCTCATCACTCACAATGCCAACTGTGGCCGGTCAGAGAATTTCAAATGAGCTCTCATAATTTTGGCCTGTTTATAGGGATGGGCGGACCATCAATTTCCAGAAAATCAGTGTTCAACCTGTATATGATTACAATTGAGCTATCCACAGTGTACAGGTACAGGATAAAGGGAATAACTTTTAGTACAAAATAAAGTCCAATTAAAGGTGGTTCAGGGGGCTCCAATGAGGCAGATTTCAGCTCAGGACCACTCTCTAGTTGCTGACAAGATGCTTCACTTGCCTGATAACAGCTGGGAAAATTCTGTCCCAGAAACTGGAGGTGCACGTTTCACACTTCTAAACCTCTTGCCTGATGGATGAGGGGAGAAGAGGGAATTACTGGGGTAAGGCTCATCCTTGATTATGCCTGTGGCCTAGGCTAACAGGAAGAGGTGGTGAACATCCAGATTCATTATGGTTGTGGGATCCAGCCATGGATTTGGCACATCCATGTTGCGCCAAAAGTGCCAAGTAGTTGATCCATTGTGGTTTCCTCCTCAGATTCCTCTATCACAGAATCAAGCATTTGGGCTGTTGATTCATCAGACATGACATCGAGAAATAGATGAGAATGAAAGATAAGCTAAGGTTGTAGGGACAGACAATATTAATGTTGTGGTGCTGAATACCTCACTGCAGAGCTAGCTGCTACTCCTACTACTAATTTCTTTCAGTACAATTATAATAGTGGCATCTACCCAAATATAGAAAATTGCCTCTGCACCCAAAATTGAGATTTATCCTCTTCAGAAAAACCTGGGCAAATCCAAACATACTCAGGTTAAACTTCTTCATCAGCAAAATAGTGGAAGATGTTGACAATGCTATCATATAGTACTTATTCACCAGTATTCTGCAGACTAATGCCCGACTCAGCTTCACACTTCAAAGCTTGGGGCCACACATGGACCAGAGTCCACAGATGAGGAAAGAATCTATCTTGGACATCAAGATAGATTTTCACTGTGTATGGTACGAAGGTTGCATGGCAAAATTGAAGTTAACGAACATTAGGATGAAAATACTCCAGCAGTTGAAATCATACTTTGTATTCAGCAAAATGGTAATTGGAGACAATCACCCCACCCCAAGGGCCTGATCAAGGCAGTGGCCTCGACTCAACCAACTGCTTCATCGATGACTTTCCTTCCATTATAAGGTCCCGGTGGGGATGCTAACTGATGAAGATTTTGGCTAAATTACTTGTTAATAAGTGCTGAATTGGACAAGGGTGAAGAGTAATCACCTTCGCAGAGTACTGGAGGATTGCCAAGCAAGCATGGAAATTTGCTTCAGATTCAAATTCATTCACAACTCCTCAACATAGGGAGCAATCTGTCTAGGCACTGTAAGACTTGAGAACAATCAGTAAAGGGACATCAGTGTTTCATGAAGGTGGCCTGCCATTACCATTCCGAGGAGCAGCAGGGGACAGGCAATAAATATTAGCCTTGTATGCAGTTCCTGCATCCCAAAAAAATGGGAGGGGGGGGGAGCAGTTTTAGAAAATAAATCTAAGGGACATACCAAATCACACAAGCAAAAGAAGCCTTCTGAAAAGGTCAGAAAATAAAAAAGATTGGGTAAATAGTTACATACAAATTTCAAATTACATGCCCAACTTAAAAGGATTTGTTTATTAGCTTTGTTGTAGTTAATCAGTTACTGACAGTGGAACTAAACATGGCCAACTGGAATTTGAATAAGATCCACTGCAATCAGTGCCCATAATGAACCGGAAAGTATTCGGTACAACACTGCTTAGATCTATACTGGAATGCGCCACTTGAATGCACATTGAACTTCACAGTGGACCTTAAATATACCAGACAATTAACTGTGTCAAGCATCTTAAGTTTTTTTTCTATATGGGGCATTTCATGGCATGCTGTAGAACTTTTCAGGCAACATGCAAAGTTTAAATTGTTCCAGTTAATTAGCAAATATATCAAGGGGACCAGCAAATCCATGTGATATGATGTTTTATTTAAGCAACTATTTGACTGTGCCAACAGACCAAGCCTTCAAGCGAAGTTTTTTTTAAATCTATTAATTTTTCATCGTTGAAATTCATAACAAATAAAGGAATATAAATCCTTTTTTCTAGAATAGCCCGAGATGCTATTTAAAGATACCTGTTCCAGCCTATTAATTTTCTGAAGCAAATTTCCGTGGGTAACAACTCTCCAGTACACTGCCAAGGTGATTATTCTTTACCCATGTCTACTTCAGTAATGATTAACAGGCAATTCAACCAATATCTTCATTGCTATCCTGAATAACTTGTATTCAGAGGTTATTATTATTTCCCAACATGTTAACTCAACCTTAACCTCCAAAAAGATCAGCCAACTCTGCATAGGCTAGGAATTAAACTCAACCCTATCTGTACGAGTGTTTTTATCCATTGGAAACATGTGTTGTAAGGTCATGCCTGATACTTTTAGAACCTAATTAAATTGTTCCAACAAATGACTTCAAAAAAGTTGCAACAGTATCCTACACTGTTATGCTATTGAATCTTTGTTGTGATCAGCATCCTATTGATGTCCTATATTTTGTTTATTGCAAATCAATCTGCTAAATAATAAATTCTTGAAAATGACATCACACTGGAAGAAAACTGCTGCAACTGTCTTTTATCACAAATTATTTAATTATCTTATGCGTGTTCAGCATGTTGTGTAAATTCTGCTTATATTGTTTTGCCCATGGCTGCATGATGATACATCACATGCCACCGACACTCTCTCAGTAAACTTTGTAATATCTACAAGCATTCAAAGGGATTTTTCTCACTCATGTGGATACACTAAACAGATACAGGGGATGCCTACCATGAGAGAGGTTCATAAGTCATTGGAGTACAATCAGGCCAGTCGTCCCATTGAATGGCAGAGTAGACTCAATCACGGCTGATCTATCTTTCCCTCTCAATTCCACTCTCCTGCCTTCTCCCCTTGATCTTTGAAACCCTTACTAATCAAGAATCGGTCAACAGCCGTCTGTAGCAATGAATTCCACAGATTCACCACCCTCTCATTCCTCATCTCATTTCGAAAGGTACGTCCTTTTATTTTGAGGCTATGCCTTCAGGTCCTGGACTCTCCCACCAGTGGAAACTATTGTTTCCATAGACATCAGGCAAAAAAATTACAGGTTTTCTGCAATGCTCAATTACATTCCAACTAACTAGAAGACACGTTCTGGATTCATATTGTACTTTGCATTACTTGAAGATATCTCAGATAACAACAAAGATAAACAAAAAATGCTGGAGTAACTGGGGTCAGGTCAGACAGCATCTCGAGTGAAGGAATGGGTGACGTATCGGGTCGAGACCCTTCTTTAGACCGATGTCAAGTAATTAAATGGCTTTGTGCTGACAATAAAGTACTCAGATAATTTACAATGAGCAGATAAACTTTTGAAATATCAGCTTAGGGATGGGTATTGGGCAAGACAATTGAAGTCTCTGCACCTTCTTACAATTGTGCAATAGCATCTTTCTGATGTCAAGATGCTTTTAATATTGTATCCAAAAGACACCTGACAATTTAACAACTTCAAACTACTGCTCTCAACTATCTGCTTAGCATCGATACTCTAGTCTAAGGAACTGTGATATATTCTTAATGATAAGCAACAAAATAACTGAACATTTATTCCAAGCCATTACCCTGCCAATCCAATAAAGATTAGGTTGTCATGTTCATCCCAAAACTAAATATCATGGCCTTTGTTCTAAAACTGTTAATGGGGGAAAATCATGAATCTCATGGGATCAATGACATATTTAATAGAATTATGAAAGATTTTATGCAAAACAACACATTATGGGGACTAGACATTTAGTGTAGGGAATACTACCCGCAAATTTTCAAAGTAACGTCACCTTATGAGAGCACAATGTTAGCACTCCTCCCTCAGACTCTTTTAAAGAGCAACAAAAGTTAACTAAAAAGGCAATACGGGGAGAAAAGATGAGGTACGAGGGTAAACTAGCCAATAATATAAAGGAGGATAGCAAAAGTTATTTTAGGTACGTGAAGAGGAAAAAAATAGTCAAGGCAAATGTGGGTCCCTTGAAGACAGAAGCAGGGGAATTTATTATGGGGAACAAAGAAATGGCAGACGAGTTAAACCGTTACTTTGGATCTGTCTTCACTGAGGAAGATACACACAATCTCCCAAATGTTCTAGGGGCCGGAGAACCTAGGGTGATGGAGGAACTGAAGGAAATCCACATTAGGCAGGAAATGGTTTTGGGTAGGCTGATGGGACTGAAGGCTGATAAATCCCCAGGGCCTGATGGTCTGCATCCCAGGGTACTTAAGGAGATGGCTCTAGAAATAGTGGAAGCATTGGAGATCATTTATCAATGTTCTATAGATTCAGGATCAGTTCCTGTGGATTGGAGGATAGCAAATGTTATCCCACTTTTTAAGAAAGGAGGGAGAGAGAAAACGGGTAATTATAGACCAGTTAGTCTGACATCAGTGGTGGGGAAGATGCTGGAGTCAATTATAAAAGACGAAATTGCTGAGCATTTGGATAGCAGTAACAGGATCATTCCGAGTCAGCATGGATTTACGAAGGGGAAATCATGCTTGACAAATCTACTGGAATTTTTTGAGGATGTAACTAGGAAAATTGACTGGGGAGAGTCAGTGGATGTGGTGTACCTCGACTTTCAGAAAGCCTTCGACAAGGTCCCACATAGGAGATTAGTGGGCAAATTTAGAGCACATGGTATTGGGGGTAGGGTACTGACTTGGATAGAAAATTGGTTGACAGACAGAAAGCAAAGAGTGGGGATAAATGGGTCCCTTTCGGAATGGCAGGTAGTGACTAGTGGGGTACCGCAAGGTTCGGTACTGGGACCCCCAGCTATTTACGATATACATTAATGACTTAGATGAAGGGATTAAAAGTACCATTAGCAAATTTGCAGATGATACTAAGCTGGGGGGTAGTGTGAATTGTGAGCAAGATGCAATAAGGCTGCAGGGCGGCTTGGACAGGTTGTGTGAGTGGGCGGATACATGGCAGATGCAGTTTAATGTAGATAAGTGTGAGGTTATTCACTTTGGAAGTAAGAATAGAAAGGCAGATTATTATCTGAATGGTGTCAAGTTAGGAAGAGGGGATGTTCAACGAGATCTGGGTGTCCTAGTGCATCAGTCACTGAAAGGAAGCATGCAGGTACAGCAGGCAGTGAAGAAAGCCAATGGAATGTTGGCCTTCATAACAAGAGGAGTTGAGTATAGGAGCAAAGAGGTCCTTCTACAATTGTACCGGGCCCTGGTGAGACCGCACCTGGAGTACTGTGTGCAGTTTTGGTCTCCAAATTTGAGGAAGGATATTCTTGCTATTGAGGGCGTGCAGCGTAGGTTCACTAGGTTAATTCCCGGAATGGCGGGACTGTCGTATGTTGAAAGGCTGGAGCAATTAGGCTTGTATGCACTGGAATTTAGAAGGATGAGGGGGATCTTATTGAAACATATAAGATAATTAGGGGATTGGACACATTAGAGGCAGAAAACATGTTCCCAACGTTGGGGGAGTCCAGAACAAGGGGCCACAGTTTAAGAATAAGGGGTAGGCCATTTAGAACGGAGATGAGGAAGAACTTTTTCAGTCAGAGAGTGGTGAAGGTGTGGAATTCTCTGCCTCAGAAGGCAGTGGAGGCCAGTTCGTTGGATGCTTTCAAGAGAGAGCTGGATAGACCTCTTAAGGATAGCGGAGTGAGGGGGTATGGGGAGAAGACAGGAACTGGGTACTGATTGAGAGTGATCAGCCATGATCGCATTGAATGCTCGAAGGGCTGAATGGCCTACTCCTGCACCTATTGTCTATTGTCTATTGTCAGTCAGAAAGTTATGAATTCAAGATCCAAATAAGACACTTCAGTGTAAAAAAATCCAACACTCCAACCCCGAACCAAGGAAGCGTTTCAGAGATATCACCGTTATCAAGGCTCTATTCTGTGAAGTATACTTAAAAAGGACAGACTATTTTCAAGGGGCAATAGGAAGTTTTCAATGCTTTAGACAATTTTTTTAAATTTCTAACACCAATATTATTAAAAGCTAGAATGAAAGGAACTGCAGGTGTTCATTTGTAAAAAAAAAAGACAGTGCTGGAGTAACTCAGCGGGTTAAACAGCATCTCTGGAGAACAGGGTTAGGTGATGTTTCAGGTTGAGACCATTCTTGTGACACTGCAGAAGTTTGTTGCACTAATTAACTACCACATTTCCAGTATAATGATTGTAAATGGCTATCCTGTAAGATGCTGCTTTCCCAGCAACCACACACGAGCGTAAGCCAATGTCATGAAAGGGAAAATTAAAATCTGCACTGCACTGACCATTCAACAAGAGCAGTTGAGTGTAATAAGGTGCCATTTTCCAGTTTGTGCTTCTGAACATCCAAGGCAAAATTACACCAGAATAGAATATGCATGCATATTTCCAACTGAAAGCAACATAGTCAAATGTAAAGAAAATTCAATTGGATTACTGGTTTTCATCATTAAAAATGTTCGAAGAGTATTTCTGACTATAAATGCGGGTTTATAAACAGCGTACAAATACTTGAGGTAACCTGCATGTCACGACACCGCAGAGAAAGTCAACCTATGAAAAGCTGTGGCGGTCATTGAAACTGACAAGTAATGACTCTTGGGTTATCCGCTGACAGATTCGATCATTCCATAAATAAGGAATTACGATTTTTATTATTTCCAAGGAGAACAGTGCAGAAAGCAATGAACATGCGCACGATAAAATGAAAATTAATTTAAAGCCACATGTTCCTATAGCGCCTTCATGCAATCGCGGAGTTTAAACGATGCAGTCTCATTATTGGGGTAAACGCAGCTCTTACCTCGACCTCGACCACCTCGTCATAAGCGGGTGGTGGATCAAACCCACTCCGGCTGTAATCTCCTCCACCTCCACTCCCTCCACCACGGGAACCGGTCCCTCCACCGCCGCCGCCACCGCCCCCTCCTCCTCCGCCTCCTCCGCCGCCGCCGCCTCCTCCTCCTCCTCCTCCTCCGCCACCACCACCGCCGCCGCCGCCGCCGCCGCCCACTTGGCGGTCACCGCTCTCCATCGGCTCGTAGCCGAGGCCAGGACTCTCGTTAGTGAGGAGGGCCACGGCCTCGTTAATGTCATTCTTGGCCATACGGAGCGCCTTGCGGATGGCGGCAGGCTCCGAGAAGCCCATGCACAGCAGCGTCGTCATGTGCTCTTCCTCCACGTCCATCCCAGCAGACACAAGTCTGTCACTTCAGTCCTACTCTTCCATGCAGCCTGCACCTGATACAGGTCGCCTGCCTCAGGCTGACGCCGCGCCGGGCGTCCAGTTTCCTCGCAAGCGTGCTGCGAAGACAGAATAGCTCAGCGCGCTGTTATTCTGATGAACTAAAACAGTTATACTGGACCTGAACCGCTCGGCGCCATGTTGACAAGAAGCAGCTTCCGGTTCCTACTTCGCCAGGCGAAGCCGCTCCCAGTTAGCCGGACGTGACGTCTCTGCAGGCCGGTTAAAGGCATGGCGCCAGCATCTTTGTAAAGGAGCCCTTCCACACGCCATCTTTCTACAGGAGCAAATCCCCTGCCATCTTTGTAAAGGAGCCCATCCACACGCCATCTTTCTACAGGAGCAATTCCCTGCTATCTTTGTAAAGAGCCCTTCCACATGCCATCTTTCTACAGGAGCAATTCCCTGCCATCTTTGCAAAGGAGCCCTTCCACACGCTATCTTTTTACAGGAGCAATTCCCTGCCATCTTTGTAAAGGAAGATAGACCCAAAATGCTGGAGTATCTCAGCGGGACAAGCAGCATAGCTGGAGAGAAGGAGTGGTAACGTTTGGGGTTGAGACCCTTCTTCCGACTGAGAGTCAGGGGAGAGATTGTGTCTAGAGATATGGAGTGGTAAGGTGTGAAAACGACAGATCAAAGCAGATGTCGATCAAGAAAATGTAGAATGCTTCATTGTTAACTATGGGGAAGGTGACGAAGAGGCATACAATCAGTAAAAGATTTGATTGGTGGTCATCCTCAAATTGCCAAAAGTCCGGTATCTAAAGAAGAGCCCACAAGGAATTGCAGATGTTGGAATCTTGAGCAAAAAACACAAAGTGCTGGAGTAACTCAGGCAGCACCTCTGGACTTTCTCCGAAGGATCCCGACCCGAAACGTCACTCATCCATCTTCTCCAGATGTGCTGCCTTATTCGCTGAGTTACTCCAGCACTTTATGGGTTTTTTTGTAAACCAACATCTGCACTTCCTTGTTTCTGCCCTCCTTTGTCTGTGAGTGGTCCTGCCTTCTCCCTGGTTACCCTCTTGTGTTTAATTAGGTTTTAATATCCTTGGCATGTATTTTAATCCAATTTACCAAAGCTACTTTGTGGCCCCTTTTGGCCCTTCTAATCACCTGTTTGAGTTCTTTGCTCCTTTATTATTGTTCCTCAAAGGCCCTGTCAGATTCCATCCTTTTAAACCTTACATGTGCTACCTTTTTATTTTTGACCAAATTTTTATTTTGATTTATCCAAGGTTCCCTTACTTTGCCATCCTTATCCCTCCTCCTTACTGGAATATGTTGGTCCTGAACTTTGATCAACTGTTCTTCAAACGACTCCCACATGTCAGATGTGGACTTGCCCAATAACAACTGCGCCCAGTGTACCCTCCTAAGCTACTGCCAAATTACATTGTAATTTGCCTGACTCATTTTAGTACATTCCCACAAGGTCCAGACGTATCCTTATTTAAAACAATCTTAAAGCTTACAGAGTTGTGATCACGATCGCAAAATGCTCTTCCACCAACACCTGGCCAGACTCATTTCCCAACACAAGGTCCAATATGTTCTGTTCTCAGGTTGGACTATCTACATACTGTTTCAAGAAACCCTCTTGGATACACCCCTAACAAATTCTGACATGCCCAAGCCTTTGGTATTGAGCATGTTCCAGTCAATATTGGGAAAGTAAAATTCACCCACGAAGACAAGCCTGTTGCTTTGGCAATCTTTTGGTACTCTGTCTACATATCTGTTCTTTTATTTCCCACTTGCTCTTGGGGCCTATTGTATAATCACATTAGAGTGATTGCACCATTCTTATTTTTAAACTCTACCATTATGATATGAGTGGACAAATCCTCCAGTATGTCCTCTGAGTGCTGCTGTGACTGTCTCCTTGATTAATTATGCAACTTCTCCATCTCTTTTCCCTCAAATGCTAGAGCAACTCAGCAGATCAGGCAGCATCTCGGGAGAACATGCATAGGTCCAGACCTGCAACTTCACTTATCCATGGTCTCCAGAAATTCTCCCTGTTCCACTGAGTTACTCCAGCACTTTGTGTCCATAGCCTCCACAGTTCCTTCTTTTCCCTCCTTGTCTATCACATTTGAAACATCAAAATCCCAGAACTTTGAGCTTCCATTCATGTCTCTCTCACAGCCATGTCTGCCTGTGTGGAGCAGACCAGCAAACAGCGCAGCACGTCATTTTCGACTGCGCCGTCCTCCGTTCCCCCCCCCTTGGTGGAGGGGTAGACCTCACGGCCCTCGACAACTGCACATTGAAATGGCTACAGCGCCTGGAGGATGTTACATAACTTCTGCCTCAAACGGCAGAAGAAGAAGCCATGTTTCCACAATGGCTGTGCCATCAAAGTCCCAAGCACCAATCCAGGCTCTAAGTTCATCTGCTTTCACCACAATACTCCTTGCATTGAAATAAACATTCTTCAGCCGGTTTGCTTCATCATTTGATCAGTCCAGTAGAGATTCTATTTAATGATGGTGGCGCATAGACATTGAGTGTCAAGGGAATTAGTTTAATTCTCTTGTATTCAAGGTGGTCATCGTGCTGTGACTGTTGCTGGCCTTAAATGAAGAGGGCATCCTGGGCAAATGCTCGTGTGGCTAGAGGAATGGTTGGTTCTAGAGCACAAGGTTTCACACAATGCCTGGATGTTGTTTGGTCCACAGTTTTGTTATCTGCGATGAAGAAAACTGACTAACATTTGACTTAATTGATGGCGAGAATGACAGAGGAAATGGAGGTGGGTCACACATTGAAGGTGGTTGGAAATGCACATCTGACTCTTCTGTACTAATTCTTCAAAAAACAACATTTTAAAGAAGGAATTCCTTAACATTAAAAAAAACACTATTCTTGAATATTAAGCAGATCTTTCCCGTTAAACTTTACAGATTTGTGGTTATTGTGGTTCCCTTGCAATATGTCATTCCAGGAAATGCATTAAATGATGTACTAGAGCAGGTGTCATTGACTGAAAGTGTTCCCCCCCCCCCCCACCTAGCACCTCCTCTCACATGCCCATCCTCACCCTCATATTCCCTCTCTCTCTCTGCAACCCTCTCTCTCTGCCTCCTTCTCTATCCTCTGTCTTTCTCTTTGAAATTGTTATAGACTAAATAGAAAATACTAGAATACAGCACTAAAATGTCCCTATAAACACAAAATAGAGGTTTCTATTTCTTGAATAGTCCTTAATATTGTCTCTGTATCATATATCAGCATTCACCAGGTGGATTGCTCTGCTGCTGTTGGGCAATAATTAGGAGGTAAATGGGAATGAATTTGGGCAAATTTCCTTGATTGTTGGATATCCATAAAACAGTGATTACTTTTTTGCTCTATCTGATTGTTCCCATGAAATATTCTTGCTCTCATTATCACATCTCTGATTCTTTCCCTGTCCTTTATTGACTTTTCTTTCTCCATCACAGGATGCCAGGGATCTATAGCCAGAGTAGTCCATAGATTCCCACAGCTGTCTTAACCACAACTCGTCCCATCCTGTTTCCTGTACAGTTTTTACTACGCCTGATGCAGGGTTTTGACGGGAAATGTCAACCACTCCTTTCCACCAACAGATGCTGCTTGACCCACTAAGTTTCTCTAGCAGAATACAGAATACAGAGCTTTATTGTCATTCGATACCGAGATACCAGCAGTCACAGAACACAACAAAAAAGAAAAGAACGCAAGACACACGACCCCAACACAAACATCCATCACAGTGACTCCAAACACCCCCTCATTGTGATGGAAGGCAACAAAACTTCCACTCTCTTCCCCAACGCCCACGGACAGACAGCTCGACCCCTACCGAGGCGACCGACCCGCACAGCCCCGGCAAGGAGATGGAAAGTCCCCGCGGCCGAGCCGCACCAGGCGCTGAAACGTCCCGCGGCCGTTCCGGGCGTTGGAAGGCCCCGCGGCCGAGCCGTACCGGGCGATGGAAGGCCCCGTGGCCGAGCCGCACCGGGCGCTGAAATGTCCTGCGGCCGTACCGGGCGATGTTAGGTCCCGCGGCCGAGCCGCGCCGGCGATGGAAGGCCTCGCGGGCGATGGAAGGCCCCGTGGCTGAGCCGCGCCCCGAGGAAGAGACCTAAAAAAAGAAAGGTTTCCCCCACCCCACCCAGATTGTTTATTGCTCCACTCCCCCAGTGTTGCTGGCCCTGTCATGTCCGATATGATGATGGCATCTTCCATGCCATTATTGAAATGAGATGTCTTCTTTATTTTCCATTATTATGGTTTACCTTCCAGGATAGTTGATAGCTCTCAATGACCATTGTTCCATTCCCCACACTTCTGTTCTCATCCCTTCTCCCCAATCCAGAAAATCAAATGGGTTTATTCACAAAATGCTGGAGTAACTCAGCAGGTCAGGCAGCATCTCGGGAGAGAAGGAATGGGTGTCGTTTCAGGTCGAGACCCTTCTTCAGATGGGTTCATTTGTCCTTCCCATAAATGTCACTATAAAGGCCTACACATTTTTACGATACGATATGATAGAATTTTATTTATCCCTGGCGGGAAATTGGTCAAACTGAATCATGCTTTGTCATTTCCGTTTCCTCTGTCAAGGTGGCACCCTCAGATTTAACTTCTTTCCTCCCTTTTCAGCATTCCAATTGGCCCACTCCCTCCACAACCGCCTGGTTCTGTCATCCACCTCCATAAACATCCATTTCTCTTCTCACTCCTCTTCACTGTGCAACAGCAGGAGATAGAATACCAGCATTTTCACCTCTTGCCCCAGGCCCAGACACTTCCGGCAAATCATCAGAAGTTTGCACTCTTCAAAATCATCAACTCCTCAAAAGATATACGTGCATTATCTTACCGTAAAAAGGACATGGGGTGCAAGAGGAAGGACTGCTTCAGAACTTGTCAGACAGAAAACAAACCACTGAAATTGAAATTTCATTCTACAATTTGTGCAGTCTATATACTTTGCAACTGAAGTCTGAAGAAGGGTCCTGACCCAAAAATGGCACCCATCCATGTTATCCAAGGATATCCAAGTTTTGGTCTCCAAATTTGAGGAAGGATATTCTTGCTATTGAGGGAGTGCAGCGTAGGTTCACTAGGTTAATTCCCGGAATGGCGGGACTGTCGTATGTTGAAAGGCTGGAGCAATTAGGCTTGTATACACTGGAATTTGGAAGGATGAGGGGGAATCTTATTGAAACATATAAGATAATTAGGGGATTGGACACATTAGAGGCAGGAAACATGTTCCCAATGTTGGGGGAGTCCAGAACAAGGGGCCACAGTTTAAGAATAAGGGGTAGGCCATTTAGAACGGAGATGAGGAAGAACTTTTTCAGTCAGAGAGTGGTGAAGGTGTGGAATTCTCTGCCTCAGAAGGCAGTGGAGACCAGTTCGTTGGATGCTTCCAAGAGAGAGCTGGATAGAGCTCTTAAGGATAGCGGAGTGAGGGGGTATGGGGAGAAGGCAGGAACGGGGTACTGATTGAGAGTGATCAGCCATGATCGCATTGAATGGCAGTTCTGGCTCGAAGGGCTGAATGGCCTACTCCTGCACCTATTGTCTATTGCTGCCTGACCTGCCGAGTTACTCCAGCACTTTGTGTCTAATTTTGCAATCTCACTCCAAGAGCAACTGAATTTTGCAACCATTAGACTTTATTCAGCATCATAACTACCATTCGCATGTATAAGCGAGCCTGTTGCATTCACAGCATTTCAAAACAAACTTTTAAATTACATAATCATGAGTTCCTACTAAAAGTTCACGTGCTAGTTCAGTTTCAGTTTAGTTTATTGTCATTCGGCCCAAAATTAAGTCTGCATTTGTGTGCCATTGTTCTGTGCTCAGGGGCCCATTGCAGTTTAAGCCACACCCTCCTTCCAGATCAACCCATTAACGCTTTCTGGAGTCTTTCTTACCCTATAAAGTCACGTATTTATTCACAAAATGCTGGAGTAACTCAGCAGGTCGGGCAGCATCTCAGGAGAGAAGGAATGGGCGACGTTTCGGGTCGAGACCCTTCTTCAGACTGATACTCCAGCATTTTGTGAATAAATACCTTCGATTTGTACCAGCATCTGCAGTTATTTTCTTACACTTCCTGTAAAGGCACGTAATCCCTTCCTATTACAGGGAGATTGTGTTCAGAACTCCATCAACAAAGTTTTGATTCCAAAGTTATGATTCGTCCTCAAATAATTTACTTTTGGCTGTCACATCACTTATTGTTGGCTGTTATTTTTTTTTATCCGTGGGTAAGTATGTGACTTATTTAAAAACAACAAATCACTCTACACTTTTAAACATTTCTACATCGTACAATGTTTTGCAACCTGGCTATTTTACTTAACGACCTCGGCTAACTTTACCATATTAACAACAAACAAAAAAGTTTCTGAGCTTATAATTAAAATAAAAACAATGTTCTCGTGCTTAAATGTTTTTTAAAAAAACATTCTACATTTTTTTTTAAATGTAGACAGTCATCATTCTTGAATTGATTTACGGGTCACAATACTTCTGGGGCATCTCTTACTTAGCCTCGCATTTGTTCTTGTGGGCGGATCTTGTGGCGAGGCATATGTAATGCTTCATTTGCTGTTTGGAAGTGTTTCAGTTCGGTGGTGTTTGTTTGGCCGCTTTCGTGCTGCAGTGGGGTGTAACCAAGGTATGTTAGAACTTAGTTTGTAAATCAGAAATAAAAAGAGCAGGCGTTTTGTTGTTGAGGATCCGGATCAGAATTTCTGCCTGCAGCTTAAGGCAGCTTAAGGAGGAATGCATAGTCGACAGGGAGAGATAACTCCCATTGTTAAATTGTTGGTGCACAAAAGGCAGAAAATTGCATTTAACTCTGATTGCTATTGCTTTTTAAAAAAATATTTTAAGTATTGGCACCCCATTTACTTCATTCCCTCCGTTAAATGGAAAGCATTTGGACCCCATCTGGAACAGGATCAAACCCATTTGTGGAATGTTAAGAGGCTTTGCTAATGTTGTCTATCACGAAATTAACATGCTTGCGATTTTCAGTAGGCAAACGTTTCAACATCTATACACCGCACGACGTTTTAAAGCGATGGTACTCAAAGTATCTACATTTAATTACGAAATTACTGCAAGGACATTTTGAAAAGTATATCCCATTCTTTACCCAATGGAGGCAGGCTACACGTTTAATTTTTTTTTTTACCTGATCATGTTTTTGCTCCGAAGGCAGACAAAATGCTGGAGTAACTCAGCGGGACAAGCAGCATCTCTGGAGAGAAGGAATGGGTGGGTCGAGACCCTTCAGTCTGAAACATCACCCATTCCTTCTCCATGTTCCCCAGGCGCCGTCTTTCACACCTCTCCACCGCACAAAGACCTGGTCTTAAGTAGGAGTAAGATTTTTTCCAGACTATCATAACATTGAATTTGCGCTCTTGGGGGGGGGGGGGGGACATAAAACATTGTTCACAAACTGGCTGCGCTGATTTAATCAAACACATTTCGGAAAGCATACTTTCTCAAAGAATTGCGTGGCATTTTTGAGATGAGTGCCGATTGGTTCAATACTACCTGACACCGAGCGAAAGATTTGCCACACCAGGAAAATTTCTGTTTACTTATTGCGGCGTTGATGGATTTTTCCTTCAACAACCCATTCCCTAACTCTAAACACTGTCAGCAGATGTTGGCCAAGTTTAGAGGCCCCTTAAGTAACTTCTGTATGCAATGCTGATATTACTGTTTTGGCTAAAAAAAAATATGCTGGTACTGACATTTTTGCTGCTAGCCTTTATAATTTAGCTGTTGACATGTAGGGAGTAACTGCAGAAGTAGGCTAATGGGTTTTAAACTGCTTTGCTATTCAGCAAGATAATAATTACTACCGCAATGTCCTTTTTTTCTGCACTATCCTTGCATCCCTTGATTCCCTTAAGGTTCCAAAATCTGTTGACCACTGAATGAACTCAGTTACTCAGTCTCTCCAGGTCCCATGGGGGAAGAATTCCAAAGATACACTGCCCTCCGAATAAAGACAATTCTCCTCATCTTAGTCTGCAATGGCCCATCCCATGTTCTGAGACGATGACCATTGGTTCCAGACTCCTCAGCTTGGGAAACAGTCAGTTTGTTGAGCTCTGAAATCTCCCCTCATCTACACTCTAGAGAATATGGACATGGCCTACTTGATCTTTCCTCATGGAGCAAACTCGTTATTCCTGGATCCAGTCCAGTGATTGCATAGCCGATTATTGGTGTTCTATGATTTGTTTTTGACTGGATTTATGTTTTTTTAATAAAAAGAGGCCTATTAATGCATCTTTAGTTTAGTTTAAAGATATTTATCATCTCTGTCTTGAGGATTCTCAGATTTAAAAAAAAAACAGAGGAATAGTCTAAGCTATTTGGAGTAACTTCGAACATCTTTGGGCAATCAAAGGATGGATTTGCCTTTCAAACATTTGTTGCAAATGCACTTGTGTTATCTCTGTTCAACTACAGGATTAAAAAGAGATGGTCAGGTTGTTTGAATCATATATCTGCTCAAAAAAAGAATTGCTGGAAGAACTCTGGTCAAGCAGCATCTATGGAAAAAGAAACAAATTAGTGATTGGAGTCAGTGACTCTTCCTCAGAACTGGAGGAAAGAAAGAGGCTTTACAGTTTTCAAAGCAAAGTTGAGTGAGGAATAAGACAAAGTACCACATAGAAATAAGACAGGTCAGATAATAAAGAGCACAAGTACTTACCAGTGACAAGACATTTTTCAAGAAATACAGGCTGAGAAAGGTTCAGGAGCAGGATGTGTAGGAAGGACCTGCAGATGCTGGTTTAAACCGAAGATAGACACAAAAAGCTGGAGTAACCCAGCGGGACAGGCAGTATCTCTGAAGCGAAGGAATGGGTGACGTTTTGGGTTGAGACCCTTCTTCAGGAGCAGGATAATGGGAAATGATTAGAGTGTGGTCTCCCTGAAGTGTTTTATTTCATGAGCTTTCAAAAAGCTTGGACAGGAGGTAAGCTGGTGTTCTAGTTGCACGGGGCCTCGCCAAAGACAGTGAGGATGCCACCGACAGATGGGTCAGAATGGGAGTGGGGCTGGGAATTGAGGCATACAACAGGAAGCTGGGGATCAGCCTTGTTGATTGAGTGCAATCTGCTTTTGGTTTCTCCAATGTTGAGGAAGTCACACTGTTGAACACCAAATGCAGTTTTTCATACATCTGCTCCTCAGCCTGTGAATGGTGTCTGAAAATACGTGTACATTCTACATGATGGATCAGAATCTTAAATATTGATGTGCAAATTTGGAGGTTGCACAGGAGTGCAGTTGCCTCACAATTCCAACAATCTGGGTTCCATTCTGATATCCAATGCTTCCTCTGTGGGTTTTGAACATGCTCCCTATATAATTGTGGGTTTCCTCCAGGTGCTGCGTTTTTTAACTGAATCTCATGGACTTGCTAACAGGTTAATTGGCCACTGTAAATTGTCTCGAGTATGCAGTTGAGGTGATAGAATCTGGCAGGAGTTGAGTATAATGTGGGTGAATAGAGTGGGATTAATGTAGATGGTGGACCTGAGGATTTGTTTCCATGCTGTTTGTCTCTGACTCCTAAAAGCATTTTACTGTAGAAACTGGAGATACTCAGCAGGGCAGTTTAGAATAAACAATAGACAATCGGTGCAGGAGTAGGCCATTCGGCCCTTTGAGCCAGTGCCGCCATTCACTGTTATCATGGCTGATCATCCACCATCAGTACCCCGTTCCTGCCTTCTCCCCATATCCCTTATCTTTAAGTGAAATCTTTCAAGTGATAAATTTCATTTAATCATTGCCCTGGATTATATAAATGTTTCTCTTTCTACAGATGTTGCATAAACTGATGAGCATTTCCTGAAAATTGTCGCTAACGTATGATTATCTTTTAATGAACCCAGAAGAAATCGGTAGGCTATTCTGACTAAGTGCGCAGAATAAATGGCATCTATTGGTTTTGCCTTTCAAGGGAACAATTCTGAATTAGGTCAACTGAACCAAACGTTCCACACCAAACCTGTGTGTAAAAGTTACTTGAACTTGGCTTGGTGTCAAATTTTACAGAGTAAAATTGACAAACAGGATAATTGGAGTCTTCTACATTAACTTTTCAATTTTAAAGGAGGTTTTTCTTTATGTAATCCAAATTTTAGGAAGGTGCAAGGGATCGTGATGGGATTGCAGCAACCATTACTCGCTATTCTTTTGGGGATAGCAATCACTCTGGAGGCAGCCAACAATGACACCAGAATCTGTCAGGTGGCTCCTCACTGGGAGATTGACAACCAAAGTCCAATGGAGGAGCAGTCTGGGCAACTGGTTGTGGTGGCCCTTCTCAAAGCAAGCTGACAGTTCTGCCTAACGCAGGCCGCTAAGTAAGTATGGCACTTTACCTAAACTGTTCTTGTACAAATTTGCTACACTACCATCTCTACGCAAGATCATTGGCTAGTGACTTGCTCTAGACCATTTCTCTCACTATCTGTAAGCCAGTGCATGAGAATGCCAAGAAGTGACATGCTCTTGCTTTTCATTTCCACTCTAGGTCAATGGTAGAGGGGAAAACAATCCTTTTGTTCAGTGCCTTTTCTGTGGCAGACACAAACCAAGAGGTTATGTTGTTAAGAACTGCAGATATGAAACTATGCTGGTACAGATATCAAAAGAAGAGGGCTATTTTTATAAAAGTGTTCTTGGAAATTAACTATTCCTTATTGTTTATGTGGTGATTGAAACGCTATGTTAAAACAAACTTTATTTCTATTAGGAAACTTTTGATTTGGTCATGTTTGGCATGTTTTTCCCATCAGGGCTTACGGAATTTACATTATGTTATTGTGAATGAGAAAATTCTTGAATCCAGGGCTGTTTAGTTTAGAGATGCAGCGTGGAAACAGGCCCTTCGCCCACTGAGACCGCGTCGACCAGTGATCACCCATACACTAATTCTATCATACACACAAAAAGACAATTTGCAGAAGCCAATTAGTCTGCATGTCTTTGGAATGTGGGAGGAACCCAGAGCACCAGAGAAAACCCATGCTGTCACAGGGAGAAAGTCCAAACTCTGTACAGGCAGCACCCGTAGTCAGGTCAGGCAGCATCTGGGAAGAAGGAGTCTGAAGAAGGGTCTTGACCCGAAACGTCACCCATTCCCTCTCTCCTAGATGCTGCCTGACCTGCTGAGTTGCTCCAGCATTTTGTGATACCTTCGATTTGTACCAGCAGCTGCAGTCATTTTCCTGCACCCATTGTCAGGATCGAACTTTTGCACTATAAGGCAACAACTCTACCACTTCGACACTGCCTCCTCAAGCTTTGGCCATGCTTTGGAAACTCAAACAGAATATTCGCATGGATACTACTATTTACCAGCAATCGCCGTTTCAAGCTGATGTTTCACATTTTGTCCTTTTTTAAAAGGTTTATTTTACAATAAAAAAATATTTGTTAGGACTGATTCCTGTTGTCTTTCGCTTTCTAACATTTCAGATTCAAAGGTAAATAGTAAAGACATAGCTTGATTTAACTTCCCATACAAACAAAAATGATTTAGAAATTGCTGGATTCAGTGAATGAAACGTTTATCATTCGAAGCATTCTGTGACACCATGAGATCACTAGGGATACGCATTTTTAAAACAAAATGAAATTTGAAATCTCTTGCCTGCATACTTGCCTTCATACTACAATCTGTAAAGTGATGGTGTTGACGGCTTGCATTTTTTCATAGATTAGGTAGTTTGCGTGACAAGCTTTCCCTTCAAGGCTTGAAGAATATACATTATATCATCGTGAATGAGAAAACGCTTGAATCCAGGGTCATGCTTTGGAAACTCAAACAGAATACTCCCCAGAATATCACTGTTTATCAGCAATCAACGCTTCAGCCTGATGTTTGGCGTATCCTGCAGGGGAACAAGGATGACTTCCTCATCTATGATAGGTTGGTACATCTGGGGATTAATTTTGCCTGAAACTTGTAGTTTAAGTTGTCGCACTGAATAGAACATATTGATTTAAGCAGGTTAATTTACCTCTTCCAATATTTGTGTATATTAGTTAATAGACAATAGGTGCAGGAAGATGCCATTCGGCCCTTCGAGCCAGCACCGCCATTCAATGTGATCATGGCTGATCATTCTCAATCAGTACCCCGTTCCTGCCTTCTCCCCATACCCCCTGACTCCGCTATCCTTAAGAACTCTATCTAGCTCTCTCTTGACTGCATTCAGAGAATTGGCCTCCACTGCCTTCTGAGGCAGAGAATTCCACAGATTCACAACTCTCTGACTGAAAAGGTTTTTCCTCATCTCAGTTCTAAATGGCCTACCCCTTATTCTTAAACTGTGGCCCCTTGTTCTGGACACCCCCAACATTGGGAACATGTTTCCTGCCTCTAACGTGTCCAACCCCTTAATAATCAGTCTGAAGAAGGGTCTCGACCCGAAACGTCACCCATTCCTTCTCTCCCGAGATGCTGCCTGACCTGCTGAGTTACTCCAGCATTTTGTGAATAAATCGATTTGTACCAGCATCTGCAGTTATTTTCTTATACCCTTAATAATCTTATACGTTTCGATAAGATCTCCTCTCATCCTTCTAAATTCCAGTGTATACAAGCCTAGTCGCTCCAGTCTTTCAACCTATGATAGTCCCGCCATTCCGGGAATTAACCTAGTAAACCTACGCTGCACGCCCTCAATAGCAAGAATATCTTTCCTCAAATTTGGAGACCAAAACTGCACACAGTACTCCAGGTGCGGTCTCACTAGGGCCCTGTACAACTGCAGAAGGACCTCTTTGCTCCTATACTCAACTCCTCTTGTTATGAAGGCCAACATTCCATTGGCTTTCTTCACTGCCTGCTGTACCTGCATGCTTCTTTTCAGTGACTGATGCACTAGGACACCCAAATCTTGTTGTTAAGTATTGTTAAGACCACTAGGAAAGTTACGATACCTATATTGTACTATTTTTATGATAAAGAAAATAAGAGTTACCTTTTGCTTTACCAATTGGGGAGTGGCCCTTTGGTACCTTGCCCAGTAACCACGTGGGGTCCAGTTTGCCATTATCACCAAACCAGATCATCTGCTCCTTGATGTGCATGCCACCATCAGCAATATTAAGACACAAAATGCTGGAGCAATTCAGCGGGTCAGGCAGCATCCCTGGAGAACATGGATGGGTGCCATCTCGGGCCGTGTCCCTAGCCAAAACGTCCTTGTTCTCCAGAGTTGCTGCCTGATCCACTGAGTTACTCCAGCACTTGGTGTCTTGTTATTGTAAACCAGCATCTACAGTTCCTTGTTTCTATAATCAGCAATACTAATCTTGCTTGATATATTATATTTTTGTCCCTTTTTTATTCCTAATGGGCGAGGCAGACGTGATTTGCAAATTATGTCAGCCAGGAAATAAGTTTTGAATTTCTTTGCTCTGGATGGCACAAAATTAAGATGGCCATTTTTGCTACCATGATGCTAGCTATTATTTTACAAACTGAATGTTGTTGAGGTCTCGTGCTTATATTGTAAATCAGTCTCGACCCATAATATTATCTGAATGTTTCCCTTTACAGATGCTGCCTGATCAGCTGAGTTCCATCAGCAGTTTGTTTTGTCTTCCAATTGTATTGTAGTTTAAATTTGGTAGTGAGATTGCTTGCTTTGTAACGGGCATGTTTAATTCAATGTTTGTGAAATTTTCTTTTTTATCTTTCCCCTAGATGTGGCAAATTGACCTTTCATATCAAATCCCCATATAGCTACCTTAACTATCGCTATGTTGAAGCAGCAATCCTGGCTACATATAACACAGATATCTGTGGGAACTGCATCGGCAGCAGTACTACTCTGGAGGTAATTGTTAGCATTAATCATAAGTCTTGGAAAGATTGCACTGATGGTTGGTGGGGGGGGGGGGGGGGGGTCAGAGTAGTTTAAAAAGTGTTTGTGGCATTTTTATTCCATAAAATGTCATGCATCAGTAAATTTCACTAGTAGACTGATTTTTTTTCAAAGGAAACTGAAGACATCCTTTTGTAACCTCATCGCCTTCTATAAGAGTAAATGGTATTCTCTCTGATACCACAGGTTTGAAAAGACTTGAAACTCAATTCTGTTATTGTGATAGGCGACCAGCTAAATCTCAACTGGACCCAACTGGGAATATTTTCAACATAATTTCAGGAGCTTGAAATGAAGATACTTTAAGATTGGAGCATAATGGAAAATGTTTCCTTCACAAATAAGAGCCAAATGCCAATATTGATCCTAATGCTTCAAGTAAGAATTCAGTTATTCCGTATTGGGACATATGACAATAAAATACTTGACTCTTAGTGATGTAAGGATGCTAGTTTGACATTTACTGTTTTGAGATAATATAGTTTTTATTTGAGGATAACTATGTATAATATTTCAGCTTTTAATCCAATTAATTCATTTGATAAACATGACTACAGTGTAATCTGGCATTAATGATGAGTACTGATCGTGAAATCATGATGAAGGCAATTACTACCCTAGTTAACTAGCCTTTGAAGAGGTAACTTTTTTTCCCCCCACCTCATTGATCCAAGGCATGTATCAATCCAGCTGTTCCTGTGAATATAGGAAAACAAGAGATCTAGTCACCATGATCTCACCTGAATCCTGTGTTCTTGTGCATCTCCTATAAGGAGCTATATGTGGGGTACCAAGAATAAGCTAAATTGGGATATTCCTTGTTATCCACAAAGATAGTAGAATGTTTATTGTGGGAAGGGGAGGTGAGGAGGAAAGTTGGATTATTACCTTGGCAGAGATGCTCCATGTTCAATATCATTATTTAAATTTGGCTTTTGATGTACTATTCAGTAGAACCTATTTCTCTAGTGTCCTTGTGCTCAATGAAGTCTAAGGTTCAAGCTAGGTACTAGTAGCTATAGACTGACCACTGCACAGAAAACTTAAAGGAAAGGTTTTTAACTGATTTGTACAGATTGTTACCACCATACTGACCTCTGGTGCTGTCTGTGGAGTTTGCATGTTCTCCCTGTGACCTTGTGTGCTTCCTCCAGGTGCTCTAGTTTCCGCGCACTTTCCAAAGACAATCCCAAATTGACTTTTGTAAATTCCCCCTAACATGTAGGGAATAGATGAAAAAGTGGGGTAATATAGAAAAGTGTGAACAGGTGATCGATGATCATGTGTACTTGGTGGGCCCATGGGTCCTGTTTCCATGCTCTATCTCTGAACTAAAACTAAACTACACTCTATCAACCTGCATGTTGTCAGGTGTGTATGGTCTTTGTGTTTACTTATTCGGTGCTGTTACTAATTTTAGTTTGTTTCATGTTTCCAACATCTGCAATTTTTGCCTTTTTATTATGTTAAATTTATCTCAATTAAAAATGTAGCTAACTCTAATTTTTAATAACCTAAACTTAATAAACTGATGATCAATAAATAACAATTGAAATTGAATTTTGAGGGTTTTTTTTCCCCAATCACTCAACATAAACAAGTGAAATGAAAAAAGAAATCCAATTACTTAAGCAAGTGACATTTAAAAAATGTACAAGCATTGGTGTGGTTATAATTTTTAATGCAACTTTTTCAAGTCTAATTGCTATCTCAGCCATTACCACGTCACTTTCTCCCACCCAGATCCCTGCAGAACTCTTCCTACACCTGCGCTCGGTCTGCGTTGGCCAAACTGATCTCCCGGTGGCCGAGCACTTCAACTCCCCCTCCCATTCCCAGTCTGACCTTTCTGTCATGGGCCTCCTCCAGTGCCATAGTGAGGCCCACCGGAAATTGGAGAAACAGCACCTCATATTTCGCCTGGGCAGCTTGCAACCCAGTGGTATGAACATCGACTTCTCCAACTTTAGGTAGTTCCTCTGTCCCTCTCTTCCCCTCCTCCTTCCCAGATCTCCCTCTATCTTCCTGTCTCCACCTATATCCTTCCTTTGTCCCATCCCCCCTGACATCAGTCTGAAGAAGGGTCTCGACCCGAAACGTCACCCATTCCTTCTCTCCTGAGATGCTGCCTGACCTGCTGAGTTACTCCAGCATTTTGTGAATAAATACCTTCGATTTGTACCAGCATCTGCAGTTATTTTCTTATTCTTCCTACCATCAAATACTGCATATGATTCTCCTTTGAAAGTCCAAATAATTGTAGTAAAGGGGATGGAACCTCATAATTTAAATCATAATTTTAGATAACTAAATTCTCAAATCACATGGTCATGTGTTCCGCAGAAATACATATTACAGATGGGCTCTTTATGTCGACAGATAAGTTGAGCTGAGCTCTCCTCCAGTATGAATTACAGTAGCTGTCGGGGATGGTGTAACGCAGTCGCCAGCAATTGAAGTGACTATAATCCACTTTCCTGCTTTGAACTCATCTATTCTACAGCACAGGCTACAGCTGGTATCCACGCATTTTATGAATATGCTTAAGCAGCAACAGTGATTAATTTGTGCAGCAGAAAACAGACTATGATGATTCAAAGAGAACAGAAGTTCCCTGGATCAAATCTTTGGAAAAGGTACCCTCTGGGTTGAGGGGTTGATAATTCAATGAAGAATTATGGACAGTGGGCAAGTTAACCCTGAGTAGGCCATCTCTTCCAGCAAAAACAAGAATGGGACATTCATTTCCATATCAAAATGACATCCAGCAGTCCCGGGATTTGTGGTGAGAGTAGTGGTAAGATTAGTAGTTGGCTGATTCCTGCCAGGGGAGGTTGCCAGCAATTTGCCAAACAATTGCAGACTAATTAGAACTTGAATCACTGGACAGAGGTAAGATACATGATTCCTCGTATTGTTTCATTCTACTTGGTCTGGAAGATCAGTTTGCAGCGTACCTTGTAGGTAAGTGGCACTGCAGAATAGATACTGGATGGGGAAAATGTCTTAATGCTTTTGTTTTGGAGCATACAGCAGTACAGAAGATAGACACAAAATGCTGGAGTAACTCGCGGGACAGGCAGCAACTCTGGAGAGAAGGAATGGGTGACATTTCAGACTGAACGGTCTCGACCCGAAATGTCACCCATTCCTTCTCTCCAGAGATGCTGCCTGTCCCGCTGAGTTACTCTAGCTTTTTGTGTCTATCTTCGGTTTAAACCAGTATCTGCAGTTCCTTCCTACACGTAGAGCAGTACTGTACAGGAATCTGCCCTTTGGCCCACCTGTCTGTGCAACACTGCCACCAATCTAACTAATCCCATTGGCAGCAGATGATCTGTATCTCTCTATTCCATGTCTATTCACACATCTGTCTTAATGCCTCTTAAACCTTGTATCTGCTTCTACCATCTCTCCTGGTAGTGTGTTCCAGGCACCTTACGTGTATATCTTGTCCTTCAGATGTTAGGCTTGCTGGCCAATGGTTCTCGGGTAATCTGTGAGAACTTGACTGAGTTTTTTGAACAAATAACCAAGAAACTAAATGGGAGCATGGTGGTAGACATGGTCCATATGAACTAAAGCCTTTGATAAGGTTCCACATGGTAGGTTGCTCTGGAAAGTTTTGTTTTGGAGAGAAGCGACACGGGCCATTTGGCCCACTGGGTCCACGGCAACCATCAATCACGTGCTCACATCAGTTCTGCTATCCCACTTTCGCATCCACTCCCTACATACAAAGAGCAATTTGCATACACCGATTAACCTACAAAACTGCGCGTCTTTAGGAACGTGGGAGGAAACCAGAGCACCCACAGGAAGCCCACGCAGTCACAGTGAGAATGTGAAAACTCCACACAGACACCACCCCAAGGCAGGATTGAACCTGGGTATCTGTCGCCATGAGGTACACAATCTACCACCTGTGCCACTGCATCACCCACAGTTAGATCGCATGGGATCCAGGGAGAGCTGTGAGCTGGATATGTAATTGGCTTGATGGTAGACAACAAAGGATGATGATGGAAGTTAGATTTTTGGACTGGAGGCTCATAACTAGTTCCCCACTGGTCAGTGTTGGACGCATTGTTGTTGGTCATTTATATTGGCAACTGAGATGAGAATGTGCTCAGCATAGTTAGTAAGTTTGGAAGTGGCATAGTTAATAAATTAGCAGGTGACACTAAAATAGTGGTATTGTAGACAGTGAAGAACGGTATCAAGAGTTGCTGCGGGTGTGGATTAGTTAGGCAAATGAGCTAGGAATGGCAAATGGTGCTTAATGAGGAGAAGTGTGAGATATTGCATTTTGGGAAGTCAAACTAAGGTGGGACTTTCGCACTGAATGTTGGAATGTTGGGCCTTGGAATGTTGGGCCTTGGAATGTTATAGGACAGAAGTTCTTAGGAGGTCAAATAAACAGTTTACTGTAAGAAAACCTTTGGCATGCTAGTCTTCATCAGGCACTGAGTATGACTATCATGTAGTACACGTTGTGAGGCCACACTTGGAGTACTGTGTTCATTTTGGTCATCCTGCAATAGCAAAGATGCCATTAAGCTGGAAAGAGTGCAGAAGAGATTTATGAGGATGTTGCTAGGCCTATTATAGAAAGAAGTTGTGCATGCTTGGACTTTATTCCTCTGCAACAGAGGATATTGAGGGGGAAATTGATAGAATCATGTGGGAATAGGTAAGGTAATGCACACACTCTTTTACCCAGGGTAGGGGCATCAGGAACTAGAGTTGAGTGGAGTGTTTCCATACTGCATGACTCTATAATTGAAATCTAGAAACCGCACCTTGAATAAATGAGAGGAAATTTTAATGTGAAAGGTGCATGATTTTATGGGAACCTGATGGACAATTTTTTCACACCACATGCGTATGTGGAACAAAATTATGAAAGAAAATGTTGAGGCAAGTATGACAGCAACATTTCAAAGGCATTTGAACAGGTGCAGGCATATGAAAGGTTTAGATAAGGGTCAAATGCGGGTAAATTGGACTAACTTAGATACGTATCCTGGTTGGCATGGACAAGTTGGGTCAAAGCATGTGTTTCCATGCTGTATGACTATAAGTAAACTTTAGAAACCACATCTTGAATAGATGAGAAGATAAGAAATTAACCAGTGAGTATTCAACACATGGAAATAGGGGAATCTTGAAATGGTTTATAATTTCTTAGAATATTGTAACATGGTCCTTTAAATACTTCAGGATAAATTTGACATGGAGAACTTAAATGGGTACATAAAACTTTACAAGGAAACAGGGTTAGGAACTGAATAAACACTTACTTTCTGGGTGTCTGATTGTGAATCAAATAGTTTATTACATTCCTGAATGATGATTATAGCCTCACGTTTTCCTAAGTTCAAATCAAAATGTCTAGTTGAAATAGAATCTAATGCTTCTGGTTTTCTGGTGAACCTAATGATTCACCATTATTAGATGAAACAATGCAGCATTGCTTTTCATCATTCTCCATCTTACAGTTTGGAATTTTAGCAAAAGATTTAGCTGGAGTTGGGGAGATGAAGAAGACTCTCCTGAGGGATTTTGTCGTGTTTGAAAATGAAATGTGTTTGACTTTACCTTTGGGCATACTGTGTACACAGTTGACTGCACCTGTATCAACATTGACTGATGATTTTAGGATAGACGGGTTTCCATTTGGGGGACTGTTAAAGCCATTTGCTTTATGATTAAATGCAGCTGAAGTCCTTGATGTCGTCTTGGACCTTGGTGTTAATACATTCTCAGTCATCCAAATGTTTATTTTCTTGCATTCTTCATTATCTGAGGAATATGATCCAATTGTAATGGATAAATCGTTGTTATTCTTAATCCAGTGTAACAATGGATGGTACACTATTCTGCAATTTTTCATGACACATATCCATTCTACTATCTCTTTTTTCCGATTTCTATTCTTCCTCAAGTGTAACAGGCAACAGGTAATGGTTGTTAATATCATGCATGCTCCAAAAATAGCAAAAAAGGGTGAAACCCAATCTGAAAATAAAGCAGAAATAAAATATTGCCTTTTTTTGCTTCCAAAACCGAATGCAAATAGTTTCAATATATCTGGATTACTGCCTTAATCCTCTTTCTTCCAACCTTTCTATTTTGCGTTCCTCAATTTCTAGCTACAAACATAATTGGAATTGATATGTTGCCTAAAATAAGGCTAAGGGGGTATAAGATGGAGTATTTTATTAAAGAAGTCTGTTATAACTTCAAATAGGCGCCAGGGATAGGTGCCAGACACTGGTCAGTAGAGTCATGGCAGAAACATCCAACAATGCGATAGTCATAGAGTTGTCCAGTACAAAACAAACCCTTCTGCTCACTGGATTCATTCCGATTTCCATGCACTCATGTACACCAATCTCACTGTTTTCCCTCACATACACATTAACACCCTCTTCAATCTCCTGCCACCCAATGATAATCAGAGGAGTTTACAATGGCCAACCAGCATGTCTTTGGAATGTGGGTGGGCACTGGAGCACATAGCCATCAGGAGAATGGGGATATTCTGCAGAGACAGCATGGTCCTACCTTCCTATCTTTACAATGGTGGAGATTGTGAATCTAGATGGCTATAGCTGTGAGGATGTGTGTTCACACTACCCTCTCAATTTTTTTTACAGGGCCTCAAACCTTTGAGGCTGGAGAGCCATTTTCACCTAGTCACAGAAAATTCTAGTCCAAAATAGTTGTTGGCGCTAAAACATAAAATGATAGAAATGATCAGCATATCTGGCAGTATTTATGGACAGAGATAAGAAGTTAACATTTCAGACCACTAGCCTTTCATCACAGGTTGGTCCACTGCATATTTTCAGTAAGCAGAAGTTAACAGGGGTGCTGGTAGGTGCAATTACATCAAATTATACCCACAAGCACATCTTTATTGAAGAAGGGGCTGGAGAGAGGTGGGTTGAGGTGAGTTTTGGCAGTAATTAAAAATCTCCCCCTGACATTATGTACTGCTGGAGAATTTGGTCTATTTTTTCCAGGTTAGTGCATACTTTAACATACCATAATTACTGATTGCCTCAACCAGCCTCCTTTCATTGCTGATGTATTTAACTTTGCTGACACATTTGCCCAATATTAGCCAAGCACCAACCCCAATTCACAACTTTCCAACTGCCCTTCCACTCTGGGATCTTCCCTTTGACTCAATTCCTTCACAATCTCCACCATTTATAGTTAGAAAGGTAGGATCAATCCTACTGCAATAAAGCCTATGATATCTGAGTTGTTTCATTGGGCCTCTCTAGTAATATCCATGATGCATAGTTCAAGAGTTCCCATAATATTTAAAGAGAGGACGTTTCTACTCTGATCCTGGATAGCAGTTGGACATCCCATAAGAGCATCCGCAGAGACGGTATCAGAGATGGTGGCGAAGTGCAGTTGGTGTCAATAATTTACTCATGTACAATGTATGTTAGGGTGATGTCACAAACGACAGTGTATGGCCGATCAATGGAAGGCGCAAAGGATGATTCCCCGGGCAGCTGAAAAAAGACTCACTTTTGTTAAGATACATTTAAAGTGATTGGAAAAGCAATCAAAGTGACACTAGGGAGGTCGTCTTCATGCAATGGGGGGTGGTTAAGGTCCAGAATCCAATGTCACGGGTTGAAGCGCAGTAAGATTCAATTCAAATGTCCAAAGGGAAGTAGGAAATGTATTGAACATGGAAATAATTGGACTGGGGCTAAGTGAATGCTCTTACATGGAACTGATGGGTTCGATGGATTGATTGTGCTGTGTGGTGTCGTTTCTGTAATCGCGGGAGTGTCTCTGCAACCAAAATAAAAAGCGAGGCTGCATTTTAGTTTATTTAAGCCGTAGGAGTAAACCTTAATATTCTGTGCCGAAATGGTAATGGATTGTGCTTTAGGACATCACATAACAAAGCACAAGTTATTTCTTTAAAATGTGATTTAAGTCCTGCTGATATTGCATACTCACTGTTCGGTATTATCATCTGAATTGGGGGAATAATTTCAGATCCCTCTGCAGTAACGTTTAAAGACTCAGACTCGTTTAAAGGGCCCAGTGCCCCTTGAGTATATGGAATGTAATTGTCTATGACGCTGGTGTCTGTGACATGGTCGCACTCGGAGTAAGAACATGCTTCGTTTCCACGGGCTCGGGTGTCTGAACCTTGATGTTCTAGTAAACCCCAGCTCCATCAGCAGCAGAAATAACCCCATCGAATCCGTACCAGATCCATGTCAAAGCAATCCAGTTTGTCTCAGTCCTTCCCATGTCATGCAAAATATTTCCATTTTAGATACCTGTCCTAATTCCCTTTTGAACATTGGAATCGGAACATCCGCTAATACACTGACAATGAATTCCAGAGAAAGACACAAAATGCTGGCGTAACTCGGCGGATCGGGCAGCATCTCTGGATAGAAGGAATGGGTGACGTTTCGGGTCGAGACCCTTCTTCAGATTTATTTTTTTGGTCTATCCTCGGTGTAAATCAGCATCTGCAGTTCCTTCCTACACAGATCCAGAATTCCAGATCCTCACCGCCCACTGCAGGTTTTGCTGGCACCCTGACAGAAGGAAGAGTAACAATGGTACGTGACTGAGGAAGGGGTTAACAAGCAGGGCAGTGTCTATGATGTGCAGGAAGGAACTGCAGATGCTGATTTACATCGAAAGTATCACAAAATGCTGGAGTAACTCAGCGGTAACTGCTGAGTTACTCCAGCATTTGGTGATCTGCTGAGTTGCTCCAGCATTTTGTGATCTGCTGAGAGTTACTCCAGCATTTTGTGATCTGCTGAGTTACTCCAGCATTTTGTGATCTGCTGAGTTACTCCAGCATTTTGTGACCTGCTGAGAGTTACTCCAGCATTTTGTGATCTGCTGAGTTACTCCAGCATTTTGTGATCTGCTGAGAGTTACTCCAGCATTTTGTGATCTGCTGAGAGTTACTCCAGCATTTTTTTGTGATCTGCTGAGTTACTCCAGCATTTTTTTGTGATCTGCTGAGTTACTCCAGCATTTTGTGATCTGCTGAGTTACTCCAGCATTTTGTGATCTGCTGAGTTACTCCAGCATTTTGTGATACCTTTGATTTGTACCAGCATCTGCAGTTATTTCCCTACGGTTTACATCGAAAGGTAGACGCAAAATGCTGGAGTAACTCAGTGGGACAGGCAGCATCTCTGGGGAGAAGGAATGGGTGAAGAAGGGTCTGGACCCGGACGTCACACACTCCTTCTCTCCAGAGATGCTGCCTGTCCCACTGTGTTCCTCCAGCACTGTGTCTCTGGTCTATGATGCACCAGCAGTGAGGAGGAGGAGCAACAATGGACTGTGACGACTCGCAGCCGCCGTCGCCCCGAAGCTCAGTCCTCATTGGTCCGATCCGACCTGATGTGTGATTGGTCGCTGCTCGTCCAATCCCCAGTTCGCAATGGGCGCTGCCCGCATCTGATTGGGTTTCCCTGCTGCCGGCAGCCGACGCTGATTGGCGGAGGATCACCAGATCCGCATGGCGGCGCGGAGCTGGGTGAGTGCGGGAGTGAAAGGAGAGAGAGAACGGAGGGAGTGTGTGAGAGAGAGAGAACGGAGGGAGTGTGTGTGAGAGAGAGAGAGAGAGAGAGAGAGAGAGAGAGAGGTGAATGACTGATTGTGTGGGGAGAGGGTATAATGAAGGAGGGAAGGGAAGGGATGGAGGGAGGGAGGGAGTGAAGGAAGAGATGGGACGGATGGAGTGTTTGAGAGAGAGGGGGTGAGTGAGTGTGGGAGGGATGAGTTAGGAAGGGGAGGGATGGAGGGAGAGAGTGTGAGGGAGGGAGTGTGGAGAGGGAAAGGGGGGAGGAAGGGTGTGTGGGAGGAGGAAGGAAGGGGGGAATGAGGGAGGGGGCGAGGAAGAGGAGGGATGGGTGGGTGAGAGAGGAGAGAGATGGGTGGGTGAGGGAGGAGAGTGATGGGTGGGTGAGGGAGGAGAGAGATGGGTGGGTGAGTGAGGGAGGAGAGAGGAGGGATGGGTGGGTGAGGGAGGGGAGGGAAGGGGAAGGGCAGTAAGGGGGGGAGGGGGGAGGGGGTAAGGGAGTGAGTGAGGAAGAGGAGGGGTGGGTGAGGAGAGGGGTCGGGAAGGATGGGGGAGGATGACGGGAGGGGGGAGTGAGTGTGTGGCTGCCGGGGTGGAGGGTGTGAGCGATGTGGGGGATGGCTGGTGAGGTGTACCCGGTAAATCTAAGGCACCAAGGACTCCACTGGAGCCAAACAATGTGCTGGAGGAACTCAGCGGGTGAGGCAGCGCTTGCAGAGGGAAATAGGCAGACGACATTACTTGTTGGGACCAAACTATTGCTTTCCCTAATTTCAAGTAACCCTTGCATTCCCTCTCTCACACTGTCCCCCACCCTAGTTGCCGTTAGTTTCACTTTACATATCCCTTCGTTATCACCTCTTCCGCAGCCAACAATGGACCATTGTGGGCCCCACGCTTCCTGGGCCATGGATGCTGGCCTTGTCAGTACCTTTTAGTTTCCCTTCCTCAGACTCATTCTGAATAAGGGTCTTGACCCGATTCGTCACCTATTATTGTTCTCCAGAGATGCTGCCTAACCCGCTGAGTTACTCGAATATTTTGTGTCTGTCTCCCTTCTTCAGACTGATTGTCAGAAAACTGCCTCCATTCCTTCCCCCACCCCAGATGTTGCTCGAACTGCTGTAAATTGGAGACACAAGGAACTGGAGATTCTGTTTTACAAAAAAAAGAACAGATATGCTGGATTGAGTCAGCAGGTCAACAGCACCTCTGGAAGACACGTGCCTGACCCACTGAGTTACTTCAACCCTTTGAGTTTCTCCAGTAGATTGTTTCTTGCTCCTGATTCCAGCATCTGTAGTCTTTTGTATTTCTTATAAATCAAGGATTGAACACTGAATCCACGCTTAGAGCTTGCCAGATAGACACAAAATCCTGGAGTAACTCAACGGGTCAGGCAGCATCTCAGGAGAGAAGGAATGGGTGACGTTTCGGGTCAAGACCCTTCTTCAGACTGATCAGTCGACCATCAGTCTGAAGAAGAGTCTCGACCTGAAACATGATCAGTCTGAAGAAAGGTCTCGAATCGAAACGTCACCCATTCCTTCACTCGTGAGATGCTGCCTGATCTGCTGAGTTACTCCAGCATTTTGTGTCTACCTTCAATTTGAACCAGCATCTGCAGTTATTTTCCTACACTTAGAGCTTGCCATGTGAATGTTTGTGTCTGTGACATCCTCCAAGCTCACACCAAGAAATAGTGGAAATACAATTCTGTTGGAGTAATTCTGTTGGTGTAATGTGGCATATAATACTGTTGGTGTGAAACTTCTGAAATTAAACAGAAAATGCTAGATTACCCAGTGCAGTTGGCAGCAATGGTGGAGAGACAGACAAAGTTTACAAGTCAATTACCTTTCAGTCCATGAAAAATTCTGAGAAAAAGCCATTGATGTGAAGCGTTAGGTGTGTTTCTCAGTTGCTGCCAGACCGACTGAGTGTTTCTAACTTTTTTGTTTTAATTTTCATATAGTGCTGTGATACCCAACACAAGTATGTTTGAATTATGTTCGACCGTGGTTTCAACAACTCGGTATAAATTTGACCTCATCTTATGAAGCAAGATCTATAACAGAATTACATTAAAAAAATTGCAGAAACATTAAACTTGCAGAAACAAGGAACTGTGGATGCTGGTTTAGCAAGGAAAGACACACAATGCTGGAGTAACCCAGCGGATGCGGCAGCATCCTTGAAGAACATGGATGGGTGACGTTTTGGGATGTGACTGACTGAAGAATGGTCCTGACCCAAAACATCATCTATCAATGTTATCCAGGGACGCTGCCTGACCTGCTAAGTTACTCCTGCACTTTTTTGTCTTGACTTAAACGCGTTATATTTAGATATGTCTTGATTGTTAATTCTCTTGACCAGTGTCGCCTTTTATATTATCTGTAAAGTAACCATTGCTTCGTAGAAGGGGAGTTCCAGAATCAAAATTAGTAACTCTACCCAGTATCACTGGCTTGACACTATTAGTGTTGGGACTAATACATTGTTCCAGACTGCAGGGGGGGGGGAGGAATCTTTATTTCTGATACACTTATCCAGCAACTCCCAGGTTGCTATATTTCTATATTGCTCTACAAATATTTAAAAGTATAAATTGGAGACAGCTAAGACAATGACAAATATTCCTAACATTGGTTTGCAATTAAGTTATTTATTAAGAGAGAGGTAAGGACCTGCAGATTCTGGAATCTTGAGCAGAACACAAAGTGCTGGTGAAACTCAGCGGGTCAGGCAGCATCTCTGGAGGGAATGGGAGGCAGTGTTTCGAGTTGAGAGCCTTCTTCAGACTGTAGAAGGCTTCCGACCTGTAATGTTTCCAATCCATTCCCTCCACACATGTTGCTTGATCTGCTGAGTTAGTCCAGCACTTTTATATTTTGTTGTTAAATAAGTTTACTAGTTTAATTAACTGAACTGTCTAATGTTCAGATTTCATTTTGTTAGAAGGGAGAAAACATGCATGTTGCCACATACAAGCCTGATTTAAACTGCAGTTAGTCTGATGCAATGTTTCCTATTAAGTTTGAGGCCTATTTTGTAAATTAGAAATGAAAACCGTGATGAATTCTGATGTGTTCTTTTTGCCTTTTGTAGTTAGAGCATCATGACGGCAACGTTTAGTGATGATGGTTCGAAGGCAATTGAGCGGTCCACCGATGTTTTTCAAACAGGCAGCAGAATCACGGCCAGTGAAATAAATGAAGTGTATGAGATTGAGAGAACCTGCAACTTCATCAAAAAGCATGCCTTTAAAAGGGTTTGTAACCATGAATCATTGAAAGTCACTCGTAATACACGCTTGTTGGAAGAATGTTCAATTCTGTCACATTTGTTGCAATAGGAAGTTTAATTAGAGCTCGGGTCCAGCCTAAAGGACGAAAAATTGAAATGCAGCCAACTCACTTCAGAGGCCTTTTGCCACAAATAAATCTTAGTTACATTGCAAGTTTAACGTCGTGCCTGGGAGTATCATCTGAAATATTTTTCATTCCCAACAGGTGGCCCTTCAATTTCCTGATGAACTTCTCTTCGATGCTTCTGCCATTATATTCATATTGGAGAGAAACACCAGTGCCAAGCTTTTCGTATTGGGTGACACTTCATATGGCAGGTTTGAGTTCATTTGATGCAACTTGTTTCTGAACAAGAAGAAGATTTGAACGGGTGAATGGACAGAGTATTTTACCCAGTGTAGGGGAATTGAGAACCTGTGGGCATAAGCTTAAGATGAGAGGGGCAAGATTTAATAGAAGACTGAGGGACAACCTTTTCACTCAGCAGATGGTGGATCTATGGAATGGGCCACCCGAGAAGGTAGTTGAGGCAGGTACCATAACAGCATTTAAAAGACACTTGGACAAATACACGGATAGGAGAGGTTTAGAAGGATATATGGGCCAAACACAGGCAAATGGGACTAGTTTAGATGGGGCTTCTGGGTCAGCATGGACAAGTTGAGCGGTATGACTGTCTCAAAGACTAATGTACAATCAATATAAGTGCAGTAGGTATTTCAGCTGCTTTCGACCTCGTATAGTAATACAGTGTGGAAACAGGCCCATCGGCCAAATTGCCCACACTGACCAACATGTCCCACCTTCCTGCGTTTAGCCCATATCCCTCTAAACCTCTCCCATTCATGTACCTGTCTAAATGTTTCTTAAATGTTGTGCTAGTACCTGCCTCAACTACCTCCTCCGCAGCTCGTTCCACACACCCAACACCATTTGTGTGAAAAAGTTATTCCTTATGTTCCTATTAAATCTTTCTCCCCTCACCTTCGTGAATGGGAAATAGTGCCTGTCCTGTATGTGGGCCCCACTTCAAGAATTATCTGGCATTGGATTCAAATTTCCATTTATTTTTGGCAAAATGAAAATGATTCCATTGTATAAATTTGCATGTGAGAAAGAAGAGGTTAAGGAGAAATAAGTTTGAGAATGAGTGCGGACATAGATTTGATGGGCTAATTGACGTCCTACATGTAAGGGCAAGTGAGAAATAATAGGAATGTCAATTGACTGTTTAGATAGGAATGACCCAAATGTATTGTCCGGAAGTAACTTCTCTTGGAATTAGATTAATGAGCAGTTCTATATGGAATTATTCATCTTTAGCATAGTGATTTGAATCCATTCTGAATTGAGTAATTTTTACTGAACTGATGTTATTTAAAATTAAAAGAAATTAGTCCAGCTGGAAAATGTATAAACAATGTCATTAGACAAATATTGAAAATGACAGTAAGGAACGGATTATTGCAGTACTTTCCAAGGTGATGTTCTGTGGAAGGGTAGGCCATGTGTGACCTAAGTAATTTCCCATATACTCATTATATGCAACAAAGTTGTCTTGTTTGGGAGAAGTAGAGGAACTTCCCAAAAGAAAAATGGATAAGAATCAACAGATTTGAAGCTTCGAGTTATCAATGAGTAGTGATTGAGAAGATCAATTATTTTTCAAGTGTATTTTTTCAGATTTGCAGAATGATTTCATTATTTATCTCTATTTATGTAGCTGCTGTGTGGATGAAGTTGCTGCTGAGCACCTTGATGCTGATGGTATAATACATTACGGAAGAGCATGCCTTAGTCCTACCAGAAGGCTCCCAGTAATGTATGTGTTTGGACAAAAGTCTATCGATCTGCATCAATGTGCTGCCTCTTTCCGCGTACTCTACCCAGACAAGTTTACACACGTTATCATTCTGTGTGATGTCATCTACTCACACGCACTTGGTAAGAGTTTGCTCATATTTACTCTTCCCTTGGCGTATTCTTTTTCTCCCAACTAGAAAGCTGGAAGTAGAGACTTTCTTACAGTTAGGAGCGTGGAATCTTTTGGACTTGGTTATATCATTTCAGTCTTTGTTGCTATCATCAATGAATATATTTCTCTTTTCTTAATGGACTTGAAAAGAATCAATAAATGAGACTACACCTGTGTGATTAAAATATATTTTAAAGGAATTACTTTAACAGTGATTGTTTGAAAAAAGAAAGAGCACACTTTCTTCTACCCTTGCTGCACAGATAGTCTAGGATCCAAGGGTATTTGATTGTCGATTCAGCTGCTACATAATCAGCGTACCTTGACATATTTACACTGATTACTTCAAAGATTGCCCGATGCAGCTTGGTTGATCCTTTTATCTTCATAATACATAAAAACTTGGTATGATATAGCTGAATGGGAGTTTATTCTCAAAAAAACGTTACTTATAAAGTTGCGCATTCAATGAACGTATAGGTAAACAAGTTCTATCTCTTGCTTTTTGTAACCATTCAATTTGTGGGCTTGTCTAAGTCATTTGTTTGATCTTTTATTAGAAGACCTACAGCAGCTACTTCAAGCAGAATATGAAAACCTTGTTGTTTCGGCAGTTTGTTGTTCTAGAAATGAAGCAACTGAAGCCTGCAGGGTTGATGGCCTTCATAATGAAAGTGATGTTGATGTCCAGAAATCCTGTAACCGTTCAAGCAATGAGCCAAGCCTTCAAGTTATTAATAAGTTTGGCCGACAATTTACTCTTCATGATGCCAGGAGTGTGGATGACTACAATATGTTCTACATTGGACAAGAGAGTCTAACGTTGACAAACTTTATGATGACTTGGAATCGGTGTTCATTCTGCACATTTGATCCAGTGAAAGGAGTTGGGCGACAGGAAGCTGTGAATATTAACAAGGCTTTGATGAAGCGATACTACATGATTGAAAGAGCCAAGGATGCTCAAGTTGTGGGAATTCTAGTTGGAACTCTGGGTGTTGCTGACTATCTCTCTACTATTGATCATCTTAAATGGATTATCAAACAGTCTGGCAAAAAAAGCTACACCTTTGTAATGGGTAAATTGAATGTTGCCAAGTTGGCTAATTTCTTAGAGGTAGACATATACGTGCTGATAGCTTGTCCAGAAAACTCTCTGTTGGATTCCAGTGAATTTTATAGGCCAGTTATCACACCATATGAGATGGAGGTTGCTTGCAATCAAGCAAGGAAATGGACTGGAGAGTACGTTACTGACTTCAGGGATCTCCTTCCAGGTGCGTCTATAGTCACATATTCATGCTTGCAATCATGCAGCTAGTAACATTTGTGTACCTGTGTTCTAATTTGTTGTTTTAAGGATGTTGGCATTACTGGTGAGGCTAACATTTGTACCTATCCATAATTGACCTTGAGAAGGTGACGTTGAGGTGCCGCCTTGAATCATTGCCGTCCTTCTGACGAAGGTTCTCCACCATGCCGATGGGTAAGAAGTTTCAAGATTCGCATCCCGTGACAGTGAAGGAAACGGCAGTATATTTCCAATTCAAACTGGCGTGCATATAAGCAGTGAATCAGCCAGCTGGCGAATCAGCCAGCTGCGTTCTTGTGCACCCGCTACCCTTGTCCTTTTTTAGTCGTAAGATATTAGGGGCGGCACAGTGGCGCAGCGGTAGAGTTGCTGCCTTACAGCATCAGAGACCCGGGTTCAATCCTGACTACAGGTTCTGTCTGTACGGAGTCTGTATGTTCTCCCCCTAACCATGTGGGTTTCCCCCGGGTGCACCAGATCCTCCCACACTAAAGGCGTACAGGTTTGTAGGGTGATTGGCTTCAGTAAAGATTATACATTTTGTCCCTAGAGGGTAGGATAGTGCTGGTGTATAGGGATTGCTGGTCGATGCGGACATGGAGGGTCGAAGGGCCTGTTTCCACGCTGTATCACTAAACTAAACTTAAAAAAATCTGAGAGGTACATGTGTGTGAATGTTTATAATATTTGGGTCATTTTATATTGAAAACAAAACACAGCTCCGATTTTTTGTTTTCCACTACTGGCAGGCTTGTATGGTCCCACATTTTAAAATATGGTCATGATGTAGCCTATCATTTTCCATGTGGTAGAGCTAAGAGAATTACAGCTATGTTTATTTCTGTTTACCTGAAACCTAATCAATTTTGGCACAGCAGCAGACTCAAGAAATTTGCAATTGCATTTTAGTTATTTTTTAATGGAAGGAGTAGATTTTATATTCAATATACACATGAAATACTCTGGTTGGCTGTGATAATTTGAGCCAAATGTAGAATAAACATATGGTTAATTTTACAACATATCTTAACCCACACTCTTTATCCATGTGTATATTGCACTGTGGGTTATTCCTCACAGTGTGCCTAATTGTACAGCAGAGAACCAGACCCTTCAGCTTGCTGAGTCCACACTCACTATCAAGCAGCCATTTTACATTAATCTCTTTTTCATCTCCCTTCATTCCACACAACTCTCCCTGAGATTCTGCACTCACCTACACACCAGAGGCATCTTAGGTCGTCAATTAACCTACAAAAATCTTATTCCGAAGAAGAGTCTCAACCCACAATGTCACCTATCCATGAGTCTGAAGAAGGGTCCTGACCCGGAATGTCGCCTGTCCACTTTCTCCGGGGATGCTGCCTGACCCACTGAGTCGCTTCAGTATTTTGTGTCTGTCCAACCTACAAAACCGCAAGTCTTTAGAATGTAGGAGAAAACATTGTGGGGGAAGCCCCCACAGTCATGTAATATGTGCAACCTCCACACTGACCGTACCAGATATCAGATTTGAACAGGGGTTGTTGGAGCACTATCAGCTGCGCCACTGAGCCACTGTTCTTGGTTAAGGGAGTTATCAATTGCATATCCACAGCTAATCAGAATGAAATTGAAAACAGTTTACTGTGTGAGCAACCTCAAAGATTAAACGGGATGAAAGAACAGTTTATTACACCATTCAGCTCCTCGGGTGTATTGCTAACCCTCCTCTCCTTGTGATTATTTTTTTCCCTCTTGATAATCCAGACTGAAATAACCTCATAAACAATACCTTAAGTATGTGCTAGGTTTTAATGGACTGATAACCATTTTCATTAAGTGTCGGTGACATTCTGCTTCATAGGTGGTTGCTGTCATGTTCAACTTCCAGACGAGAACTTCAAAAGTGAAGAGACCGATGTCTCGCTAATAACTGGAAGCCTTCGAGCAACCCAGCTGCAGAAATCCGAGGAGCTGAACAAAGTGTCCAACACATCTTTGATCCCCCGGGATGAAGCTCTCGCAGTTACTCAGTCACACTCAGCTGGTAATAATAATTATTAATATCATTAATAGTGAAGGGAGGTTTTGTCTTTATTTATTTCATTTCTGTTCTCAAAGGTTTATATTTCAGATGGTAATTTGACCAAGGGGCAGGTAAGCCACTTGTTCTTAGTACAAGACAAGGGAAGACTGGGTATTCTTGACCCCTTGGTATCACGCCGTCTCCTGTCAACAATCGGCCTATCAGGGAACCTCCTTGCCTTGAGGTCATCTGTTGCTGGCCCCGATTTGTCCTGTTTGTTTTCTCTCCCTTTGTTTCTCTCTCCCCATCCCAACTACTATCAGTCTAAAGAAGGGTCCTGACCGGAAAAGGCCTCCAAAGATGCTGCCTGACCTTCTGAGTTACTCCAGCATTTTGGTATAAACCAACATCTGCAGTTCCTTTTTAACTACAGGAAGACTGGGTGTGGTGGGCCTTGTGGATTATCATCTGTTTAAATGGGTGGAAGCATTTAATGTCCGTGGAACATGTGGAAATAATGGGCACAAATTTATTGTGTGAAATTCACAACCACAATAAATTGAAATTGGTAACTCGGGATCAAGGCTTTTGATGGGGGCTGATGGTTTAACATAAGGTTAACCTAAAATTTAGCTTTAGGAAATCTCTGCTCATCAGTTAATGATATTGGAAGATGTATGATAACTTGGATGATGAGATTGAGCGATGTATCGAAGAGGTAGAAAATGTTCTTTCCATTACCAATACACCTTTTAAATAAACATATTGAGGCTTTCCATGTACCTATAATCCCAGATTGTTGTCCTTTTTCTGTAATTCTATCGTCTGAAGGATTGATATGAAAATTATTTTGCAGCCTCATTCTTAGCAACTCGGAGCTGGAAGGGATTGGAGCAAAACCTTGGGGAGACACCCGTGTCAAAAGCAGTGCGAGGACGGAAGGGGATTGCAATCGCCTATGAGGAAGAGGGCACAGGTTGAAGTAATTGGAACCATGGACATTGACAAATGTGTGCACAAGTGAACAGAAATCTAATTTAAGGAATAAAGAGACAAATGATGGTGGTCACATTTGAAAGCAAGTCAATCTCTATAATATTCCCCTGAGTGTCTATGACTCTCCAGACATTGGAATCTCTAAAAACAAAATATTGATTAGTAATACCCTGCTGTCAGCTATATCCAGTAACAACCCTTGAATACTAGAGGCTGTAACAAATTCGTTAATTGTGAGCTCGAAAATATTCTCTGAGTACAAAGTTACATAATAAAATATTATTTTGTTTTATAAATCAACTAATCAAAAGATTCATTGGTGAGGAAGCTGAATAGAGAATTTACTGATATCAGACTAAATGCTATGAATTGGTTGGACTTAGATGGACTGTTTTATACTGCATATTCTCGATAACATGGAAAAAATGTTCACTGCTCAATGATTCAAGCTGTAATGTGCAGTTTTCATCAAGTAACAAATGTAAAAAAAATTGGAATCAATTGTAAGAAAGGGTTCATCTGTGGAAACTGAATGTTAGAAATGATTTCTAATATCTCTAAGTCACATTCTCATCTACATCATTGTGATGTAGAGCAAAACACGAAGTGCTGGAGGAACTCAGCGGGTCAGACTGCTTCTGGGGAGGGAATGGACAGGCCACATTTTGGGTTGGGACCCTTCCTTGAACTAAAAGGTCCCGACCTGTAACATTGCTTATCCATTCCTTTCCCAGATGCTGCTGACCTAAGTTCCTCCTGCACTTAGTGTTTTGGTCAAGATTCCAGCATCTGAAGTCTCTTGTGTTTCCATCATTGTGATGTATTCAGCAATGAGGGCAGCTTGGACCTGTTTGGTGCAGTCACTACACGAGTTTTAAATTTTAACTCTGTAAGGATGCAATGATTTTTGAAAGAAATCAAGGACGGGGAAGGATTTGGAACCTATTCAAAGGGAATGCAACAAGATGGGGAGGGTGGGGGAGATATGAACTGGAAGTTCATTAACTGTTAGATTAATTGTAAATAATTTTAAAATAAGGGAAGATAGTGAAGAGTAAGATGGGATGACGGACGACATAGGCTTAATACATGTTTGAATCTTCCACATTCTAATACACCCAAGTTCATAACAAAATTATATTGTAGAAAGGTAAGTCCAAAGACAAAAGTCATTAGTGTTGATGGTGTAGATAAGTTGCAATGGTGGAGATGAGTGCAGGTTAATATTGTCACCACGTCTTGGGCAGAGGATTGGTACAGTTAATGCAGTCTGGGAATTTTCTGACTCATCAGTTTACGAGCAGCAATTTAATGGTATACTCGTGCGAGTGTATACGTATGGAGGAGCAAATTTTTTTTGGTATCAGGTATTCTGCCTCGTCAATGACTGATAGCACAGCGATGATTGTGTCAAATCTTGTCCCTTAATATCAGAACTGACCCCATATCAATATATTTTGCAAATGTTCTGAAGAAAATAGTTTTGAAATACTTGCTCCCCATCTTAACTGGAGTTATTTGTAACCAATGATGGATTATTGTTTGACCCAGAGAGATGTTATAGATGTAATCAAAAGGTAATTATGTTTTAATTTATAATACATACTATAATGACTAATTGGATGCCTTATGCTTTTCACATGATTTTTTAATACTGTTTGAAATTATAATTAAAAATAATTCAATTATATATTTCTAGCATGACGTTGGTCATGCTGCAATATCCACTCCTGCCATCTGACTTTTGTCACTTTTGTTTTTAGAATGTGTAAATAGGAGACAACAAGCAGGTTCATGAGTTCCTAGGAGCCGATTTAGGCCATTTGGCCCATTGAGTGCTCTGTCTTTCGATCATGGCTGATCTATTTTTCCCTCTCAAACCCATTCTCCCGTCTTCTCCCTGTGACCTTTGACACCCTTACTAATCAAGAACCTATCAATGTCTGCTTTAAAAATACCCAATGACTTTGCCTTCACGGCTGTCTGTGTTAATGAATTCCACAGAATATCCCACCCTCTCTCTGATGAAATACCTCATCTCCATTCCAAAGGTACGTTCTTTTTATTCTGAGGCTGTGCCCTCTGGTCCTAGACTCTCCCATATACTGGAAACATTATTCTACTACTTATGAATCTACCCTGAGTGTTTAATGTTAATTCTTAACAGAAAACTAACAGTGGATTGTGGATGGAGATGAATGTGGAGTAGATCATTTCACATTTCACTTTATCACCCAACAGAATACATTTACAAGTGGAACTCCATTAATCCAGCACACTTGGGATTTTGCGAGTACGGGACTAGTGGACTGACCAGATTGTTTTATGTTGTTCTAATTAATACTCTAACATATTTTTTATTTGATCTTCTTAATATATTACATCATGGAATAGTAAATGTTCCAGGGTTTAGAGATACAGCTGGAAACGGGCCCTTCGGCCCACTGATTCCGCGATCCCCGTACACTAGCGCTATCCTACACACTAAGGACAAATTACAATTCTTACTGAAGCCAATTAACCTATAAACCTGTTCGTCTGTGAAATGTAAGAGGAAACCGGAGCTCCTGGAGCAAACCCACACGATCACGGGGAGAATGTACAAACTGTATAGGCAGCACCTGTAGTCAGGATCGAACCCGGGTCTCTGGCGATGTAAGGCAGCTCGTCTACTGTATCGCCCATCGGAGAACCCAATACGTTTAAAGGGAGAGCAGGAAACAGCCCCAGTGAGTTTAAATAGAATGCAAAAACAAACTAGGATAGGTTTTAAGTGACCACAGGAACAGGAATTCCTTGCCGGATTAAAACAAGCACAGGCATTAGGGCCCCAGTCAGTGTGGGATTAAACCCCTGGTCGATTAATGTGAACTTGAGATCAGGCGCACCAATATATTAAAGGAGTCCAGGGGCCAAGGTCTGTTAAAGGAATGGCTGGGAGCCGGTGCGCCAGTGTATAAAAGGGAATGCTAGAGCCCCAGCATGTTGTGGTTTTCGAGATGCCAAACAATTCAATTGCCGAGTGATTGATAGCGGATAATCAGTGTTATAACCTATTGATCTAACACCTCTCTTGTGAGGAGTCCAGTTTTGCTCTGTTTGGCAGCGTTGTCTGATATACATTTGCAATAGAAGTGCATTTATTGGTACCTGATACTCTGCTGCTGTTAAATGGAAAGAGAAGCAACCATAAAGAGCATCAAAAGTAAATTTTAATAATTTTGCTGCAAGAACATCTGAAATAACTTTAATAATTTCCTCACACAACCATGGAGAAATTTAGACTAGGCAGCTGGTTTGCAGACTGCATGTATGCACTCTGCTCATAACAGACAGAATAACAATTGGAAGAATAACATCTCGTATTCTGCTTGGATAGCTTCCAACCCAATGGTATGAATATTGATCTGTCCATTTTCAGATAACCCACACTACGTGCTCTCCTTCCACACACAGGTAGTGTTCTCCTGGTTTCCATCTCCCTTTTTTCATCTCTGTCTTCCCCTCCCTGTACCTGTTCTATCGTCCCATCCCCATCTGGTTCTACCTATCACATACCAGCTTGTAATCCACCCGCTTATTGTATGAACTGGCAATCTTTTCTGTTCCCTCTCCATCCTGATGCAGGATCTTAATCAGAAACACTAACTTACACCTTTCTACCTTCACCAATGCTGTTTGAACCACTTGCAGCATTATGTTTTTGTTTCTGATTCCAGTAACTGCAGTCTTCTTTGCCTTCAGCAGGTGATGCTGTTCATGCCTGACAGCATTTTTCTTATTCTGGGAAAGGAGGCAGCTAAGTTAGTATTCAAGCTTGGTTTAAAATAGGAATATTATACCTGACTGGTTTTAGCTGGCAGCTTATGGTGAAAGGAAATTGACTTGAACAGTCACTGGAATAGGACAAAAATGCAACAGTTCGAGTAGAAGGTGACATGGCAGCGTGCTGGAGTTTGAGAGGAAGAGGCACAAGGGTAGCAGTATTTGCAATGACCAAAATCAAGATCCTATGAATCTAAGGTTGAGGTCATAACGGTAGGTTCAACAGTGGAACAACGGTTTTTGGCATCTGAGAAAGGAAGTCTTAGAAAGATCAAAGCAGTTTGAAGAGAGATGATTTAGGCAATTGATATCACTGGAAGCACTCTTTAAACAGCAAATTGTGTCAGTGCTTTAATATCTTACCAGGTTGAGCAACCTAGGAGCAACCTTCACCTTGGTTGCTCAACCTGGCAAGATATTAAAGCACTGACACAATTTGCTGTTTAAGTTTCAGGCAAAAGCCGAAGTTTTGCTGCAGGTGTCACCATGACATTACCCAGCAAGACACAGACATTTAACACAGGAAGACCTCCGTTTCTCACTTCCGACCACATACCTCTCTGACTGCTACATCATTAGTGCAAATGGAGATGAGTTTATCACGTTGAGTTTGTTGCTTGTTGCATTGATGCACCTGACAACGTGATAATCAAGGGCCCGCAAACATTGGAGGTTAAAGTTGGAATTTGCCGACAACCTGCTAGGCCTCCATGTACTTTGCAAAGGATTGCTGAGTGCAAAAGCACGACAGGTATCAGGCTGTGCGAAGGAAACATTACAACCCGTGCAGTGTGATGTAGAGTCCTCTTTGTTGCTTTGTACGTGCAGCAATTGCATTGAAATGTGTTTCTCTGGACAAACATTATTAGAAATGTGTTTTTGAATGCATCTAAAATTCAGGTCTAAAGCAAAGATAAAATAAGTAAAAGAACCGAAGGTATTGTCAATGGTACTTGAAATTATTGGACCCGTGATCCATTTAACTAAGTGGCAATTTTGAGTGGTACAAATTTACTATTATATGTAACTGGGCCAGCTTAGAAACATAGAAAATAGGTGCAGGAGTAGGCCATTTGGCCCTTCGAGCCAGCACCGCCATTCAATATGATCATGGCTGATCATCCAAAATCAGTACCCCATTCCGGCTTCTCCCCCATATCTCTTGATTCCCTTAGCCTTAAGAGCTAATTCACCCTTGCCTGAATTACCTGAAGTATGTCAGAGATATTAGACCTGTAAGGATCAGCAACCCCAAATAGTTTCTTTTGCACTGGATTTAATGTGCAATCAAATCCATATATTTTGTGTTTGAGAATAAATATTCAATTAACTAATATCTGGCAGATAGAATATATTGTGATTAAAATGTGTGCTTATTCACCCAGAATAGAAGAACAAGAAAACATTTTTAAACACAGTGGAATTATTTATTGTGGGAGCATAGATCATGGTGTGTTGGTTCATGAAACACTAGGTAATCAAATTGGTGCAGCAATCAATGAGACGCATTGAATCAGTCTGAAGAAGGGTCTTGACCCGAAACATCACCCATTCCTTCTCTCCAGTGATGCTGCCTGACCCGCTGAGTTACTCCAGCATTCTATGTCTACCTTCGATTTCAAGCAGCATCTGCAGTTCTTTCCTACACAATGAGACGCAGACCATAGTTATAGGGTGTTGGAGTGCAAATGTAATGAAATCTTTGTCAAATTGTTCAGGTCATTTGTAACTGCAGCTTTGGTCTCCATTAGTAAGGAAGAATATACTTACCTTAGAATAAATACTTTTTTTTTAAGACACACAGTGCTGGAGTAACTCAGCAGGTCAGAACATGAACAGACATAGTTTAGACTTCTAGAACACCGAGATACTGAGACAGGTCTATATGCACTGGAGTTTAGTAAAATGAAATGCGATTTTATTGCTACATGCAAAATTCTGCGAAGTTTGCTCAGAGTTTAGAACATGGAGATATTGTCAATGGAAAAGGAGTCAGCTATTTGAGTCCAATAGAAGGAGCAATTTCTTTACGCAGAGGGTTATAAATCTTTGTAAATTTCTTATCTTCCTTTATCAGGTAGATTGGATGGTTTGATCCAAACATGTTTTCTTCTTTCAACAACATGACTAATTTAATATGTTCTGAACTGGATGTTTGAATTGGGTGGGAAAATGGGCAAAGTATAGCATCAATCCTGATCCTGATGAATGGCAGAGCAGATATGAGACACCTCGTGATCCACTCCTATTTCTTCTGTTTATAGCAAACATCTGAGAACCAATGAACGATGGAAAAGTTGAACTCTTTAAATATTCGTAGTGGGTGCTACATTTAGAAATTCAGAATACTGAAAATCTTCCCAAGATTGCCAGATTCACATGTTTTGATTTACATACAGTCTACAAGAGCAGCACAGCTGGTGGAGCTACTGTCTCACAGCGCCAGAGTCCCAGGTTCAATCCAATCCAATCCAATAGAACTTTATTGTCATTCGGTACAAGTACCGAACGAAATTTCAGCAGTCACAAAACACAACAAAAAAAAGAAAGAAGAAAAAAAAAGAAAAAAGTACACAGGACACACGACCCCAAGACAAACATCCATCACAGTGAGTCCAAACACCCCCTCACTGTGATGGAAGGCAACAAAACTTCCACTCTCTTCCCCCCACGCCCACGGACAGGCAGCTCGATCCCTAACGAGGCGACCGACACGCACAGCCCCCGCAAGGGGATGGAAGGCCCCGCAGCCGAGCCGCACCGGGCACTGAAACGTCCCGTGGCCGAGCCGCGCCGGCGATGTTAAGTCCAGCGGCCGAGCCGCGCCGGGCGATGGAAGGCCCCGCGGCCGAGCCGACCTAGGGAGATGTCTGCGTGGAATTTGCACGTTCTCTCTGTGACAGCATGGATTTTCTCGGAGTGCTCCGGTTTCCTCCCACATCCCAAAGATGTGCAGGTTTTGTAGGTTAATTGGCAACTGGAAATTGACCCTAGTGTGTAATGGGATAACCAGTGTGAACGGGTGATCATTGGTTGGCGTGGGCCGAAAGGCCTGTTTCCATGCTGTATCGCTAAATCTAAAAACTAAAACAGTACCCTCATTATTACAGACCTCTCTATAATGGATATCCGTTATAGCGGAGGAGATCTGTGGTAACCAAGGCACCTGTTTGTGTTGGGAACAAAGTAGTGAGTTTGTTGATTCAGAGTGACATCTCGGTGTTTGAAGTGAATCTTGTCTTAGTCTGTGTTTCCCTTTCCTGTTTATTGTTTGTCTTGTTTAGTGTATGTTTATTTACTTTTTCCAATACTGTAAATATTTACCCCCCTTACTCGATTACAGTAGACAATCAGCAATAATGCACACCATTTCCCCCTCCCTGCCCCCTATAATCTGTTATAACAAGGATTATCTGTATATTGTTCTAAAATAACTAAAAGGAATATCTGTATCTGTTGCTGCTTTATTTATCTCTACCTTATCTATGTGTTACTAAAACTCTCATCTTGTATGTATGTATGTTGTTCCCGAAATACAGCCAAAATGGTACACGATAGCACAACAATTTTAGGCCCACCTTACTCACCATTCGCCTGCGGTGGGCAGTAGAAAGTTTCATTATTTTTTATAAGTAATTAACATTATAAACTTTAATAAATGCGCTCCCCCCCCCTGCGCAGCAGCGCTGGGAGGACCGGCGCCCGTCGCGGCGTGCCCCGCGCCTGATCTTCCTCCTGTGCAGCACGAACCTTCCTCCCGTGGTGCATCGCAGCGACAGAGAAAAGGTGAAATAAGATGAGCACCGACAGGACGAACGTGCGGCAGTGCCTTGCGGCCGCTCTCCTGCTACTGGCCACCGCGATGGCCACCCGGGGCCAGAGTGAGTGGCTCCTTCTCCCCTATCCTCTTCTCCCCTCGCCCGCCCCTGGCCCCGGGGGAAGACTCCCCGGTTGGCAACGGGTCCATGTCGGGGGAGTTGGGGGAGGGTTTGCCGGGCCCGCAGGAGAGGTTTGAACCCACCGGGTCCACGGGCCGTCTAGTCCCCTCTAAAAATGTTGTGATCTCTTGTCTTTGATTAACAAAGTAAATAAAGTACACATGGGCTGTGGAATCATCGCACTATTATTCGGTACAAATGTATTAAAAGCAATTTATCCTCTAATAATAAAACAGGGTTACAATTTGCATTAACATCTATTCGTAATCACATTTCAGTTTCTTTTGATTGTCACATTGCTGTGAAGAGCCCCTATTGCAAATTTGTTCTAAAACCTACCATAACATCATTAAGAGTGAAAGAGAAGAGAGCAAGAAATACATGAATAGTTGCCAAATTTAAAGTGAACAAAATTGAAATGCTAACGAACCGAGCAGTCATGCAGCTAGTCTAATTCAGTGTTATAGACCTTCTAACTGTTCAGCTGCTCCAGTTTCTAAGCAATACACTGAGAGAAGAATTACTTGTGGATGTAAACACTGCTCTAACTGGGTTTCCATGGGAACTCGGCTCCAGTTGGAAAAATAATAAACCTGTCTTGTAATATCCTGTGCCATTTGTGATACCAATATGTTCTTGACAATTGTTAGGTGATTGAAACAATGATTATAAAAATAATTGAACCAAAATTATTTATGATAGAGTTGTTGACTTCTGTGGGGATCTTATTGATGTTGTCATTTATGGAAACGTTTCCTTTTTGTTTTGCTGCAAAGAGGAAGATAATGATTTTCCTTCAAGTTGAAATTGCTGCTTAGCAAACATAATTTGTTATCTTGTCCATCTGTCACATTTTCGGAGCTGCAGTATGCTTACCGGAGAGCTTTGCAGCTATTTTGTTCTGGGAAGAACTTTTTTTCACAAATAAGATGTTTGCAAAAGATTTTAAAGGTGCAAATAATTTTGGAAGCCTTTCGAATGGGAGCAAGAGTGCAAAGAAGGAATTGTGAAAATGTTCTCTTAAAGTCACATTTTACAATGTTATTGTTGGCAAGGACAATATTTATCCTTTAGATAGCTATGGGCTTGAACCAATCCAGTCCTTCTGTTGAAAGTACTCCAACAGATCTCTGCGGTTTAGATCCAGAAATGATGAAGAATCAGCTGTATATTTCTGAGGATAGTGTGGAGCTTGAAGGGGAGCCAGCATGGTGTCTTCTACCCTTGTCCTCCTTGTTAAAAGAGTCCAAGGTTAAAATTGCTCTTTGACCAGGTTGGGAAGAGTAACTGCACTGCACTTTGTCGATGGCACACACTGCAGCCACTGTTCCACAGATGGCAGGGGAAATTAATTTTTAGGGTGGTGAATGGGATACCAATCAAGCAAGCTGCTTTGACCAAGATGATGCCCAGCTGTTTTAGTGTTGACAGTGCTGCATTAATTCTGGCGAGTGGAGAATATGTAATCACACTCCTAACTCGTGCCTTGTAGCTAATGGAAAGGCTTTTGTAGTATGAGGTAAGTCACTCATCACAGGGTAGTAGTCAGCCTCTGATGGCCTTCTATATCATTCATTCATGGATAAGAACACAAGATATAGAAGGCCATTCAGTCCCTTATTATCTATTTTGACTTCAGTGCACATAACATTTGGACCACAGACATGACAAACAATGGCTTTCTCAAACATGCAAGAGAATAAAGACTGAAAGACTGGAGCGACTAGGCTTGTGTGAAAGTGGTGGAGAGATAGATATGGATTTAATCTGCTTAATAACGAATCCAATGTCATCTATAAAACTATCTTTAATAACAAAGCTCCATCGTCATCGCCATCATTTGAAATGATTTTTTTAAAAACTTGGGAGATGTTACTGACATAGAATGAAACTAACGTTGAATCTAAAGCATATTTTATGAAGACTGATTGCTAGAATGTCTCACGATGGCTTTCAATTGTGACATTTCAATAATGTCTGAAATTATGTTGAATCAATAAACAATATCTTCTAATTTGCTGCCATTTATTTTTAGCATTTGGAATGTTTTACATCAGAATAAATCTCATCTGATGGTAGCTGTCTTTTCATTGCTTTGGAGGTCCTGTAGGTATAACCTTGATAAGTAATGGCATACATTATATCATTCTCGTGCAGTGCATCATTGGTGAAGGGAATGTTCCTAATGACTGATGGGATGACAATTAAATGGGCTACTTTGGCCTGGGTGAGCTTTTTGGGAGTTGTTAGAATTGCTTCCATTCAGAGCCTTCCAACATGTATCTGACTTATGCAGATGGCAGAAAGACTATGATTGCCAGAAGATGAGTCAGTTCCCCCAGGATACCCAGTCTCTCCTACTCTTATAGGCAGCAGTATTTATGTGGCAGGTCCAGTTAAGTTCCTGGTCAATGGTGACCTCTCCCCAATGTGTAGTGATACGTGCTGAATTGTATACAAAAATGAATTCCACTGTACCTCAGTACATGTGACAAATAAAGTATCGTACCATACTCACCCCAGGGAACTGATTTTGATGTCACCCTCATGTTAACGGAATTAAATGTCAAGGGTGGGTGGTTATTCTTTCTCTTGTTGGATATCGGCAGAGTGTAGCACATCTGTGAGACGTGTGACTTGCTGCCCATGCAGCAGTGCCCAAGAGGCCCCACTAGTACATAGGACGGTGAAGAAGGTGTTTGGCACACTGGCCTTCATTGAGTACAAGACTTAGGATGTCATGTTTCAAGCTGTACAATCCACTGATCAGACCACATTTGGAGTACATGGACAGTTCTGATTGCATTAATGGTATTTCTGTCGTAATTGTGTTCATATCTATAGCTTCCTCTGGCAACGTATTCAAGGTATGGACATCCCTCTGAGTGAAAAGGGGCTCCTGAGATTCCTCTCAATTCTTCCCCCTTTCACCTTCAGCTGACACCTTCTTTACAGTTCAGAAATGGAAACTGAATATTTTGTAACATTTCTGTGTGAAAGGATATCTGTGCATATTGACAAACTCACAGAGACGCCCTCTTCTAATGTCCAAAAAACTTCATTGTCTGCAAGAAAAGATCTTCATTTGTCTGCAGAAAAATAAATCATGTTTAAATATGTTCACAAATGCAGAAGTCTTGAAAGACGTTGGTCATCTTACATTTTATTCATGATTTCAGCCAAACTTCTGATTCAAATCTAACAAGCTGTGATCTAAGAGGAGGTCAACTTGGTGGCTTGTCGTTCACAGGTGGTTTTCTCACTGGAGAGAGAAGCAGGATACAGTATAAAATTTGGAGGTGCCATAAATGTAGAAGAAAGTCTTATTTCTAGGTCATATCTGGAGAAATTATAAGATGGAGCCCAAGAAGAATATAGAGATAGGAGTAGGATTTGTTCCCATAGTGTGCTTCACCATTCAAAAAGATCATGGTTGATCTCAGAACTCAGTCTGAAGAAGGGTCTCGACCCAAAACTTCACACATTCCTTCTATCCAGAGATGTTGCTTGTCCCGTTGAGTTGCTCCAGTGTTTTGTGTCTATCTTCAGTGTAAACCAACATCTGCAGTTCCTGACTACACATGGTTAATCTGGCGCTGACCACAACTTCATTTCCTGTCCCGTCCCTTAACCCTTAATTTTTTTCTCATGGTCGAAAGCCATCCTCACCTTGATTATTATATTTAAAGCTGACAACAGTCTTCAACACTGCAATGATCTTTAAAGTGTGTTTCGTATGTCACCCATTCTCTATTGACTTAAAGGGGTCAAATGCTTATATTAATGCCATGAAATCTGACAGTAGAGTTTGCACTTTGTTTTCATTTAATTACTCTTTGCTTCACAATAATTTCTCAGACAATATGGTCTTAGGATGCACCAATACATCAAACTTTTTGTCCATTCAAATCAATTATGAAATTGGTATTTGCTCAAGATTAATGATTAAATATAAAGTTATTTCGGTTTTAATGTAGAGAGTTTATTTATCAGTGGATGAACCAAATGCATGATTCAAATTGAATCATTTTAAATGATCTCTTGCAATGTGTAGATAGTGCTAAGACAATTTCAATTGGACCTCACAGAGAGGTCTAAATTATAACAATGTCCTCAGTTTGTAGGTTAATTGGCTTCGGTAAAATGAAATTGTGAATTGTCCCTTGTGTGTAGGATAGTGCGAGTGTACAGGGTGATCACTGGTCGGTGCGGACTCAATGGGCTGAAAGGCCTGTTTCCACGCTGTATCTCCACAGTCTCAAGTCTAAACCAGACGTGACTGATACTACTTAGATTTGATTTTTTAAATTAGCCCTTTTCATTCTATTCTTTGAATTTCCACTTCTCCATTCAAAAGTTTAATTATTTTATCAATAAAGTACAATGATGGATGCTGCGGTATCCTCCCACATTCCAAAGACGTGCGGGTTTTCAGATCTTATCGAGTCCACATCACAATTTTAGATATTGTTCAGCCAGCGTTGAACACACTTCCCGGCATCTTCATTGTCGGCAGCGATTTTAGATTAATTGGCCTGTGTAAAAAAAAAATGGCCCTAGTGTGTAGGATGGAACTAGTATAGCGGTGATCGCTGGTCAGCGTGGATTCATCTCTCTTTCTGTCTCTCCATCTCTTTCTGTCTCTCCGTCTCTTTCTGTCTTTCCGTCTCTTTCTGTCTCTCCATCTCCGCCTCTCCCTCTCCGCCTCTCCCTCTCCGCCTCTCCCTCTCCGCCTCTCCCTCTCCTCCTCTCCCTCTCCGCCTCTCCCTCTCCTCCTCTCCCATTCTGTCTCCCTGTGAGGTCCTTCTCTCTTTCCCCAAAGGTGAAGTTGCTAACAGCTCGGTCGAAGCATGTACTTACATACTAAGCTTATATTTCTACCCTAATCTAAGAACAACAGATAACTATGTTTTAAAAAATTATCTATCCTACTTCGTTCCCAAAAAGTGAGTTATTTGTCGTACAAGGTGCCAAGCTAGTCTCTGATATCTCTGGGAAGGAAAAATCTTATCTAGTGACCTCGCAAGTGGTCTCATGATTTACTGGTCCCTTCAGGTTAGCCTAAGCATTTGCGTAAGACATCTGCTAGTTTGAAGTGTGACGCTGCTAATTTAGTTGACAATTTGTTGTCTCTAGGAAGGCAAAATCTTATCTTTTGGTGACCTCTCAGGTGACCTCGTGATTTACTGGTCCCTTCAGGTTAGCCGAAGCATCTGTTTAAAACATTTTTTTGTTTTACAAAGCAGGGTTTGAAGTGTGGTGCTGCTAATTTAGCTGACAACTCTATTTTAGCTAGCATAGTCTGTTTAAACCTTGCAATACAATGGGCTAGAGTTATATCGGCCCAACTTGCCAATGCCGACCAATATGCCCCATCTACACTAATCCCACCTGTCTGCGTTTGGCCCATATCCCTCTAAACCTATCCTATCCATGTACCCGTCTAAATGTTTCTTGAACGTTGTGATAGTACCTGCCTCAATTACCTTCTCTGGCAGCTACTTCCATACACCCACCACCCCTTGCGTAAAAAAAGGTACCCCTCGGTAACTCAATGCTTAGTTTCAGATACAAGAATTACTCGGTGAGAAGGGATAAATATTTCTTATGTTCTTGATGGCACGGTTAATCACCTTAGACAACAGTGTAGATCAGGATGGATGAACCTACCAAGTATACATCTTATTCTATCAGCATGTTGTGACTGTACAGTCAGCACAGGGGCGGCCCGGTGGCGCAGCGGTAGATTTGCTGCCTTACAGCGCTTGCAGTGCCAGAGACCCGGGTTCGATCCCGACCACAGATGCTGTCTGTACGGAGTTTGTACTTTATCCCTGTGACTGCGTGTGTTTTCTCCGAGATCTTCGGTTTCCTCCCACATTCCAAAGACGTACAGGTATGTAGGTAAATTGGCTTGGTATAAATGCAAATTGCCCCTAGTGTGTGTTAATGTGGGGGGATTGCTGGTCTGTGCGGACTCGGTGGGCTGAAGGGCCTGTTTTCGCATTGTATAGTATCTCTAAAACTAAAAAAAAACTAAAACTCTGAAAATGACAACAAACGTGGACCCATTATAACCGCAGTGGTATCTCTCCATCCTCCTGCCAAGAATATAACATATCATGATTGTACCTCACTATTAATCTGAAGAAGCTACAAGACAGTTTTGTTTAGAGATACAGCAAGGAAACAGGCCCTTCAGCCCACTGAGTCCATGTTGATCTTTGAACGCTCATTCAAGCTAGTTCGATGTTAACCCTCTTTCTCAACCATTCCTTACACACCAGGGGCAATTTAGAGAGGCAAATTAACTAACAAACCTGCATGACTTTCAGATGTGGGAGGAAACCGGAGCACCTGGAGGAAATCCACATGGTCGCACGGAGAACGTGCAAACCACACAGACAGCACCGGACGTTAGGATCGAACCTGGGTCTCTGGCGCAGTGAGGCAGCAGGTCTACCAGCCTCTGCACTGTGTCATCCACAATGAAGGCACTTTTCTTTTCAAGGAATTCTTCCCACAGCATGGTTATCATCTGGAACCATGCACAGTGTGTTTCTGTGTCCAAACAGTGCAGGAACACATTATTATAGTCATGGGCTCATGCAGCACAGAAAGAGATCCTTCATCCCACTGGGTCCATTCCAACCATCAAGTCTATTTATAGTAATCCTTACTAATCCCATTTACTAGCACTTCGATGCTTTGACATTTCAAGTGCTCTTCTAGATACTTGTTAAATGTTGTGAGAATACATAATCAGCTGCTTCATGGTTTGATGGCAGTAAAAATGCCCCAAAAATGCCCAAGTGCATCTCAAAATTAAATGAGAAACAAATGATAAAATAAAATTGAGGAAATTAAGGCAATAGCCAGAGGTTCTATTGGCAAATCACATTAAAAAAGTCAGGGTAATATTTCAGCTCGCAACACTTCCCTGACAATGGGATCGACTAAAATGTTAATTTACTTTTTGCACTTTAAATCGTGATGAACTTGCTGCCTATTTCCAGAACTTTCTGCTTTTATTATCCATTCAACATGAGAGAGCCTTTTGAGAACCATTAATCATGTTTTGATCAATTGTTTCTTTATACAAGTATTTCTTAAAGTTCAAAACCATTCACCTACTTAAATGACTCATTCTCCATTGCATTGAAGACTTATTTTCTCTTTGTGTATCCGCGTTTTCATTGCCATATAAATGCTTCAATTATTTCAGATATTGTTTGGCAGTGTCTATTGTTCAAAAGAATGAAAAGATCAATTTAGCAACCTCCTACATGGTGCAGACACTCAGTTACCTTGTTAATCTCTGAAAGCTACTGCCAAAAGGAAAGGCAAAGTATTTAGAAACAATACACCTCTTATTACACAATAGATGAATATATGTCATCTTCCATTCATTTCACCTAAGTACCATCTATATCTCTCGATCCCCTTTCCCCTGACTGAAGAAGGGTCTCGACCCAAAACTTCACCGATTCCTATTAGATATACTGGTCGGGTACGTGAGGCAAATTGCAAATTGGAGGAACAGCATCTCATATTTCGCTTGGGTAGCTTACAACCCAGCGGCATGATTATTGATTTCTCTAACTTCAAGTAACCCTTGCATCCCCTCTCTCTCCGTCCCACTCCCACCCTAGTCGTCGTACTCGTTTTACTGTCATCCTGTTTAGTTCCGCTGCCTGTTTACTCATTGTCACCTATCCCACATTCAACAAGGTGCCCCACGTTTCCTTGATTATTGGTGCTTTTTTGCATATCTTCCATTCGTTTCACCTAAGTACCATTAATATCTCTCGTTCCCCTTTCCCCTGACTCTCAGTCTGAAGAAGGGTTTCAACCCGAAACGTCACCTATTCCTTTTCTGACCCTCTGAGTTACTCCAGCCTTTTTTTTTGTCTGTCTTCAGAATCACTTAGACAGCTCTTGGTCTTAAATTTAACCCATGGAAATGCAACCCTGCTAGTTTTCCTTTAAAACAGGTACAGATCCAACTTGGAATTATATTGCCATTCCTTTATTGGCACCATGTCAAAGTCCTGAAAATCCATACATACACTAATTTTGGAGTGCCTTCACAACTGGGGTAGTAGTGGCTCATCATTAACATCTTAAAGCCAATTAGGTCAGGGAGTAACTGTTGAACTTGCAATAACTCTGCGCCAACCCCTGCATGAATGAAAACAAAAATCCAGTCTAGAAAGACTAAAGTTGAAACATGAACTGAAAATGCTGGGAGTACTCAGGAGATCAGTCAATATATAGAGAAACATGGAACTGCAGCTGCTGGTTTACCAAGGAAAGACATAAAATGCTGGAGTAACTCAGCGCGTCAGGCAGTATTCCTGAAGAACACAGGTAGGTGACATTTCGGGTCCCAACCCAAAACATCACCTATCGATATTCTCCAGAGATACTGCCCGACCTGCTCATTTACTCCAGCATTTTGTGTCAATCAGTCAATTTCCATTGGAGAACTCACAAAGAAGCATTTCACATGTCGATCCTCCATCAGGACTGGAAAATGTTACAGACGAATGGCATTTAAAAGAAGAGAAGGCAACAGAACTATCCTACCAATAACTAGACAGCAGTCCTGAGCTACTATCTACCCCATTGAAGAACCTTGGACTATCTTTGATCGAACATTACTGGACTTTACCTTGCACTAAACATTATTCATGTTGTTCCCTTTATCATGTATCTGTACACGGGAATGCTCAATTGTAATTGTGTATTGTCTTTCCGATGACTGGTTGGCATGTAACAAAATCTTTTCACTGTATCTTGGTACATGTGACAATAAAGTAAAGTAAAATAAATTAAACTAAACTAAACTATTGTCTGGGTCTTTTGTGCAGGTGTGTATTGAGGCATTTGAAGGGAAGTTGGTCTGCTGGACAGAGAAAACAAGGGGTATGGTCTCAATCATATAATCAAAGAAGCCCCAATGAGCTCCAAATGTGGGAATGCCAGGAGAGTGGAAGAGCAAGCAGAATCCTGACATTATTTGCAAATTTGGAACTAAAAATAGAGCAAGAGTTGGTAAGAAGTTGTCGTACTGTTACCAAATACACAGAGCAAAGATAAGGTTATTTCAGGGTCATTAAGTAATGATGGTAGACACTAAGAATATTACTGAGGACAAGAGAAACATGGGTACAAATAAAGGAATGAATAATGGTTCAAAAGTCTCACAGCCATTGGAGATAGTTGGGATAATATTCCCATTAGCACATTTAGCACAAGAATGTGCTGCACAGGAGCATTAATGACATGAATGTGTAAGGCAGTTTTTCCTTGTGTCATTGGAACATGCATTTCATTCTAAAACCCTCCTCACCTGCATCAACTTATTATCCACCAGGCTTTGTCCTGCCTCTCAGTTCATGATCTTAAGTAGTTTTGTGTTTTTCTTTTAAATGGTTCTTTTTACAAACTTAACATTTAAAAATGTTTTCATTAGCTTTTGACTATTTCTGATTGTCAATTTTAACAGCTGGCAAAACTAGATTTAGTTAGTTTAGTTCATTGTCAAGTATAACAATGTACAGTGAAAAGGTACAGTGATACATGACAGCCAATTATTTTCCGCATGTGTGGATGTGAATTGTTTTGGTCACCATGTAATCTATTAGGAAAAAGACCCTTTTAGCATCCCAAAGACGTACCGGTTTGTAGACTAATTGGCTTTGGTAAGATTGTAAATTGTCCCAAGTGTGTAAGATAGTGCTAATGTATGGGGTGATCGCCGGTCAGCACAGACTCGATAGGCCGAAGGGACTGTTTCCACACTCTCATTCTTACTTTAAACAAAAACAGAAATACTGCAAAAAAAAACCTCAGTAAACCCTTCATCATGCATTTCCTGTGAAAGTCCCATAACATAGCCAAACTTTATAAAAAAAGGAAAGCTCAGTGTGTACATAACCTGTCTCACAACAGCTGGGTGTCCCAAAGCACTTTGCTGACAATTAAACACTTTTGCAATATGGTCACTGTTGTAAGGTTACAACATAGGAAACAGGTAAGGGATGGGATGATGGTACCAAGTGGGGGAAGGGAAGGGGCGAGGAAAAGTGAACCAAGGAAGAAGAAGCCAGGTGGATTAATGTGGATGAAGGACAGGTGGAACCAGGTGGGAAGGATGACGAGTCTGGGTAACAAGGTAGGAGGGGGGAGGGATGGAAAAGGTGAAAATTGGATAATTCATTGTTCATACTGTTGCATTGTACTGTTGCCTTGTTTCTCTAACTGCTGATGTTAACTTGTTACCTAGACAACTTTAGTTTTCAGACAGGCAGCATCTGTGTAGAGAATGGATTGGGACGTTTCGGTTTGTAATCCTTCTTCAGAAGAAGGAAGTCTGAAGAAGGGTCCTGACCCAAAGTGTCATCTATCCACTCCTGCCATCTGATGTTGCCTAACCCATTGAGTTACTCCAGTACTTTGTGATTCACTCAAGATTCCAGCATCTGCAGATCCTTGTGTCTCTTCTTTAAGTTTTTTTCTCCTCTCCACCCTTCACCCAATCTCATTAAGTAACTTAAAACATATTTGTTTTCCACACTTCTAGCTTTCTTTTTCCCCACCCCTGCTGCAATCAGTCTGAAGAAGGGTCCCAATCCAAAATGTCACCTATCCATGTTCGCCTGAGATGCTGCCTGACCTGCTGAGTTACTCCATCATTTTGTGGGGTGTTTCCTTGATTTCTCAGTTTTCCTGGTGGCGTCTTCACCCAAAATGAATATTGCTTCTTTTCCACTGATGCTGCCTGACCACCCGAGTATTTCCAGCTTTTTTGTTCATTTAAAAAAATTAATAATTAATATATATTTTTTCAAATTCAGATTCCATTTTAAAGCAAGAGAAATATCCATTAACACGGAACTGGAGATAGGCACAAAAAGTTGGAGTAATGCAGCATCTCTGGAGAAAAGGAATAGGTGATGTTTCGGGTCGAGAGCCTTCTTCAGACTGAGAGTCGGGGAGAAGGAACCAAGAGAGATGAAATGGTACAAATTCATGAAAGATATGCAAAATGACAGATCAAAACCAGCAACCATGATTAAAGAAAGTCGAGTCCACAATGGTCTATTGTTGGCTGTGGGGAAGGTGATAACGAGTAATATAAACAGTGAAACTCAGCAGGACGACTGTGAAACTAGTAGGGCGACTAGTCTGAAGGAATTATTGCCTTGGGGAAAAAACAAGATTGAGGCAAACGCAAAGAGAGAAATTGACAGCTCCCCTTCACATTTGGAGCAATGCTTTATATTTAACAATGAGCTACCTCACAGCAGCTCAAAGTTTCCAACTGCCTGCTAACTTGGATTCAGATTTTAAGGTGGTGAGATATGGAAGAGTGTGCAGTGTCTGCATAATCCTCAATCATCATCAGTCATAGAGCCAATATGCAACGACCCCGAAACCCCCGCTCTCCACGCCGATCCCACGTGTTCTCGCCGACGGCGTCTATAAAGGGACAGGAGGTGTGGGAATCAAAGGCAAGTCAGACCCAAGGTGGCTCAGAAAGCCGGGCACCCAATGCTGATCACAGCCCCGCTGCACTCTGCAAGGATCAGTGAGCCAGCCAGAGCCCTCGTTACTGGCACCGGTAGATCAGACAGAGTCCCTGCTACTGACAAATACTATCCCAACAGATCCCGGTACGGATAGGAAGATCAGAGACAAATGTATCTGTAAGATCAGTGGGGGTCGAGGGATTGGACAGGATTCAGGTCGCTGGAGAGAGACCGGTCACTGGGACAGAGAAGGTGATCAATCACCGGTACCGACAGTGGGAGCAGTCCCTGGGACAGAGAAGGTGATCAATCACTGGGACCGACAAGGTGATCATTCACTGGGACCGACAAGGTGATCAGTCCCTGGGACCGGCAGTGGGAGCAGTCCCTAGGACAGAGAAGGTGATCAATCCCTGGGACAGAGAAGGTGAGCAATCCCTGGGACCGGGACAAGGTGATCATTCACCGGGACCGACAGTGGGATCAGTCTTCGGTAGCGACAGAGTTATCAGGGTTGCCGGTACCGACAGAGGAATGTCCTGGTGAGACAAGGAGGCCAGGGTTCCCGGTACCGACAGCAGCATCAGTTCACGGCACCGACAGTTATCTGGGTTCCCAGTTCCGACAGAGGAACAAGTCCCAGGGCCGACAGAGAGATCAGAGCCCCAGGTATCCCGACAGAGGGAGACCACCCCCTGTACCGGCAGCTCCTGGTGAGGGCAGGGAGACCAGGGTCCCCTGTATCCCGACAGAGGGAGTATCCCGACAGAGGTGGATTTGAGCTCCCGATATCCCGACAGAGTTTGATCAGAGCCCCTGGTATCCCGACAGAGGGGGTATCCCGACAGGGGGGGGGGGGGGGGTCAGGGTCCCCAGTATCCCGACAGTGGGACCACCCCCTGTACCGGCAGCTCCCGGTGAGGGCAGGGAGACCAGGTTCCCAGGTATCCCGACAGAGGGAGATCAGGGTACCAGGTATCCCAGGACCGGATTGGAGAGACGGGACGGGACGGGACGGGACGAGGGGGGAGAGAGAGTTCAGTCCGGGGAACCACCATCAGCTCCCGGTCCGGGCAGCACCAGAGAGCCGGTACCTGAGCGATGGAGCGGGTCACAGTCCGGGACCCAGACACACAGGTGAACACACAGGTGAACACACAGGTGAACGTGTCCCTGGTGGAGCCGCCGCCTCTGCTGACCGACGCCTGGCTGGTGCCTCTCTTCCTCGCCCTCATCCTCATCCTGGGGCTGCTCGGCAACGCGCTTGTCATCCATGTCATCACCAAACACCGGCAGATGAGGACCGCCACACACTTCTACATCGGTGAGAGACCGCGGGGTCAGAAGACTGGTTGGGTGGAGGGATGGGATGGGAGGAGAGGAAGAGGGGGAGAGGTGGGGGAGTGAAGATGTGGAAGGGGAGGAGAGTGGTGGGGAGAGAGGGTCAGGGAGAGGGTTGGGGGTGATGGTGAGGGAGAGGAAGAGGGGATGGGGGCAATGCAAAGGAGGAGAGGGTGTGTGTGTGGGGGGGGGGGGGGGTCCAGGAGAGGAGGAAACATAGACAATATGTGCTAGGGTAGACCATTCAGCCCTTCGAGCCAGCACCGCCATTCAATGTGATCATGGCTGATCATCCAAAATCAGTATCTCGTTCCTGCTTTTTCCCCATATCCCTTGATTCAGTTGGTTGGAGAGAGTTGGTGTGACAGGGGGTGGGGGGAGAGTCAGGGAGAGGAGAAAGGAAGTGAGGACGATGGCCAAGAGAGGAGGGGAGGAGAGTGTCAGAGAGAGAGGTGACAAAAAGGCTGGGGGGAGGGTCAGAGAGTGCAGCAGAGGGTGGGGAGAGGGTCAGAGAGTGTAGGAGAGGGTGGGGAAAGTCAGAGAGAGAGGTGGAAAGGCTGGAGAGCGGGTCAGAGAGTGTGGGAGAGGATGGGGAGAGGATGGGGAGAGGATCGGAGAGAAAGAGAGAGAGAGAGAGAGAGAGGGGAGGGTGGGGAGAATGTCAGAGAGAGAGAGGAGAGGGTGGACAGGTGGAGAGTAAAAGAGGGTTGGACAGGGTCAGGGAGAGGAGGAGTGGATGTGGCAGATGTGCAGAGAAATGAGATGGTCAAGAAGGATAGGATGTGTGGAATGGTCGTAGGAGAGAGTGCGGGGGACAGTCAGGGATGGTGTGATAGAACAGAATGGGAAATGGTCAATATTGAGGAGGGGAGCATGGCTGGGGGGAGAGAAGAGACATGGTGAGACACGAGGGGAAAGTGGTCAGGGAAGAAGAGGAAGGAGTAAGGTGAGGATAATGGCCACGGGAGAGAGGTTAATGTTCGGTTTGGTGAAATGGATGGTGAAAGGTGGGAAATGGGGTAAGGATAATGGTCAGGGAGGGAGGAAGAGAGGCGGAGGAGAGAATGTTTGTGGAGGAGGAGAAATTGCCGGTGAAGTAGAGAGATGATTGATGGTATGAGAAAAATGAGAGTGGGAGATAAATTGAATGAGATAGTTCTGAGTTTCTACAGGCTTCTTTAAAAGACAAGATGCATTCTTGGATCCACAGCCACAGCAATGATGAGATAAACAGTGAGCATGGTTGTGTTTACGATCCATCGTAAGATATAACCGCACATAAATTCAAACACGGTACCTTATTGGATTGATAAAGGCAGCAGATTCCATGGGTTTGATTGCCTAAACTGGTGACAAACCCTGAGTCAGAACATTAAATTGTGCCGAGCCTTTTAATTTATTAGCTTTTAAGAACTAATCATGCAGTGTATCAAAGTGGAGTATATTTTTTGCTGTGTTGATTAGTAATTGCACGTGGGAATTTTCAGGCAACTACAGTTCTGAAACGGTCAGGGATATGGCACTGCATGAAATCCGTTCATCTTTATGTAGCTGCAAAAGGACAAATAACCTAATTCCAATTGCTCTGCTTTTTTATTTGTGTAAGAACCTCTGAGCTGAAAAGCAACACGAGGTGCATAAAGGTGCATTTTCGATTCCCCTACTTGTAAAGCTGGCATGGTAATTCCTGGCAATTTACTTATGTAGATAATGGGCTCTGAAGGGTCTGATTCTTTGAGAACTGCAGTAACAAGGGAGAACCACCCCAATGATTCCATGTGCTGCAATGGTTCCGTGTGCTGCATTTGGTTCTACCTGCGGTGCGTTACATTCCCACAATAAGTTGGACGGTTAAGCATACATTATTTTACAAAGAACCAGCAGCTTACAAGGAGATTATTTTCCCTCTGACAACATTTGTCCTCATGCTTACGTCCCGTGCACGTCACACCATCACCACGTTGACATTGGTGTTGGTTTATTATTCTCATGTGTAACGAGAAACAGTGGAAAACCTTATTTTGTCCTTCCAGGCAGATTATAAGTGCATCAGGAAGTGCAATAGAGCAACCAAAGAGTGTGCAGCATATAGTCTGGTTTAGTTTAGTTTATTATTGTCACGTGTTTTTTGTTGCATGCTATCTAGTCAGCGGCAAGCCTCTACATGATTACATTCAAGCCGTCCGCAGTGTACAGATAAAGGAAATAATATTTAGTGGAAGATAAAGTCCAGAAAAAAATGATGAAAAATGGTCCGAGGGTCTCTTATGAGGTAGATAGTAGGTCAGGACCACTGTCTGGTTGGTGATCGGATGGTTTTGTTGCCTGATTAAAGTTGCCTGATTACGGCCTGCTGCAGAGAAAGTGTAGATATAATAAAGAGCAATGGTCACAACGAGGTAGATTGGAAGTTTGAGGATACATCCATAGTTTATGAGAGGCCTTTTCAAGAGTCTCTAAGCAGCAGGAATGAAGATGTTCTTGAATCTGGTGGTAGATGCTATCATGTTTTTGCATATTCCACCCAATGTGAGAGAGAAGAAGAGAGAAAGACTGTAATATTAGCAGTCCAGGATAATGTTGGCTGCTTTCCTGAGGCAGCTTCTTGATGTCCTTGAAAGCAGAACAAAGGTCGTACCTGGATTCCCTATTCCTCATGGTTAATCCATGGTTTCCAGTTAAGAAAGACTTGGGTTGATTACTTTGACATGCAGTCCTCTGCATACTAACTGCTAAAGCCTGTGACAGCGATGGCATACTCATTTTTAGATCGGCCTCAGAGTCCCTGAATATGGACCAGTTTACTGACTCAACGTAGTCACGTAGGATCTCATCTGTTTCCTCCCACCACCGATACGACTTTCTGAACCAGATCATCTCACTTCTGTTTCTGCCTGTAAGCAGGGAGTAGCAGTGCAATTATATGGTTAGATTTTCCAAAATGTGGTTGGGAAATGGAGCGGCAGGCAACTTTCATGGTTGTGTTGCAGTGGATTAGTTTAGTTTAGTTTAAGTTTAGAGATACAGTGCGGAAACAGACCTTTAGGCCCACCGAGTCCACACCGACCAGCAATACCCGCACATTAACACTATCCTGCACATACTCGGGACAATTTACATATACACCAAGCCAATTAACCTACATACCTGTATGTCTTTAGGGTGTGGGAGGAAACTGAAGATCTCTGAGAAAACCCACGGGGAGAACGTACAAACTCCTTACAGACAGTACCCGTAGTCGAGATCGAACCCGGGTCTCCGGCGCTGCAAGTGCTGTAAGGCAGCAACTCTACCGCTGCGCCACCGTGGCCGCCCACAATGTTGAGGGTGTTGATTGATAATATTTTGGTGGCGTGCTCTGGTTGGTCCCCAGCTATTTTGTTCTCTATCTCATGCTTATCTAGCTTCCATTGAATGCATGTGTGATTTTCAACTCGACTGGGGTTTCTAGTAATAAGTGCCAAATTTCAACCACACTATGAGTGTCTACGTTTCTCTTGACTTTTTTTTGTGAAATACATTAATGACTTCCTTATATTTTTCACTCCTGATTCTGATGAAGTGGAAACAACTTTTTTTATGTGGACCCTTTTAAAAATGCTTTTGTCATAATCTGAGAGATCACACTTAGTTCACCCCCACGTACTTAGTTTGCACCAGGAATAGAGCCCCACCCCGTTGGATCTTACTTGAGAAACATAGAAAAATAGAAAATAGGTGCAGGAGTAGGCCATTCGGCCCTTCGAGCCTGCACCGCCATTCAATATGATCATGGCTGATCATCCAGCTCAGTAACCTGTACCTGCCTTCTCTCCATACCCCCTGATCCCTTTAGCCACAAGGGCCACATCTAACTCCCTCTTAAATATAGCCAATGAACTGGCCTCAACTACCTTCTGTGGCAGAGAATTCCACAGACTCACCACTCTCTGTGTGAAGAAATGTTTTCTCATCTCGGTCCTAAAAGACTTCCCCCTTATCCTTAAGCTGTGACCCCTGGTTCTGGACTCCCCCAACATCGGGAACAATCTTCCCGCATCTAGCCTCTCCAACCCCTTAAGAATTTTATATGTTTCTATAAGATCCCCCCTCAGTCTTCTAAATTCCAGCGAGTACAAGCCTAGTCTATCCAGTCTTTCTTCATATGAAAGTCCCGCCATCCCAGGGATCAATCTGGTGAACCTTCTCTGTACTCCCTCTAAGGCAAGAACGTCTTTCCTCAGATTAGGAGACCAAAACTGCACACAATACTCCAGGTGCGGTCTCACCAATGCCCTGTACAACTGCAGTAGAACCTCCCTGCTCCTAAACTCAAATCCTCTTGCTATGAATGCCAACATACCATTCGCCTTCTTCACTGCCTGCTGCACTTGCACGCTTGCCTTCAATGACTGGTGCACCATGACACCCAGGTCACGTTGCATCTCCCCCTCTCCTAATCGGTCACCATTCAGGTAATACTCTGCTTTCCTGTTCTTGCCGCCAAAGTGGATAACCTCACATTTATCCACATTATATTGCATCTGCCATGCATTTGCCCACTCGCCCAATCTATCCAAGTCGCTCTGCAGCCTCCTAGCATCCTCCTCGCAGCTAACACTGCCACGCAGCTTCGTGTCATCCGCAACTTTGAGATGTTGCATTCAATTCCCTCGTCCAAATCATTAATATACACTGTAAATAACTGGGGTCCCAGCACTGAGCCTTGCGGTACCCCACTAGTCACTGCCTGCCATTCCGAAAAGGACCCGTTTATTCCAACTCTTTGCTTCCTGTCCGCCAACCAATTTTCTATCCACCTCAACACTGAACCCTCAATACCGTGTGCTTTAAGTTTGTATACCAATCTCCTATGTGGGACCTTGTCGAAGGCCTTCAGAAAGTCCAGATACAACACATCGACTGGTTCTACCTTATCCACTCTACTAGTTACATCCTCGAAAAATTCTATAAGATTCGTCAGACATGATTTGCCTTTTGTAAATCCATGCTGACTTTGTCCGATGATTTCACCACTTTCCAAATGTGAAGCTATCACATCTTTAATAACTAACTCTAGCATTTTCCCCACTACCGATGTTAGGCTAACTGGTCTATAATTCCCTGTTTTCTCTCTCCCTCCCTTTTTAAAAAGTGGGGTTACATTAACTACCCTCCAGTCCTCAGGAACTACTCCAGAATCTAAAGAGTTTTGAAAAATTATCACTAATGCATCCACTATTTCAGAAGTTACTTCTGATATCTCCTCAGTTAAACCTTTTTGCAGATTTCTTGATATCTTGTGGCATCATAATTTCACAACCTCTTTCTATCAAATGAATGGGTGCAAATTAAGCGAGCTGCATAGAAATTTCTTCTCTCTGAGGGGATTGAATTTCTGGAATTCTCTGCCCCTGAGGTAGATGGAGGCCCGATCATGTTGCATTTACAGTGGAGATAGATAAGTATTTGAAAGATCGAGGAATCTGAGGGGAACAGGCACAGAAGAGAAGTTGAGGCCAGCATAGATCAGCTACAGTCATGTTCAATGGCAGGGCATGCTTGAGAGGTCTGAGGGCCTACTGCTGCTCCTATTGCCTGTGTTCTTGTGTATTTGCGCATGCCTCACATAATTTTATAAGAAGTAATATAAGAACAAATTGGCAATATAATATAGAAAGTCAGGCAACATCTGTGGAGAGAGAAAGGGGCAGCACAGTGGCACAGCAGTAGAGTTGCTGCTTTATAGCTCCAGATACCTGGGTTCCATCCTGGTGACTGGTGCTGTCTGAACTGATTTTGTACGTTCTCTCTGCGACCTATTCAGGGGTACACAACGTATAGAAAAGACAGACAGGTGGGCAGAGGGGGTGGGGTTGCTCTGATGGTAAGGAATGATATTCATTCCCTTGCAAGGGGTGACATAGAATCAGGAGATGTTGAATCAGTATGGATAGAAATGAGAAATTGTAAGGGTAAAAAGACCCTAATGGGAGTTGTCTATAGGCCCCCAAACAGTAGCCTCGACATAGGGTGCAAGTTGAATCAGGAGATAAAATTGGCGTGTCAAAAATGTAATGCTACGGTGGTTATGGGAGATTTCAACATGCAGGTAGACTGGGAAAATCAGGTTGGAAATGGACCCCAGGAAAGAGAGTTTGTAGAGTGCCTTCGAGATGGATTCTTAGAACAGCTTGTACTGGAGCCTACCAGGGAGAAGGCAATTCTGGATTTAGTGTTGTGTAATGATCCTGATCTGATAAGGGGACTAGAGGTAAAAGAGCCATTAGGAGGCAGTGATCACAACATGATAAGTTTTACTCTGCAAATGGAAAGGCAGAAGGGAAAATCGGAAGTGTCGGTATTACAGTATAGCAAAGGGGATTACAGAGGCATGAGGCAGGAGCTGGCCAAAATTGATTGGAAGGAGGCCCTAGCAGGGAAGACGGTAGAACAGCAATGGCAGGTATTCCTGGGAATAATGCAGAGGTTGCAGGATCAATTTATTCCAAAGAGGTGGAAAGACTCTAAGGGGAGTAAGAGACACCTGTGGCTGACGAGGGAAGTCAGGGACAGCATAAAAATTAAGGAGAGGAAGTATAACATAGCAAAGAAGAGTGGGAAGACAGAGGATTGGGACTCTTTTAAAGAGCAACAAAAGTTAACTAAAAAGGCAATACGGGGAGAAAAGATGAGGTACGAGGGTAAACTAGCCAATAATATAAAGGAGGATAGCAAAAGTTTTTTTAGGTACGTGAAGAGGAAAAAAATAGTCAAGGCAAATGTGGGTCCCTTGAAGACAGAAGCAGGGGAATTTATTATGGGGAACAAAGAAATGGCAGACGAGTTAAACCGTTACTTTGGATCTGTCTTCACTGAGGAAGATACACACAATCTCCCAAATGTTCTAGGGGCCGGAGAACCTAGGGTGATGGAGGAACTGAAGGAAATCCACATTAGGCAGGAAATGGTTTTGGGTAGACTGATGGGACTGAAGGCTGATAAATCCCCAGGGCCTGATGGTCTGCATCCCAGAGTACTTAAGGAGGTGGCTCTAGAAATAGTGGAAGCATTGGAGATCATTTTTCAATGTTCTATAGATTCAGGATCAGTTCCTGTGGATTGGAGGATAGCAAATGTTATCCCACTTTTTAAGAAAGGAGGGAGAGAGAAAACGGGTAATTATAGACCAGTTAGTCTGACATCAGTGGTGGGGAAGATGCTGGAGTCAATTATAAAAGACGAAATTGCTGAGCATTTGGATAGCAGTAACGGGATCATTCCGAGTCAGCATGGATTTACGAAGGGGAAATCATGCTTGACAAATCTACTGGAATTTTTTGAGGATGTAACTAGGAAAATTGACAAGGGAGAGTCAGTGGATGTGGTGTACCTCGACTTTCAGAAAGCCTTCGACAAGGTCCCACATAGGAGATTAGTGGGCAAAATTAGGGCACATGGTATTGGGGGTAGGGTACTGACATGGATAGAAAATTGGTTGACAGACAGAAAGCAAAGAGTGGGGATAAATGGGTCCCTTTCGGAATGGCAGGCAGTGACCAGTGGGGTACCGCAAGGTTCGGTGCTGGGACCCCAGCTATTTACGATATACATTAATGACTTAGACGAAGGGATTAAAAGTACCATTAGCAAATTTGCAGATGATACTAAGTTGGGGGGTAGTGTGAATTGTGAGGAAGATGCAATAAGGCTGCAGGGTGACTTGGACAGGTTGTGTGAGTGGGCGGATACATGGCAGATGCAGTTTAATGTAGGTAAGTGTGAGGTTATTCACTTTGGAAGTAAGAATAGAAAGGCAGATTATTATCTGAATGGTGTCAAGTTAGGAGGAGGGGGAGTTCAACGAGATCTGGGTGTCCTAGTGCATCAGTCAATGAAAGGAAGCGTGCAGGTTCAGCAGGCAGTGAAGAAAGCCAATGGAATGTTGGCCTTCGTAACAAGAGGAGTTGAGTATAGGAGCAAAGAGGTCCTTCTACAGTTGTACCGGGCCCTGGTGAGACCGCACCTGGAGTACTGTGTGCAGTTTTGGTCTCCAAATTTGAGGAAGGATATTCTTGCTATGGAGGGCGTGCAGCGTAGGTTCACTAGGTTAATTCCCGGAATGGCGGGACTGTCGTATGTTGAAAGGCTGGAGCGATTGGGCTTGTATACACTGGAATTTAGAAGGATGAGGGGGGATCTTATTGAAACATATAAGATAATTAGGGGATTGGACACATTAGAGGCAGATAACATGTTCCCAATGTTGGGGGAGTCCAGAACAAGGGGCCACAGTTTGAGAATAAGGGGTAGGCCATTTAGAACGGAGATGAGGAAGAACTTTTTCAGTCAGAGGGTGGTGAAGGTGTGGAATTCTCTGCCTCAGAAGGCAGTGGAGGCCAGTTCGTTGGATGCTTTCAAGAGAGAGCTGGATAGAGCTCTTAAGGATAGCGGAGTGAGGGGGTATGGGGAGAAGGCAGGAACGGGGTACTGATTGAGAGTGATCAGCCATGATCGCATTGAATGGCGGTGCTGGCTCGAAGGGCTGAATGGCCTACTCCTGCACCTATTGTCTATTGTCTATTGTCTATTGACCTCGTGGATTTCCTCTGGATGCTCCAGTTTCCTCCCACACTCCAAAGATGTGCAGGTTTGTAGGTGCTTCAGTAAATTGTAAATTGTCCCTAGTGTGTAGGATAGTGCGAGTGTACGGGGTGATCGCTGGTCGGCATGGACTCGGTGGGCCGAAAGACCGCTTCCCACGCTGGATCTCTAAAGTCTAAAGTCTAAGGAAATAATTAACATTTCATGGCAGAGACAGAGGCAGAACATAACGGTATAATGTTTATAATATGGAGACCAGATTTATGCCTTGTCCTGCAATTGTTGTCTAACCAAGGCTTTTTACAGTGTTAACATGGCACTTTTGCTCAAAATGTTTTATCCTTACAGAATTGAAATGCGGTGCATTTTCACTGAATAATAAAACAGTACAGCACCCAAGGAGTTCATTTGGCTCATCAAGCCTGCAATTTAAAGAGCAATTCAATTAGTTCCTCCCTCAGCTTGCCCTTTCCCCATTATTTTTTGTTGTATTTAGCCAGTTTTTAGTGAAGACGACCATCGACTCCATATCCAGGTTGTGACTTCTGATTCCTAACCACTCAATGTATGTAAACAAGTAATTCTTACAATCTCCAGCTCTGTTGCTTTAACACTGCATCCTTTATTTCATTGGAAACTTCATTTTTCTTTTTCTCCTCTTTATTCCTCAATTTTTTTTGGTAATTCTACGTAAAAGTATCGTTTAACAAATGTCTGGAACATTGCACCATGGGAACACTTTCTGATTCCCACAGCTTTTATTAAGCAGTTTATTGCTGCCCTCTCGTGGAAATTTTGAAGCTATCATACGACAGGCAAAACATAGCAGATACTGACTCCTGAAGAAACTAAGCACATTCAGGAAACAAGCAGCGAGTTGGACAACGTTTCTGGGCAGCCCAGCAAGGAATCATTTCAGATGCAAACACTACTCTGGCAATTTTATACAAAATGCAATTTTATTAATATGCACCTTTATTAACGTAAGATTGGAGTGTATTAAACTTAGAGAGTTTGTGAGGGAAATTGCCAGGTATTCATGTTTGGTTGATGTCATTTGTGACATTTGTGTCATTTGTTGTGACATTTATCAAACACACCACAATTTTCCAGTACAAGACCAAAGTTTTGGGATCACTTCCTGATACTTGTGGGCAATTGCATTTATGGAACATGCAAGGAAATTTAATAAACTCTGAATTTAAGTTTGTGCAACTGAATCTAGTTTCTGGATATTCTGTGCCACTGTAATCTTTGCTCAAGTGCCTTCCTTCAATATGTTAAATTTTGTATTCATTTACTACTAACTTTTGCCAAGTCTGACCTTGGGATAGGCAGGAAGTGGATAATAAACAATGTAATGGCAGTTACTGAATGAAGCATAAATGGCTCCTACAAACAATAAAGCTTGCAGTGTGCAATAACCAGAATACAGCATAATGAAATGGGCACCTCAGAACTAGTCGCAAGGGGACAGGGGACAAAGAAAAGGTGCAAGGGCTGCAACAAGGTAGATTGGGAGCTCAGAAATACACCCTAACTTATGGGCGGTCCATTCAAGAGGCTGACCACAGCAGGGAAGGAGCCTTTCTTGATTCAGGTGGTATGTACTATCAAGCTTTTGCATCTTTTGCCCATGAGAGAGGAGAGAGGGAATGACCAGGGTGTGAGTGGTTCTTGCTTTTGTTGGCTACTTTCCCGAGGCAGCATGTGGATTGCAGGGAGGTTGGAAGACAATGTTCTCTCACACTTAAATACCTGACTTTCCTCAACGGCAAACCATGTTGTCAGTGGTGCAATTGTTATTGGCCTGTGGGATGTTGACTCCCATTGCTCCCATTCCCCTTTGCTTTATCCATACCCTTGCATGTTGTCCTCTCTCTTTGAAATCCCTGATTAACGCTGATTCTGTAACCCCTACAGTCATGCGTTCCAGGTAACAACTACTCTCTTTGTAAGGAAGTAACTCCTCATATCTCCCCTATATTTAATTTTTTTAATTTTTAAATTTGTATCCTCAGACCTTCAACCGTCTGCTAACTGTTTCCCTTTATTTACCTTATCAATAGCAGTCACCATCTTGTGAGCCTTGATCAAATCTTGCAACCTTCTTTTGTCATTATGATTTCCAAACTATGATTTTCATCTTCCTGATTTTTCCTTCCTTCTCATTGAAAGCTAACCTGGCGGCCACAGACATCACATTCTTGGTCTGCTGTGTTCCATTCACTGCTACCCTGTACCCTCTGCCAGGCTGGATCTTTGGTGACTTCATGTGCAAGTTTGTCAACTACCTACAACAGGTAAGCAAGAGAGAACTCAACCATTTCTGTCAGATAAATATCAATCCAGATTTCTGGTGTTTTGTGGTGTTCCTAAAGGAATGAAAGGAGAACAGGAGTAATGGATGGGCGATATCTTGAGAGCACTATAGACTTTTAGTTCCCACTTATAAGTTTTTCAATCAAACGGGTGGCACGGTGGCGCAGCGGTAGAGTTGCTGCCTTACAGCGAATGCAGCGCCGGAGACTCAGGTTCGATCCTGACTACGGGTGCTGTACTGTTCGGAGTTTGTACGTTCTCCCCGTGACCTGCGTGGGCTTTCTCCGAGATCTTCGGTTTCCTCCCACACTCCAAAGACGTACAGGGTTGTAGGTTAATTGGCTGGGCAAATGTAAAAATAAATAATAATTGTCCCTAGTGGGTGTAGGATAGTGTTAATATGCGGGGATCGCTGGGCGGCGCGGACCCGGTGGGACGAAGGGCCTGTTTCTGCGCTGTATCTCTAAATCTAAATAAAAATCTAAAAATCTAAACGATTTTAAATGGCAATTCTAAATTGATTTGCAAGTTAATTCCTTATCTCACTCAAAATAACTAACAATTTGCATTTATACAGTACTTTCAATTTGGTAAAACATGCTAAAGCATTAAACAGGAATGTTTGGAGTTTAGGGACACAGTGTGGAAACAGGCCCATTGCCCAAGTGTACAATGACCAGCGATCACCCTTATTCTCGATCTATCCTACATGCTAGGGTCCTGCTGAGCCGGATGGCCACAACGCATAGATCAACTTGCACTTTACCCTGTCTAAAAACTGTTACAATTGTTTCATTTCGTTGGGTTGCTGTTAATTACTTAAATTATTGCATCGTATGGGAGGCGCATTCCCAATCTCGTTGTACCCCTGGGTACAATGACAATAAAGATATATTGTATTGTATTGTATTGTATTGTATGTTGAAATCCGCTCATCTTTGAAACATGGGAGGAAACCGGAGCACCCGGAGAAAACCCACGCGGTCACAGGGTGAACATACAAACTCCCTTCTGACAGCACCCGTAGTCAGGATTGAATCTGGTGGTGTAAAACAGCAACTCTACCGCTGCACCACTGTACTGCCCTTAATGTGACTGAAGAAAATCTGACTGCACAATAACTGTGCAGATGGCCAAAAGCTTGGACAAAGTGCTAGGTTGTAAGAATTATTGTAACAAAGTGGAGAGAAGAAACAAGGCAGAAATAATTAGGGAGGGGATTCCAGACCCAAGGGCTTTACAACTGAAGGGCAGGACACAAATGAGGGTTGTGATTAAGATCAGGGCCATGCACAGCAGCAAAATTGTAGGACTACAATTAACTAGGTAAATTCCAGGGCTGGAGGAGTTTAAAGAGTCAGCAAGGTGAGGCCAACATTGATGTAATGCAAAAAAAAGATTAGAATTCCCTACGAGAACATTGAACTATAAAAAAGCCAAAAGTTTATAATGTGAATGCAATAATGATAATGCACATCTGGATTTATTTTAGTTGCAGGTTTGGAATATAATTTATCAATTATGCTGCAGAAAAGTCATCACACTAACCTGGTCAATGCATTCACACTGACAGAGGCTCAATTTTAATTCGGCATTCACATCAATTGGGATGATTGTAAACTCTTGGAGTGAAAAAAGAAATCAGAGCTGAATTGGCGCTGGTTTAATAGAGCACTGTTGCAACTTATCAATTGGGGTGACAGCCAAACAGGTCCTGAACAGGAAATATATGTCCGTTGTAACGAGGGCAATAAACAGTGCATATTGCCATACCTGCGGAAGCTTTTGAAAGTGAGACAACGCTTTTGGTTACATGTGTAATGGGAAGATTTAAGGAGTGTTATTACTTTTTTATCAAATACCCTAGACTACAAATGATTCAAGGCTCTGGAAACCAGTCAAAGTACCACCGATAGGTACAAGAGAGAAATCTGTTTTTGATTTGTTTAAATAACACTCAGTTTGATTTGGAATTCCTGCTTAGTCCTTCCAATCTGTGAATTCTTTCCAGTACCTAAGGGAGTGTTTTTGGAACATATCAGATTCAGATTGCTATCTAGCAAAAATGTTCTGCATGATTTGTAGTGAATAATGTGATTAGGTAGAGGGGGACTCACGGCAATCAATTATCAAGGGCATATATTGAGGGAAAGAGTCAGTTCGGTAGTGGACTGCGTGGAGGGCAGGGGGGATTGGCTTACTTTAGAGGTGTAACCTCGTCATCAACTCCCAAGAATGATCTTCAGAAAATAACACAGACCACATTAAAAAAAGGCATAGTTTACCACCACTGGCGTTACACACACAAAGGGTTACTACTTTTGATGGATGCTATGAAAATAATCAGAGAAGGGTATAAAGAAAAGCATGTCAGAAGTGGGTACTAGGGCCAGGTTAGCTTCCATTTGACAATTGAACATCTTTAGTGAGATACCTCTAATTGGGGTCAGAAATTTGCATTAGCTTTGCTCCAGAGTAATTTTATTACAAACTCATTAGGGAGAAGGCATAGAGCTTGATCCTATGGCTTTGATATTCTCAACTTTATGTGGAATTTCAATAGGCTACAGTGGTATATTGATCAAGTTACTGAACTGGCAGTCAAAGGTCTTATGGATCCAAAGTTTAGTTTCCAGCCTGGGAGATATGGGAACTGGGGGAATTTTACATCAAGTAATTAAATAGATGTGGAATTTTAAATGAAATGTTAATCCCAGTAGTAGCAGACATGGAGCTACAAGATTGTTGTCAAAAATGGAATTGCCTAACGTAGAAACCAGTTGAAGCCAAACCATTAAATGTATTCAAGAAGGGGTTGGACAATTCTCAGGCTAAAGAGACCAATAAGTCTGGGGAGGAAGCAGAAACATGCTACTGAATTTGGATGTGTAGGAAGGAACTGCAGATGCTGGTTTAAACCGAAGACAGACACAAAATGCTGGAGTTACTCAGCGGGACAGGCAGCATCTCTGGAGAGAAGGAATGGGTGGCGTTTCGGGTCGAGACACTTCTACAGACTCAATTGACTGAATTTGGATGATCAGTTATGATCATAATAACTGGCAGAGCAGGCTCAAAGAGCCGAATGGCCTCCTGTTGCTGACTACTATGTTTCCAGTTAGTGCCGCTGCCTCACAGCTTGAAGGACCTGAATTGGATCTTGACCTTGGATAGTGTGTGTCTTAGAGTCTTAGAATCAGACAGCTCGAAAATAGGTCCTTCGGCTCAACTCGTCCTGGCTGACTGAGATGCCTCATCTAAGCTAGTCCCATTTGTCCATATTTGGTCCATATACCTCCAAACATTCCTATCCATGTACCAGACCAAGTCTTTTAAATGCCATTAGCGTATTGCCTCAACTGCCTTTTCTGACAGCTCATTCCATATACCCACCCCCCTCTGTGTGAAAAAGTTGTCCCTTAGCTTCCTATTAAATCTTTTCATCTCACCTTCAAACCATGGCCTGTGATTCTTGATTCCCCTACTCTGGGTAAAAGACTGCATTCATCTTCTCTCTTCCCCTCATGATATTCTACACCTCAAAAGAATCACGCCTTAGCCTCCTAATCTCCAAGGAATAAAAGCCTAGCCTGCCCAACCTTTTCCTTTAGCTCAGGCCCTCAGGGCCTGCCTCGTAAATCTTCTCTGCACCTTTTCCAGCTTAAGTGTGGACAATTCTTCCTCGGTCTTCCGGTTTCCCCTGATTTCTGACACCATTCTAAATAGTTGTTGTAGATTAATCAAATGCTGTAAATTACCCCCTAGTGGAGGTTAGTGGCACAAATGAACAAAGGGGAGGGGGTGGTGTTGACATGCATGTGGGAGTGAATACATTGTAGGAATAGAGGGTAGTAAGATGGGAAAGTGGAATGGCAGGAATGCCCCGGGTGGAAGATTGCATTGACATGGCCAAATAACCTCTTGTTGTGTGGTAGTAAGGAAGCAAAGATTCTTCAAGAAAGGAAATTTAATATTGGTTTGATTTGGCCCTCCAGGCTCACCAATGTGATTAACAGTCTCCTTCGTTCAGGAGCAATTGGGATAAAAAGTGCCAGCATTACCAAAAGAATCCCTATCATGTGAATGAATAAATCAGAGAAACCTTGCATGTCAACTTGCAGAAACCAATATTTGGATTGATTTCCTTTCTCATCTCATTCATTGTAGTGATATACAGGTAACCTCTGCGTTGCAGTGGGGGAGGGGAGTGGTGGTGGAGGTGGGCGGTTGTATTCCTAGAAAACAGTCTGTATTCCGATTTTCCGTAATGTAAAGCCACATCATCTGCCCATACATCATGAAACAAGGTTTAATAAAATGGGTGGGTTTATTTTTTAAAAAGACACAACAAGCTGGAGAAACTCATTGGATCAGGCAGCATCTGTGGAGAACATGGATAGGTGTTGGGACCCTTCTACATACTGATGAATTTATTTGGTTGGTTTATTTACTTTTTTCATCACATAACTTCCGTGAGAGCAAATGTTATTCTTTATCTCAAATTCTTGGGTAGAAACAGCACGGTGGCGTAGCGGTAGAGTTGCTGCCTTCCAGCGCCAGAGACCCGGGTTCGATCCTGACAAGGGGGGTTTCTGTCTGTACGGAGTTTGTACGTTCTCTCTGTGACTGCGTGGGCTTTCTCCAGGTGCTCCTCCCTCACCCCAAAGACGTACAGGCTTGATTGGCTTTGGTAAAAATTGTAAATTGTCCCTAGTGTGCAGGATAGTGCTAGTGTACGGGGTTCACTGGTCGGCATGGATTCGGTGGGCCAAATGGTTTGTTTCCACACTGTATTTCTAAACTAAACTAAATGTGTTGAATTCCTTAAGGTGGAATGTCAGTAACTCAAACGGCTGTAACGTAGGATTTGCCTGTATTTGTTTTTCATAGGTAACTGTGCAGGCAACTTGTATTACCTTGACTGCGATGAGTGCAGACCGATGTTATGCGACAGTGTATCCACTCAAGTCTTTGAGGCACCGAACCCCCAAGATTGCCATGGGAGTCAGCACATGCATCTGGATCTGTAAGTTCCTCAGGATTTCGCAGCTAATGAATGCATGCCCGTCCCCTTAACTTGGCCGAATTCAAATGCAGACCCCATATAGAGTGGTAAACATTTCCCCCATCGCATCTGAGAGTTAAGATATTTGGCCATCTTGTTTTTATCTGCAGCATTTCTATATCTCAGTCATCTGCCTTTCGAAAGGATCACTTTTTGCTGAAAGGTTTAAGGAAGTGCAAATACTAATCCCAAGACAGACACTGAAAGCAGTCTTACGATTGATTGATTGATTGATTGATTGATTGATTGATTGAAAGGTACAGCATGGAAACAGGTTGTTCAGGCCACCAGGTCCACGCCGACCATCGATCACCCATGCACACGAGTTCTATCTTATCCCACTTTCTCACCGATTCCCTACACACTAGGGGCAATTTATCGAGATCAATTAACTTACAAATGTGCACGTCTTTGCACGGGATGTGGGAGGAAACCAGAGGTCCCGGAGGAAACTCACATGGTCATGGGAAGAATGTGAAACCTCCACTCGTATAACACCAGAGGTCATGATCAAACTCGAGTCGCTGGTGCTCTGTGAGGCAGCAGGCCTACTAGTTGAGCCACTGTGCTGCCCCTAAAAATAACTTGTCTACTTCTCTTTCTTAATATTCTTCTCATTTATAATGTCAGTCACATTAGAACCTTATGCAGTCAATATATCCAATAAAGTCTGTGAAATGCTTGGTCCTTTGCTCCCAACCTACTGTAAATGTGACATATATTCATGAACGTACAAACTTCACACAGACAGCACCTGAGGTCTCTGGCGCTGTGAGGTCCACCAGTGTCTACCAGGTACGCCACTGTGCTGCTTCTATGATGTTGGTTCAGCTTTTATTTTCAAGCTATATTTTCTTGCCCAGTGGAATAGGTGCCTTTCTTCGTCTCTCTTGCCTCTTCCCTCACATTTCCTGGATGCTGTGTTTCTCTCACCTGAGCAGCCATCACAGGTAGCTTAGTTTCCAGATCACCGGCACAACGTGTTGGCACAACATGTCCCAGTTAAATCTCTTACGACACTGAGTGGGTGGTGTTTGACTGTGATCATCACCTCCCTTCGCCTGGGAGTTACCACGGACAGGGAAGCTGAGGTTGGAAAGAAATAGTTCCTAAACACAGACAAGATGAGTAGTGTAGTCTCATGGAGATTTAAATTTTAAAAAAAAGTTTAAAACTTGACCATTTATGGTCAGAATAACATCGCAGAATGGGATTGTTATTATATTCTGACTAACATCACTGAATGGGATTGTTCCTTCAGGCTGTCAAAGATTTAAGTAGCCAATATAAACTTGAACAAAAATTTTGGCAAGAAATATATACAATTTATATTGTTCAAGATCTCAAAACCTGAGGTCAATTTAAATGGATTAATATATCCCTCCGTTATTAAGGTAGTAATCTCATGACTGTAGACTTGTTGGTACACATCAACAAAAGTTCTGGCTTAATTTAAAAAAAATTTATTTAGCATGTGTAGTCAATTATCATGTGAATAACAAAACAAAATGCATGAATACATTTTAAGTCAGTTATATATCATGGGAGGACACAAAGAGCTGGAATAATTCAGTGGATCAGGCAACATCTCTGGAGAACATGGATAGGTAACATTTCAGGTCGGGACCCTTCTTCAATTCAATGACGTCTGACTTGAGGACCTTCTCCAGAGATGCTTCCTGACCTGCTGAGTTACTCCAGCACTTTGTGTCCTTCTGTGCAAACCAGCATCTGCAGCTCCTTGTTTCTACAGTATATATCATGGGAGTCCTAACAAAATTAATGAACAACATCCAAGACTTTTGATAGACACAAAATGCTGGGGTAACTGTATGAGACAGCAGCATCTCTGGACAGAAGGAATGGATGACGTTTCGGGCCGAGACCCTTCTTCAGGCCAAGCCTTTTGGATTTTGTTGCCGCCCTTTAGTCAATCTTTATTAATGCATCTACATGACATTCGCTATGTTGGGTCATGATTAATCTTAATAATGTTGGTGCATTTTCATTCTAGGTTCCTTTCTCCTGTCTTTCCCAATTATTTTGTACCAGAAGATTGAAAAGGGATACTGGTATGGACCTAGAACCTACTGTGCAGAGGACTTTCCATCAGATGCTCATCAGAAGGGCTTCATAATGTACCACTTTCTAGCTGCCTACCTTCTGCCTTTGCTCACAATTTCCCTCTGCTACTCTTTGATGATTAAGAGAGTGGGTAAACCAACCATTGAGCCGGTTGACAACAGCAATCAGGTGTGTGCAGACATTCGCCTAATTGCCTCGTCGAACATTAAAAGTATTTTTTTATTTTGACACTATTATTTTATTCAGACTATCCCTGCCTATAATGGAGAGGTCAGATATATGGTAATGTAGTTTAATAGGAACCTGAGGGGCAACCTTTTTTCACAAAGGTTGGTAAGTGTATGGAACAAGCTGCTGGAGGAGGTAGTTGAGGCAGGTACTATTGCAACTTTTACGAAACATTTGGGCAGGTACATGCATAGGAAGTTTCAGAGGTATATGGGCCAAATGCAGGCAAGTGGGACTAGTGTTTATTGGGGCATGTTTGGTTGGTGTGGGCAAGTTGGGCTGAAGGGCCTGTTTCCACGCTGTATGACTATGACTCCATGACTGTATAAATGTTCTTTTTGTCCTAAACAATATGCTTGCTAATACTTCTTAGTCTCTAGGCCTCAAATACCTTTCACTCCAGAGGCAAAGCTATATGTTAAATTTTGCCCTGTGCTATAGAGCAAGATCACATAACAATTTGGATCTCTGATTTGATTAAACTAAACATCTATAGTTTGGATGGCCTGCAGAACTATTCTTGGTGGCTGCTGAGATTGTAGGAAAGGGAAGGGAAGCATACAAAAGACCAGGCCCAGACCTTTCCAATGGCTAGTTGTTCCACTGATTAATACACAGTTCTTCCTCTTAATCTCTGTTACTGCCACGCAGTTTGTTAGTAGCAGGATGTCATAGGGACGTACAGCCCAGAAACAGGCCCTTCAGCACACCATGTAAGTGCCATTTGTTGTACCTATCAATACTGATCTTGGTGAAGGTCCATATCCTAAGCATTATCTAGGAGAAGATAGAAGAGCTTGTAGTTAGTACTCATTATAGATGTTTAGTTTAATTCAGTTTAGTTTATTGTCACATGTACTGAGGTACAGTGAAAAGCTTTTGTTGCGTACTAACCAGACAGCGGAAAGACAATACATGATTACAATCGAGCCATCCACAGTTTACAGACACATGCTAAAGGGAATAATGTGAATAACGTTTATTGCAAGGTACAGTCTGATCGAAGATAGTCTCCAATGAGATAGATAGGAGCTCAGGACTGCTCTCTAGTTATTGGTAGGATGGTTCAATTGCCTGATAACAGTTTTGAAGTGTTTGGCTGAAGCTACCACAACTGTTGGATTCCAGATAGGAACATTGATATCAGTTTTAGAATTAAATCTTCAACATTGTGAATCCATTAATCAGATTAACATTTTTGATAATTTCTGCTGTGCGTTTGCTTCAGTATACCGTGCATATGATTACCAAGCTAAGAGCATTGTCAAAGTCCACAGTGTAGAAATAGGAAGATAACATGGGATCCTTTGATGGGATTATTGATTTAATCTTTCTTTCTGTTAAAGTTTAATACATTGTTTATCCACTTCTTTTATGGCAGTTTTGTTCCTGCTTACGTTTTACATCCGATCAACTCTGCTGAAAAAAAGAGACAAGTGTAGAAGGAAAAGCCATTGACAAAATAAGTTGCTTCCAATAACATTGTCAAAGTAAAAGTGAGCAGGAAAAGTTATTTTCTGGAATATCCCTCAATAATTATCCATTAATGTTGATTGGTATTTGATAGCTCTAAAAAAAATGTATGCATCCTGTTTGCTCACATACCAGATGTTCTGAAAAGGACATCTTGCAGTCAAATCAGTAAACCATATCCTGTTGTATAACTTGGGAACATCAATGCTAATGCTCTGATTTGTGTCAAATAATATGCCTTGCAGTTATATGACTTACAGATGTTACATTACAGTGGATCTAGCAGCTCCCAGTTGCTGCTAATGCTCTTTATTCCCCTGAGCTTGACTTCTCAGGATCCAACCTTGCACTCCCAAACAGTCCCAGGCACAAATGAAGAAGGTCTGAGTAGAGGCAGGGTCCCAAGCCTAGCTTATGGTAGGTAGGTCAGTCTTCTTTCATGTCCATCATCACTGTCATCGTCCGTCCTGAAAAGGACGCAAGCTTCCGGCGACAATCAGTGGGAGCCATCACTTGTAAAATAGACGATGGTGGTAGCAGAATTAGCTCAGGACGCTTCCAGTTTCCAGCCCCGCGATGTGGACGCTTCTGCTATGGGGCCGGTAGGTCAGTACCATGGTTGGAGAGGTGGCAAAGATCCACTCCCAGCTTTGCTGCAAGTTAAATTTGTCAACGCTTTTCAAGAACATGAGAAAAGATCAGCAGGAGTAGACCAACCGGGCCTCTCAAGCTTGACCAGCAAACAGATTCTGCCAACAGATCTACGGGGTGACTTCACCAATATACTCTGCCAAAGGGTGATTGATCTATGCTGGTCTCAGCTCCTCTTCTGTGCCTGTTACCCATCACCTTTAATTCCTCGATTTTTCAAATACCTATCTATATCCCATAATTTATTAGCCAAGTATGTTTTGCAACTTACGAGGAATTTGGTTTGCCATACAGTCATAACTAAAAAGCAACAAGACATACAACTACATAAAAATTGACATAAACATCCACCACAGCGGCTCCTCCACGTTCCTCACTGTGATGGAAGGCAATAAAGTCTCATCTTCTTCCCTCCTTTCCTCCTGTGGCCGGGGGAGTCGAACCATCCACAGCCGGTGATCGAGCGCCCACGTCGGGGCGGTCTAGGCTCCGACATCGGGGCGGTCTAGGCTCCTGCATCGGGGTGGTCTAGGCTCCCGCATCGGGGCGGTCTAGGCTCCCGCATCGGGGTGGGGCGGTCTAGGCTCCCGCATCGGGGCGGTCTAGGCTCCCACGTCGGGGCGGTCTAGGCTCCCGCATCGGGGCGGTCTAGGCTCCCGCATCGGGGCGGTCTAGGCTCCCGCATCGGGGCGGTCTAGGCTCCCGCATCGGGGCGGTCAAACTCCCACGGCTTGGAGTTCCTGAAATCAACTAATTTTAATTAATTGAAAAACAAATGTAATTAATTGTAAAACATAAGCCAAACTAAATAATTTCAAAGAAAATTACAACTTGATTTATTCTATACTCAACCCTTTAATTCCCATTCAAGTGAATGGGCATGTGGATCGGCTGCAGAAGCTCGGAGCAGATTTCCTTAGTTTAGATATCTCAGTAAACTTGCTCTGCCTTTGGACTTCATAGGGTGCTCATTGGCAGAGCAGTTCTACCAGCGTATTGGTAGAGTGCATTGGTGAAATCACCAGGTAGATCTGTTGGCAAAGCCCCAGCAAATATATTTGGCCTAAATTTAGTTATTACTATGACAAAAAAAAATTCTGGCGCTCCACTTGGCACTGGTTCACTTGCACAACAGGAACACATACGTCAGGCCATTATTCATTGAGATTTAAAAATATATATTTTAGAGATACAGCGCGGAAACAGGCCCTTCGGCCCACCGGGTCCGCGCCGCCCAGCGATCCTCGCACAATAACACTATCCTACACACACTAGCAACAATTTATTTTTACATTTGCCCAGCCAATTAACCTACATACCTGTATGTCTTTGGAGTGTGGGAGGAAACCGAAGATCTCGGAGAAAACCCACGCAGGTCACTGGGAGAACGTACAAACTCCGTACAGACGGCGCCCGTAGTCAGGATCGAACCTGAGTCTCCGGCGCTGCATTCACTGTAAGGCAGCAACTCTACCGCTGCACCACCGTGCCGCACTTTTAGCATAGTATTCAATACCATCATCCCTTTCAGTCTCATTGTCACCAGACTGAGGGAACTGGGTCTCCACTTCTCCCTTTGCAACTGGATCCTCGACTTCCTAATCGGCAGGCCTCATTCAGTACAGATTGATAACAACACCTCTTCCATGAACACCAGCATAGGGGGACCTCAGCGCTGCATGCTCAGTCTCCCCTGCTCTCTCTCTACCCATGACTACAGCATGGTGGCGCAGCAGTAGAGTTGCTGCCTTACAGCACCAGAGACCCGGGTTTGATCCTGCCTATGGTTGTTTGCTGTAAGGATTTTGTATGTTCTCCCCGTGACCTCATGGGTTTTTTCCCCACACTTCAAAGATGTACAGGTAACTAAGAGTCAGCGCACAGGAGGGACATAATCTGTCAAGGGCCAAAAGTCAAAATTGGAGGCAATCTCTGGTAAGGCCGCATCTCTGCTAGTTGAAGTCAATGCCGTTTATGCTTGTTTTGAATAGGCAAACAAAATTCCACCTCAGTACGTAAACCCATGGCTTTATCTCTCTTCTACCTTCTCGGAGAAAACTTTGGAGGTTAAAAGCCCGACTTAATCTACACCTCGGTAATAAAAGTCAGATCTGCTTTCACGAGGGTCACCTCAGGGGAAAAAGGTCAGCCGTAAATTGTGTCCCTGGATGGATTCTGAAATCATGCTCCCAATCAATGGCCACAGTCTTTACCATCAACCTCAACCTCTCACTTAAACAGTCGACTGTCCACATCTGGTTCAAGGAAATCTCCATTATTCCAGTGCCTAAGAAAACTAAAGTGACCTTCCTCAATGACTACCACTCAGTAGCTCTAATATCAGCAATGATGAAGTGCTGAGAAAGACTGATAATGTCCAATATCTGCACCAGTGTTCTGGCCTTTCATACAGATTGCATATGTATAAAAATAGGTCTATGCAGGAAGCTGCTTCCCTTTCACTACATTCAGCCCTGAATCATGTTTCAATAAGAACACCTATGTCAGCACGCTATTCATTGATTACAGCTTAGCCTTTAACACCATGTCACCAGGTAAGATCTCTAAAGTCTAGGACTTGTTCCTGGGGGCTTCATCTGCAAATGGCTTCTGGACTTCATGACTGGCACACCTCAGTCAGTTAGGATTGATCATAACATGTTGACCCCTCTGATCATCAACATTGGTGCCCCTCAAGGTTGTGTTCTCAATCAAAGATACTAGAGGAACAAGATAGACCACTCGACCCTGAAAACCGTAGTATGTCATGACGCCATTTTAGTAGGCAGAAACTAGCTGAAACATTTAAAAAGAAAAATAACAAAAATCTGTTGGGGAACGTAGAAAACCGTACAGACAGCACCCATAGTCAGGATCGAACCCAGGTTTCTGGCGCTGTAAGGGAGTAACACTACTGCTGTGTCACCGTACCATTCCTATATTGGTGACTTAAGGAAATAAAGGGGTGAACCCAATCCTGTGTTCATCAACAGTCATTATAGAGATGGTTGATAGTTGCAGTTTTCCAAGCATTCATATCTCTTGCAATCTAACATGGCCCCTTCACGCTGATGCTATGTTCAAGAAAATGCTTCGGTGATTTACTTTCTTAAGTCTGAGAAGATTTGGTAGGTCCACAAGGATGCTCTCAATCTTCAAGGATGCTCTCAATCCTCAATCAAGGATGCTCTCAATCTCAATGATGCACCATAAAAAAATATGGGATGCATCTCATCCTGGTATGGCAACTGCTCTGCTCTTGATCTCATGAACATGCAAAGGGTTGTGGACACTATCCATCACAGGCTCGTCACTTCCTTCCATCCAGCCCATATTCACAATGTTTTGCATCTTGAAGACTAAGTATCGTCAAGGATTGTCTGACCACCTGACCACTCCCTTTCCTCTCTTTTACCTTCTTGGAAAATATACAGGAGCTTGAAAGCCGGGACATCCAGACTTGAGAGCAGCTTCTTCCCCACTGTTATCAGGCTTCTGAACTAATTATCTCTTTCCTGCTTCAGTCACTTGGTAAAGTTTATGCCCCAAATTGTACAGGAGAAACCCACCGTGCTCTAGAAAATCATGCTGTAAACAATGAACGATCACTACTATAGTACCATAGATACAGATATAGAATCAGATATAGATATAGTACTATCACTTCTTTAGTAATGATCACTACTATGATCAACAATACAACTGATATTTCAAGATGATAAATGAAAGGAAAAAATATATATTTTCAACCATTGCAGTGGTGGGAGGTGGCAGAGAGGAATATTTTAAAAGTGCCCAGATTTTCCTTTCCTTTTATTAGATAATTGCTTTAGATGCTGGGTTTGATAAATTTCCAACCAGCTAACAATCAATTTGGTACAGAAGCCCTGATAAAAGGTATACAGGCACCTAGTGTTTTGATCGGGGGTTAGGTGCTGGAAAAGCAGCGCGTAATTTTAAAGCACGGAAATTAAACATATATGCGACTACTCTGTTAGCAGTAAATTTGAGTGCATTATTCCAAAAATACGTGCAGATAAATCAAGTTTTGGTATTTTAAAGGAAAAAATGCGGTATTTCAAAAACGCATAGATCAAACACTCGTAAAATGTGAGGTGCTTGTATTCCCAAGGGAGCCAGCAGAGTAGATATAAAATGGCACAGGATGGAATTAATATTCCAAATTAAGTAATGAGACAAATAAAACGGCCTATGGCTGTCCATTTCTCAATCTATCCTTTTTTTTTGCTGTTAATTGGTCAGTTAATAACTGGTGTATGACACCTGCTGCGTTTCAAAAGTGGTAATAATATATATCTGTTTTTATCCAGGTTCAGCTCCTCTCTGAAAGGACAATTGCAATGAGAAGCAAGATTTCTAAAATGGTGGTGGTGATTGTGCTCCTTTTTACAGTCTGTTGGGGACCCATCCAACTCTTTATCCTCTTCCAGGGGTTTTACCCAAAGTTCCAGGCCAACTATGAGACTTACAAGATCAAAACCTGGGCTAACTGCATGTCTTATGCCAACTCGTGCATTAACCCCATAGTTTACGGGTTCATGGGAGCCAGTTTCAGAAAGTCTTTTAAAAAGGTCTTTCCATTCATGTTTAGACACAAGGTCAGGGACAACCATGTGACCTCTGCCAGTGGCAATGCAGAAATGAAGTTTGTCACTGCAGAAACCTAACAGTTAAGAATTATCCATGAATGAATGTGGTTAATGATACACCGTCCTAAATTGGGCATTTTATTTGGCCCAGATATTTCCGAGAGTGCAAATATTCTTACAATTAAAGACGTAAAAGTTCTTATTTTATTTATGAGCTTGCCTTTGTGGAGTAACACTTAGTTATACGGCAGTGTATTGTGATTTAATGTTTAAAAAATTTATTTACCTTCAACTAGTTTCAGAAGCACAAATGAGACCTTTGTAATTGGTTGCCAGGAAGTATTCCCCGAGGATTTGAGATTCTGTAAACTCTAGATGGAAACAGTCAGTGCGAAAATCTTTCGTGCCGCAACCCACTGAGTCATTTCTTGAACAATTCAAAAGAAAAACAACTTAAAACTTGGCCTTAAAACAAACTCTGCTTTCAGAGTTAAATTAGGATCAAATTTATTACATTGTAGTAATGTATAGGAAATGAGCTTACCCTTTGGAATTTTTTTGTAATGTGAATTTGTGGAAAGAAGATGTAGTTGGATTGAATGAAATGGCAGATGTGATTGACTGAAGATCTATTGGAAATTGAGGCAAACGTGATCTACTTTGTGATTATTTAATGGAAGATATTGGATTGTAAATATAAATTTGACACAAATAAAGCTGTGTTTGGTTAGAATTATTTTGGGTTGAAATTCATGAAAATGCCAATTACATCAAAATAATGTTGCCCTAGCTTTAACCAACTGCTCATCTGGAGATGTACTAAGTATTTTGAACTTTGGGACTCTTTAGTGTGTCATTATAATTGGGTGATATAGATTTATTTGGAATTTGGGTTGGAGTGCCATTGAAATAAGGTAAATAATATCAATATAGTTTTAAACTGTTGAATCACCGTACCCTAAAATGATCAGACAGATTGAATAGATACTGTAAACATTGATTTAAGTTAAAACATCGGTGTGGCATATTGACAGTTAGATCTTGTCAAGCCATTAAATTTCTGGCACAGAGTCCAGAGCTGTCATAATCAAAATGAATGACGTTTGATTTTTCAAAGATCGATTTGTGCAATCAATTAAATCAGTTCCCATTCAAGGAAAAAAAAAAGCAAGTTAAACATGGTCATTTTTAAGGTGAAGAGAAGGGTTAATGAACTGAATGAAAAGACATTATGAAAATCATTAATCAGCTCAGCAGTGACCTTGAAAATAAATTAATTAATTCACTGTTGAAAAATGCCAAGAATAACTGTTAACTTTGTGTTGTGAATTTGGATAGATCCCCTAAATTGAAAATATTGTTTACGCAATGGAGCTTGAAGCATTGGGGCAGTAAAAAAAAAAAATTCAGTCTACAGTCTGAAAGAAAATATTACTGATAGGCTGGACTAACTCCAATTGTTGACCTTTTCCATTTGAATTCTTTAGCAGTAGATTTTAAATGTTAGTCAATGACAACAATAGACTATGACAGATGTGTTGACATAAAACCTGGTTACAGGAAGCTGTTTGATTGTTTTGGATTTGATATGTCTAAGATGACGTACTATCTTGTGGGAAAAACAGCATGGTAAGGAAAATATGCAGTCAACTGGATAGGCAACTGTACAGCCATACTGTGTACCATTCAGTCATGCTTATATATTGTAGGAGAATTTCAAGACAAATTATTTTCAAATGTACATAACTATCTGTTGCTACACATGTCATTTTCATTGTTATTTGTGAGGTGACTAATTTAAAAAGAGATATTTTTGTGATTAAAATACATTTACAATGTGAAAGATCGACTCAATAATATGTAATAAGATATTTCCCTGTTTTCTTCAATCTACAGGGACAAAATTAAAAACACTACCACTCCTGTTTTATATTTTGTTTCTCACCCTCTAAATCTTTGCAACTTCTTCTCCACCAGTGAGGTCCTAGAGGCCTGGAGAGTAGCCAGTGTTGTTCATTTGTTTAAAATGGGAAGTAGAGATCATCCAGGGAATTATCACATCAGTGATAGGGAAACTGTTGGAGAGGGTGCTTCTGGATATGACTTTCTCCCATTTGGAAGGGAATGGGCTAATTAGGGACAATCATCATTGCCTATTATGCAGCAGGTCATGTTTTAAAAACTGGATTTAATTTTTTGAGGAGTTGAGAAAGGTGAATGATGAGGGTGGGGGGCAGAGGAGTTGAGGAAGACATTTGATAAAATGCCTCGGCCGGCTTATCCATAAGATTAAGATGCACAAGATTCACAGTGACTTGGCCATTTGGATTCAGAACTGGCATACTGATAGAAGAGAGAGCGTGTAAGATTTGAGAAGTTTTCCCTCATTCTGCAAAACACCAAACCAAAGAGCTGCAGTTTGGACATTTTAAACGGGAGACTGGGGCTGATAGCGGAGAAAGGCTGCGTGTCAGTTTACCAAGGGATGTCACAATCCGTGGGTCCTAAGATGGCCGCGGGACCTCGTGACCAGCCACAAAAGCAAAAACCTTACAGCCCAGTCTCTAGGTTTCTGCAAAGCCACGGCCAGAACAATGGATGGATATTGGCCGTGCAGAAACCCGCGAAACCAGGTCGAAGTCCAGACACTGGGGCGCTGACATCAGCATATTCACAATGCCCCAAGCCGACCTACACAGTTAATCCCGTTAAGGGGGCACAATAGCCCATAGAAACATACCTGGCAGGTGATGGGAAACCATTTACACCCATCACCTCTTAAGGGAAAATAGCTTAACAGACCATCTAGCCATCACCGGTACCCCCGGACATAACGCAGAACAGAGAGAAAACTCAAATACCCATCTTTGAAACAAAGAGATCCCGAGATCTGGCGGGAGATAGGACGGGTTAGAATAGTATAACTGGCCACGATTTTTGGGTTTTAAACTCAAGAAGAAAAGACAGGCAAGAAAGGCATGCAAGACAGAAGTCAGAGGAGGCAACAAATGGCACGGAGAACGGAGACTCACCGAGAAGAACGGAAGGAAGAAACTCACGGAACAAGCACGACCCTCACGGAAAACAGCGGAGAAGCAGCACGAACAGCCAGTAACCCCAGTAATAGCCCCATGGTGAGCATGTACCCCGATCCTACACATCCTGGACATAGTTTAGTGTAGAGGGGAGGGTGGTTTAATTAACGTGGGTGTATAAGTAAAGATGTGTTGGCCAATTTTGCGATGTGTCGTATGTTCCCCATCTTACAATCCAGTATATGTCTTGTAGAACTGTGCGTTTATAATTCAGAGTCAAAAGTATTCATGTATATGTCTTGTAGAAATTCAGAGTCAAAGGTATTCATGTCATTCGGTATGTGTCTTATAGATATGTCTTATAGAACCACGAAGAGCATTCATGTACAATAGTCCCGAGTGCTCAATAAAAGCCTTTTCCATTTAAACCCTGGTCTTCAAATCTGGTCTGGTTGAATTTTTCTGCACTATCAACGCTCCTGCATCTAAGTCCAGTGTCTAGAACCGTAGGGGGTGAGTGGGTCGAACCACTCACGGGGAACCAGTGTGCGCGGCCTGGTCAAGGGATCAGAGCAAGGCACGGGGACCTTAGGTCGGGCGAAAGCTCGGCGCAGAAAACCCCTTACAAGTGTTGTGGTGGAAGGGCATTTTCTGGCTCTAGGTCTGTGACCAGTGGAGTTTAGTTTAGTTTAGTTTAGAGATACAGTGCAGAAATAGGCCATTCTTCCCACCAAGTCCGCACCGACCAGCGATCCCCGCTCATTGACATCATCCTCCACCTACTAGGGGCAATTTACACATACACCAAGCCAATTAACCTAGATATCTGTACATCTTTGGAGCGTGGGACGAAACCGAAGATCTCAGGGAAACCCCACATGGTCACGGGGAGAACGTACAAACTCCGTACAGACAGCACCCGTAGTCGGGATCGAACCCAGGTCTCTGGCATTGCAATCGCTGTAAGGCAGCAACTCTACCGCTGCGCCCACCGTGCTGTCCCATTCTGCAAGGATCTATTTTATAAATAAATAAATTTGGACATGAAAGTAGATGAGTTGGTTAGTAAGATTACAGATGAAACCAAGATTGCTGGAGTCGCAGACAGCGAGGAAGGCTGTCAACGTATAAAATGGGATGCAGATGAACTAGAGAAATGGGCTGAGAAATGTCAGATGAGGTTTAATCCTAGCATGTGTAAGGTGTTGCATTTTGGGAGATCGAACGTAAGGGGAAGGTATATGGTGGGTGATAAGACCCTTAACAGCAATGATCTGCAGAAGGTTTATGTGGTCCATAGTTCCTTGAAAGTGGCGGCACAAGTAAATAGAGTGGCAAAGTAAATGTCCAATATGCATGCCTTCATTGGTCAGGGCATTGAGTGTAAGAGTCAGAAAGTAATGATAGAGCTCTATAAAACTTTGGTCGGGGCCACATTTGAAGTATTGGGTGCAGTTCTGGTCGCCCCATTACAGGAAGGATGTGAAAGGTTTGGAGAGAGTGCAGCGGAGGTGTACCAGAATGGTGTTGGGATTACGTAGTATTAGCTGAAAGAATAGATTGGAGAAAATTGGATCATTTTTCCAGAGTGCTGGAGGCTGAGGGAAGACCTGATAGAAGGAGATAAAATTATGAGAGGCTTATGTAGGGTAGATAGTCAAAATCCTTTCCCCAAAGTGGAAATATCAAAGACTAGCGGGCATAGCTTTATGGTGAGAGGGGCAAAGTTTGAAGTAGATGTTCAAAGTGTTTTTTTTAACAGAGATTGGTGATAATGGAACACAACGCTAGGTGTGGTGGTGGGGGCAGTTGCAATGGTGACATTTCAGAGGCTATTAGAGAGGTATGTGGATATACAAGGAATGGAGTGATATGGATCGTGTACAGGTCTCATGTTTGGCACAGATGTGGGCCGAAGGGCCTGTTCCTGTGCTCTACTGTTCTATAGATAGACACAAAATGCAGGGGTAAGTCAGCAGGTCAGGCAGCATCTGTGGAGAAAATGGATAGGTGATGTTTCAGGTTGGGACCCTTCTTCAGACTTTGACTCTGAAGAAGGGTCCCGACCCGAAACGTCACTTATCCATTTTCTCCAGGGATGCTGCCTGACCCGCTAAGTTACTTCAATATTTTGTGTCTATCTTTAGTATAAACCAACATCTGCAGTTCAATTTTATTACTCTACTGTTCTATGTTCTTTATTCTATATAAATCATTCTTATGTCTATGATTTTGCAACTGCTACTTTTATCTTTGTTTTGGCACGAGAACATCTTGTGCTGTCAATTTTCTCACTTAATTTCCTGTGTAGGTTGTTCTGTTTAAATAATGATCTTTGCTCAACAAATTTCTTTCTGTTAGTTTGTTTTTTGTCCAAATTGAACCTCATTACACACACTCGAATCCCTTCAATCGCTGGAGGATATTTCTTACTTTCAGCAGCAAATTTTGCTGCTAATCCATTTCCGCACAGCCTGTGGCAGGAGGTGTGGATCAAGCTACTTTATGGAGACGTAACCTGCAAGTGTAACACACAGCAGTTACCGAAGTGAAGGAAGAGGTACAGTTGCCGCTGTCCCTGCTTCCACAGTGGGAAGGCTCGGATCAGAAAGGAGCGTTCCTCCCTTCCTGTACAAACTTCCCTTCAGTTGGGAATGCTGAAGGGTAAGGATTGGGTTGGGCCTACCATTGGGAGGCTTACAGACTGGTTGTGTGGCTCTGACCATCACCCAGGGCTCCAGCAATGAGTCCTGCTCTATCCATCTGATCTTCTGCAAAGCTGGAGTGTGAGAATGGCAGCCCCTGGGAAGGGAAAGGGATAAAATTTCCTAACGTTTGGAAGAGCAGTCCTATTTCTCCTGGCCCCACGAGGAAAGTATGTATATAAAATGAAATCTTATCCAAGTCTGGCTCTGATTTGCTTCCTTGGTCTGATGTGAAACTTACTTTGGCTTCCTGTACTGGCTGAAAACTAAAACGTCCTAAAGTGCTTCGGAGTCTGAGCCCGAGTCACATAAAGATTTGTTGGGATAGGCAACTAAAACCTGGTCAAAAAAGAATGTTTTTAAGGAGTGTCTTAAAGGTGGAGTCAGAGATAGAAAAGCTGAAAATGTTAAGGAGGGAATTCTAGAGCTTAGGTTTTTGGCAGGTGAAGGTAATAATAATGCGATAGAAACTGAGGGTCAATATCAACATCAATAATTTCATAATATAGCAGTATAACCATGCACAAAAGGCTTGAATTGGAAAAGGGGACCCGAGATGACTGATGAGTTTGAGTTTAGTTCATTGCCACTTTACCAAAGTACAGTGAAAAGCTTTTATTACGTGCAAACCAGTCAGTGGAGAGACAATACATGACTACAATCGACCATGCACAGTGGCGAAAGGATACAAGATAAAGCCAGTAATGTCCGATCAAAGATAGTCGGAGGATCTCCAGTGAGATAGATAATAGTTCAGGACTGCACTATAGTTGTTGGTAGGATGGGTCAGTTGACTGATAACAGCTGGGAAGAAACTGTCCCTGAATCTGGCCGTGAGCGTTTTCAGCAAGACAGGCAGCATCTCTGGAGAGAAGGAATGGGTGACGTTTCGGGTTGAGACCCTTCTTCAGACCAGTTATCTATGGTTATCTGTGTAGTTACATAATTTTATTGGCGCATGGACCAATAATATCTGAGGTACATACCTCTTGGTGGCATAACATTTTACAGTGGATGTGCATTTGGAGGAGTATAATCTTACTGGAAAATGCCTTTTGCTGTGGCTAATGTTACAGAGGGATGGCCTTTGGTATGGTATGGTTGTATATACATTTTAAAGGGGTATGTTCAGGCCTTGGTGCAGGTCTGCTCTTTAGTGGGAGTTGCTTCTTCAGCTACATGCCATTGCTGAGTCATGATTCCACAACAGCATGTCCCTTATTGGATATGGATGTACAGTGCATGCACCCTGCTGGGCTGCAGCTCCAAGCCCCATGCTGGAGTGTGGTACTATTTATTGGTATCCCATGCCAAAAAAACAATCTTAATGATGTTAATCTTAATGGCAAATGCAAGTAATTTAGACAGCTACAGAAGCAGATTTCTCTTTACAGCTGCGGCCAATTTGTACATATCTATCACCCAAAGGCTTTTACAGAAGAGAGGGGAACAAAAGTGCTTGAAGAAGCTTCTCCATTTTAATTTAGGGTGGCTGCAGGAGGTTCTTGTGACAGTTTTAGCCAAGATCAGATAATTCTGCTCTTGGCAGGGATTGTAACTAGGCCCATATATATGGGAAGAGATCCGAAAGAACTGATTGATTTTATGGTTAAAGGGCATGGAAGGGGAGATGAGATGAGATGATAATGAGGATGGAAATTCTCATTGTACAATTACAATGACAACATGTACAATTAGACAGGTACATGCATAGGACAGGTTTGGATGGATATGGACCAAATGCAGGCAGGTGGGACTAGTGTAGATGGCACATGTTGGTCGGTGTGGGCAAGTTGGACCGAAGGACCTGTTTCCACTCAACTCTATGACTCCATGAAATAAACCACTTCACTTTGCTCATGTGTCAGGTGACGTTCTGCCATCGCTTTGCCATAGCCAGTGCCACATCTGTGCCTCTGCGGAGATCGTCAGCAGTGCATGCATCCCCGCCACAAGTCAGTATGTGGGCCATGTCTGTACCTCTCCACAGTTGCATTTGTCACAGTCCGAGAAGCCCCACTTCTTCAGGTTGAGTCCGCAACGTCCCACTCCAGTGCGGAGGCGGTTTAGGGCTTTCCAGGTAGTATAAGGCAGGTGGTGTCCTGGTGCCATCTGTTGTTTCGTTTTGGTACCTGGCACGGCTGGCTCTAGTTCCATGAAGCTGTTCCGACCCTTCAAGCGTTTCTTGGCATGTTGGTGATTGTGTAACGGGTGACGGGGGTCTGTGTCCGCATTGAAGCGTTCTACTGCGTCTGCCCGATCAGGTCTTCGAATAAACCACAGGCAGAAGTAAATCAAAGAGGTAGAATTAAATTTGGGGCAAAATAGAAGTCAAAGCTTTTGAAGGAGAGTGAAGATAGACGTATCAACAAGTTGGCTGGATACAGTTATCAAAGTAAAAAGCAAAACTCTGAGCGAGAGTTTGGAGAATGTCTGGAGAATGGGAAATGTAACCAGGACTGGGGGAAAGGCAGGGAGAGGGTTAAGCAAAGAGACAGAACAAGTCGTCTGAAATTCCTCCATTGACTGAAAAGAGGCCGTGGTTGCAAGTTAAAACAGTTATCTTACATTTGTTCGTTCATTTATCAGTCTTTGCTTTTAATGCAACCTGTGCTGCCTGTGCAGTGTTCAGGATACTGGGTAGCCCCATTTTTCTTTAAAAGAAACCAAGATCAAGTAAACTTTTCCATTAAATAGCAATGATTCATTCAGTCTCTATTCTCTGGATTTTTCCAGCTGCAAATTATGTTTTTTAAGGGAAGTCTTTATTTCCAGACCCATGATTCAGTCTAAATCATTTCCAGCATCAACCAATTCATTTAGGACTGTGGTGATTCACTGTTTGAATTGGATACACAACCTTGTGTTTGTGCTCAGTAATTCATTTGGGTTCTCAAGTGTATCAGCTTTTACAAAACATTGTTTCAGCCTGGTTTTAATGTTGTCCTTTATTGAGCCAGCTGTTGCTCAGTGGGTAGTCCTACTGCCTCTGAGTCAGAAGGTTGTGTGTTTCATGTCCTGTGTCCTTCTCCAGAAACGTAGGCCCAAAGGTGTCCCAGTACATACTGAGAGAGAACTTAGATGGTGCATGAAATGAGGCCTGACCTGCTCTCCCTGATGGATGGAAAAGATATACCTACCCTGCTACTTTGAAGCAGTGATCAGGGTGTTATCCCGATGGTCGTGGCTAATAGTTATCCCTTAACATGGTTACCAAAGTGTATGATTTCTGGTGGGTGGAACTGATCTTCCCACTCAACATCTGATTGCCACTCATCATTTCTTATAGAGTCATACAGCGAGGAAACCAAATTGCCCACACTGGCCAATATGTTCCATCTACACTAGCCCCATCTATCTTACAATATCATATGTTCATAAGTCATAGGAGCAGAGTTAAGCCATTTGGCCCATCGAGTCTACTCCGCCATTCAATCATGGCTGATCTATCTTTCCCTCTTAATCCCATTCTCCTGCCTTCTCCCTGTAACTGATGCCCTTGCCAATCAACTATCTGTCAATCTCTGCCTAAAAGATACCCAATGACTTGGCCTCCACAGCCGTCTGTGTCAATGAATTCCACAGATTCACCACTCTGACTAAAGAAATTCCTCTTCATCTCCTTTCCAAAGGTACATCCTTTTATTCTGAGCCTGAGCTCTCTGGTTCTAGATTCTCCCACTCCGAAGAAACTGAGGTTGCTCCTTGGTTCATCAGGTCCATGTTGGCTCTTCTTAGCTTGGTTTCCAGCACCTTTGCAACTTATTCTTTCACAAAACAGGAGAAACTCAGCAGTCCAGGCAGCATCTATGGAGGAAATGGATAGACAATATTTTGGGTCAGGTCAGGACCCTTTTTCGGACTGAAGATGGGTTGCGGCCCAAAACGGCATCTGTCCATTTCCCTACTCAGATGCTGCCTGACCCGCCAGGTTTCTCCAGCCTTTGTTTTTCCAGCATCTGCACACTTATCTCTCTTTCCCATCAACTTCCCATTGACACTTGCCCATCAACTTCCCATCGATTATTTTTGCTTTCAACCTACATAAATAGTTATTCCCTGTGACATGTCTTTGGAAGATGGGAGGAATCCAGAGCGCCCGGAGGAAACCTATATGTTCACGGAGAGAATGTACAAATATTGCGATAGTCCTTCCTTCAACTACCTCCTCCGGCAGCTTGTTCCAAACACCCACTAGAGGAACAAGATGGACCACTCTGTTAAAATCGACTAAACTGGTGTAGTACGCAAAGGAGCCATTTTAGTAGGCAAAACCCGCCGTTCACTATGCCTCTCGTAGTGTAATCAGTGTTTTGGGGGAACAGTATGCATGATGATACCATTAAAATGCAGAATATATCTCATCTATCAATTCACAGATTTTTGTTATTTTTCTTTTTAAATGTTTCTGCCTACTAAAATCGCATCATGACATACTATGGTTTTTAGGGTCGAGTCGTCTATCTTGTTCCTCTAGTATCTTTGCCCACCACCCTTTGTGTGAAAAAGTTACCCCTCAAATTCCTATAAGATCTTTCCCCCCCCCCCCCACCTTAAACCTATGCCCTCTTGTTCTCAATTCCCCTACTCTGGGCAAGAGAATCTGTGCGTCAAACCTCTAAATTAGAAGGACAAGCCAATGACACCATTAGTCTTAAATCATTGGGAGTGCGTTGAGAGGAAATGTCAAATTAGATGAGCCAATTTAAGAAAGAAAGTTTGCTTTGTTGGATTTTGGCTGCAGTGCCAATCAGATGTCTGGCCCAACATTGGATTTGATGACTACTGCTTTCAATATCTATAACCATGTACACTTTCTTTGTAGTTTCCTACAGTTGCGATTTAAGCTTTAGTAAATTTGCAATGCATGCATTTTAGTTACTGATTTAATCTAAATTGTACGGTTTGAGTAGATCAAGTGGATGAATCCTGGAATAGACACTACTTTGGAATAGCAACACAGTTTAGCAGTGCCGGGACCGTGGTTAATTTTCCCATTTCTGCTGAGTTAGTGATCTGAGTGGACTAAACTAAACTAAACTAAGAAGCCATAGTACATCCTCTGGGAAAGGGCCACAGTATAATAATACTCTTTTATCTGTGAGCTGCCAATTGTGTATGCTGGCATGGGCTGTAATTACATGTCAACAGATATTGGATGGCTACAGTGCAGGGGAAAAAAAACCAATTTGGTTAGAGAAGATGTTGTATGCTTAATTTGAATAGGTTTCAAAATTTTGCTCGAAGTGCACTTTCAGCAATTATCGCTTTGTAGTGGGTCTGGACGCGGCAGGAATCAGGCAAGACGCCAGGTAAGAATTAACAATAACTTTAATGCAGCATCAGAACATCCACTCTCTTCAGTCTCCCGCACGAGTAAACTCTAGCCCCTTCAGGCAAACCCCGTAGCACCAGACCCCTCTACAGCCCTGTCCACTCAGTGCCGAGGGGAATGACCCAGGGAGTGGCCTAATCCCCCCTGTCCACTCAGTGCCGAGGGGAATGGCCCAGGGAGTGGCCTAATCCCCCCTGTCCACTCAGTGCCGAGGGGAATGACCCAGGGAGTGGCCTAACCCCCGGGCACCGCCACAGCTTTCTAAAATAGGGTCATTAAATTTATCGTGGTGTTCATAATGCCATTTTAAGTGATCACTCCTAGGATCATCTTCCCTCATTTGGGTGATTATCACCCCATTTAGGACGTAATCCACTGGACTTTCTCAATTAAAGGCCTAGTTATAGTGGATGAGGAGGGGATTGTTCCAGTAGAAGGCCCTATTTCGGCACTTTATCTCTAAACTAAAGCTAAAAACTAAAACATACAATGCCAGTCCTATCCTCAGAATCTTCTTTCCATTTATTCTGTGGAATGCTGGCTTTCCAATTGAAAGTGTGAATAAAAGGACGAGAAGTGATGGGAAGAGATCATAAGACATAAGACGTGGGAGTAGAATGAGTTCATTCAGCCCATCAAAAGCTAAATAAACACCTTTACTCCGAATCAGCCTGTTTTTTTAATGGTGCACAGCAATATGATTTTACTTTAAGAAATTGCACCCTTGTAAATGAAATGTCAGTAGTTGTAAACAGATGTTATGATTTACCTTCCATAATAATGCCTGCTACTAGTGAAACTGTCTTCATGGTCTTGCAGTGTGATAATCCACTACAGCAGTGCAGATGATTTTAAATGATGTGACAAGGAAATTTATTCACCATAGACATCCCAGCAGTTAAGAGAGAAGATGTGTGACTGGAGTTAGGATCAGGGTGCATGTCATAGAGTGAACTTGCCCACACCGGCCAACGTGTCCCAGCTACACTAGTCCCACCTGCCAGCATTTGGTCCATATCCCTCCAAACCTGTCCTATCCATGTGCCTGTCTAACTGCTGCTTAAATGTTGGGATAGTCCCTACCTCAACTACCTCTGTGTTTCCTGCACACATTTTATTCCCTATTAAGTTGCAAATATGGTGGTAACTATGAAAGTTTAGGGTAAATCCCCTGTCCATTACGCCTTGCCTGGTGACTGTAATGGATTGCATGCGTTGTCCTCTATCCTCCTGCTCACTGTATTTTTCTGGAGAAATGATTCAGCTGTTCTCGGGAGAAATTGCTGTGGTTTCCGTTTCCGCAGGTCTTAGTACAGATTTCCGGACAAATTCTGCGGCACTGTAAAGGGATGACATTGGAACAACAACTCTTTCAGTCGTGCTTTGCTGCAACATAATCCTGTGGCGACTGCAACCGGAGACTTTGGTTACTGGTTGCCGTGCTTTGCACTTTTGAAACTTAGCCCTCCTCGCCTGAGTCAGGGTGTTAAGGAAGGCTGAGGGGAGACCTTAGGTTAGCTACCTTCCTAGATCCGTAGGTGGCATTCCAGGACTTTGGGAGATGCAGCATTCATTGCGGGGAAGAGAGGGAGTAGCAGAATCGGGAAGGTGGGCAGCACTTGTGGGAAGTATCGGAACAGGACGGCACTGGTTAAAAAAAGGACACGGACAGGATTGGTTATGGGAAGGCAGGGTGGTGATGAACCAGGAAACATGATGAGGAGTAGAAATTGAGGAGCAGGACTGTGTTTGGTGGGAATGGGGGATAGGTGAGCAGGATGGCATGCGGTTGTTGGGAGCAGGTTGATCCTTTGGTGGGGTTTGGGGAAGTGGGTTGATATGGGTTTGGACTGGGGATTGGGGAGTGTAATAGTGCTTGTGAGACGGAGGGGGTTGTTGGGAGTGGGACAATGCATGGTTGGAGTCAGGAGGGATCAGGGTTATACATGGTGATGATGGGAGAGAGGGGAGCAGGGCTGTGTAAGGTGAGGATGGACGATTGTCAGGGTGCTTGATGTGAGGAAATGATGCTTTGAGATTTGCTATTGAAGGGGTTGGGAACAGGTTGCATATTTGGGGGTTGGGCCTTGGTCCTGATGTCTATCTGGATATATGCTGGGGATGGGGGCAACCGATTGGTGAGGGAGGGTTGACACAAAGTGTAGAAAGGGTGGGAGGGGCCCAGAGAATTACTGTATGGATTTAGTTTAGTTTAGTTTAGAGATACAGTGCAGAAACAGGCCCTTTGGTCCATCGAGTCCACGCCGACCAGCAATGCCCGCACATTAACACTATCCTACACAAACTAGGGGCAATTCACAATTGTACCAAGCCAATTAACCAACAAACCTGTACATCTTTGGAGTGTGGGAGGAAACCAGAGATCCCGGAGGAAACCCATGCAGGTCAAGGGGAGAACGTACAAACTCCGTACAGACAAGCACCCTTAGTCAGGATCGAACCCTGGTCTCTGGCGCTGTAAGAGAGACTGCCTTCGTAGGCTAAACATGAAATGTGTGAATTCCCTAATTATTGCTTTCTGGGCTTGAAAGCTTTAGGTCTCTTGATAATTGAAACCAGTGTGGTGAAAAATTTAGTCCCATCATTTTATTTCCCCAAGGACTCAGCACCTTACCCTGTGAAAATCGTTCCTTGCCCTTCTCAAATGGATGGCTTTGAATCGCATTGATCGCATTGAATGGCGGTGCTGGCTCGAAGGGCTGAATGGCCTACTCCTGCACCTATTGTCTATTGTCTATTGTCTATTGTCTATTGAATTGATGCCAATGCAGCTGTGCGTCTTGGAAATAGTTTGCTGCTTCTTTGACAGGTTGACCTTTTCTTCAAGACTCCGCTGGGAAAAGGCCTTGACTAACCCATTATTACCCCATGGATAGATCATCGGGCGTGCAGCGTAGGTTCACTAGGTTAATTCCCGGAATGGCGGGGCTGTCGTATGTTGAAAGGCTGGAGCAATTAGGCTTGTATACACTGGAATTTAGAAGGATGAGGGGGGATCTTATTGAAACATATAAGATAATTAGGGGATTGGACACATTAGAGGCAGGAAACATGTTCCCAATGTTGGGGGAGTCCAGAACAAGGGGCCACAGTTTAAGAATAAGGGGTAGGCCATTTAGAACGGAGATGAGGAAGAACGTTTTCAGTCAGAGAGTGGTGAAGGTGTGGAATTCTCTGCCTCAGAAGGCAGTGGAGGCCAGTTCGTTGGATGCTTTTAAGAGAGAGCTGGATAGAGCTCTTAAGGATAGCGGAGTGAGGGGGTATGGGGAGAAGGCAGGAACGGGGTACTGATTGAGAGTGATCAGCCATGATCGCATTGAATGGCGGTGCTGGCTCGAAGGGCTGAATGGCCTACTCCTGCACCTATTGTCTATTGTCTATTGTCTATCTCACTCAGCAGAAGAGGGGTTTAGATGTAAATCATGCAAATGTTCATTGATGTGCAGGTGAACAGTTACTGCTCCTGGTACAATTAAGAACTGGAGTTGCAGGTGACACAGCCTCAAGACGACATGGTTGTAGCTGCGTTGGTGGGTTGTTTACTTGCCCTGGTTCCATCTAATGCTTGGCCATTCCTGACCTGAGCACATGTGCAGCGGCAAAGGACATTCATCCACGTGGACAGTTTTATTTAAAAACGGACATCAGAAACCAACCACAGCTTTATCTAAATAGGAAAGCTTCCTCTAAATAGCAGCTTTGAACTCTGCTTCAGAATGCCCTTAAGGTTTTATAGGTTTTATTTGTAGATTAATCACGATTAAGGGCAGCACGTGGCGTAGAGGTAGAGTTGCTGCCTTACAGAACCAGAGACCCAGGTTCAATCCAGGACGTTTCCACGATGTATCTCTAAACTAAACTAAAAGTAATCATGATAGTGATGTACAAATTTAAGTAGCCCATTTGTGCACAGTAACCCGTGACAAAGACCAAAAAGATGGTGACCGTATTTGGTAACATTGATTAAAGGCCAGGCATTGGTCAATGCAAGGGCACATTTGCTCGTCTGTAAAATGACACTTTTTTTTTTACATCTATGGAAGAGAATGGACAAGGTGTTTGTTTAAAATAGACACAAAATGCTGGAGTACCTCTGGGGGTCAGGCAGCATCTCTGGAGAAAATGTTTAGGTGACGTTTCAGGGAACTCCAGTCTGAAGAAGGGTCCCGACCCGGAACGTCACCAATTCATTTACTCCAGAGATGCTGCCTGACCCATTGAGTTACTCCAGCATTTTTTTGTCTAACTTAGTAAAAACCAGCATCTCCTGTTTAAAAAAAAATTCATGTTAGTTTAATATCTTCCCCTGAAAAACTGAAAAACTGCTCTACACTCTCACACATTGCTATGTTCCATTCTCTGGAACAAGATTTAAAACCATAACTTCCTGACTCACAGGCAAGAATGCTATTTACTAAACTGTCTGAGATTTGTTTTTAGCAATGAGCGGCTTTATGAAGGTGCTGTAAATTCTTTCACCCTTTCATCAATTATTTTAACTATATTTGGAAGTAGATAGCTTTGAGAAGCAAACAGTGATAAAACAAATTTATACCCTGATGTATCTTTCAATGGGAAAATGATATATTCATGTGATTGCCCTCCAGATGGAGCCAAAGTTGATTGTAACTGCTTTAGTGGTCTGTCAGACTTGGGTATGGTCAGTATCATACCAGACATATGAATCATTAAACATAATTAAGTCCTTTAAATGTCAGAAGGGATCCTTGTGACTAAACACCGCTCTGTGATGGGTCCCTGCTTCACACATTGATTTAAGAAAAGTCATCATGAGGACGCTGCAATTATATAATACAGGGCAGAAATATGTCTTTGACTTTTTGGGAGAATTTTGTTATAAGTGCAGGATTATTTTGCCAATGGTGCAAGATGGCAATGAGTCTGCACATTTTCCCTGTCACCACATGGGTTTCCTCCAGGTGTTCTGGTTTCCTCCCACATCCTAATAGACGTCCGGGTTTGTCAGTTAATTAACCTCTGTAAATTGCCCCAAAGTGTGTCGGGAGTGTAAATGGGTGATCGATGGTAGGCATGAACTCGGCAGATCGAAGGGCCTGTTTCCATGCTGTATATTTATTCTAAACTATGGAGTGGAAATAGGAATGAAGGATAAACAACAATTGGCGGAAGGAGATTCTGTAAACATCCCATTCCTCAATAACCCAGAAGGAAAAGGCCGTAGACACAAAAAACTGGGGTAACTCAGCGGGACAGGCAGCATCTCTGGAGAGAAGGAATGGGTGATGTTTCGGGTCGAGACCATTCTTCAGGCTCCAGAAAAGACTTCAGAAAAGGCTGAAACATTTGTAAGTACACCAAAGAAAGGAGAGCAGCGGGAGGAACTCAGCGGGTCGGGCAGCATCTGTGGAGGGAAATGGACAGCCATTTTGGGTTAACACCCTTCTGGACTGAGAATGCTGCGTTTTTGTCCCATATTCAATTCCATTGGTGCCTGAGCACATGAAGCTGCCCATGCCTGCACGCGATACAACTTAAACAATATTCTTACATGGACTGATAAGTAGCAAGAAATGTTTGTGTCACATAACTGATCAACTCCCACAAAAGCCGGTTTAACCACTTACCTTTGACTTTCAATGGCAATACCATTGCTGGGCTTCCGACCATCAATATTCTGGGAGTCACCATTGCCCACAAACATTGTGGCTGCAAGTAAGGGTCAGAGGCAGGGGGATCCTGCTGAGAATGACTTGTTCTTGACCACCCAAGGCTTTTATACCATAGAAACATAGGTGCAGGAGTAGGCCATTCGGCCCTTTGAGCCAGCACCGCCATACAATATGATCATGGCTGATCATCTAAAATCAGTACCCCATTCCTGCTTTCTCCCCATATCCCTTGATCCCTTTAGCCCTAGGAGCTAAATCTAACACTCTCTTGAAAACATCCAGTGAATTGGCCTCCACTGCCTTCTGTGGCAGAGATTTCCACAGTTTCACAACTCTCTGGGTGAAAACATTTTTCCTCATCTCAGTCCTAAATGACCTACCCCTTATTCTTAAACTGTACCCCCTGGATCTGGACTCCCCCGACATCGGGAACATTTTTCCTGCATCTAGCCTGTCCAATCCTTTAAGAATTTTACATGTTTCTATAAGATCCCCTCTCATCCTTCAAAATCCCAGTGAATACAAGCCCAATTGACCCATTCTTTCATCATATGTCAGTCCCACCATCTCAGGAATTAACCTGGTGAACCTACACTGCACTCCCTCAATAGCAATAATGTCCTTCCTCAAATTTGGGGACCACAATTGCACACCATATTCCAGGTGCGGTCTCACCAGGGCCCTGTACAACTGCAATAGGACCTCCTTGCTCCTAAACTCAAATCCTCTCGCAATGAAGTCCAGCATGCCATTTGCTTTCTTCATTACCTGCTGTACCTGCATGAAATACGAAATACACCAAATACGAGGCACAAGTCATGAGCACGGTGGGATACTCCCTACTAGCTTGGAAGAGTACGGTGGCAGGAGATCTTCAGAGGGTCAAGACTACCGAGCTCAGAGCAGCCTATTGATTGATTGGCACGCCTTCAAATCACCCTAAACACTCTTCCCCTCACCACAGATGCACAGTGGTTGAAGTGCAACGGCCCCAAAGAAAAGCACCTCCTCCCACGAAGGACCAAGGCAGCATGCGTGGGAACACCACCACCGGCAGATTCCCCTCATGATGATGTGATATCCTGATGTGATATATAAAGAGATAGCAGCTTTGAAGGAACAATAACTCTTTGATAAACAATGTTACACATGTTACAATCGTCATTTAGTTTCTCGATAGATGAAATATATCCGAGAGACACGAGAAACTGTGGATGATGGAGACTTGAGCAAAAGACAAAGTGCTTTGGAGGAACTCGGGGGATCAGGCAGCATCTGTGGAGAAATGGACAGGCAAAGTTTGGGGTTGGGACCTTTCTTCAGGCTGAGTGGAGTGGATGGGATAAGCCTGGAAAAGAGATGTAGTGGTGGGGCAAAGCCTGGCGAGTGATAGGTGGATAAAAACGAGGTGGGTTGTGATTGGCAAACGGGTGGAGTAAGTGACATAGGCAATAGGTAAAGAGGAGACAAAAGGGCATCAGATAGGGAAAGAAGAGGAGTGAAATCTTGCACTCTTGTGCTACCCCTGAAGTCAATAACACTGGAATACCAAGATTACATGGCCATCCATCTCTTTGCTGATAGAGCTGTGGGCCATCATGCAAGCTATTCAAGTTCAAAGTTCAAAAATACTTTATTTGTCCTCGTAGCTATGATTGCTAAGCAATCATGGCACACCGGTCCAACGTGTAAGACCATAAGACACCGAAGTAGTATTAGGCCATTCGGCCCATTGTGTCTGCTCCACCAATGGCTGATCTATTTTCCCCTCTCAACCCCATTCTCCTGCCCCATCACATTTGACACCCTTAATAATCAAGAACCCATCAATCTCTGCTGTAAACATGCCCAATGATTTGGGCACTACATTAGCAAATACATTTCCCTTTCATTGCCAACTTCAATAACTGGCGTCACTAAGATGTTAGTATTGTCAAAAGTGGCAAAAAAAACCCTAAAACTAATATTACTTTTACTTTTTAAAATTTTTATAAGCGGTACCAATGTTAAGGTTTTTTGTCTGATTACGGACTTGATGCAAGGCAGATTGCCCAATTAACCCTAATTTTTAACAAGTTTGGCTTTGGAACATAGTGCTTGCGCACGAGGGAATATATTGTAAATACTTGAATACAGACATTAGCAGAGAATGCTCCTAGCTTTAGGCTAGGTGTGTAAAATTGTTATTGAAAACATTTTCCTGTTTTGTTAGGATTATGTCTCATTATGTACAGATTTAATATTTGGCAGGTTTTGCTCCACGCCCTCCACATTCTTTGTGTCTGAAAGGGAAATCAAATCCCTCTACAATTTGTGAAACATTGTGACTGTCCCTTTTGACCTCCTTAGTTGGAGCTGGATTGTAAACCTATGAATAATCAGATGTATATCTACATAACGGGATAGACCAATCAAGTCTAATGTCGTGAGCCAAGAGAGGAAGGAGGATCCAGCCACATGTCTTTACTTAACTGCAAGTTCGGGAATTTATGGAGGAAAGTCGGGGAAATTAAACCTGCGTGTAAACGAAACATGGAAGTGATTTGTAGAAGTTTTTAGAATATTGGAGATAAGATTGCATTTCAAATTACCTCAGTTCCTTTTTCAGTGTTCCAAATAAGTGTATCATTTCCTGGCAGTTTGTTCACCCTGTGTGCAGATTAAAAACTCGTGAGTACACTGAGGTGACTCGGGAGCAGTGAGCATGAAGGCACTCGAGGAAACAAGGACTGACATTTTCTAGCCCTGACTGGCCTGTGGAAATGGCGCAGGGTCTCCGTTAAAATGGAAGCCCTGGGAACGCCACTACATAAGGCACAGCAGTAGAGTTGCTGCCTTACAGTGTTTGCCGCGCCGGAGACCCGGGTTCGATCCCGACTATGGGTGCTGTTGGTACGGAGTTTGTACAATACAATACAATACAATACAATACAATATATCTTTATTGTCATTGTACCCAGGGGTACAACGAGATTGGGAATGCGCCTCCCATACGATGCGATAATTTAATTAATTTAGACAATAGCAACCCAACAAAACAATTGTAAGAGTTTTAGACAGGATAAAGTGCAAGTTGATCTGTGCCGGATCACTGTGCGATGTGACCATCCGGCTCAGCAGGACCGGTTCATAGCAGCTATGGCCCTGGGGATGAAGCTGTTCCTGAGTCTGGAGGTGCGGGCGTAGAAGGCCTTGTATCGTCTGCCCGATGGAAGGAGTTCGAACAGACTGTTGCAGGGGTGTGAAGAGTCTTTGTGGATGCTGGTGGCTTTTCTGAGGCATCGTGTGTTGTAGATGCCCTCCAAGTCTGGTAGCTGTGTTCCGATGGTCCTCTGAGCTCTATGGACTACCCGCTGTAGAGCTTTCCTTTCTGCCTACAATCTCTCCGTGACCTGCATGGGTTTTCTCTGAGATCTTTGGTTTCCTCCCACACTCCAAAGATGTACAGGTTTGTAGGTTAATTGGCTTGGTAGGATGGTGCTAGTGTGTGGGGATCGCTGGTTGATGCTGACTCAGTGGGTTGAAGGGCCTGTCTCTGCGCTGGATCTCTAAACTAAACTAAACTAAAGTAAACTAAACCTAGATTTGCGAGCACGACACAAAGTGTTGTAGTCACTCAGCAGGTCAGGCAGCATCTGTGGATGGAGGGAATGAACAGGCAACCTTTCGGGTCAGGATTCCTCAAAACAGTGCCTATCCATTCCTCCACAGATGCTGCCTGACCTGTTGAGTTACTCTAACACTTTGTATTTTATTCAAGATTCCAGCATCTGCAGTTCCTTGTGTCTGCCTAGAATTTCAATAGTTCTCTCGTATCTCAGTGATCTTTCAATTTCTAAGTTTTGGAGGTGGCGTGGAAGGAACTGCAGATGCTGGTTTACCAAAAAAAAGACACAGAGTGCTTGAGGTCTGAAGGAAGGTCCCGATCTGAAATGTCACCTATCCATAAAATGTGTAGGAGGGAACTGCAGATGCTGGTTTACACCGGAGATAGACACAAAATACTGGAGTAACTCAGCGGGTCAGGCGGCATCTCTGGAGAAAAGGAATAGGTGACGTTTCGGGTCGAGACCCTTCTCCAGATATGCTGCCTGACCCGCAGAGTTACTCCGGCACTTCGTGTCAATTTTTCTACCCCATAGCTTATTGTGTTGCACAATCACAACCCTTCAGAAAATCCAATATATTTTCTTTATCAAACATGCTAATTGGATCCTTTATAACTCTGCTAGCTATCTGCCATAAAATTGTATTGATTCTGAATTAATTATATCACAGTACGACTGTTCGCATAATCTTAATAAAATATTCCAGTTTTAGGCTATACTTTTGATCTGCATGGCTACCTTCATTCACTGGGGGAAGGTTTTACAATCCATGTGCTGTTTCTGTTGGGAAAGGATTAAATACATTGTACAAAAAAGGTTTGTGCTAATGGACCCAGGGAGTTTGTAGGGGTGGGATTTGGAATTAGTCAGTCATTCTCGATAGCTACAATCTCTTTTATTTACATATAATTGTTAAGTAATCAAATGCAAGTGAAGGTGTGATATGAATCATGGGAGTGCCAAATCAGAGCATCATAAAACTAATCCCACCTGTGATATGAAAGGTTTTAGTGAGAGCCCTTTCCTTTGGTTCAATTTATTACACCAATGTTGCTGTTGACTATCTGACCATTTGCTTTGTTTTAGTTTAGTTTAGTTCAGTATAACTTAGTTTTTAGTTTAGAGATACAGCGCGGAAACAAGCCCTTTGGCCCACCGAGTCCATGCCAATCAGCGATCCACGCACACTAACACTATCCCACTTACACTAGGGACAATTTACAATTTTTACCAAGCCAATTTGCCTACAAACCTGTACGTCTTTGGAATGTTGGAAGAAACCAGAGCACCCGGAGAAAACCCACGCAAGTCACGAGGTGAATGTACAAACTCCATGCTGACAGCATCCACGGTCAGGATCGAACACACGTCTCTGACGCTGTAAGGCAGCAACTCTACTGCTGTGCAACCATGCCTCCAAGTTTGTTTCCTGAAAGGTTTGGGAAACCAATGTCTGTTTGTTTCTATGTTAATTGTTTTTGTAAAGCGCTTTGAGCATGTGATAAGGCGCTATATAAAATAAATGGATTATTATTATTATTATTAATGTAAAGTATGTTGATTTGCTTTTGTCATTGAGCCTTTTCTGCTGCAGTTTTTGTGATTTGTGTCAGATTTTCAGTATTTTCAGATTTTTAATATTTGTTTAACCCACAAGACCTTCAGATTGTTTTACTGATTAGTTATTTAATTTTTTGGCATTTTATATTAATTTAATTAGCACTGGCTTTAATGATTTTTTGCGTGGTGTTATTCCTACATTACAACAATAGGCAGAAATTGGTAGCATTCTTCAAAAATTGTGAATTATTTCTGTATGGATTAATTCGAGGTTAAGGGATTCAAAGTATGTAGCGATTATTAGGAAATATGCATTTGCCTGGCAGATCTAGGTGTGAACTGCAAGGAAGATGCAAAAAGGCTTCAGGGGGATTAAAACAGCTTGGGTGATTGGGCATGGATGTGGCAGAAGATAATGTGGAAAAAATAAAAGGGTGTAGTATTTATTAAATGGAGAGAGAATGTGAGATATTGTTGTCGGAGGGACCTGGATTAGCATGCAGGTTAAGAAGTCAATTGAGAAAGCAAATGGCATATTGCAAGAGAGTTTGCATACAAGATTTAAAATATATTACTGAAAGTATTTAAGGGCTTGGCGACACTGTACCTGGACTATTGTACACAAGTCAGTTCTTCTCATCTGAGGAAGGGTATACTTGCAGAGGATGGGGTGCAGTAAAGGTTCACCAGATCTCAGTTCCAGAATGGTGAGTTTGTCATTTGAGGAAAGATTGAGTGAAATAATCTCTTGACCTGAGAAGAATGAAAGTTGATATCATTGAAACATATCAAACTCTTGCAGGGTGTGACAGGGTGGATGAAGATTTGAGGCTGGTGTGTTAAGAAAACATTTCAAGGAGTTTAGTTTAAACCCTTTCAGAAGATTTCACAGAAGGTTTGACTTGCAGCTAATTAAATGAAGCAATCGTTGAGATGATTTCAACATCAGACCTTCTACCCATTCTTTATTCTGGACACATTTTCAGAGATATGCAAGGAATACATTTAAATCTGTTTGTCAATGGGTTTGCAAAGTTATTTCTCGTATTGTCCTTATAGCATAGAAGAAAATCTATGCTAACTCTCAGAGCAATCCCATTGATCCCATTCTGTCCCTGATTTTCCTGTAAGCTGTTTTGTGACATGCCTATTATTTCAATAGACAATAGACAATAGGTGCAGGAGGAGGCCATTCGGCCCTTTGAGCCAGCACCGCCATTCAATGTGATCATGGCTGATCATTCTCAATCAGTACTCCGTTCCTGCCTTCTCCCCATACCCCCTGACACCGCTATCCTTATAGATAAGAGCACTATCTAGCTCTCTCTTGAATGCATTCAGAGAATTGGCCTCCACTGCCTTCTGAGGCAGAGAATTCCACAGATTCACAACTCTCTGACTGAAAAAGTTTTTCCTCATCTCCGTTCTAAATGGCCTACCCCTTATTCTTAAACTGTGGCCCCTTGTTCTGGACTCCCCCAACATTGGGAACATGTTTCCTGCCTCTGACGTGTCCAACCCCTTAATAATCTTATACGTTTCGATAAGACCTCCTCTCATCCTTCTAAATTCCAGTGTATACAAGCCTAGTCGCTCCAGTCTTTCAACATATGATAGTCCCGCCATTCCGGGAATTAACCTAGTAAACCTACGCTGCACGCCCTCAATAGCAAGAATATCCTTCCTCAAATTTGGAGACCAAAACTGCACACAGTACTCCAGGTGCGGTCTCACTAGGGCCCTGTACAACTGCAGAAGGACCTCTTTGTTCCTATACTCAACTCCTCTTGTTATGAAGGCCAACATTCCATTGGCTTTCTTCACTGCCTGCTGTACCTGCATGCTTCCTTTCAGTGACTGATGGCAGGGCTGTTTTTACAGCATTATGGGCCCCCGGGCAAAGCAGTGTACTGGGGCGCCTACCGTTACTCTCCCCCACCCCCCTTTCCCTACCAGCCCCCCCCTGTCGTGCCGGCGAAAAGCACTGACCGAAAAGCACTTAGCGATGGACTTAGGGTGCTACATTGTTGCGAAAAGCACTTACAGATCGCTGTGAGAAGCACTTAGGGATGGAAAAGCAAAGCACTTAGGGAGCTAATTGTTGCGAAACAGATCGCTGTGAGAAGCACTTAGGGACCGAAAATGTTGCGAAAAAAGCACTTATTGAACCTGCATTTTTAAAGTAGTATTTATTTATTGCAAGTCACTTAACATACACAGATCAGCATGGGGCCCCTATGCTCGTGGGGCCCCGGGCAAGTGCCCATCAGGCCCATGCGTTAAGACGCCCCTGACTGATGGACTAGGACACCCAAATCTCGTTGTACGTCCCCTGTTCCTAACTTGACACCATTCAGATAATACTCTGCCTTCCTATTCTTACCACCAAAGTGGATAACCTCACACTTATCCACATTAAACTGCATCTGCCATGCATCCGCCCACTCACACAACCTGTCCAAGTCACCCTGCACCCTCATAGCATCTTCCTCACAGTTCACACTACCACCCAGCTTTGTATCATCTGCAAATTTGCTAATGGTACTTTTAATCCCTTCATCCAAGTCATTAATGTATATTGTGAAAAGCTGCGGTCCCAGCACCGAGCCTTGCGGTACCCCACTAGTTACTACCTGCCATTCTGAAAGGGACCCATTTATCCCCACTCTTTGTTTTCTGGCTGTCAACCAATTTTCTATCCATGTCAGTACCCTACCTCCAATACCATGTGCTCTAATTTTGCCCACTAATCTCCTATGTGGAACCTTGTCAAAGGCTTTCTGAAAGTCAAGGTACACCACTTCCTCCTTGTCCCGCACTGATTTGCCTACTGCCTACTTACACTAAAGCCAATTTACAGTAACCAATGAACCCAACAACCACGGATGGAGGAGAAAGCCAGAACCCATAGCTACAGGGAAATCATGCAAACTCCACAAAGGGAGCATCGAAGATCAAGCCTGAGGGCCAGGTTGTTGGAGCTGTGAGGCAGCAGCTCCACACATTGCACCAGCATGTTAGAACAAAACAGAAGAGTAGGTCACGATCAGTGCTATGACTATGATTCTGAATAATATTCATGGATTTTTCAGAAAAAAATTAAACAATCTTTAATTAATGTGACCTTCTCAAATGAAACAGTAACCGTTGCTGTTATCTGTACATTAATTTTGACTGTCTTGCATGATTTACTGCAGTCTTATCAAGCAAATGAAGAAATATTTCTTGCCGTTTTGTTAAACTGATTTACATACCAGGTAGATAATTCATAAAAACAAAGGCAATTTTTTTTTCTTGTTTATAATGGATTTTGCTATTAACTAGTTTATCATCAATTGGTAATTAGATTAGCCACTTGACATCATTATACCCCTGACAGAGAGTTGCAATTAGTGGGGGGAAAAAACAAGCTACATGAAACTGCATGATAAAGATTGAAATACAGATGTAGAGAAAAACTATATATTGCTGTTATAACTTAGTTGATGCTTGATGCTATGATTTATGGTTACTGTTAATATCGTCAGACCAAGTCTGGGCGAGTTTATCATTATATGCATAAGTAAGGTACAGTTACAATGAAAATCTTGCTTGTAGCAGCACCACAGTGCAGGTAAACTCAGACTCTCACCCGCAAAAACATAGATTATTCAGAAAATTACACATAACATTCTGCAAGACAGTAAAAGAAAGCAGACTGTGCATAAAAGCAGACATTAGTGTAAAACACAAAAAAAATTACAAGTCCACTGCAATGCAAGATGTGGTCTGTAGTGATCCATTGTCAAGTCAGGATTAGGGTCGTGAGGAGTAGGAAGGAATTGCAGATGCTGGTTTACACTGAAGGTAGACACAAAATGCTGGAGTAACTCAGCGGGACAGGCAGCATCTCTGGAGAGGAATGGGTGACGTTTCGGGTCGAGGCCCTGTGAGGACTGGTTCAAGAAGCTGATAGTCGTACAAGAAAGTAGCTGTTCCTGAACCTTGTGTTGTGGGTCTTCAGGCTTCTGTACCTCCTGCCTGATGGCAGCAGAGAAAAGAAGGCAAGACATGGATGGTGGGGATCTTTGATGATAAATGCCATCTTCTTGCAGCTTTTGATGGTGGGGAGGGCTATGCCTGTGATGGACCATGGTGAGTCCACTACTTTCTGCAGTCTCTTGTTTTCTCCCTTTCATTTACCATATCAGACCATGATGCAACCAGTCAGGATACTTTCTACACTACTTTTTATAGAAGTTTGTTTGAGTGTTCAATGTCATGAATACTCTAAGAAAGCAGAAGCACTGACACGTCTTCTTCATTATTATGTCTATGTGCCTATGATAAATTCCCAGTGTCTGATGGGATCTATTCCAGGATACTGAGGAGAGCAAGGGAGGAGATTGCTGGGATCTTTGAAGCCATCTTTGTATCCCCTTTGACCAGGAAGGGCAAGATGCCAGAAGAATGGTGAATTATCAATGCTGCTCCTTTGTTTAAAAAAGGGCAACAGTGACAAACCAGAAAATTATAGGCTGGGGCTGGAAATTATCAGAGAAAATTCTTAGGGACAGGATTTACTCATATTTGGAAAAGCATGGATCTATTAGGGAGGGCATGGCTTTGGACAGGGGAGGTCCTGTCTCATAAAATTACTTCACAATCATAAATAAAACACATGAGATACAAGGAACTTCAGATGCTGGTGTGGAATCGAATTCAAGGTGTCCAATCGGTCAGAAGAAGGGTCGGCAGTGGTTGAGTGCTGCCTTATACTGCCAGAGATCCTAACTACCGGTGCTCATCTGTACAGAGTTTGCACGCTCTCCCCGTGACTTGCGTGGGTTTTCTCTGGAAATCTCTGGTTTCCTCCCACACTTCTAAGACGTACAGGTTTGTATGCTAATTGGCTTGGTATAAATGTAAATTGTCCCTAGAGCGTGCAGGATAGTGTTAGTGCATGGATATTGCCGGTCGGCATGGACGCGGTGGACTGAAGAGCCTGTTACCGCGGTGTATCTTTAAACTAAAATAAACTAAATACCTGAAACGTTGCCTATCCATATTCTCCTGAGATGTTGCCTGACCCACAGAGCTACCCCAACACTTTGTGTCTTCGCTGGTATGGAAATCTGCAGTTCATGGTCACATTGTCATAGTTTTCCTTTACTCACAGAACACCTAACTTTTACTAATCTCCGTTCCTCTAAAATCCTGCAATTTAGAAGACCAACATTCCTCCTGCATTCTCCATCCTCAATGATATCTGGAACCTTTACAACCTCCAATATAGGATCACACCTGTGTCCGGACTACTTTGCCACGATACAATTGCACTTGCAGTTCCATTCCGAGCAAAACACAAAGTGCTGGAGTAAAGCAGGTTATGCAGCATCTCGAGAGGACATGGAAAGGCAATGTTTCGGGTCGGGACCCTTATTCAGACTAAGGATCTATTCCAGGACCCTAATACAGCAGCACACGGCCCAAGCAGATGTCTTTTTCAAAGTACAGGAAGTGTTCGGATTGGAGGAATAAGATCCATGCTGAAGGGCAGTGCAAATGAAGGGTACAGCGTGTGATTTTTTTAGACTTCTGAAAGCAGCATTAGGATTTAAGTTGTGTAACATATCTTACTTCGAACAGAATATAAGAACAAGGGCAAAGTTATTGAGATAAAGTACAAGGCTGAAAAATTCAAAGGCGACTTGTCACAGTGGTATCGATAAGTAATTGCAGTGGGAGATGTTAGAGTCTGGAGTTGAGATAGTATGGTAAAAGAACCTCACAAAACTGACAGAAATGTTCATGTTGTGCATGGACATGGGTTGAGTTGGAATGGAAGAGAAAGTCAAATTTTGTTTGGGCAATATTAGCAACTAAAGTGTTGTGGAAGTTGGAGAGACCAAATATTTCAGTTGTTGAAGGAAGATTAAAGATGGAGCTGTTAAGAAAGGTAAGAGGTGGTCATTGAAGACCACACATGTGAAACTTAGGGAGAATATCTTGAGAACTGTGGCTTTGAAGAAGACCTTGTCCAATTCCAAATGCTTTTTGTACTTTTCTATTTCTCAATGCCCTTCAAAAAAAACCCATTTATGGTTTCTGGAAATCTAACATTCCATTCTGATGGATGGTTCTTGAAAGATTGCCATCAGTGATGTTTTTTTGACAAAGTGTTATTGTATTTCTAATCAGAAAATATTTGTCTAAACATTGTGCCAAACTTTATATATTACTGTATCTCTAAGATTCAAACTTAAAAGTCTATATTAAATAATCAGCTTGATTTGTTAATCTTCCCAGTGCATGTCTGATCTGGTTTTAAGCAATCATGTTGTGGCAAAGTTACTTGACTCAACTTCATCTAAATCACTTCAAATAATTTAAGTAATCAGAGTAGATGGAATAGGGTGGGTTAATTTAAACATTTGGACAAAACTGATGACGAGGAAACCCTCTTCAAGCCGATCTGCTGCAAAAGTCAAATATTACAAAGCTGGAATCTGCAAGGAAATTCATTTTGGGAAAGTTGATCAGGTTAAACAGCATGAGCAAAGAGAGGAACAGATGGATGATCTTTCCTTAGTTCTTACAAAAGCAATTTGTAACATAATGGTGCATTTTCTCATTATTTTATGCTTATTTGCCTTGAGAACCTGGGTTATAGAGTCACAGTCATACAGCGTGGAAACAGGCCCTTCAGCCTAACCCACAACCGATCAATATGTCCCATCTACACTTGTCACACATGCCTGCAGTTGGGCCCATATCCCTCTTAACCTGTCCAATCCATGTACCTGTCTAGGAAGGAACTGCAGATGCTGGTTTACACCAAAGATAGACACAAAATGCTGGGGTAACTCAGCGGGACAGGATTCGCCCATTCCTTCTCTACAGAAATGCTGCCTGTCCCGCTGAGTTCAGCATTTTGTGTCTATTTTCCATGACCCTATCTAATTGCTTCTTAAACATTAGTATAGTCCCTGTCTCAATGACCTCTTCCATACACCCACCACCCATTGTGTGAAAAACGTTACCCCTCAGATTCCTATAAAATCTTTCCCCCTTCACCTTAACCCTATGCCCTCCAGTTCTCGACTCCCCCACTCTGGGCAAGAGATTCTGTGCGTCTACCTGATCTATTCCTCTCATAATTTTATACACCTCTTGCAGATCACCCTTCATCCTCCTGCGCTCCAGGGAATGGAGACCCACCCTTGGTTAACCTCTCCCAAAAGCTCTGACCCTGACATGGGTTGCCATGACATCTTTCTTTGTTATAAAATGTGGACAAATGATGTAATCCTAATAGTAGGTTCCATTAAGTGACATCATGCCAATTTGGGTAATTAAACTGATTTTATTTGGGAGGAAGGATGTCAAGGGAGGAAATGGTGTAAGTGGGAAGGGAGGGTGGGAGAGAGACTTTGCAAAAGAACAATAACCTGAAATATATAATTCATCTGATTTTCACATCAGAATAAAATTGAAAAAAGATTTCGGAATATTAATGTGATTCATTAATTTAGTCACATTAATATAATGTCTGCTATCACTTCTTAAAATGCCTGATAATTTTGATACAATACTTTTGTTATTCATAGTTATTGTTTAATCGCAGTGAAAAAATCCTTAACCTTCAGGAGAGCTTGCTTAAGATTTGTGTTATGTCTGAATGAAAAAAATCTAATTCCTTTTGAAATTAATTTTTAGTTATTTTGTGACTATGAAGTTCTTCATGGCATTTACTGCCCATCCATAATTACCCTTAAACTGAGGAGGCAGTTAAGAATCTATCATGTTTGTGGGTCTAATGTCACATATGAACTGGAGAACATAAGAATTTGGACAAAAAAACCCCAAATGTTGGGTGGCATAGTGGTAGAGCTACTGCCTTATGGTGCCAGAGACCCAGGTTCAATCCCGACCATAGGTGTGATTGTCTGTACGGAGTTTGTACGTTCTCACCGTGATCTGCGTGAGTTTTTGCCGAGATCTTCGGTTTCCTCCCACTCTCCAAAGACGCAAGTTAATTGGCTTGGTGTAAATGTAAAATTATCCCCATTGTGTGTAGGGTAGTGTTAATGTGCGGGGATCGATGGTCGGTGCAGTCAGTGTGACCGAAGGGCCTGTTTCCATGTTGTATCTTTATACTAAACCAAACAAAACTAAGTGGTTCATGCAGAATATGTCGAGGGAAGTGGATGAACAATGTTTTGCAGCAGAGACTTTTTGCTTATGACTCCAACATCTGTAGTCTCTCGTGTCTCTGATCTACTCGTGTCTCGTATGATTTGCCTGGATAGCACGCAAAACAAAGGCTTTCATTGTAGCTTGGTACATGTGACAATAATAAATTAATATCAATATCTTTAATCTAATGGGTTTTAACGACAATCCAGTAATTACATGGCCACAGTTACTGAAACTAGCTCATTTTTAGATTTACTCAATCACTTCAGTCTAAGTTCCAGGGGCTCATGTTGTCGACCTCCCCGTGGTGAGCCCTGTCAACTGACCTCAGTCAGGCGAACAACAACAAACAGAGACAGCAGAAGCAGAAGCAGAAGCAGCTTCATAACTTCTGCTACCTCAAATGCAAGAAGAAGAAGAAGAAGTCTAAGTTCCCCAGTTGCCAGAGTGGGATTCAAGCTCGAGTCTCGGCATCATTGCTTCAGACTTTGGCTCTCGGTCCACTGTGCGACAGCAGCCTAATTTGTCATGTGGCATCAAAGGACAACAAAGTTGTTCTCTCAGAATGGAAGTCAAAGAAATAATTAATTATACTTCTGTGCGATAGGTCCTATTGAATCTTGATGAAGTTCATTGGAATACATTCCAAATAGTATTTTGGGAATTCCGAAGTGATGTGGAAACTGAACTCAGCTGTGCACAAAAAATGCTGATTTTAACATTTGTTTATAAATGTGATGGGTGTACATTTCTTGTCCTGATCTGCTTCAAATGAGCAATGCCCATTCCGTCCTAGATAGGTTTAAATCAATCTTGTTTAGTTTAGTTTAGAGATGCAGTACAGAAACTGGCCCTTCGGCCTACCGAGTCTGCACTGACCAGCGATTCCCCTACACTGGGTAACACAATGCCAGTTTTCTTATTGGGTGCTGTTTGGCAGAAGAGGCACTGCCTCTATCTATTGACGTTCTTGGTATATGACCACTTTGCCACTAATATATGGTAGTTATATTAGAAAAGAAGTATTAACCAAGGCAGCAATTTTATCTGTCATGTTCGAGAAACACTAATACTTACAATGTAGGGATGGGTGGCTTTACAGGAACCTTTGGTTGCTAAGTTTGAATTGAGCTCAAATCTGTAGGGTTAAACTTTCTGCTGTTGACATTAAAGTTCTTAGAGAAATGAACAGTTGAATTTTCATCCCAGTACTTTCTGGGCACGGCTCCAAGTCACAAGGCAGGCAACGTCAAGAACAAATCAGTTAAATCTAACAGTCTCAGGCATCTTGCTGAAATGTCCCCTGATGGATATACAGTTGCCAAAGATATGATTGATACTTTGTAGATCAGAATCTTGAGGGGTTTCCTTTGCAATAAGGTGAGTGAGTCAAGGTTTGATGCATGGAAGACTTTTCTGTAATGTGATTAGAAATTTAGTAATACATCTTGCTTATGTAAGAAGAAGAATTAGGCAGAAATTGTCTTGGCTGCAATTGGACCTTGCTTTTTAAAACCTTGACTATGCTTTTCATAACCAAGGATTATGGGGGAAGGCAAGAGAATGGGGTTGAGAGGGAAAGATAGATCAGCCATGACTGAATGGCAGTGTAGACTTGATGGACCGAATGGCCTACTACTGCTCCTATGACCTATGAAGATAAATATGCTTTATTGTGCTATAACATGTTTTTTAATGGAGTAAAATCTCAACGTGCTTTAGAGGTGAAAATAATATATACTGGGAGTTTTCAGTTTTCAGAAGCTCAGGATGAATGTTTAATTATAAGGTATTTATGGCAGAACGGAGTGGGTGGATTGTAAACTAAGAGGATGTTAAAACATGGAGTTTGAGGAGGTGGGGTGATGTGTGGCCATTAATGGACATTGACATTCCACTAAAAAGGCCAGTGTAGGCAAATATAAACTGGGCGAATATTCAATGGATTGATCTGGGAGGCTTATTACGTTTTATTTAATAGAGGCTAAAGAATGAAAAATAATTGGTGTTGAGATTTTCCTTTTAACATGACCAGTGTTATTTTGAATACATTTTAGCTGCATGTAACACTTATAGTGGCTTCAGATCGCTCTCTAAACTGTTCCTGTAATGCTTTCAACAATAACCTTACATGGGTATTTCCCTGACCAACAATCACTCATAACACTTTGAGTAAAATTTTCCATGACTTTTGAACCATGTCCAGGAGTTTAATATAGAACCAGATCCGAACACAACTAAAATTATTCACACACATTAAATGTAGGAATATGCATTTAGACTGGAATTGAGATCAAGCAACCAAATTTAGATACAGTTCTTCAGAACAGTACTTCTCTTCTTTTTCACTTGGATTTAATTGAAAGTCAGTGCACCATCCAGTACATTAATTTGATTATTGTTTATAAAGTATGGTAATAAAAAATAATATTTAACAACTTGTGTGAGGACACCAACTGAAAAAAACAACTTCCTTAGTTGTTCAGCACTGTGTTGCGGGCATATCATGCTTTTGATTAATTCTTCTGGGTTTATTGTAGAAAGGAAAATCAGTTGACTATAATAAAGTGGTTTAATCATCAAACTGACATGACTCACTCTGTCCACGCATTTGAAATCCATGGACCATAAATGCAATGCAAAAACCTCTTAACTTATCTTGCGGTTATATTAGTCATGCAGAATAGTACAAGATAAGCACAAAGATGCAGAAAATGAAGTTACGCCCTGTTAAATGTGTAACCCATTTAATTAATTGAATATAGATAACAATTTGTGCGTCCGCACAAAATTAATGTCATGTGCATTAATGCATAAAACGTATCCATATGTAATCAGAATATTCCATGTCGCTTCAACGAATGAGAAATTTAAACTAATCACAATACCGGCTAATCACAATACCACAATTCACAATCAACAAGATTGAAAAAAGAAAGGCAAAGACAAAATCTGATACTGGAATTCTGAGATAAACACAGAAAATATTGGAAATATTCAGCAATAAGGGAACACCTGTAAAGAGAGACGCAAAAGGCTGGAGTAACTCAGCAGGTCAGGCAGCATCTATGGAGTAAGGGAATAGGTGACTTTTTCAGGTCAAGACCATTCTTCAGACTGAGAGTCAGGGGAGAGAGAAACTTGACATATGAAAAGGTACATTGAACAAATGAATGAAAGATAAACACAAAAACAAATCAGTCAGCAACGCTGATCAAGAAAAGGTGGAGCCCACAATGGTCTATTATTGGCAGTGAAGAAGGCGATTCAATACAATACAATACAATATATCTTTATTGTCATTGTACAGGGGTACAACGAGATTGGGAATGCGACTTCCATACGATGCAATAAATTAATTAGCTAATCAGTATAAATTTAGACAACCCAATGAAACAAAATTAGAAACAGTTTTAAAACAGAATAAAGTGCAAGTAGGTCTGTGCCGGTTTGCTGTGCGATGTGATCATCCGACTCAGTAGGACCAGCTATGGCCCTGAGGATGAAGCTGTTCCTGAGTCTGGAGGTGCGGGCGTAGAAGGCCTTGTAGCGTCTGCCAGATGGTAGAAGTTCGAACAGACTATTGCAGGGGTGTGAGGAGTCTTTGTGAATGTTGTGAAGTCTTTATGGTTGAGGTGGCTTTTCTGAGGCATTGTGTGTTGTACAAACAATATAATGAGTATACAAACAGTGAAACACAGTAGGACGACATTGAAACTAGTACGACGACTTGGGTGGGGGAGGGATGGAGAGAGAAGGGATGCAAGGGTGACTTGAAGTTAGAGAAATCAAAAACTGATGCCGCTGGGTTATAAACTGCCCAGGCGAAAAATGAGGTGCTGTTCCTCCAATTTGCATTGGTCCTCACTCAGACAATGGAGAAGGCCCAGAACAGAAAGGTCAGTGTGCGAATGGGAAGGGGAGCTAAAGTGGTTGGCATCTGGGAGATTGCTTAGGCCAAGGCAGACTGAGCAAAGGTGTTCAGTGAAACGATCGCCTAGTCTGCGCTTGGTCTCGCCGATATATAGAAGTCCACACCTAGAACAGCAGATACTGAAGATGAGATTGAAGGAGTTGCAAGTGAACCTCTGCCTCACCTAAAAGGACTGTTGGGGTCCATGGACAGAGTCAAGGGAGGAGGTATACCAGAGAAATGGTTTTCAGATCTCTAATCATTTTTCAGAACTTTTCATCAAAGTGACAGACTTGCTGAGAATGTTATCTTTATTTAATTGAAAAGACTGTTTGTTCAATAACACATTGTGGGACCACACTCTGCACAAATTAGCTAGAGCCTTTTCAATATTATGATAATGACCAAACTTTAATAACCGTGAAGATTTGGAACATGCTGAAATTTTGTGGGGTGCTACGCAAACACAAGTCTTTTTAGTTAACTATGTTTTGCATATTTCAAAATACTAAAGTGACTAACTTAACTCAAAAGCACAGACTGATCAGAAAAAGGTTGTAATAGACAGAAATAATATAATTTAAATAAAACATAGGATGACCAAATAGGGAATCAAGTCTTTTTGAGGTGCTGCCTCCATTGAAGTGTAGGAGATATAAAGTGATATTATTTTCTTACTGTGTCATGTGAGCAATGGCTGAATAAATAGACTTGGTTACAAAAGGAATCTGAATAATAGGACAGGATGTGACATTGTCTGATAACGTTTTTAAACTCGCAAAGGCATAACATAGTTACCGCATGTAGTTTAGGCTTGCATGAGGGGACAAAGAAGATTGACTGCAACATTTACTTAGACGAGGAAAGACAATAGAGGTAGATTTTGTGATGGGAAATATAAAAGCTTCCCAAGTTTTCTGCTGAAATTTAACCACAGAGGAACTGATATATTATTTTAATAATATCTCATCAAATGAATGTTCAGCTAAAGTACAGGCCTGTTGGTCGGGTAAACTGTTGCCCAGCTAGATCTAACACCCTTGTTGCAGGCCGTACATAAGGTATTGGATATGGTTGAGGTGGGTTTTGAACATTGATGTAGGTCGGATATTGAAGTTTAGTTTATAGACAATAAACAATAGACTATAGGTGCAGGAGGAGGCCATTTGGCCATTCGAGCCAGCACCGCCATTCAATGTGATCATGGCTGATCATTCTCAATCAGTACCCCGTTCCTGCTTTCTCCCCATACCCCCTGACTCCACTATCCTTAAGAGCTCTATCTAGCTCTCTCTTGAATGCATTCAGAGAATTGGCCTCCACTGCCTTCTGAGGCAGAGAATTCCACAGATTCACAACTCTCTGACTGAAAAAGTTTTTCCTCATCTCAGTTCTAAATGGCCTACCCCTTATTCTTAAACTGTGGCCCCTTGTTCTGGACTCCCCCAACATTGGGAACATGTTTCCTGCCTCTAACGTGTCCAACCCCTTAATAATCTTATATGTTTCGATAAGATCTCCTCTCATCCTTCTAAATTCCAGTGTATACAAGCCTAGTCGCTCCAGTCTTTCAACATATGATAGTCCCGCCATTCCGGGAATTAATCTAGTAAACCTACGCTGCACACCCTCAATAGCAAGAATATCCTTCCTCAAATTTGGAGACCAAAACTGCACACAGTACTCCAGGTGCGGTCTCACTAGGGCCCTGTACAACTGCAGAAGGACCTCTTTGCTCCTATACTCAACATAGTATGAACTGACTCGAAGGGCCGAATGGCCTCCTCCTGCACCTATTGTCTATTGTCTATTGTCTATAAACTAAACTTCAATATCCGACCTACATCAAAGTTCAAAACCCACCTCAACCATATCCAATACCTAGAAACATAGAAACATAGAAAATAGGTGCAGGAGTAGGCCATTCGGCACTTTGAGCCATCACCGCCATTCAATATGATCATGGCTGATCATCCAAAATCAGTACTCCGTTCCTGCTTTCTCCCCAGATTCCTTAGTTCCGTTAGCCCTAAGCTAAGTTTAGTTTAGTTTAGTTTACTTTAGTTTACTTTAGTTTAGTTGAGAGATGCAGCATGGAAACAAGCCCTTTGACCCACCAAGCCCATGCCGACCAATGATCACCCACTCACTGGTTCTATCCTACACACGAGGGGCAATTTACAGAAGCCAATTAACCTACAAACCTGTACATCTTTGGAATGTGGGAGGAAACTGAAGCACTTGGGGAAAACCCACATGGTCACAGGGAAAACCTCCATACAGACAGCAGCCGTAATCAGAATTGAACCTGGGTCTCTGGGCTGTAAGGCAGCAGCTCGACCGCTGCGCCACTGTGCTGCCCTAGGGAATGATATGGAGTAAATTGGACATCATGGGGGAGATTGGCTTCGCCTGAATGTGGGGGTGCAATTACATGGAGGTAAAGTTGATATGTCTTGGAGCAACACGATGCATGACCTGTGCAATAAACATACTTACTTCATGGATCTGGTTTAGCTCGACTCCTCAATCTGATTCTGGCCTCCACAAATTAAAGTAAAAATTCAGCTAGTATGAAGGCATGCATCCACTTCAAAGGATTTCAGTAGATGATCACCAAACCCACTGGAAGCACTTTGATTCCTTGTCCTTGAACCTGTTTAGTTAAGTTGTAAGTGGGTGTGTTGTATTCATGGTTTGGGATTGTTAACCTTTTCACCTATGCTCTCACCACCTATTCATCTGTCTCTGGGTGTTAAAATCACATCTTCCTCACAGATCTTTCACCGCCACTGCCACTGCCACGTCAGAGAGCTCCTTCTGAGTGATGTTACGGACATGTCTATTGAATTGAGCAAGATTGACTCTGTAAGATCTTGTCGCTCAGTTGCCTTCTTTGGCGTGGGAACAGTTTGACAATTGCCTGAACATATCCTTGTATCTGACAGGGATGCAAAACTGTCCATTTGTTGGGACTCCATAAAACTGGCACAATGTTAACATTTTAAATCTGACTGATTTTTGTTACCCAAAGGTTTGTCGAGATGATGAGGCAAAGGCAGGTACATGGACTTGAGTCAAATATCATCCATGATCTATTGACTGGCATAACACGGTCAAAGGGCTAAAGGCTAGCTATCCTGCTAGCTATCTCCCCATGCCCTACCCTTCCCAGTTCTCCAACCAGTCTTACTGTCTCCGACTACATTTTAGCTCTGTTTGCTTTGTTGTTACCTTCTCCCAACTAACAATGAACTATTCTACATTTTCCTTAATCTTTATTTCCCTTGTCCTGTTTTCACACCTTACACTTCCTTATCTTTACACTTCCTTATCTATGTACCACCCACTCCCCTGACATCGGTCTGAAGAAGGGTCGCGACCCGAAACGTCACAATAGACAATAGACAATAGGTGCAGGAGGAGGCCATTCGGCCCTTCGAGCCAGCACCGCCATTCAATGTGATCATAGCTGATCATTCTCAATCAGTACCCCGTTCCTGCTTTCTCCCCATACCCCCTGACTCCGCTATCCTTAAGAGCTCTATCTAGCTCTCTCTTGAATGTATTCAGAGAATTGGCCCCCACTGCCCTCTGAGGCAGAGAATTCCACAGATTCACAACTCTCTGACTAAAAATGTTTTTCCTCATCTCTGTTCTAAATGGCCTACCCCTTATTCTTAAACTGTGGCCCCTGGTTCTGGACTCCCCCAACATTGGGAACATGTTTCCTGCCTCTAACATGTCCAACCCCTTAATAATCTTATACGTTTCGATAAGATCCCCTCTCATCCTTCTAAATTCCAGTGTATACAAACCTAGTCACTCCAGTCTTTCAACATATGACAGTCCCGCCATTCCGGGAATTAACCTAGTAAACCTACGCTGCACGCCCTCAATAGCAAGAATATCCTTCCTCAAATTTGGAGACCAAAACTGCACACAGTACTCCAGGTGCGGTCTCACTAGGGCCCTGTACAACTGCAGAAGGACCTCTTTGCTCCTATACTCAACTCCTCTTGTTATGAATGCCAACATTCCATTGGCTTTCTTCACTGCCTGCTGTACCTGCATGCTTCCTTTCAGTGACTGATGCACTAAGACACCCAGATCACGTTGTACGTCCCCTTTTCCTAACTTGACACCATTCAAATAATAATCTGCCTTCCTATTCTTACCACCAAAGTGGATAACCTCACACTTATCCACATTAAACTGCATCTGCCATGCATCCGCCCACTCACACAACCTGTCCAAGTCACTCACACAACCTGTCCAAGTCACCCATTCCTTCTCTCCAGAGATGCTGCCTGACCCGTTACTCCAGTATTTTGTGCGTCTTCGATTTAAACCAGCATCTGCAGTTCCTTCCTACATATCCTGCTACCTAGCTGTCTAGCTATCTTGCAGTAACAGCAAAATGGCAGTTTTTGTGAAGCCTCTTGAAAGGTGGCCATACTTCATATGTTTATGGAAACCTGATTCCAGTCCTCGTGATGGAGGTCGGAAAGACTGCATTCGCTACATCGCAATGGAATTTGGACTTTTGCTTTTGTTTAAAATAATATAAATAGAGCAGCGAATAAAAAGCTGTTTCTACTCAGACAACTTGTTGTGTCATCAGATTTGAATGATACTTAACCACATAAGCATCAATAGATTGAGTGTAGACTGTTGGCTTGCTGTACACTCGCATTGGCCACTAATTGCAACAGACTGCAGCTATAAACAAGCACACTAGGGCCTGACAATTGATGGCTGCTTTCTTCAAAGCTTCGCTTGCGTACACAAAACATCTACGTTTGTGAGCAAAGCTGTTGCCTGCGGAAAAGACCCGCATCCGTGACAATATTTCCACATTCAAACAGAGCCAGGAAAGGTTTGTGAAAGGAGGTTTATTTCTGTCTCTCTGTGGCTCAGGCTTCAAAGCGAGCACTCCAAACATTGTCATTCATCCTGTGCTTGCCTTTTGGCTTTCACTTGTAGGAAAGCCTCTGGACTTGGTTTGGAATTGGTTTGTGCTGTGTTTAAAAATGTCCATTGAGGGAGGAAGTTTGGTCGGCCATTGGTTGTTAGGAGGAACAAGGGAGCAGGAAACCATCGACCTCCTCGCCTCTCCTCCTGGCTCCAGAATCACCATGGGGGAGGTAATCATTGAGAGGTTTTGTGGCTATAATGTGAATGAGGAAAGGGGGCAGAATATTTGCTTATCGAGCAGCAGACCAGAGTTTACTTGTGTTTTTCACAGAAACAAGAATTCAACAATGGAGTATTGCATTAGTAATCCAGAAATCCTGAGAATGTGAGTTTCAGAATTTGAGGACATTGTCTGTAAAAATGCGATCATAAAGTTTTCAGACTCTTGTCAGAACTCAGCTGGCAAATTTTACAGATGGTGATTCACTGTTCTTATCTTTGTCCCGCCCCCTCCCCTGACATCAGTCTGAAGAAGGGACTCGACCCGAAACGTCACCCATTCCTTCTCCTCCGAGATGCTGCCTGATCCGCTGAGTTACTCCAGCATTTTGTGCCTACCACTGTTCTTATCCTGTCTACTATATCTTATACTATAAATGATACCATTATCTGAGACTAGACCCACACCATTATGGTTTTGAGTAACTTTGACTTGAGCCAACAAAGTAATAGATACAGAAGCTGCTCTTCTGCCCATAGGTATCCTGCTGATTTACATTTCTCATGGCATTATTAAGGAAGGGAAACGGAAAGAAATGTGTTCAACATTTGGTTGAGCTGAAATTGAATATTTTCACTCGTGCACAAATCCAAAATGAAGGGATGATTTATTTTAAAACATTGTCAGCAAGAAGAAGGACTTTAATACAAAACACAAATACCAGGAATACTGGATATCTGACGAATAGAAATTAAATACAAAGAGCATTAACCTTGGTTGAAGGATCTGTAATCAGATGGCTTCAGCAAGATATTGCAGAGAATTGTGGATGTAGCCCATACCATAATGCACACCAAAGTCCCTTCCATTAACTCCATTTACACTTCACGCTGCCTCACCAAGGCCACCAACATAATCAAGGATGAATCTCACCCCGGACATTCCCTCTGCTCCCCTCACTCATCAGACAAGAGGTACGGAAGTGTGAAAACGCACACCTCCAGATTCACCGACAGTTTCTTCCCAGCTGTTATCAGGCAACTGAACCACCTATCAACAACTAGAGAGCAGTCCTGAGCAACTATCTACCATCTTTAATCGGACTTTACTGGACTTTATCTTGCACTAAACGTTACTCTGTTAATCATGAATCTGTACAAAGTGGAAGGCTCGATTGCAATGATTGACTGGCCAGCACACAACAAAAAGCTTTTCATTGTACCTCGGTACACATCTCAATATACTAAATTAAACTAAAGCAAAAAAAAAAGCAGAACTTACGGTGAAGCAAAAATTGACCAAATAAAATTGACTGCAGTTCTTATCCCAAGGTATTGTGGGGGAACCCAATATCAGTGGTGTACTTTTCAAGCTGTCTGTTATCTGGGGGGAGGAAATTCTGATGTGTTTTGTTTATGCAAACACAAGCTTTTCTTCTGGACTCCTGTTGTATAACAATGCCACAAAAGCACCAAGTCATTGCATAAATGACAAGAGGACCTCTGCCCTATCCAGCTCTGTTCTCAACAAGCATTTGCATATGTGAATATTAGGGGGAATAGAGTGTTGGAGTCAGGCAGCATAGAAACACGTCTGAAGTTCAGTCTGAAGAAGGGTCTTGACCCAAAAAGTCACCCATTCCTTCTCTCCAGAGATGCTGCCTGTCCCGCTGAGTTGCGACAACATTTTGCGTCTATTTTCGGTTTGAACCAGTATCTGCAGTTTCTTCCTCCACATGGAGACACGTCCTTCAGCCTGACGACTAGGTTTTATGATTGGGTTAGTTGCATTTGCCTGAATTTGGTCCACATTGCTCCAAACCTTTCCTACGCCTAAATGTCACCATGATAGCCTTTTATATAGCTTTCTCTGGCAGCCTATTCCATATATGAACCACTGTTTGTGTGAAGAAATTGCTCCTCAGGTCTCTTTTAAATCTTTCCCTTCTCACCTTAAACCCCTTTGTTTCTGGACTGCTCTACCCCTGGAAAAAGACTGTGGCCATTCACCTTATCTATGGTTGCATTTGGGCTGCAAACTGTTTTCTCTGCTTCTGCTGTCTCTGTTTGTTGTCGTTCGCCTGACTGAGGTCAGTTGACAGGGCTCACCACGGGGAGGTTGACAAAATGAGCCCCGGCACGAAACAACCTCCTGCGTTGCTTGGCCGGATTGTCATGGGGTGCCAGGACATCTACTCTATGAACCAGTGCTCTTGCACTTGTGTACAGCGCCGCTGAGTACACCGCCCCAGCATGGTGCCGCAGCGCTCATACTAGCAAGCTAGACGCCACCCTCAACGACACCATGCGGATCATCACTGGCTGCCTACGCCCTACTCCGACGGATCTCCTGCCGGTGCTCGCAGGTATCGCACCTGCCAAGCTTCGCAGAGAGTTCTTCACTCATAGGCTGGTGTGCAAGGCCCCATCGGACGCCAAACATCCTTTGCACCACCTCGCCCACGATTCACAGCAACTGGGACAACGCCTGTCATCTCGTCACCCTTTCTCCCGTCATGCAGCGACCCTCTGTGGCTCCGGTTTCAACATACTAGGAGCATGGAGAACCAGCTGGGAACAGACATCGCAACCTCCTCAATTCACTGTCGCACCGAACACCACAGCCCCACCCGGTTCGGACACGCCCCGCAAAGAGTGGGTCGCCCTGAACCGGCTCCGCACAGGGGTCGGGCGGTTCAACGCCAACATGCATCGGTGGGGGTTGCGTTCATCAGCAGCCTGCGTGTGTGGAGCAGACCAGCAAACAGCGCAGCACGTCATTTTCGACTGCATTGTCCTCCGCCCCCTGGTGGAGGGGTAGACCTCACGGCCCTCGACAACAGCACATTGCACTGGCTACAGCGCCTGGAGGGCGTTACATAACTTCTGCTGCCTCAAATGCAAGAAGAAGAACTTATCAATGCTTTCCATGATTTTTTGTATATCTCCATGAAGCCACCCCTCGGCCTTTTGCGTCCAGGATACAAAAGGTCCCAGACTATCCAATCTTTCCCAATGACTCAAGCCCTCAGTCACTGTAACATCCTGGTGAATCCTTTGTTCATAGTTTAGAGATACGGTGCGGAAACAGGCCCTTTCTGCCCACCGGGCCCGTGCCGACCAGCGATCCCCGCACATCAACACTATCCTACACCCACTAGGGACAATTTTTTACATTTACCAAGCCAAATAATCTACATACCTGTATGTCTTTGGAGTGTGGGAGGAAACCGAAGATCTCGGAGAAAACCCACGCAGGTTACGGGGAGAACGTACAAACTCCGCACAGACAGAACCCGTAGTCGTGATCGAACCCGGGTCTCCGGCGCTGCATTCGCTGTAAGGCAGCAACTAACGCTGCAACACATGTTTGAATAAACTGAATTCTGAGATGTACTGCTCTGTGAGTCTTTATTGGTTTTGCCCACCTACAGAGTTCCAGGCTTAGCACAGAGAATAACCATCGGGGAAACTACGTACAGATATTAAACCCAGCATGCAAACATTACCCAATATTATCAGGCAGATGAAAGCAGATGATAACCATGGATATCATTTTGGTTGCTAATGATGTGAACTGAAAGTGGTATAATCTTGAGATAAAATACATGTTATATTTTGGTTATATCTGTTGAAATGGCAAGTTTACTATGTGGACTGAAAAGTAGCAGGATGAAAGTGCATATATGGTGAAATGTAAGGATATTTTGTAGGAAGAATAGAAAATGGCACTGTGCAAACAAATGTGGATTTTACATTGATCGGTAATTATTCACATCTCAGACTGCAAAATAAATGATGTGGCCATTATAATATTGTCAATGGGATTCTGCTGTGTGAGTATTGGCAGCTGTGCTTTCCACATGATGATAATAACTGCTCTTCAACAACGTTCATAGTCCATAAGAAACGTGAGATTGTGAAAGGTGTTTGTGAAAGGACCAACATGCCCCATCTACACTAGTCCCACCTGCCTGCAGTTGTCTGATATCCCTTTAAACTTATCTTATTCATGTACCTTCCAAATGGTTCTTAAATATTGCGATAATACCTGCTTCAATGACTTCCTCTGGCAGCTTGTTCCATACACCCACCACCCTTTGTGTAAAAACGTTATTCCTCAGATTCCTATTAAATTTCTCCCCCTCACCTTAAATCTATGTCCTCTGGTTCTCAATTAATCTCTGGGCAAAAGGCTTTGTGCATTTACCTGATCTATTCTTCTCGTGATTTTGTAATAATAATAATAATAATAATACATTTTATTTATATAGCGCTTTTCATATACTCAAAGACGCTTTACAGAGACACCTTTATAAGATCACCCCTCAACCTCCTGTTCTCCGTTCTAACCTGCTCAACCTCTCCCTATAGCTCAGGCCCTCGAGTCCTGGCAACACCCTGGTAAATGATGTCTGCACCCTTTCCAACCTAACAACATGCTCTCCAGCTTGACAAAATAAGCTTGAAAACTGGAATAAAATCAGAAAAGTGGGTCAAGCAGCACCTTTGGAAAAAGAAAACCGCATTAATTTTCCAGTTCAACAACTGTTCTGATGAGCGGTCTTGGCCACTGGGGATGGCTCGATTGTAATCATGTAATGTCTTTCCACTGTCTGGTTAGCATGCAACAAAAACCTTTCACTCTACCTCGGTATATGTGACAATAAACTAAACTCAATAAACTAAACAAGACTTAACTAACTCTTTTTCTCTTTGAACCGATGCTGTCTGACCTGCTGAGTATTATCAGCATTTTTCAGTTTTATTTTAGGCTGTGTACTCCTCACAAGCTATTTGGAGTGTGGAAGCCATTTTGGCATCAAGGACTCGAAATGATCCTCTGTCTCTTAATAAGCCTATTTAAGAAGCCTTTGTTGGCAGGAACTTTGGCCATTTAGAAGTCATTTATTGCCAAATCAGTTGTATCCAGGACCACTTTATCCCCCAATGTAATTTTAGCGCAATTATCTGTTGTGAGCATAAATACATCAAATAAATGCACCGGGGCTTATAGGGGGTGATAACTGTGTGCAACATGCAAATAAAAGCCATCTGAATCTGTTAATTAAAATAAATAAATTATGCCCTAGTTTTGAGCCGTTGCCTTCATAGAGTGCTGCCTACTTTTAGTTTTGAGCTGGAGCCATTGCTTTCATGGAGTACTGTCTTCTTTGTGTGTTCATAAAATACAGGCAACATAAGGAGTATTTACTTTTTTTATATGTCCCAAAGATCTGAGACGCAGATCTGAGAATGTTAAAAAGCCTCCGTATTGTTTCCATCATTTACTGTAAGCATGCATTTTATCCAAGTGAATAAGATGCTTGCCATGTGCATAAATAAAGCACTATTGTTCGTACTACAAATGTATCTTGATCTCAGTCCAATTCAGAAGAGGAAAGAGGCACTGTGAATGTTAAAGTAAGTTGTGCAACTGATCTTATTCAGAAAGAAGAGGAAGTTAACCCTATTATAATAGGATACATATCCCATTTTACCATCGTCGACCATATTTCCCTACTATATTGAAGGAAGCCATTTTGACTCATTGAGTCTCTGCTGACTCACAGAGCAAACCTACTCCCATCTAATTTTCCCTTTAATCTTTTCTTGCCACATTCTTATCCTGAGACCCATGTGCGGCTGAATTCCGAGGGTCGTACTAGGATGAAACTCCCAGAGGATTGCGGCCTACAGGGGGAAGCTGCCGAGCCGGTACCCCGTAGCCGAACGCAAGTCCCAGCGAACCATAGCCTGGAAGGGGGAGCTCCTCCAAAGACCAGAGGCTGACCGGGAGGATGGAGCCTGTGACGACGAAGGGCGCGACCATCGAGGAGCGAGGCCGGTAGGAAAGGAGAGGGAACCGGCGTGTGGCCTACCGCGCCCTCAAGGTTAACTGCGGGAGGCGCCCCCAGGAAACAAAGATGGACGGGCGAGGACAGGGATGTGGGTTTGATGATTGATCCACACGTCCAAGGAAGGCAATGACTGGAGGCCCACAGCAGTCTGCGGCTTGCCTAGATCGGGCACTGCTCATAACAACTAGAACGCGGACTGGACTCTGAAAATGGCGCCAAAAATGGCGTCTCTTGCATGCATGTGGGATCAGTGGACTATTTCTGTACACATGCTAATCGGAATGTGCTTGGGTATGGCAATACTCTACTGGACTGTTTGTAAGAAAATAATTTCACTGTGCATTTGCACTTGGCACATAGGACAACAAAGGCACCATTGAACCATTGACCCAACCACTCAACCACTACCAGCCATCCCATCTTTGAAGCTTGGAATAAAACTGGAACACCTTGGGGGGAGTCCATCAGGTTACATCGAGAACAAACAAACTCCACACAGGCAGCACTGCAGGTCAGGATCGAACTCCAGTCACTGGAGCTTTGAGGCAGAACCTCAACCAGCTGAGTCATCGTGCTACCTCCCTTCGCTGTTGATCATAAGTCGGATAGATTTCCACACTGTAGTTAACTTAAATTTCTCCTCCAGGCCAAACAGTAATATCACGAGAAAAAAAACCCCAGCAAGTTTGCATTGCTCAAGGTAGTTTTCATATGAATGCAATAACAACAAAGTATAAAAAAGTTTCATATAGATGAGATGAAGACATTAAGCATTCTAGCATGGCAACTTGTACCTTTAGGGTTTCTGGAGATCAGAATACATCAATTGTAGTTTCATTGGATTTATCATGTCCTCTGCTTTACATAATACTTATTTTTCTCTCAATGTTGATTGCCCCTAAACAGAGATGTCAGAACTGAGTTGCTATAGTTGCTGAAAATGTGAGCATGTGAATGATTCAAATAGCAGTTGAAATTCCATTTTCATCTGCCTTTTGAAGCAAGATCTTATATTATCACTGGCACTGTTAAGCAATAACATTTTCAATACAGGAGAAATAGGGTAGTTTAAATTTTTTCTAGTTCACAGATGCAGTGCAGACACATGTTCTTTGGCCCGCCGAGTCCGCGCCGACCAGTGATCACCGTACACTAGTCCTAACCATACACACTGGGGACAATTTACAATTCTAGCCGAAGCCAATTAACCTACAAACCTGTATGTCTTTAGAATGTGGGAGGAAACCCGAGTACCCGGAGAAAACCCACGGGGTCATGGGGAGAATGTACAAACTCTGTACAGACGGAACCCGTAGTCGAAATCGAACCCGGATCTCGGGCACCGTAAAGCAGCAACTCTATCGCCGAGCCATCGCGCCGCCCCTGAAAAAAAAAAAGTCTAATAGTTTCATTCTTTGTATTAATGGTGATAATATTATTCTTTCAATAATATAGCTACAGAGTTAGAGTGTGGATGATACAGGAACCATGAAAAGAGTAAGATTTTTTTGTTTTATAAGATATAATAAGTTTTGACCAAGAAAGTAAGCGTCAGTCTTGGCCTGATGGCAGCACCTCCACCAAACATTAAGTGGAATTCGACATTCAAATCCTGCATTGCAGACATAAGCGCAAAGCCCGAGCCAACAGCTCAGAGAGCTGGAGGCCTCTGAGTGAGACATGGAACTGAAGCTTCTTCCCCCAACACGGGTGGACATGAAAGCTCCATTGGCACAAGTTCGAAGAAGAAAAAAGAACTTTTTCCAGATGTCGTGGCCAACCTTAATTCCTGGACCAACATCGTTATCTGCTTTATGTTATAACTGTTTGTGGAATATGGCTGAGATTGTGTTTGCTGCCAAGATTGCTGCATTGCAGCTTTTACTGTACTTCACAAATATTTAATTGGCTTTTAAGCACTGTAATATTGTGAAAAGTGCTATATAAAGCCAGCCAAATTGCAAATTTTACAAAGTGCTCTGTGTAGGATTTTTAGCTCAACAATTATAAGTTTATTGACGCAAAAAGATAACTTCCCTTTCCAGATCTGACATAGGATCTGTACTTTAAATAATTAATTTCCCTTTACTCGTCCTAGTACAACACAGGATAACTAGCGTATGCCTTAAATTGCCATTGTACTTCCATCATCTTGTCGTTCAAGTAAATCACAAACTTCCTTGATCAATTAAATACTATACTTTTACTGAATATTATTCTGGCTATTTGATAGGGTTTACCTTAGTTTAGTTTAGTTTAGTTTAGACATATAGCACAGAAACAGGCCCTTCGGCCCACACTAAGTCCGTGCCGACCAATGAACCCCACAAACTAACATTATCCTACACATAGGGGGCAATTTACAATTATACCAAGCCAATTAACCTACAACCCTGTATGTCTTTGGAGTGTGTGACGAAACCAGAGCTCCTGGAGAAAACCCACGCAGGTCACGGAGAGAGCGTACAAACTCCATACAGACAGCACCCACAGTCAGGATCGAACCCAGGTCTAACCATGCCGCCCTCAGTGAGATATATTTAAATGTCCTAACCGATTCTTGCTCCCATGACACAAGTCATATGGAAAGGCTGATTTGAGAAGATAAGCAGACAAGTTGGCAAAATGTTTTCTTTGGTTATGCTATGTGATGCATTACATTCTTATTCAAGTTATAATTGAACACTTAAAGCGATGCTCCATTTTTCTCTTTCACGTTTCTAATTGAGTTCCAGGCGTCACGCTGGCGCAGCGGTAGAGCGGCTGCCTCACAGCGCCAGAGCCCTGGGCTCGATCCTCACTACGGGTGCCGTCTGTGCAGAATTTGTGCCTGCACGGGCTTTCTCCTGGTGTCCCGGTTACCTCCCACATTCAAAAGGCGTGCAGGTTTGGAGCTTAATTTGCTTCTGTAAATTGTCCCTGGTGCGTAGGAGTGATAGTGTGTAGGATGACCGATGGTCAGCGTGACCTCAGTGGGCCGAAGGGCCTGCTCCCCACGCTCTATCTCTCAACTATACTATCTATAAACTAAAGACACCGTTACAGATCGTGAGGCTGACTAAAAGTACACCTACCCATGAGGAATTCATAGACAAACTATTATGATTGACTCTCATTACAGTGGAACAGCAGCACCCTACTGAATGAAGATCTGATTCCTATCTTTCCCCCAAGAATCACAACGTTACAGAACACCATCAAAACAAAAAGTGATTTCTGAGTACAATGCATGGTGTGTAATAATTCTATGCAGTCTGCTCTCGATGTTTTGGTCAGTGGAATAGTTTCACTTCATTTACTCTGTCGAAGTTCTCTAAAAGTTATAAGATCCTGATCAAATCTCCTTCTGGCTTTGCCTGCTCTGAGGAAAACAACCCAAGCTTTTCTACAGTTTTTACTTAGTTGTAATCCAGTAAATCCTTGCTGGCCTCTGCCAAAGGCTTTATGTTATCATTAAAGTGTTTTACCTAGAATGGATACAATCTTCGAGTTGGAGCTGAACCAATAGTTTAACGCAAATTATTGGCTTTTTTATTCCATTTGGTAAAAAAAAAATCTTTGTTCACAAGCCCTAAATATGCCCTACAGTAACTTAGGTAATAAAATCATACAGCACAGAAACAGGCCCTTCACCCATTATGTCCACGCAAACTATCAGACACCCACTTACACTAACTCTACACTGATCCCATATTGTTCTCCCTGCCTTCCCATCAGCACTCCCCAGATTCTGCCACTCATCCCTATCCTCGGGGTAATTTGTAGTGACCAAATAGTGTACAAACCTGTGCGTCTTTTGGATGGGGAGGAAACCGGAACTCCAGGAGGAAACCCACACAGTCACTGGAAGGATGTGCAAACTTCAAAGTCAGCTTCAGAGATCAGGATTGAAGTCAGGTTAATGAAACAATGAGCTGCAGCTCTAAGAGATGTGGCCCTTAGTAAACATATTAAACTCCTTCCGAAATTTAATCCTGGTAACTTCAATGGAATCAAATTATAAACATGGAATTCAATCCACATATTCCACTATGCCACAAATTAAGTGCCCATTATTAAGGATGAATTTTATACCTTGTTTACTTATTTCCAAACTTTTATATCACTCCAAAGATGTCAGCACCGGCATCTTTCTTAAAATGGTACCACTTAAATTATATTGCTTTGTACCAAACTATATCACCTCATACTTTTATGCACTCAATTTCCGTTACTGTATCTACTTACTCCAACATTCACGAGATTTATAGAAGTGTGAAAACACACGCCTCCAGATTCAGAGACAGTTTCTTCCCAACTGTTATCAGGCAACTGAACCATCCTACCGACAACTGGAGAGCAGTGCTGAACTACTATCCATTACATTGAAGATCTTCGGACTATCTTTAATTGGACTTGACTGGGCGTTATCTTGCACTAAATCTTATATCCTTCATCCTGTTTCTGTACATTGTGGATGGCTCGATTGTAATCATGTACAGTCTTCCCGCTGACTGGTTAGCATGCAACAAAAAGGTTTTTTCACTGTATCTTGGTACATGTGACAATAATCCAAACTAAACTCAACTAACCTAAACTGAACTGAACTAAACTGAACTAAACGAAACTAAATGATACGATAGAACTTTATTTATCCCAGGAGGGAAATTGATCTGCCAACGGCCATGAAACACAAAATACATGAAACATGAAATTAAACTGATGACTGGAAAGGATTGGGGATGTGCAAAGATTGTGGAGGGTGGGGGTGGGTGAGGTGGTGAGGGAGTCAGTCTACCCCATGACAGAAGGGGGAGGAGTTGTACAGTTTGATAGCCACAGGGAAGAAGGATCTCCTGTGGAGTTCTGTACTGCATTTTGGTGGAACCAGTCTGTTGCTGAAGGTACTCCTCAGGAAGACCAGTGTGTCATGGAGGGGGTGAGCTGTATTGTCCAAGATGCTCCGCAGTTTCAGGAGCATCCTCCCCTCCAAGGCCACCTCCCATGAATCCAACTCCGCTCCCAGGACGAAGCCAGCCTTCCTGATGAGGAAAAACTAAACTAAACTAAACTAAATTATTACAATATTCCCCAATGTTGGTAAATATTATCATCTGCTCATTTTGAAATTGTTCTCTTGGGCGACTTCAACGCCAGAGTGGGCGCAGACCACGAATCGTGGTCTTCCTGCCTTGGGCAGTTTGGTGTGGGCAAAATGAATGAGAACGGACAGCGACTGCTCGAGCTGTGCACTTACCATGACCTGTGCATCGCCAACTCGTACTTCCAGACAAAGCCCCAGCACAAGGTATCCTGGAGGCACCCACGCTCAAAGCATTGGCATCAACTGGATCTGATCCTAGTCAGACGTGCCGCCCTCAAGAACATTCTCCACACACGCCCCTTCCACAGTGCGGACTGCCACACAGACCACTCCTTAGTGTGCTGCAAGATCAGGCTGCAACCAAAGAGGTTCTACCATACCAAGAAGCTGGGGAAACCCCGCATCGATGTCAGCAAGATGCCCCATCCAGACCCCGTGCAACAGTTTGCAGAGGCTTTTGAGAGCGAACTTGGCACCTCGTGTCCTGGAGACTCTGCAACAGAGAAGTGGGAAACTCTGTGGGACACCATGCACAGCACAGCCTTGGCTAGCTTTGGGAAGAAGATCTCAAAGACACACGACTGGTTTGAGGCCAAGTCGACCGAGATGACTCCCGTCATCGAAGCCAAGCGCGCCGCCCTAGCCGAGTACAAGCGGTCATCCAACGAGAAGAACCTGCAGATCATCAGGGCTGCCAGTAGCAAGGCTCAGCAGACTGCCAGGCGTTGCACCAATGAGTACTGGACACAGCTTAGTGAGGACATCCAGACGGCCGCCCTAACAGTGAACATCAGGGGAATGTACAATGGTATTAAGAAGGCACTAGGACCAGTCCAGAGCAAGACAGCCCCCCTCAAATCCTCCACTGGGGAAGTAATCACAGACAAATGCTAGCAGATGGAGAGATGGGTGGAACACTACTCTGACCTCTACTCGAGAAAGAACACTGTGTCCCCCTCAGCTCTTGACGCCATCGAGTGCCTGCCGACCATGGATGAGCTAGATGGAGAGCCGACGGTAGAAAAGCTCAGCAAGGCCATTGACAGCCTGGCCTCAGGCAAGGCCCCAGGCAGCGACGGGATTCCCCCTGACCTGATCAAGCACTGCAAGACAACCGTACTGCTTCCTTTGCATGAAGTCCTCTGCCAGTGCTGGCAAGAAGGAGCTGTACCGCAGGACATGAAGGATGCCACGATCATTACCCTCTACAAGAACAAGGGCAAGAGAAGCGACTGCAACAACTACAGAGGCATCTCCCTCCTCAACATCGTCGGCAAGGTCTTTGCTCGGGTCATCTTGATCCGCCTGCAGAAGCTGGCAGAATGTGTCTACCCAGTCACAGTGCGGTTTCCGAGCTGGAAGGTCAACAGTAGACATGGTCTTCTCCCTTCGCCAGCTCCAGGAGAAGTGCAGAGAACAGCGGATGCCCCTGTATATGGCTTTCATTGACCTCACCAAGGCGTTTGACTTTGTCAGCAGAGATGGCCTATTCAAGGCTCTCCGAAAGATCGGCTGCCCACCAAAACTGCAGAGCATGATAGAATCCTTCCACATCAATACGAAGGGAACAGTGCAGTTCAATGGCAGTTTCACGGAGACCTTCGACATCTGCAGTGGCCACAAACAAGGCTGCGTCCTCGCTCCCACACTCTTTGGGATTTTCTTCGCTCTGCTCCTGAAACATGCCTTCGGCACCGCAACAGAGGGGATCTACCTGCGTACTAGATCAGACGGCAGGCTCTTCAACCTCACCCTCCTCCGAGCCAAGACAAAAGTACATGAAGCTCTCATCAGAGACATGTTGTTCGTCGATGACGCAGCAGTTGGGTTCCACACCCAGCAGGAACTACAGTCACTGATGGACCACTTCTATCGGGCTTGCATGGACTTTGGGCTGACCATCAGCCTGAAGAAGACGAACGTCCTGGGACAGGATACAGAGGCACCGCCTGTCATCACCATCGATGACTACGAACTCTTGGCCGTCCATCAGTTCACATAGCTCGGCTCCACCATCACCGACAACCTCTCCTTGGACACAGAGATTGATAAGAGGATCGGGAAGGCAGCTACAACTCTCACTCGCCTCACAACTCGAGTGTGGACCAATCCAAAGCTGACAGTGAAGACAAAGATAGCAGTCTACAATGCCTGTGTCAACAGCACTCTGCTGTAGGCAGTGAGACATGGACTACATATGCCAGACTGGAGAGAAGACTCAACACCTTCCACCTTAGAAGCATCCGCCGTATCCTGGGTATATCCTGGCAAGACAGAGTGTCCAACGCCGAGATTCTGTCTCACGCTGGCCTTCCGAGTATGTACACTCTACTCAGGCATCGCAGCTGCGGTGGCTGGGCCATGTCCACCGCATGGAGGATGGCCGTATTCCAAAAGACATCCTCTATGGAGAGCTAACATCTGGGAGGAGAACCATCGGCCGCCCCCAGCTACGTTACAAGGATGTCTGCAAGAGAGATTTGAAGGCACTCGACATCGTTGTGGAGTCATGGGAGAGCCTTGCAGGTGACCATACGAGGTGGAGAGGTACCCTGAACCAACATCTCAAAACAGAGGAAGAGAAACTGATGACTGCAGCGGCAGACAAGCGGGCACGCAGAAAGGAGCGCAGCAAACTTCAACAGACCAGAGACCACACACACTTGTGACCTTTGCGACAGAGACTGTCACTCCCGCATTGGTCTCTTCAGCCACAAGCGACGCTGCTCTGGCCGAGGTGTGGAGCAAGCAGCCAACTAGGATGCATCACCCATGGTCAGCCATGACCGAGGGGGCCTAAGAAGAAGAAGAATGGCAACTAATGGGAAGAATATCATTGCTGTAAACATCTCTTGTTTAACAGGAATGCAGAGTAATGGTCAGATTGTTATCCAGCTAAATCTATGAACTAACTACAACTGCCAAATAGTATGTTTGTGGTTCCTGGCAATCCATCCCAGTTCAATTGCATTCTAATTATAGCTGTGCAGACAAACCATTATACTGACAATATTCCATGTATTACGCAACAGAAGATCATTCAAATTATCTGTAACTTTAGATTGTTCTCGTATGTTCTTCCAATTCTTGGGTGCGGGTATTGGGCAAAATAACTTTGAAGGAAGCAGACGTCAGTTTGGTCTATTTGGCGGGAGGCATGTTGTTGAACTGACCATTAACACCTGCCCACTCTCTGCATTCCTGTCATTCACCCCATGTGCACAGTTTTACATTGGCAAGTAAATACCTTTGTCACACAGCGAAAGCCAGCACGGATAATCTTTCCTGAGGGAACAGACTGATGACTTAACAAACGGCAAATCAAATTCACACAGGTCCCAAAAACATCACCATCTTTCCACCTGGCTGGTAAGCAAGCAACAAAAGCTTTTCATTGTACCTCGGTACACGTGACAATAAACTAAACTGACAAGAGTTTCGTGTGCTGTCAATGAAACTCGGGACATGCTGATGGAAAAGTACAGCAAAGAACCAGGCTCTTTGGCCCACAAAGATGTTTGTTGCTTGTTTTTAAATTTCATAATTTCATAAGTGATAGAAGCAGAAGTAGGCCATTCGGCCCATCAAGTCTACACCGCCATTCAATCATGGCTAATCTATCTCTCCCTCCTAACCCCATTCTCCTGCCTTCTCCCCACAACCTCTGTCACTCATACTCAATTTAGTTGCTTTTTTCATGCAGCGTGTAATTTTACAAAATCTTAAGGAGCTGGATGTCTTCTGATCACAAGATGCTGTGGAAAATAATTAAAGAAGAGGAAAATTTACAAAAAAAATCCCCAAGTCCTCAAGTTAGTTTTGTTAAATTGATAATGTATAAATAATTTGAATTGGGTCAATTATATTAATAGTTAACTGCTTAGAAGTGATAACTTTCCTTACATATCAACTGCACTTCCACCTGGCTTGAATTTAACCTCTTGTACATCCAGTATGTGTGTTCACCTTAAAGGATCTGATGTTCAAGAATTTGCATGTGGAAAACATGTTAAAAAAACACTGTCTAGACATGTTGACTGAAACATTGTATTATGCTCAGGAGGGGGCTTGTCTGAATTATTAAGGTAGCTAACTAGATGCTTGTGCTAATAAGGGTGGATCTCTCCCCATGCTTTTCTTAGAATGGAAGACAAGCTTGGGGTGGATCCTTTCAACACACTGAATCATTCTTTCCTTTGCCTCTGCACAAAAGTAAGTTACTTGATGTTTCATTGGGCACAATATATAAATGGAGCAATATGAATTGGATAGAATCCCAGTTAAATTCCTCTTCACGCCCCAGTTGAAAGTCTTCTCTGAGCCTTTCTCCAATCTGCATTGAATCATTTTCATAAGCAATATTCAAAACTGTGTATCAATGTTGAAGTTCATCAGCCTCTTTCTCTTACATGCCCAAATATAAAGTCAGCAACATCATTTGAATTGCTCTTGAGAGATACATGCAACAGGCCCTCAGCCCATCGAGTCCATGCTGACCATTGATCACCAGTTTACACTAGTTCTGTTATCTCACTTTCACATCTACTCCCTTCACACTAGCGGCAAGTTACAAAGGCCATTAAACTCCAAACACGGATGTATATGGGTTGTGGGAGGAGCAACTGGAGGAGACCCACACAGTCACAGGGAGAACGTGCAAACTGCACATAGATAGCACCCGAGGTCAGGATTGAACCTGGGTCTCTGGTGAACTATGAGACAGCAGCTCTACCTGCTGTGCCACTATGCTGTCCCTAAAAATCATTTTGTTACTACCTCTTTCAAATATTCTTCTCATTTATAATGCCAGTCATATTGGCACCTGATGTGGTCATTACATCCGTGAAAGTCTATGAAACGGTTGGATCTTTACTCCCAACCTAAATCTGACGTATATTCATGTCCCATCAGATACTGGTTTGGTAAGTTCATAAGGCATAGGAGCAGAATTAGACCATTGAGCTTACTCCACCATTCAATCATGGCTGATCTATCTTTCCCTCCCAAACCCATTCTTTCGCCCTGTAACCTTTGACACACTTACAAATCAAGAACTTGTCAATCTCCGCTTTAAAAATATCCAATGACTCGGCCTCCACGACTGTCTATGGCAATTAATTCTATAGATTCACCACCCTGCGACTAAAGAGATTCCTCTTCATCTTACCAAAGGTACATACTTTTATACTCAGGCTGTGCCCTCTGGTCTCACATGCTCCCACTAGTAGAAATATCCTTTCCACATCCACTACCCAGGCCTTTTGTATTTGCTATTTCAATGAGCTTCCCCCTCATTCTTGTGAACTCCAGCGAGTGCAGGCCCAGAGCTATCAAACACTCATATGTTAACCTAATATTCCTCAGGATCAGCTTTTGTGAGTTTTTGATGTATGGACATCATCATATATGTTTAAAAACATGCACCTAAAATATCCAATGTGAACAAGATGGGATGTGGAAGTTTCCTATTTGTGCTAATGTGATACCATCAATGCTAAGATGATGTGGTTTAAGGATTATTACCTGGAAATTCATCCCACATCAGTAATACTAAAGTAGTGATAGTATCTTGTGCTCTGAGGCAGAGGACAATTCACCATCACCACTTTACAATCTGAGGGATGAATTTCTAGGCAACCATGTTTACAATAGAATAGAGTGCGATCAATCAGCTAGCTTCATGAATGGGAGTAAACACAGTTCATTTTCAGTTTAATTCGTTGTATGAATAGCTAAGCTTGTCGCTAAAAAGTATTAAAATACTGAGGAATAGATCATGTATCACACATTATTTGGGCGAGGTATTTTAATTGATAACTTTAAAGAAGCAATATGCTTTGACAATGACTCATGTGTGCTAGAATTACTAACTCTGCAAATCTACTTTTGATAATCTGTTTTTGCTTTGAAAAAAGAGATCTCTCTCTCAGTTGATGTTTTCTCATCTTTCATTCGGAGACTCGCTGGGCAGCAGGTGATTTCCATCAGGCACATCGTCAAAGGTGCTTTGTCAGTTCTTTGTGTTTCATGTTGCCAAGGAGGAGAAGGAAGAGCCAGTGAACTGGCAAGAGCCCAGTCAGCGACATTATGAGCAGCTGATGATGAGTGACACAGGGAAAGTGACCTGTGTCGATGTAAAAATTGAACCCGTCTCTGATTTTCACAAACGCCCCTGACAACATCAAAGTTAGAACTTTTATAAGTGGGAGGTTATACTGACAATTCCAACCGTTTAACCATTTTGAGAGACAAATGATCCGAGTACAATGCATGTATTTTGTCCTGTTCCTGGCAATTGCCCACATGAACTTTATTTTAAGGGACTTCCTTGAAGGGAGAGGATTGTTCACTCTGGTTGAACACTGTGAGAGTCCAACAACGCTATAATGACGGCAAATATGTTGGGGGAAGGCATTTCCATCACGAACTGTTAAGACACAAGATGGCTTGTTCACATTCACATCTTGCTGATAAGCATGGAAGTTAATCAGGGAATTGGAAACAAACCAACAACCTCTCCACCTCTCGTCCCCGACCCCCCACCCCTACTCCATCCTCAAATAGTCAAATAGTCGTTTATTTGTCACATACACATAAATGTGTAGTGAAATGAAACATTACCCGCAGTTGAAACACTAAGACCAATAAGAATAATCAATAAAAATGCAATAACACATACAATCATACACTAACACCAAACAAAGGAAACATCCATCACAGTGAGTCTCCTCCAGTCCCTTCTCACTGTGATGGAAGGCCAGAATGTCTTTTCTCTTCCCTGCCGTCTTCTCCCGAGGTCAGGCTGTTGAACTTGCCACGTCGGGTCGGTCGGGGCTCCCGACATTGGAGCGCCGCGCCGGACGGTGAAAGGTCCACGGCCTATTCCAGGCCGCGCCGGACGGTGAAAAGTCCGCAGCGGGCCGACCCAAGCCCCGCGATTCGGGGCGGGCGAACACGCTGCCTCTGCCGTTGCCGGTGCTCCCGATGTCGGCCCCCATCCAGGGGCCTGCGGGCTTCCGACGTCCACGTGGCCCGCGCCGGAGCCTCCGGAGACGAGTCACAGCCGCTCCCGCAGCATCCGCAAGCAGCCAGCGCCGCAGGTGGTGAGTCCGGGCCATGGGCTCTGTGAACCAGAGCCCCAGGTGGTCCCAGGTGCATGGCCGCTGGTAGGCCGCAACGGGAACGGAGACACGACACAGAAACAAAGTTCGTGTCTCCGTTCGGGAGAGAGAATTTTTTACAGTTCCCGTTCCCTCCCACCCCCCCCCCCCAAACATAACATACAAACACTACACCATATTAAAACTACAATTCATACAAAAACAACAAAAAACACACAAGACAGACGGACTGCAGGCAAGCCGCAGCTGCGACGGCAGCGCTGGCTCCTCCTATCTTGTACTCTGAGGCAGAGGACAATTCACTATAACCACTATACAATCTGAGGGATGAATTTCTAGGCCACCTTGTGTATACAATAGAATAGAGTGCGATCAATCAGCTAGCTTCATGAATGGGAGTAAACACGGTTCAATTTCAGTTTAATTTGTTGTATGAATAGCTAATCCTCTCCACCTCTCCTCCACCTCCATCCTCCCATCCCCCCACTCCTCCCAACCTGACCTTCCCGACCTTTCCCTGCCCACCCCAGATCCACATTGTGTTTCCTACTCCTTCCCCTGTCCTGAAACAACAACAAATTGGCAGAGAGCAAAAGAAAATGCATGCCAACATTTACTTTCTTTTATTACAGATATAAAATAAACTTTTTGTTGTGCTTTTGCAGAAAAAGTGATGATTTTGTCTTTGAATACATCTTTGTTGAGCTCTGTTAGCTCCTAGCTTATTTGATTCTTCAGCATGATCAATCGTACTGTAGGCCAGGTTTGCCTATAATACTTTACTGACTTTCGCTTGCCACTGCCCTTTAAAAAAAAGTTACCATTAATTCTTGAGTGAGTATAAAGTTGGCTCCTGTTATCATTTGATACTTGAATGGAAAATGTCTCAGTATTCTGATTGCCCTCTTTGTGATTTTGCCTTCGGTGTTAATAAATAAAGTGTTAACCACCTTCGAATGTTTGCTGTAGTGACAGGTCAGTCAAAGTCTGTTAAGAAAATAAATATTTTCAACAAATGTCCATTAAAGCTGAAATACTTAAATGCTCACAGTGGAAGAAAACCAGATGGAATATATCCAACGGTACTCTAGGAAATAGGAGTATCAGCAGAGGGAGCTGTAACAAATTAATTCTGCAACTAGTCGATTCTGACAGACGAAAATAAATTGGAAAATGCCAAAAGCTTTTAGCTTGATACTATAATAGGAGAAACATGGAACAATTCTTCTCCTCCACTACTCCGTTGCATTGAAAAAGATAATTGCTTGGAATAAATGACAGGATTTTAAGATTTTTAACGGGAAATACTCGGGTGGATTTAATTTGGAACAGGTTTCTCCTGGACAGCTCTTCTAGCACGATAGTTTTAAAGTAATTCGGCGCAAGAACAGACTCTTCAGCCCACCAAGTCCATGCTAAATGTCAAACAACCCTTTCTCGGCAACCCTACATTAATTCCATTTTATTCTCCCCACTTTAACTGTAACGTCCAGGTTCAGGAACAACTTCTTCCTTACAGCCATCAACTTCCAAATAAGCTCTGAACTATATTGACTTGGGTGGATGGGTTTTGTCTTTTTGCACTATTATTTTTTGTTTGTTTATATGTGTATACACATGTGTGCGAGTATATGTGTGCGTGTGTGGGTATATGTATATATATATATATATATTTTTTTTTCTCTTATATATATATATACAATTTTTTTTTCTCATATATATATTTTTCTCATATAAGAGAAAACAAAGTTATATACATATAACTTTTATAATAGTATATATATATACATACTGAACATTTTTTTTCCTCATGTATTATATTGTTTACAGAGTACTATGTTTACATATATTGTGCTGCTGTAATTAAGAATTTCATTGTTCTGTCTGGGACATATGACCATAAACCACTCTTGGCGTTTCACATTGATTCCTCCAGACTCACCTCCACACAAGGGGAGATTACAATTCCCATTCAACCTTCCAACCTGCACGTGTTTGGGGTGTATAGGGAAACTAGACCACCCGATTTTTCTCTTGCAGGCAAAACATTGGGCATGGTGACTCACATAAAGAGCCACGGGCAAGGAGAAGGTGCACAGCAGCAAACAAAGGCGAGATTGGCAGACTTTTCAGCTTCAGGCAATTGAGAGGGATTTGGATGTTGTGTGTTGGGGCAGCTCAAGTTTTTCAAGTAGCCCGTCTTCATCTTCACATTCCAGTGTCTTTAGAATTTCATTTATTCACAAAGTGCTGGAGTAACTCAACAGGTCAGGCAGCATCTCGGGAGAGAATTTCAGTCTTACTTAAACAACATTTTTCTTTCTTCAATTGGGTGGCATCTAAAGTGAACATTTCGTAATCTATGCCCACAGTTTGTGTCCTGGAACTCACTACTGCTTTCCAAAGTACGGCTAGTTTATAAGGCCATCTATATACTACTAAAACTCTGCGGTCCAACATTCCGTGTGTATGTACGCAAACATTCCGTGTGTATGTACGGAAGATTCCGAAGATTTCTGTCCATAACTTACAAACCCTACTCCTCCCAGACGGTACACCAAAGCGCTACGATTTTTGTACCGCCATATTCACCATTAACATGGGCAACTATTGTAAGTACTTTCGTTCAAATTGAAGCTACCTTTTTAAAGCTAGAGAGATATTAAAGTTAAAATTTCTCATTTCTAACCCTTTTCTTGAAGGGGCTTCAGCGCGTGATGTCACAATGGCACCCGTGCACCAATGAGAGATCAGCTCGGTTTTAAATTTACATAATTTTTTTTCTGACCTTTTTTTTCAAGGTCTTCAGCTTGTGACGTCACAATGCTTGTGTGAGATGGTTTGCAACATTGTTGCGAAAAGCAACTGCCAGTTTTTTAAAGTTGTGCAAGTCACTTAACATACACAGATCAGCATGGGGCCCCTATTCCCTCCCTCCCCCCCCTTCCCCCCTCAACCCCTTCCTCCCCACTCCTTCCCACCTCCATCCCCACTCCCTCCCCCCCTCCTCCCCAACTCCCTCCCCACCTCCCTCACCCCTCCTCCCCTAACTCCCCCCCCTCCCTCCTTCCCTCCATCCCTCCCCCCCTCCCTCCACCCTTCCATCCCTCTCCCCCTCCCCCCTCCTTCCACCCTCCCTCCCCCCCTTCTGGTTACAAAGGAAACCCTACGGGGACGGGCCCAACGGGGAAAGAGGGGTACTGGGAAAAGGGGAGGTCCCCCTCCCTCCCCTTACCCCCTCCCCCATCCCCTAACCCTCTCCCTCCCCCTTCCCCCCTCCCCTCCCCCCCTCCCCTCCTCCCTCCACACCTCCCTCCTCCCTCCCTCCCCTCCTCCCGGTTACAATGGAAACCCTACGAGGACGGGCCCAACGGGGAAAGAGGGGTACTGGGAAAAGGGGAGGTCCCCCTCCCTCCCCTTACCCCCTCCCCCATCCCGCTCCCCCCTAACCCTCTCCCTCCCCCTTCCCCCCTCCCCCCCTCCTCCCTCCACACCTCCCTCCTCCCTCCCTCCCCTCCTCCCGGTTACAATGGAAACCCTACGAGGACGGGCCCAACGGGGAAAGAGGGGTACTGGGAAAAGGGGAGGTCCCCCTCCCTCCCCCCTTCCCCCATCCCATCCCCCCTCCCTCCCCTCTCCCTCCCCCTTCCCCCCGTTCCCCCCTCCCCTTCCCCCTCCCTCCCCTCCTCCCTCCACACCTCTCTCCTCCCTCCCTCCCCTTCCCTCCCTCCCATCCTCCCAATGCTTGTTTGAGATGGGTGCTACATTGTTTCGAAAAGCACCACTAACAGATCGCAGTGAGAAGCACTAAATGACCGCGAATGTAGCAAAAACAGCACTTTAAACCACTTTAAACCACTGTTTTCAAGTAGTCTTTTTTATTGCAAGTCACTTAACATACACAGATCAACATGGGGCCTCTATGCTCGTGGGCCACCGGGGCAAGTGTTGCGAAACAGCACTTGGAGTGTGTCTGGGGGAGAGAGAGAATGGGGGGGGGGTCTGAGAATGGGGACTGGGGAGGGGGACAACAGGGGTCGTTGCGGAGGGGGCTTGGTGGTGGGGGAAAGAGGGGTACTGGGAAAATGGGAGGTCCCCCTTCACCCCTCAACCTCTTCCTTCCCACCTCCATCCCCACTCCCTCCCCCCCTCCTCCCCCTCCCTCCCCAACTCCCTCCCCCTCCCTCCCCACCTCCCTCAAACCTCCCCCCTAACTCCCCCCCTCCATCTCTCCCTCCCCCAATCCATCCACCCTTCCATCCCTCTCCCCCTCCCCCCTCCTTCCACCCTCCCTCCCTCCCCCCTCCCGGTTACAATAGAAACCCTACGGGGACGGGCCCAACGGGGAAAGAGGGGTACTGGGAAAAGGGGAGGTCCCCCTCCCTCCCCTACCCCCTCCCCCCTCCCTCCCCCTCCCCTCCTCCCTCCACACCTCCCTCCTCCCTCCCCCCCTCCCGGTTACAATGGAAACCCTATGAGGACGGGCCCAACGGGGAAAGAGGGGTACTGGGAAAAGGGGAGGTCCCCCTTCCCCCCTCAACCCCTTCATCCCCCCTCCTTCCCACCTCCATCCCCACTCCCTCCCCCCCTCCTCCCCCTCCCTCCCCAACTTCCTCCCCCCTCCCTCCCCCCTCCCCCCTAACTCCCCCCTCCCTCCATCCCTCCCTCCCCAATCCCTCCTTCCCTCCCTCCACCCTTCCATCCCTCTCCCCCCTCCTTCCACCCTCCCTCCCCCCCTCCCGGTTACAATTGAAACCCTACGAGGACGGGCCCAACGGGGAAAGAGGAGTACTGGGAAAAGGGGAGGTCCCCCTCCTTCCCCCCTCCCTCCCCCCTCCCTCCCCCCTTCCCCCATCCCATCCCCCCTCCCTCCCCTCTCCCTCCCCCTTCCCCCCTCCCCCCTCCCCCCTCCCTCCCCTCCCCTCCTCCCTCCACACCTCCCTCCTCCCTCCCTCCCCCTTCCCGCCCTCCCCTCCTCCCGGTTACAATGGAAACCCTACGAGGACGGGCCCAACGGGGAAAGAGGGGTACTGGGAAAAGGGGAGGTCCCCCTCCCTCCCTCCCCCCTACCCACCTCCCTCCCCTCTCCCTCCCCCCCTTCCCTCCTCCCTACCCCCCCTCCCCTCCCCCCTCCCATCCCCCCCTCTCCCCCCTCCCTCCCCCTACCCCCCTCCCTCCCCTCTCCCTCCCCCTCCCCTCCCCTCCTCCCTCCCCCTTCCCTCCCCCAACCCTCCCCCTTTCCTCCCCTCCCGGTTACAATGGAAACCCTACGAGGACGGGCCCAACGGGCCCACTCGGTCTAGTTGAGTCATAAAATCACCTTGTGCATAGATAGAGTCCATTCTGTGAGTCTATATTGGCTTGTAGTAGAGATGTAGAGTTGGTCAAGTTTCCCAGAATTATCCCTGTGATTCTTTGTGTTTATTCCTTTCAAGTGGTCATCAAATTTTCTTTTAAATTATTGATAGGTTCTACTTCCACCATGCTCAAGGGCAAGTTCTAGGTCATTATCACTTGTTATGTACGAAAGTTCTTCCTCATTTTCTCTCCCTAACTTTACCCAAAGCCTTAAAAAAATGACAAAAATGCTGAAGTAACTCAACGTATCAGGCAACATCGCTAGAGAACATGTATGGGTGATGTTTCAGGTCGGGAATCTTCTTTAGACTGAAGATTCCGAAGAAGGTTCCTGACCCAAAATGTCATCTATCCATGTTCTCCAGAGATGCTGCCCGACCCGTTGAGTTACTCCAACATTTGTGTCTTTTTTTTTCTCAACCAGGTCCTTGTATCCACCCGACAGCCTTAAATTTGTGTTTCTCAGGTCTTGTGCCATCAGCTATTGAAAAGAACCTATCTTTCTCTACCTCAGCTTGTACATCTTTAATTTGCCTTAGCCTTCTTGGCTCCGAGGAGAAAACCCCCTAGTTTCTTCAATCAAACCTTAAAATTGCTCATTTCTGGTGCCTGTGCACTTTTCAATGACATTCACATCCTTAATAAATTGTGGTAACCAAAAGAGAACACAGTACTTTAATTGTGACGTATTATGCAAATTTTGTTAGCCATGTTGACCGTGACCCTTCTATTCAATCACTTCAACTCTGTCCAACAAGTTTTTTTGTGGTATTATGTCAAGCTCTTCATCAACTTACACTTCAACAAAAGATTACTGTTTACAAATCCATACTAGTTCTTAACCCACACCTATACATATGCCTAGATATCCCCACTCCCCCTGATTATTGTTTCCCTAACCTTATAAATCATTGATGTGAAACTAAAATATAAACAAAATATGCTGGGGAAAACTCAACAGGTTAGGGAGACACGGTTAACGTTTCTCTTTCTACAGATATTCCTGACCTGCAGAGATTTTCCAACATATTTTGTTTTATTTCAAATTTTCAGCATTTACAGAATTTTTTTGTTATTACATACAGGTGTTAAATTGACGGTGTAGGAAAGAATTGCAGATACTGGTTTATACCGAAGATAGACACTAAATGCCGGAATAACCCAGCAGGTCAGGCAGCATCCCTGGAGAAAAGGAATGGGTGACGTTTCGGGTTGGAACCCTTCTTCAGAAGACTGAATTTATTGACTGGACTGGAATTACTTGGGATGCCCATACAGTACAGAGATAGCCAAATTCTTGTTTAGAATGGGTGCCAAGGGTTATGGGGAGAAGGCAGGAAATTGGGATTAGGAGGCAGAGATCAGCCATGATTGATTGGGGGAGTTGGCTCGATGGGCCGAATGGCCTAATTCTACTCCTATAACTTGTGAACTTGTAAGCTTGTACACCCTTACTTGAATAAACATTTCACAGTTGCCACGTTCCAATTCTCTTTAAATTTATAAAAAAGTCCTTTTGTTCTCTCCACCCCAAAATTTCCTAGCAATTTTGTATGTTTCGGCACAAACGTTGTGGGCCAAAGGGCCTGTACTATGCTGCATTATTCTGTTCTATGTTCTAATCTGGGATGCAGGCCAACCAGACGAGGCAACCTAACTAAGGTCAACCTTTGCTGTACATCCTTTTTTTAAAAGCAATTATCCACTGTCCATTTACATCCTCTACCAGCATTATGTACTTTAGTCTTGCATTGCAGCTCCAAACAGGTAACATTTTCTTTGTCCCTGATAACTTTTATCCAATTCCAATACGATATTTTGTTGAAACAGTGAAATGAGGAGATCTGTTTTCACCATAATTAACTTTGAGAATTTTTATGTGCAATCAAAATGTGGAAATCCATAACCTGCTAGCAGAGATTTCCTGCTGCTTCACAGGAATAGTTACAGACATAATTGATCAACTCTGCATTAAAATCCCTACAATTGTATCGATGTGTTATATTTGTCCACATCTCCCCATTTAAAAAGGCTGAAACAAGATGTGTTTGGCATGCTCATGAATAAGTGTACTTTTACTGGCATGACATATAATAGTTACAGCTGAACAGCTTTCATGGCCCTGAAAAAATAATCTTGTATGTGGAACCTCATTCCCTCAGAGGGAAATTAGTACTGAAGATATTGAAAAACAATCTCTCTATGTTTCTTTTATCTCTTTCTCAGCCATCTTTCTGACCTGCTTTTCATTTTTATGGTTATTATTTAAACCCAATTTTTTTTTTTTCCTTCGACCTTCCTACTTCAGAGCCGAGGATTTTAGCATCTGACTGTTTAAGGATCCTTGCTGTTGTTTGGCCTTTGGAAGGTGCATGCATGATCACGCTCCCAGTGAAAGAAAACCTCAACGCAAAAGCCAAACTTTGTCGACACTTTACAACAAAATGAGTAGCATTCACAACTCCTTTCCTGCTGATTGAAAAATCCAATAAATTGCACAAAAGTAGGCAAGATATTTGTGTGTTTTATACCTTCATCTATAACATTGATTGCAGTTTACTCTGAAGTTGCAATGAGCTAAGCTGAGATACTGGGAACATAAATCAGGATATGGTAGATTATGACACATACACAGTGTATATTGTTCTGATGCAAATTTTATTTATGATAAATTTCTCCTATTATTGCAATTTTGAACAGTGTTGCAATAGCTTGCCTTACAATTGAATGAGTTTAAGACCCTGCTACTGCTGCTGCAAGCTGTCAACAGTCATTGCCATTTAAACATCAGTCTGTGATTATATAGCTGACTATCACATTAGTGTATAGCTCTGATAGACAATGGAAGGAGAGTGCAAGTGCAAAGGAGCAGAAGAAATGTAGAGAGAAGTGTGAGGTGAAAATATAAACAATATAAAGGAGATTCAACATGAGTGCAACAAGTAAGTTAATATTATGGGATGGTACCATGTTTTGAAATATTTATATTAGGAAACTAGAGCAGCCTGGGAAAAACGACACGGCCACGGGGAGAATGTACAAAGCTCTGTACAGAGGCACCTGTAGTCAGGATCGAACCCAGATCGCTGGCCCTGTCAGGCAGTGGCTCTACCGCTGTGCCACCGTGCTGCCCAAACCATGGTTGCAAACTAATTTATTTTTGGATTCCAATTGTAGTAAATATTTTATACTGTGAATGTCGATCGTGGCACTTTGAGGGTCCTGATGATCATCACTGGCAATAGAATGTTCTTTGCTTTATGTTGCAAATTGTTAAGCAAAAAACAATAAGGCAAAAAATATTTAGCAACGGTGCAGACGTTGATTTCAACAAACAATATTTTCCTTCCGTTGCCCAACTAGCAAGAGTAGAAAGATAGATTTGATTGAATTTATCAATGCCAAAAGTTGAGCATTTCTGTGCACCATTCTAGATAGACACCTCTGAATCAGCCATTTCTTCCCTTGTGGTATGTGAAAATATACATAATTCAATACTCGATGGAGAATGAACATTAGTTTTTGTGCCAAGGCTGGGTCTGATCAGAACAAATCAGGAACTTTTTTTCAATTAGTCAGGAGATCACTGCGTATTTAGAAAAGGTTGCAAATGCCTTCAGTGATGTGCCACGGCGTAGAGGAGACATAATATTCCCGAAGGTACATCTTCCAGCTGCTACCCATAAAATTCCCAGGCATAATTAGAAACGCTCCGGCTTCCTGTCATAAATAAGTCAATTTAACAAAACACGCAGATCTTTCCTAGCAAACAAAAGCAACCTATTGAGTGTTTCTTTTGTCTTTTATGTGTGGATTTAATGGGTGAATGTTCTCCTTGATTGCTACAAATAACTCCATATTACAAAGGAAGAGGTGTGTGCATCACACAATGCTCCCTTGTCCCTGCGTTCCATGCTTTCAGAAACGGCCAGTGAATGGACCTGAAGGAGCGGTCATTTTCTGTAGCTGCCGGCTGCAGTGATATCCTGACATTACACAAAGAAATGCAAACGGCTGTGGACAGGACTCACAAATAACGAAGAAATGATGTTCCCGTCGGGGGTGAAGATAAGATGCCAACTCCCTGTCTGGATCTGAACTGAAACCCAAGAACAGGAGTGAGACGTACTGAGAAGACACTGGCCTTTCCTTTAATGCATTAGGAATTGTGGGCAAATATTCTTCGCTTTACAGTTTGAGTTCACTTTAAGCTTGTGTTTTCCACACATACTAAAATAATTACCATGTATATTGTTGGCATTACTGAGGAACGTAAAATTTTCCCATTGCTAGTAGCTTATGTGTTCCATTAATAAGGCATCTGGTTTTTTTTCATGAGATAAACATATTCCATGGATGAAACTTACGGTCATGGAGTTGTACAGCACAGAAACAGGCCCTTCGGTCCAACTCATCCATGCCAACCATGCTGCCCCATCCAAACCTGTCCCAATTGCCCGTGTTTGTCCCATATCCCTCTAAACCTTTCCTGGAAACCATGGAATATGTCTATATATATATATGTCAATGCCAAATATGTCTATATCATGGATCCATGTACCGTTTAAGTGCCTTTTAAATGCCGTTATAGTATCTGCCTCAAATACTTCCTCTGGCAGCTCGTTTCATGTACCCACCACCATCTGAGTGAAAAGGTTGTCTCTCAGGTTTGTATTGAATCATGTCCCTCTCACCTTAAACATATGTCCTCTTGTTTTTGATTCCTCCACTCTGCATTCACCCGATCTATTCCTCTCATGAAACATATAAGTTGCAACACCTTCGCTGCTGGATGAAACAACATCCATGTCGATTTGCCCAAAGTTGTGTTTCAGTCCATTGTTGAAATGAACAAGCTGTCTCTAAAATGATACAGTGGAGCAGAAGTAGGGAGGATGATACTTGCCCCACACAGCTTTAGACTTTAGAGATATAGCGCAGAAACAGGCCCTTCGGCCCATCGAGTCCGCGGCCACCAGTGATCACCACGTGCACTAGCACTATCCTACACACTAGGGACAATTTAAAATGTTACCAAAGCCAGTTAACCTACATACCTATGCGTCTTTGGAGTGTGGGAGGAAATATATAAACTCCGTTCAGACAGCTCCCGTAGTCAGGATCAAACCTGGGACTCTGGCGCTGTAAGACAGCAAAGCTACCACTGCGTCACTGTGCTGCCCTCTGCCACCACAAAGGTCAACCACATTGCTGTGGCTCCACTTACACATGGGCCATACTGGTTTCTCTCCCTGAAGGGCATGAGTTTGTCAGACATCCTAGCTGGTGGTTGGATTGTATGGAGGGAAAATGGTGATAAACCATACCATGGGAGACCTGTGGATATTGTCTTCTGCTAGTGGCTTGCTGCCACAGCTATTGAAGGTGAGGTCCGGCCCAGCATTTCAGAGGGAGAGTCTTGCCAAGTCCTCTGAAATTCTCTTTTGCTTCTCTGCAGCAACAAAATTCGAGAATGCCGTGGCCCAACTATCTGGAGGTGATAGAGATACAGCAAATGGGAATAAAACGTTGTGGCACGGTGGCGCAGCGGTAGAGTTGCTGCCTTACAGCACCAGAGACTTGGGTTTGATCCTGATTACGGGTGCTATCTGTATGGAGTTTGTACATTCTCCCTGTGACTGTGTGGGTTTTCGCCAGGTGCTCCGGTTTCCTTGCACACTTCCAAGACGTGCATGTCTGTAGGTTAATTGGCTTTGGTAAAAAAATTGTAAATTGTCCCTAATGGACAATTGGGAAAGTGCTAATGTATGGGGTGATTGCTGGTCGGTCGGTGTGTGTCGGTGGGCTGAAGGGCCAGTTTCCGTGCTGTATCTCTAAAATCTAAAGACTAAAGAATAAGTGGCCTTCACCAAATGTACCGATTGAAGAGTGTTTGCAGGCAGAAGACAGTGCGGAAAATGGTCAGAGAATAAAAGACACAAAAAAGACACAAAATGTTGGAGTAACTGAATGGGCCAGGCAGTATCTCTGGAGGACATGGATAGATGACGTTTCAGGTAGTGACTCTTCTTCACAATACAATCAGTCTGAAGAAAGGTCCTGACCTGAGACATCACCTATCCATGTACCCCAGAGGCTCTGAGTAACTTCAGCACTTTTTGTCTATTTGAAAAAACCCAGCTTCTGCAGTTCCTTGTGTCCAGAGAATAAAAAATATCAGTTAAAACAAGACGGGAAAAAAACAAAGAAAACGCTAAGTAATGAAACAACCCAAAGGAGATGAGCAGAGGGAAGAAAAACACAACATGAGATTTAAACAGCGATGATTTAATACAGAATGAGTCCTATTCACTTCAGCGGTTGGTATTGTCCTGAATCTGGGCAAGGTACTGTTTCCACAGACATTCTGTAGGAGCGCAAAGACAGGCACTGAGCTGCCTTGCAGTCACTGTGATTTTCCAAGTGAAATAGTTGGCAGATTTGCCTGTGTTTTCCACAAAGTTATCAATAGCAGTTGGTAGGTCATTAGCTGGAAGCATTCGGTTCGGATTTGCAAGATGTGCAATTTAGGCTGCAGGAACTCTTAAATTCACTCTTTTAAAGGAATTAAAGGTTAGATTTTTCAAAAATCTGACTTCTGTTCCTTGGTCTGTTGCTAGGTATTTTTCACAGCCATAATGTCAGTCTAACCTTCATCTTTTTGCTTTCCACCTTCATACGGTAGCGCAGCGGTAGAGTTGCTGCTTTACAGCGAATGCAGCGCCGGAGACTCAGGTTCGATCCTGACTACAGGTGCTGCACTGTAAGGAGTTTGTACGTTCTCTCCGTGACCTGCGTGGGTTTTCTCCGAGATCTTCGGTTTCCTCCCACACTCCAAAGACGTACCGGTATGTAGGTTAATTGGCTGGGTAAAAGTAAAAATTGTCCCTAGTGGGTGTAGGATAGTGTTAATGTGCGGGGATCGCTGGGCGGCACGGACTTGGTATGATAAAGATTTGAATTGTATTGTGGTGGGATGGATTTGCCCATCATCTCTGTTGTCTGGGTGGCATGGTGGCACAGCGGTAGAGTTGCTGCCTTACAACGCTAGATACCTGGGTTTGGTCCTGACTATGGGTGCTCTCTGTACAGAGTTTGTGGTTGGGTTTCCCCCCGGGTTATCCAGTTTCCTCCCAAACTCCAAAGACGTACAAGTTTGTCGGTTAAATGGGTTTGGTAAAAATTGTAAATTGTCCCTCTTGTGTAGGATAGTGCTAGTGTATGGGGATTGCTGGTCGGCATGGATTCAGGGCCTGTTTCTCTAAACTCTAAACTATCAAACGCAGGAAGTATTCTGTTTAAAGCAAACGTGTCAAGCAAAGGATCTAATTTAATTGCTTTAAATTATTTATACCACACAGACATAGGGCTTGGGGACAATGAATGCTTGAGTTAAATCTAAGGTTTCAATTTGTCTTTCTTAAAAAAAACAATCTTACCTCAGTTTAAAATGGTTTCAACAATTACTCTTCCTGTGTAATTTTTCTTGTCCATTTCACTTAAAGTATAGTCCTGCTGCTCTGCAATCTGAAAACCTATTGGAAAATCACTCATGACCAAGGACTACCGGTATTCCTTACGTTTTAGATTTTTAGATTTAGAGATACAGCGCAGAAACAGGCCCTTCGGCCCACCGGGTCTGCGCCACCCAGCGATCCCTGCACACTAACACTATCCCACACCCATTAGGGACAATTTTTACATTTGCCCAGCCAATTAACCTACATACCTGTACGTCTTTTGAGTGTGGGAGGAAACCGAAGATCTCGGAGAAAACCCACGCAGGTCACGGGGAGAATGTACAAACTCCGTACAGACGGCGCCCGTAGTCAGGATCGAACCTGAGTCTCCGGCGCTGCATTCGCTGTAAGGCAGCAACTCTACTGCTGCGCCACCGTGCAGTTTTAAAACTGCAATTCATTTCAAAGCACATCAGAAAGTAATCTGAATTAAATCAATGGTGTTTTTTAAAAAAATGCAACAATCAACATTTAATGACAAAAAGAACAAAGGATTTTAATGGAAAGTTAGACATATTAGGACCTTTAAAACGTAAAATAAATTTTGGAACTGAGTCGGTGACAAGAATTGCAGATGGAAAAAAGGAATAGTTAGGACAGGCAAAGTTTTTCAACATTTTTGACAGTGCAGTGCATTAATGGGTGTGATGTGCACCAACTGGATGTGATTTCACCTTCAGTATTTCAGGGGCCAGTGAGAGGGTGAAATTTGGATGAATCAACCCCTATTTAATCAAAATAACGGTCAGGGTCATCGTTGCTGTGGCTGCAATAGTGATTATCTCCTTGATGTACATCAGGGTGCAGTAAGATACAGGAAGGAGATAATATATCTAAGTTAAATTCAAAAGCGAACCAGGTGCTGTGGCCAGCAAAAGACATGGTTATCAGCTAAAGTAATAGACTAGCATAAAACTGGATCCACTGCAGGAAACAGTTTAATAACCTTCCATGGTCTTCAAAATTTACCTACATTCTATTGAACCACATTCCTTCTCATTATCTTGAAAAAAACCTTTCCTTCTCACACTATTCCTCACACTCACTTTATAGACAATAGACAATAGACAATAGGTGCAGGAGTAGGCCATTCAGCCCTTCGAGCCAGCACCGCCATTCAATGCGATCATGGCTGATCACTCTCAATCAGTACCCCGTTCCTGCCTTCTCCCCATACCCCCTTACTCCGCTATCCTTAAGAGCTCTATCCAGCTCTCTCTTGAAAGCATCCAACGAACTGGCCTCCACTGCCTTCTGAGGCAGAGAATTCCACACCTTCACCACCCTCTGACTGAAAAAGTTCTTCCTCATCTCCGTTCTAAATGGCCTACCCCTTATTCTCAAACTGTGGCCCCTTGTTCTGGACTCCCCCAACATTGGGAACATGTTATCTGCCTCTAATGTGTCCAATCCCCTAATTATCTTATATGTTTCAATAAGATCCCCCCTCATCCTTCTAAATTCCAGTGTATACAAGCCGTAGATCCAAATGCTTCCCTTACATATATTTTTCACCTCCCCCCCCATTGTTATATTTGTTTCTGCCACTCAGCCCAATCCAAACACGATGTTTGCTATCAATGTTCACACACATGACTGACAGCAGCCATTCTCAAATTCTACCCAAAGATATCTCATGCCTGGTCATCACTTTGACCAAATGCACTGCATCCGTTCAATAGGAACATACCTCACACACACATATGCGAAGGTCTGTCATTCCCCATTGCAGAATCAAGAGCACAGTGCTGGAGACAGTATTACGCAATGGCCTTCCATAGGTAGCATCTGTGATGGGTGGAAAGAACGGAGACCGTGAGTCCGTGACTATCAGAGACTGAGACTCAGACTGTAGTTACAGTGGGCAACAAGTCCTCTAGTAGTATCCTAGAAGGAACTCGGGCAAGCATGTGAGGATGCTGGTGAACTTCACGGCTGCCCAGTGCAGCAGGTTCTATTCTTGGAAGATGCTCTTTCCTGAATTGATGTTCGCTTTCTGCCACCATGACTTTGCCTGTGAAACCCATCGTCAGGGTAGAGTTAATTCAACCCTTCTGCTCTCCCTCCAATTGTCAATGGAATTGAAAAGATTTATGCTGCAGAAATAAGCTGTTTGGCTCCTCTTGCCCATCCCGGCTGCCTGCAGTGTTCACCACCACACGGCCTTCATGCTGGGAACACTAATTGTCAACCACATCCAAAGCCCAGTGTAAAGCAGACATAGCATCATCTTAATAAACTCCTGCAGATTGTTAAAATATAATTCGTCAATGCATGAGTTTATTGCCCATGGAAAACAGGAAAAGTGTCTGCAAGCACTGAGCAATTATAGAACAGTGAACGGAATAGTACAGGAACAGGGCACTTTGACCCACAATGTCTGTGCGGAACATGATGCCAAATTAAACGAATCTCTTCTGCCCATACTTGATCCATATGCCTCTATTACCTGCATATTCATGTGCCAATCTAAAAGCCTCTTAAACACCACTATCATTTCTGTTTCCAGCACAGTGCATTCCAGCCACCTGCCACTCTCTGGATATAAAAACTTGCTCCACATTTCTCCTTTAGACTTTCTCCCTCTCACCTTAAAGCTATGCCCACTAGTATTTGACATTTCATTCTGGTAAAGATGTTCTGACTGTCTACCCTATTTATGCCTCTCATAATCGTATAAACTTCTTGAATCAGGTCGCCCCTCCAGGGAAAATAATTCAAGTTTGTCTATCCTCTCCTTGAAGCTAATACTTTGTCATTTCTTTGTACTGGTAAACCTCTTCTGCGCTTTTTCTAAAGCCTCCACATCCTTTCTGAAATGGGATGACCAGAACTGCACACGATGCTCCAAATGCAGCCTAACCAAATCTGCAAAAAAGCCACAAAGTATTGGAGTAACTCAGCAGCTCAGGTAGCATCCCTGAATGTCAGCTATCCATGTTCTCCAGAGATGCTGCCTGACCTGCCCAGTTACTCCAGCACTTTGCGTGCTTTTTGGTCCCAGGTCTCAACATTGCTCCCTATTGATCTAGACCCCACAACCCCTTTTTGGGTGGTGAATGTTTGTATCTGCATTTTGAATTCTACCATGTTTTGATTTGATCTTTGAGACTGCGGTAAACATATCTTCAAGCCGATCTCTCTTAAATATCAAGAATAAATCTAGAGGACTGGTAGGTATTGACAGCAAAGTTAATATTTATTGGATATCCTTTAACTGCCCTTCAGCTGAATGGCAGCAAAAAGGCAATTATTCTGACTCCCATGGGCCAGAACAAATTCAGGCATTGGGTATGCTTCTCCAAAGAATGTTAGTAAACCAAATGTTTTTTTTAATGGCTGTCTGTAGTTAATGTCTTACCTTAGATTGAATGTAAATTCCCCAGTTGCTATCAGAGGACTGACCTCATGTCTCTGGATTATCAATCCAGGACTGTAGGTTCAGTACTTTAAACATTCAAAGACATCTGTAATAAAGTTCTTTCTTCCCAGCATTGAAAGATATTGGTGTAACTCACCCCAGTGGAGATCTAATTTAAGTTAATTTCAGAATACGACCATCAAGGATGCCTATCTCTCTCTCTCATCTGGACAGCCAGGGGGGCTATGTGAGGATGCTGTTCATTGACTTTAGTTCAGCATTCAACACAATAGTCCCCAGCAGACTGGTTGAGAAGCTGCTGGAACTGGGGCTCAGCACCCCTCTGTGTGCCTGGGTCCTGGACTTTCTCACCGCCAGGCCCCAAGTGGTCAGGATGGGGGAACACACATCTAGCTCCCTCACCCTGAACATAGGATCCCCCCAGGGTTGCGTCCTTAGCCCCCTACTATACTCCCTGTACCAGAGTTGTAAGCAGCGGTGCGAGCATTCAAGGCCACGCGAATAGACCTGTCCACCCAGGGTTTTTGGTTAGGGAAGATACCGACCCTTACCGTGGGGATGATGGTATCGGCTATTGTGGCAATGAAGTCCGTAACCGCTTCCGCAAACTCATTGACGTCTCTGGAACTTGCTTGGAACATAAACTTGACTTGACTAGACTTGACTTGATCCCTCGCCCTCACTTCGAGAAATCCGACCATTCAGCGGTGCTGCTTCTTCCTGCATACAGGCAGCAACTGAAGAGCTCACCCGCAGAGGTGAGGACTGCACTGAGCTGGTCTGGGGAGGCAGAGGAACAACTACGGGACTGCTTGGAGTCAGTAGACTGGGCAATGTTCAAGGACTCGGCAACGGACCGGAATGAATACGCTACAGTGGTTACAGACTTCATAAGGAAATGTGTGGAGGAGTGTCTTCCTACAAAAACCATCCGAGTGTTTCCCAACCAGAAGCCTTGGATGAACCAGGAGAAGAACAGGTTTGTAACTTAATTGGCTTCTATAAAATTGTAAATTGTCCCGAGTGTGTAGGATAGTACTAGTGTACGGTGTGATCGCTGGACAGCTTGGACTCAGTGGGCCGAATGGCCTGTTTCCATGGTGTATTTCTAAAGTCTAAAGTCTAAAAGATGGAAGTGCTGGAAGGACTCTTTGCCAGAGTTTTCACCCTGTAAAATTAACTGTGTTTCTCTTTCTGCAGGCGCTGTCTGACATGCAGAGAGTGTTGCTAACATTTTCTGTCATTATTTCAGATTTCCATCATCTGCAGTTTAAAAAAAGAGTTCAGTCCTAAATGTGCCCTTTTCTGCCTGCCATAAGGGGATGGATTGGCATTAGGAAGGTAGCTGTTTTTAATCATCCCTTCAAAGCAAAATAATATCCGAAACTACCTTGGTAAATAACCCCATCCTTGCGATTACTGAGGGAGTCTGATGTCTTGGTTTGTAGAAGGAATTTCCAAGCTGTGGGCCATGATCTTATCTGATTTAACACCCACTGACTGACGTCAGCATTCAATACTCTCACTAGCTGTTTAATTCACAAGGTGCTAAAATTCATTGTTGAATCCAATCCAATCAAATGGTTATGAGGCAATGAAAATGGCAAAACATTTGGTAGATTTAATAAATTCCTTCGTAATCTGGATTTGCCAACATTTACGCATCAGGCATTCCTAGCAGAGCGAATTTACATTTTGGTGCCATCCCAAATGAAACAATCCGTAACAACTTGCTTTCAATGTAGTAACATGTTCCAAGTTATATCAGGGAAAAATAATCAGACACAAATTAACAGAAAGCTGTAAGGAGACACTTGAATGGGTGCCCAAACGTTTGGTTTCTTGAGACAAGGAAGCTAAGAAAACCTTTAAAGGAGGCAAGGAAGGTGGGTATGGTTTGCAGGTTTGAAGGGATGTCTTCACTAGTGAAGGCACAGCCACCAAGGGTGGGACAAAGGTACACATGCTTTACAGTGAGATAAACAGTGTGGAAGACTTGAGTTGGTTTAGGGCTGGGGCGGTTGCATAGAGAGAAGTTGTTAAAAGCTCCAGACATGAGAGGAACTGGGAATCAATGGAATTGATGGAAAATTTATAGGAACAGAATTAGGTCATTCAGCCCCTCAAGTCTACTCCGCCATTCAATCCTGGCTGAGCTTTTGATCAGCGCACTGATTAAGGGCTGCTACAGAGTTAGAAATAGATGCTATTTGCAATAGATAGGTTATTGGAAATTCAGTTTGATCAAAACTGAAGTGGAGGTTACGAAGACCTTGTTGAACGTGAGGTCGTGGAAAAGGATTGGGATGTTGGGAGCGGAGATTGGGGCAGGGGAGATGGCAATGTTCCTATGTTCAATTGGAGAGAACGTCAACTCATCTCATTGGGTGGAGATACGAGTGAAATTTAACCTGGTGTCACTAGGGGCAAAACAGCAAATAAACAAGGTTTCTTGATAGCTGCAGCAAAACCATGGACCTGTGCTACACAGAAAGACTTAATCAGCCAGCGCAAACCTTGTCAGAAAGTCTAAGTCAGGGGGCACAGACTGAAACATTGGATAAGGTCCACAGATAGCTTAATGGATAATTTAGTTCTCATTTCAGTCGTTTAATATCCATATTAAATGGCACATCACAGTTCTAACTAAACTGGATTTATTCTTGATTCCTCTCGTGTTACTTCTCAATTATGATGCAACAATTGTAGCCACTTGCATTCTTCTTTCATCTCTTCATTTGTGATATGGACTTATCATCTCAAATGAAGAAATCACTTTAGGCATTTATTTTCAAAGCATTTCCTGTTCTCAATCATTTTATTATTTATTCAGCAGTGTGAGCTTAAACTATCATTTTTCTTAGTAGCTGGCATTAAAGTGTAACCATGTAATTCCAAACATGCCTCTATCAGCATTTTGTACAAGGCAAAGAATGCAAATTAGACAGCCGCAAGCATGCACAGGTTTCAATCTGTTGGAAGAAAGATTTGAGATTAACATACATTGAAAATTGGCACACCAAATAGTTTCACCATTGAAGGAAGTGTTATCAGAATCCTGACTATGTCGCTAATTGAGGAAATGGGAGCAAAAGGAAACTGTATTAGTCTATCAGGCCAGCACCAGTTATCCTGTAATTCCAACAACCATTTATCCTTTACATTTTTCTATGTGGTCTGCCTTCCTTTGCAATCTGTGGGCGGCACAGTGGCACAGGGTTGGCACAGTGGCACAGCGGTAGAGTTGCTGCCTTGCAGCACCAGAGGCCCGGCTTTGATTCTAACTATGGGTGCTTCTGTATGGAGTCTGTACATTCTCTCTGTGACAGGACTCGAGTCTGAAGAAGGGCCGCGACCCGAAACATCACCTCTCCACTTTCTCCAGAAATGCTGCCGGACTTGTTGAGTTACTCCAACACTTTGCATCTTTTTGTGATGGAGATGTGCAAGGTGCAGGCTAGTTTTGAAAAGGTGCATGTGTGAGTGAGTGAGGAGGGAGTGTGTGAGTGAGTGTGTGAGTGAGTGTGTGAGTGAGTGTGGGAGTGGGTGGGGGTGGGGGAGGAGGGGGGGGGGGGGGTGGGGAAGGAGGCTTTTCACATCAGAGATCAGGGACCAGGGAGTAGGATTTATACATTTTCAGCAAAAAGAAGCAAGATAGATGTGAGGAAAATCTTTTGGATGTAGGAAGAATTCATTGCCTTTTCATGTGGTGGAATCAGAATGAAATAGTGCTTTCAAAAAAGGAATTGGATATGAGAGGGAATAATTTGTAGAATCATGGAAAAGAAGGGGGCATTTGTCTGATATTGATTTACTGTAACCAAGCACGGAGTGGCGGAGGCGAGTGATATCACAAGCACCACAACTGGAGAGTAAACACTTTACAAGCTTAAAGCAAAAGCCAGCAGATACTGAAAATCTGAAATAACATCAGAAAATACCATGATGCTCAGGAAGCAGAATTAAAGAGGAGGAAACAAGGGTTCATATTTCAGGTCAGTGATGCTTCAGCAGGAAAAAACTGTTTGACGTTGCTGTGTATACCTCTCTGTCTCTCTGAATGTGTGTTTCATACACATATAAGACCCAAGGCAAGGTTTGGGTACGCATGTACACATAGGACCCAATTGGTAGCAATTGGGTTTGAGACTAGATTGCTCTGTGTAGCACATTAAGTTGTGGGGTTAGGCAGGAATGTTTCCCGCCCACTGTGTATATGTATGGGAACAAGTTGGATTGTGTTAAGTATTAAGTCTAAAGTGCGGTGTTAGAATAATATCTTGTTGTTCATTTGATAGAACTCCTGCCTCTGAGTCAGTGTTGTGATTTCAAGCCCCATCCAGAAAACTAAACACATAAATTGAAGGTAACATTTCACATTGAGGACATGTTGGAGATGCAGATGGATGGAGATGGATGCAGATGATCTTTATCCCATGCAGATGATCTTTATCCCATTATCAATGAAAATAGATTGTCCGGTCACTATCACTTTGCTATTATTGAGAGTTTATTGTGCACAGACTGAAGCTGCATTTCCAACATTACAACCTCCAATGTATTTCACTCGCTGTGAGTCATTTCATGGCATCCTTAAAGTAATGTGCATGGTATTACATATTTTCAGGGATAACATTGGGCAGAGTCATAGGGTCATACAGCACTGGAACAGGCCCATTGGTCCAACTCTTTCATGCTGACCAAGGTGCTTTAATGAGCTTGTCTCATTTGCTTGCATTTGTCTGATTTCACTCAAACTTTTTCCTATCCATGATACTGTACAGATATCTTGAATAGTGCCCACTGCACACACTTTTACCACCACCTCTGGCAGCTTGTTCCAAATACCCACTGACCTCTGTGTGAAAGCGTCCCTTTTAAATCTTTAGTTTCTTTACTTTTAGACTCCATTACCCTGGAAAAAAGACTTGTAGTGAGTCCAGACGAGTGGTATTATCCAAATACTTTATTGGTATAAAACCCGTGACAAACGCAACAGACTTCTTTCTGGACGAACACTAACTTCACTCACTAATCTAATCTCTAACTAACGTTTGGCGCCAAGCATTTAAATACCTCGCGCTCCCTCACCCCGTGACCGTAACCCAATCCGAGGGTTCTATTACCTGGCCAATCCCTATGTCCCTACATGACCCCCCCCAGAACCCTCAAAACCATACCTCACGGGCGGCCGAACCTCCCGCCCAGAACGTGTACGGAGGGGGGAAACCGATACCCCCAGCGTGACAGGAGGCGGGGTGGACGCCACCGCTGGAGGCGATGGGGGGTCCACTGGAGCGGAGAGTGTAGGTGACGGGGGGCACTTGATGAACAACGGCAGCCCGGGACCAACCATAGGTGGCGGAGGCCCAAGAGGTGGTAAACTGGGCGCCGCTGACGGGACCAGTCAAGCCGCCACAGGCCGGCCCCGGCGCGGCGGCTGAGTCACCGACACGGGGAGGTCCTGGTCCAAATGGGCCGGCTTGAGACGGGACACTGAAACAAGCTCCTGACGATTTCCTACCTGCAAGGTGAAGGTTACAGTCCGCCTTTTGAGCACCTGGAACGGGCCCTGGTAAACCGGCTGGAGAGGGGGGCGGTGGCAATCTTTCCGAAGAAACACGAAATCACAGCTCCGCAATTCCGAAGGAACGTGAACTGCTGTGCTTCCGTGACTGGAGGTCGGGACTGGAGCCAGAGAACCCACCCGTTCCCGGAGGGAGCCCAAGACTGACGTGACGGATGGCGGCAAGGCGGGAGTGGAAGGGAGAATGTCGCCCGGCACCCGCAGGGGCGAGCCGTAGACGAGCTCGGCCGAAGATGTGCCCAGCTCAGCCCGCGGGGCCGTACGAATGCCGAGGAGGACCCAAGGCAGCTGGTCAGCCCAATCGTAGCCAGTCAGGCGAGCACAGAGGGGCGCCTTCAACTGCCGATGGAAATGCTCAACCATCCCGTTGGCTTGGGGATGATAGGCGGTGGTCTGCTGTAATCGAGCACCATACAGCTGCGCCAGCGCGGCCCAGAGGGACGAGGTGAACTGGGCTCCCCGATCTGTAGTGATAATAGCCGGGACCCCGAAACGAGCCACCCAATGCAACGCCAGGGCACGTGCACAGGAGGCCGCCGAGGTGTCCGACAACGGGAGCGCCTCCGGCCAACGAGTGAACCGATCGACCACCGTCAGGAGATGAGTGTAACCCCTAGAATAGGGCAATGGACCCACCAAATCCACATGGATGTGGAAAAAACGGGCGGGGGGAACCTCGAATCTCTGGTATGGGGGCTGGACATGACGATGGACTTTGGAGGTCTGGCACGGAATACAGGCGCGTGCCCAGGCTGCCACCTGCTTTCGCAGGCCATGCCAGACAAACCGGTCAGCCACCATGGCTGAAGTCGCCCTGATGGACGGATGTGCCAGGCCATGAATGGCCTCAAAAACCTTACGCCGCAGAGCGGCAGGCACCACCGGGCGAGGGCGTGGGAGAGTAACGTCGCACCACAACTTGGTACCTATGGGGCCACACGCCACCTGCTCTAAACGCAGTCCCGAGGTTGTGGAGGCGTACACCGCGGCAGACCCTTCCAGGCGCTGAGCCTCCGCTAGCTCCTGGAAATCCACATGTTTACCAACCACGGCTACGGAGGGAATGGCCGGCCGGGACAGGGCATCAGCAACGGCATTCAGCCTACCCGCAATATGACGGACATCGGTCGTAAACTCCGAAATGAGGGTTAGGTGCCGCTGCTGGCGAGCCGACCACGGATCAGAAACCTTAGCAAAAGCGAATGTCAAAGGTTTGTGATCCGTGTAGGCCACAAAAGAATGGCCTTCTAAAAAATAACGGAAGTGGCGGACTGCTAAATAAAGGGCCAGGAGCTCCCTATCGAACGCACTGTACTTGAGCTCCACTCGAGAGAGCTGCCTGCTGAAAAACGCCAGAGGCTGCCAATTACCGTCGACCTCCTGCTCCAAAACCCCACCCACCGCCACGTCTGAGGCATCCACCGTCAGCGCTGTGGGGGCGGAGGAGCGCGGGTGCACCAGCATGGTGGCGTTGGCGAGGGCCTGTTTAACCGCAACAAAAGCCGTCTCCGCAGCTACGGACCATACCAACTCCGCGGGGTTACCCGCGAGACATTGAAAAAGGGGGCACATAACCCGAGCTGCTGCAGGCACGAACCGATGATAGAAATTGACCATGCCCACGAATTCCTGCAAGCCCTTGATGGTAGTCGGGCGGGGGAAAGAGCGGACCGCGTCCACCTTAGCTGGTAAAGGAGTGGCACCGGCCGGAGTAACCCGGTGACCCAAATAATCCACCGCGGACAGGCCGAATTGGCATTTGTCCGGATGGAGAATCAGGCCATGGTCTTGCAGCCTCTGGAACACCGTGCGGAGGTGGACCAAGTGCTCCTGGACCGAACGGCTGGCAATCAAAATATCGTCAAGATAAACAAAGACAAACGGCAACCCTCGACCCACCCGGTCCATCAGACGCTGGAATGCCTGAGCTGCATTTTTAAGGCAGAAAGGCATCCGCAACCACTCAAACAATCCGAACGGAGTAATGGTCGCTGTTTTTGGAATGTCCGGTGGGTGGACCGGGATCTGATGGTATCCCCGCACCAAATCAATTTTTGAAAATATTGTCGCCTCCTCCAGGCTAGCTGAAAAGTCCTGGATGTGTGGAATCGGATAGCGGTCCGGCCGTGTTGCCGCGTTGAGTCGACGGAAGTCACCACATGGTCTCCACCCCCCAGACGCTTTGGAAACCATGTGCAAGGGGGAGGCCCACGGACTACTCGAAGGTCGAATAATTCCCAACCTCTCCAAGTTTAGGAACTCCTCTCGCGCCCTGGCCAGCTTGTCGGGTGGGAGGCGCCGTGCCCGGGCAAAAACCGGCGGCCCCTCGGTTGGGATGAAATGGACGACCCCGTGCTTCTCCGAAGGTGAATCAAAACGCTGGACGAGGAGCTGCGGGAAGTCGGCCAGGACCGCATCGAACTGACCGGGAGCCGTGGTAATGGACTGGATAACTAGGCTGGGTGGGGCGGCGCTTGTAGAAGCCTCTGGCCCAGTACCCCGAGGCCGTACATCAGCCGAGGGTTGTAGGCCCCTCCCTCGGACGTCTGCGACCAAGGAAAACGCCCAAAGGAAATCTGCACCCAATATGGCCTGGCTCACATCCGCAACGATGAATTCCCAATGGTAAGTCCTGGACTCGAAGGACAGGGACATAGTCCTTTTACCGTATGTACGGATGGTGCTACCATTCACTGCAATTAGGGGCGGGCCCTTTTCCCCCACTCGAACTTCACAGTCATAGGGGGGCACAATACTTACGACCGCTCCCGTGTCCACTAGGAAGACGATCCCGGTTCTCTGGTCTGTGGCGTAGAGGCGGTAGTTACGGCCAACCGAGACTGCCTCTACAGTCGATCGGCCCAGGCGTTTCCCGGAAACGAACACGGGGATCTACAGCTTCGGGCCTCGCCGCCCCACCGCCGATGGAAAGAACACCAGCCATGCCTCTCCGGCTCTGTTGGTCGAGCCCGCTGCCAATGAACAGGCGCCGCCGCCCTCTCTTGGCGGGCCGACTGCGAAATAGCGGCCGATGCGTCGCTCTCCCGGCCGCACCCCCGACTGCCGCTGGGCCTCGAGACCCGGTTAACGGAGCCGTCTCGGGTGTTGCGCTCCCTAACGAGCGTGTCGGCCTTCTCGGCGAACGCTACCGGATCTTCAAAAGAGACGTCCGCCAACACCAACCTGATGTCCCCAGGTAGCTTCTCCCGAAAGGCCGCTTCGAATATCATGCATGGCTGATGGTCGCCCATCAAAGGCAACATCTCAGACATCAACTCCGACGGCAGCCGCTGCCCCAGATCTGGCAAATGGAGGAGCTTCAGAGCCCGCTGGTTCTGGGCCCAGCCGAAGGTCTGCAGCAGGAGCTTCTTGAGCCCCACGTACTGGTCCGTTTGGGGTGGACTGGTCAGGTATCGGCTGACCCGCGCAGCCACCTCCACCTGCAGACAGCTCACCAGGTGGTGGTACTTCTCCTGGTCTTCCTCCACCTTTTTAAGATGGAACTGTGATTCTGCCTGCACAAACCACAGGTGCGGCTGATGGGCCCAGAACGGCGGTAGATGAATTTCACCCGCGCTCGCTCCCGCCTGCGACATGCTGCTGCTTTCTTCCTACGTTCGAGGTCACCAATGTAGTGAGTCCAGACGAGTGGTATTATCCAAATACTTTATTGGTATAAAACCCGTGACAAACGCAACATACTTCTTTCTGGACGAACACTAACTTCACTCACTAATCTAATCTCTAACTAACGTTTGGCGCCAAGCATTTAAATACCTCGCGCTCCCTCACCCCGTGACCGTAACCCAATCCGAGGGTTCTATTACCTGGCCAATCCCTATGTCCCTTCACTGTGACCATCTACTTCACCTATGTCCCTTATGATTCTATAAACCTCTATAAAATCACCCTTTAGCCTCCATCACTGCAGGGAAAACAATCACAGGTCTGTGATATGTGCAGGAAGGAACTGCAGATGCTGGTTTAAACCATAGACACAAAATGCTGGAGTAACTCAGCGGGACAGGCAGCATCTCTGGAGAGAAGGAATGGGTAACGTTTTGGGTCTGAAGAAGGGTCTTGACACGATACGTCACCCATTCCTTCTCTCCAGAGATGCTGCCTGTCCCGCTGAGTTACTCCAGCTTTTTGTGTCGATCTTCGGTTGAAACCAGCATCTACAGTTCCTTCCTACACAATCTATCTGGTCTCTCCTCAATACTCAAGTCTACCTGTCCTGGCACCATCCCCGTATCAATCTAACCTAATTACACCCTTCAATAGTATAGTGACCAGAACTGGACACAATATTCATTTTGCATTTAAGATATTGTTATTTAGCCAGTTGCTGCTTTATGACTGTGTTAGGCACCATTCGCTGACTGGGTGACTGAACATGTTATGTTCTAGATAACCACCAAGTGTTCAGTCTTTGGGGTGGCACAGTGGTGCAGCGGTAGAGTTGCTGTCTTACAGCGCCAGAGACACGTATTCGATCCTGACCACGGGTGCTGTCTGCAAGTAGTTTTTAACGTCCTCCCCTTGACCGTGTGGGCGTTCTCTGTGTGCTCCCACATTCCTCCCACATTCCAAAGATGTATAGGTTTGTAGGTTAATTAGAAACATAGAAAATAGGTGCAGAAGGAGGCCATTTCACTCTTCGAGCCAGCACTGCCATTCATTGTGATCATGGCTGATCATCCACAATCAGTAACCTGCGCCTGCCTTCTCCCCATATCCCTTGATTCCACTAGCCCCAAGAGCTCTATCAAACTCTCTTTTAAATTCATCCAGTGAATTGGCCTCCACTGCTTTCTGTGGCAGAGAATTCCACAAACTCACAACTCTCTGGGTGAAAAAGTTTCTTCTCATCTCAGTTTTAAATGGCCTCCCCTTTATTCTTAGACTGTGGCCCCTGGTTCTGGACTCCCCCAACATTGAGAACATTTTTCCTGCATCTAGCTTGTCCAGTCCTTTTATAATTTTATAGGTCTCTATAAGATCCCCTCTCATTCTTCTAAACTCCAATGAATACAAGCCCAGTCTTTCCAATCTTTCCTCATATGACAGTCCTGCCATCCCGGGGATTAACCTTGTGAACTTATGCTGCACTGCCTCAATAGCAAGGACGTCCTTCCTCAAATTAGGAGACCAAAACTGCACACAATACTCCAGATGTGGTCTCACCAGGGCCTATACAACTGCAGAAGGACCTCTTTACTCCTTTACTCAAATCCTCTTGTTATGAAGGCCAACATGCCATTAGCTTTCTTCACTGCCTGATGTACTTACACGCCTACTTTCAGTGACTGGTGTACAAGGACACCAAGGTCTCGTTGCACCTCTCCTTTACCTAATCTGACACCATTGAGATAATAATCTGCCTCCTTGTTTTTGCCGCCAAAGTGGATAACCTCACATTTATCTACATTATACTGCATCTGCCATGCATCTGCCCACTCACTCAACCTGTCCAAGTCACCCTGCAACCTCCTAACATCCTCTTCGCAGTTCACACTGCCACCCAGCTTTGTATCATCTGCAAACTTGCTAGTGTTACATCTAATTCCATCATCCAAATCATTAATATAAATTGTAAATAGTTGCGGTCCCAGCACCAAGCCATGCGGCACTTCCTTCTCCATTGCCTACCATTCTGTTAAGGGCCCGTTTATTCCTACTCTTTGCTTCCTGTCTGCCAACCAATTCTCTATCCATGTCAATACCCTACCCCAATACCATGTGCTCTAATTTTGCTTACCAATTTCCCGTGTGGGACCTTATCAAAGACTTTCTGAAAGTCTAGGTATACTACATCTACTGGCTCTCCTTCATCCATTTTACTAGTCACATCCTCAAAAAATTCCAGAAGATTAATCAAGCAGACTTGGATCAATCCTTTTACTGCTATCTAAATGCGCCGTTATTACCTCTTTGATAATTGACTCCTGCATCTTCCCCACCACCGATGTCAGGTTAACTGGTCGATAATACCCCATTTTCTCTCTCGCTCCTTTCTTGAAAAGTGGGATAACATTAGCTACCCACCAATCCACAGTAACTGACCCTGAATCTATAGAACATTGGAAAATGATCACCAATGCATCCACAATTTCTAGAGTCACCTCCTTGAGTACCCTGGGATGCAGACCATCAGGCCCTGGGGATTTATCAACCTTCAGTCCCTTCAGTCTACCCAATACTATTTCTTACTTAATGCAAATTTCTTTCAGTTCCTCTGTCTCCCTAGATCCTCTGTCCTCTAGTACATCTGGGACATTGTTTGTGTCTTCCTTCGTGAAGACAGATCCGAAGTACCTGTTCAACTCATCTGCCATTTCCTTGTTACCCATAATAATTTCACCCGTTTCTACCTTCAAGGGACCCACATTTGTCTTTACTAATCTTTTTCTCTTAACATCCCTAAAGAAGCTTTTACTATCCTTCTTTATATTCTTGGCCAGCTTACCCTCATACTTCATCCTTTCACCCTGTATTGCCCCTTTTGTTACCTTCTGTTGTCCTTTGAAAGTTTCCCAATCCTCTGGCTTCCCACTGCTCTTTGCTTTTAGTTTTATTCCATCCCTAACTTCCCTTGTCAGCCAGGGTTGCCTCTTATTCCCTTAAAATCTTTCTTTGTCTTTGGAATGAAATGATCCTGCATCTTCTGGATTATGCCCAGAAATTCCTGCCATTGCTGTTCCACCGTCATTCCTGCTAGGATCCTTTTCCAGTCGACCAATTCTCGACCTTGGCCAGCTCCTCTCTCATGCCTTCATAGTCCCCTTTGTTCAACTGCAACACTGATACTTCTGATTTAACCTTCTCCCTCATAAATTGCAGATTAAAACTAATCATAGTTCCAAGCGGTTCCTTTACCTCGAGTTCCCTTATTAAATCTGGTTCATTGGACAACACTAAATTCAGAATTGCCTTCTCTCTGGTAGGCTCCAGTACAAGCTGCTCTAAGAATCCATCTTGGAGGCACTCTACAAACTCCCTTTCTTGGAGTCCAGAACCAACCTGATTTTCCCAGTCTACCTGCATATTGAAATCTCCCATAGCTACAGTGGTTATGGGAACTGTTACATGCCAGTTTTAACTGCTGCTGCAACTTACACCCTATATCCAGGCTACTGTTTGGGGGCCTGTGGGAAACTCCCATTTGTGTCTTCTTACCTTTACATTTCCTCAATTCTATCCACAGTGACTCTACATCAGCAGTCCCTTTGTCACCCCTCGCAAGAGACTGAATTTCATCCCTCACCAACAGAGCTACCCCACCTCCTCTGCCCACCTGCCTGTCCTTTCTATAGGACGTATGACCCTGAATATTCAGTTCCCAGTCCCGATCCTCCTGCAGCCATGTCTTAGTAATGCCCACAATGTCATACCTACCAATCTCTAACTGAGCCTCAAGCTCATCCACTTTACTTCTTATACTTCGCGCATTCATATATAATACTTTTAATCCATTACTCACCTCACCTTTCACATTGATTTCTATTACACTTGGCCATACTCTCCTATCCCTTTGTGAGCTTTCTGTCCCATTAATTCTGGGGCCTTAACTTTTCCTATACTCTTTTTCCCTTTAACTCCATCCTTATCTATCCCATTTGTCACCCCCCCCCCCCCCCCCCTCCACTATTTAGTTTTTAAACCCACCCGTGTAGCAGTGGCTTTGGTAAAAAAAATAGTAAATTGTCCCTAGTGTGTGGGATAGTGCTCGTGTATGGGATCGCTGGTCGGCGCGGACACGGTGGGCCGAAGGGCTTGTTTCCGCACTGTATCTATAAACTAAACTAAACTAAACACTTTTGAGGAGGTGGCGATAAATAGCAGGATATTTGAATATAAATATTTGATATAAATATAAAATATAATATAAAATATAATTTGATATAAATATAAATATATTTGGATATAAATAGCAGGATAATGGGCAGTTTTTAAGTTACCTTCCTTCATAGACTTACTCTCCAAGAGATGCCCTTCACTAGGAGATGGTGCCACCTTGGTGAGCTCAGCCAAATGTTTCATAAAAGAACTGCAGATGCTGGTACAAATCGAAGGCATTTATTCACAAAATGCTAGAGTAACTCAGCAGGTCGGGCAGCATCTCAGGAGAGAAGGAATGGGTGACGTTTCGCGTCGAGACCCTTCTTCAGACTGATGTCGGGGGCGGGACAAAGGAAGGATATAGGTGGAGACAGGAAGATAGAGGGAGATCGGGGAAGGAGGAGGGGAAGAGAGGGACAGAGGAACTATCTACAGTTGGAAAAGTAGTCTGGGTCAAAATGTGGTCGTAGAGTAGGAGGGCAGGAGAAATCACAGAGGGAGAGCAGCGAGAGAGCATGTTGCTAAACTCTCGTCGAAGAGAGGAGGAGAACTTCTTCAAAGTGGACATACCTTGAGGAGAAATCGCAGTCGAGCAACAGGTAGTATAAGAAAATAACTGCAGATGCTGGTACAAATTGAAGGTATTTATTCACAAAATGCTGGAGTAACTCAGCAGGTCAGGCAACATCTCAGGAGAGAAGGAATGGGTGATGTTGTAAATGTTTATTCTCCTCAAACCCCTGGCAATAATTTGCAACTCACAGGTAGGTGGGCTTTGTGTCCATGCATCTATACATTGGGATCCAGAAAAGTTTTCAATTTTAGCTAGATGTCCAGATTAAATCCTCTGAATTTATTTTGCACAGCCAGTTATAATTCCATACTTTGTCATGAAGCGGCGCTCCTGAATCTATTTCAGTTGCAGTCCTTGCGCCAGATATCTCCCACACTGTGTAGCCTCAACACGCTGTGAATATGTTTTGCTAGCACACAACCTACATAAGAATGCTGTGTGTATATTTCTGATTTCAAGGCAGTAAATAATTTCAGAGCATTCCCAGTATCTTGGGTGTGGTAATAAAGAAAGCAGCAATTGTTTGAGATTGTAGAACAATGTTTGTTTAATTTGTCACATAAATCAAAGGGTTGAAGCTTACACATGCTGCAACACCTTCTGACATTCACGTCTCAGTGTCAGAAAGCACATCTTCGCACGAAGGATAATGGAGATGCGAAAAATCAGTCCCAAAAAATCTGTTGCGGTTAGGCCAATTGAAAATTTCACAACAGGGGCTGGAAGGTTTTATTGCGTAAGGGGCACAACGGGAGATGCAACAGGCAGCCGAGTGGTCAATGACGTTGAGACACAGATCAGCCATAATTTAACTGAAGGGTAGAACAGGTTCAACGTGTTGATTCTCTTTTTCCCTTCCTACATTACGTCTGATTTTAGAGATACAGCGCAGAAACAGGCCCTTCGGCCCACCAAGTCCGCGCCACCCAGCGATCCCCGCACATTAACACTATCCTACACACACTAGGGACAATTTTTACATTTACCCAGTCAATTAACCTACATACCTGTACGTCTTTGGACTGTGGGAGGAAACCGAAGATCTCGGAGAAAACCCACGCAGGTCACGGGGAGAACGTACAAACTCTGTACAGACAGCGGCCCTAGTCCGGATCGAACCTGAGTCTCCGGCGCTGCCTTCGCTGTAAGGCAGCAACTCTACCGCTGCGCCACCGTGCCGTCTGCTTCCACTTTATCTCCATAACTTGTTTACATCTATGTTGATCTTGTTGAGATCTATCAAATAAAACAAAACAGACCCTCTTTGGGTATCAGGTACTTTAAATCAATGGATGTTAAGGGAAAAAAATATCACTCCCAACTGTTGAAGAAAGAAAGGAAAATGTTTATGGTAATTAGAGGTCGATTATTCTAACTATGGGACATTATTGCAGGAGATAGACACAGAGTGCTGGAGTAACTCAGGCAGCATCTCTGGGGAAAAAAGGATGGGTGACGTTTCGGGTTGGGACCCTTCTTCAGACTTCTTCGCCAGATCCGTTGTGATACAAGTACCTGGGCACAGTCTTCGACAACCTGCTGAAATTTGCCTCCAACGCAGAGGGTGTCCTCAGGAAATGCCAGCAGCGGCAGTATCCCCTGAGGAAGCTCAACTCCTTTGGGGTCAGCAAGGACATCCTCATAACGTTTTACTACTCCTTCATTGAGAGCGTCATCACGTTCTCCTTCACCTGCTGGTTCCACTCCATCAGCCTTCAGAACAGAAACCGCCTGCAGAGCACAGCCAAAGTCAGTTCCAAAGTTATTGGGCTCCCTGTCAGAGCCCTCTCCACCCGATGCGACCAGCAGATGCTAAGGTCAGCTGGCAGGATTTTACGGGTCTCTGGTCTCTCTCTGCGTTTGAGTGTCTCTCCTCAGGACGCCGGCTTCGCTGCCCAGGCTGTAGGACACAGAGGAGAAGGGCAACCTTTGTCCCCAAGGCTGTTCAGCTCCTCAACTCCCAACCACCCCTGTCCCACTGCTCACCCTGCTAATCCCCCCCCCCCCCCACCCCCAATAGTTTTTATACTACTCTACGTGCCTTTGTAAATTGCTCCACAGGGACAAATAAAGTGTTTTGAACTTGAACTTACACTTAATTCAGCACTTTGTGTTGCCTGACCTGCTGAGTTACTCTGAGTTTGAAGAAAGGTCTCGACCCGAAACGTCACCTTTTCTCCGGAGATGCTGCCTGACCCGCTGAGTTACTCCAGCATTTTGTGTCTGCCATCTGTCGTTCCTTTTCTATATATCATCGCTGGAGTTCCCCAGGGCAGTGTACTACGCCAAGTTATTTGCAGATGCTTTTTCAATGACTTTCCTTCCTTCCATTTCATGCACCCACCCTCAGCAAATGAGGCAATGCATGACTGCATGCAACGAGACATTAATGCAAGGGCCAGTAAGTGGCAAGTAACATGAATGCCAGAAAATTGGCAGGCAATGACCATCCTCATTAAGGGAGAATTTAACAATCTACTCCTGACATTCACTGGCAAGTGCTCCACCAGGAACATCCCAGGGGTCACAACTGACCTGAAACTTAACTGGACCAGTCAACATAATTAATGTGACTACAAGTGTGGCTTGGGAACCTACAGCAATCACTTATAAGTTCATAAGTTCATGTTCTAAGAGCAGAATTAGGCCATTTGGCCCATCAAGTTTACTCTGCCATTCAATCATGGCTGATCTATCTTGCCCTCACAACCCCATTCTCCTGCCTTCTCCCCATAATCCATGACACCCTTACTAATCAAGAATCTATCAATCTCCGCCTTAAAAATATCTATTGACGGCCTCCACAGCCGTTTGTGGCAATGAATTCCACAGATTTACTACCTCCGACTAAAGAAATTCCTCCTCATCTTCTATTTAAAGGTATGTCCTTTTGTTCTGAGGCTATAGCCTCTGGTCCTAGACTCTCCCAATAGTGGAAACATCCTCTGCACATTCACTCTACCCAGGCCTTTCACAGGTTCGGTAAGTTTCAATGAGGTCCCCCCCTCATCCTTCTAATGCCTTCTGGTACTTGCTTGATTCATACACTATCCACTACATCGCCGATGCACAGAGGCTGCAGTGTGCACCATCGACAAACACAGACAGTGCCACCCAGACCCATGGCATCGACCACCAAGAAGGAAAGTAGGTGCATTGAGCATCACCACCTGCAGGTCCCCCTTCAAATTTCTCACCATCCTGACATGGTGATAAATCTATAATCCTTCAATGGTATGTTTGAATCCTGGAAGCCCCTACTCTTCAGCAATGTTGGGGTCACTTCACCAGAAGAACTATAGAGGTTCACCCATCACCCTCGCAAGAGCAAACATGGGCAGCATGGTGGCGCAGCGGTAGAGTTACTTCTTTACAGCTCCAGAGACCTGGGTTCGATCCTAACTAAGGATGCTCTCTGTACGGAGTGTGTACGTTCTCCACGTGACCTACGTGGGTTCTCTCCAGATGCTCTGGTTTCCTCCCACACTCCAAAGACGTACAGGTTTGTAGGTTAACTGGCTTTGGTAAAATTGTAATTTGTCCCTAGTGTGTGTTGGATAGTGTTAGTGTGCGGGGATTGCTGGTCAGCGCGGACTCGGTGGGCCGAAGGGCCTGTTTCTCTAAAACTATAACTGCCAATTTGGCCAATAACTGCTGGCTATACCAGGGACGTCTACAAATCAAAATATACAAGTAAATAAAATAAAAGGTATTGTTATTGGCTTCAGTGCTGTGAGGAAAATGTGGGGAAATGCTGACATTCCCCCACGTGAACCTGGGCGTTTCCATGTAAATATTGATGGCTGTAAATTCCTGATTGCAGCGTTTCAATCCAAATTTGAGCTCCTTGGTGGAGTCCAACATCAAAGCAGCCACCCACAGCACAAGTAACAACAGCTTCCATATTACACATGGGACAAGAATGCAAAGATAGACACATAAAGCTGGAGTGATTCAGCGGGACAGGCAGCATCTCTGGAGAGAAGGAATGGGTGACGTTTCGGGTCGAGACCCTTCTTCAGCATCTCCAGAGATGCTGCCTGTCCTGCTGAGTTACTCCAGCTTTTTGTGCCTATCTTCGGTTTAAACCAGCATCTGGAGTTCCTTCCTACACAAGAATGTGAGCTACATTCGATCGAAAGGATAGGATGGGCTGTGAAGGACAGCATCGTTAACTTTATGTGTTTGTATTATTTTAGTTTGTTTAAATATATATTTTAAAAAACATTTGAATTTTTGTTTCAGGCCTTCACCATTGAACCTGAGAGCATGTAGATCTGTTACAATAGTTTGTAGTGGACATGTCAGTGGCATCTGGGCAATGGAAGGAAATTATTAGGCATTATTCCAATTTTACATTAATTGAAGTTAATTATTTCAAAACTCTTAGGAAATAGACTAGGTTATTCTACTAAGGTGATGTATTGTCTTCTGGTTACAGTTAATTAAAAGAAAATGGGTTCAGGATAGATTTAATTCAAGAGCAGTAAGGAACTGGGGCAGCACACTGGTGCAGCTGGTTGAGTTGCTGCCTCACAGTGCTGGAGACCCGGGTTCAATCCTGATCTTGGGTACTGTCTGTGCGGTGCTTGCATGTTCTCGTTCCTCAGAATGCTCTGGTTTCCTCCCACATCTCAAAGACTTGCAGGTTTGTCGGCTAATTGTTCTCTGTAAATTGTCCCCAGTATGTAGGAAGTAGATGAAGTGGGATAATAGAACTAGTGTGAACTGGTGATCAATGGTCAGCATGGACTCAGTGGGTTGACGAACCTGTTTTCATGCTGCAACTCTAAACTAAACGAACAATGTTAAGACTGTAGAGCAATGTAGTTAACCCAAAGGACAATAGACAATAGACAATAGACAATAGGTGCAGGAGTAGGCCATTCAGCCCTTCGAGCCAGCACCGCCATTCAATGCGATCATGGCTGATCACTCTCAATCAGTACCCCGTTCCTGCCTTCTCCCCATACCCCCTCACTCCGCTATCCTTGAGCTCTATCCAGCTCTCTCTTGAAAGCATCCAACGAACTGGCCTCCACTGCCTTCTGAGGCAGAGAATTCCACACCTTCACCACTCTCTGACTGAAAATGTTCTTCCTCATCTCCGTTCTAAATGGCCTACCCCTTATTCTTAAACTGTGGCCCCTTGTTCTGGACTCCCCCAACATTGGGAACATGTTTCCTGCCTCTAATGTGTCCAATCCCCTAATTATCTTATATGTTTCAATAAGATCCCCCCTCATCCTTCTAAATTCCACTGTATACAAGCCTATTTGCTCCAGCCTTTCAACATACGACAGTCCCGCCATTCCTGGAATTAACCTAGTGAACCTACGCTGCACGCCCTCAATAGCAAGAATATCCTTCCTCAAATTTGGAGACCAAAACTGCACACAGTACTCCAGATGCGGTCTCACCAGGGCCCGGTACAACTGTAGAAGGACCTCTTTGCTCCTATACTCAACTCCTCTTGTTATGAAGGCCAACATTCCATTGGCTTTCTTCACTGCCTGCTGTACCTGCATGCTTCCTTTCAGTGACTGATGCACTAGGACACCCAGATCTCGTTGAACATCCCCTCTTCCTAACTTGACTCCATTCAGATAATAATCTGCCTTTCTATTCTTACTTCCAAAGTGAATAACCTCACACTTATCTTCATTAAACTGCATCTGCCATGTATCCGTCCACTCACACAACCTGTCCAAGTCACCCTGCAGCCTTATTGCATCTTCCTCACAATTCACACTACCCCCCAGCTTAGTATCATCTGCAAATTTGCTAATGGTACTTTTAATCCCTTCATCTAAGTCATTAATGTATATCGTAAATAGCTGGGGTCCCAACACCGAACCTTGCGGTACCCCACTGGTCACTGCCTGCCATTCCGAAAGGGACCCATTTATCCCCACTCTTTGCTTTCTGTCTGGGAGTCTGACGAGGGAGTGTCTGTCAGCTCAGTAAAGATAATAGGATCTTGGTAACAAAGTGATATCCAGGAAAGATAGAAAATTGTTAAAGCTAAAGACATTCCATCAGAATAGTTGTACCACCTGTGACAAAAAAAAAAGAATTAATAGTCCAGTTAGAAATGCTTGGATATGGTATTAGAATCATTCTGGAAACATGGTTGCAGAGTGACCAAGGAATAGAAATAAATATCTCAGGATACTTGGAAAGATTGGCAAATGGAAAAATAATCTATGACGCTTGGAGAGGGAAGTAAATGGAAAAATACCCGGGACACTTGGAAAGAGGCAATTGGAAAATAAAGGGTTGTGGCTTGGGGCAAACGTGATAGGACAAAGGTAGTGAAAAGAATCTGCACTTAGAAAATTAAGATATCAAATCAAAATTAATGGAGCCACGAAAGATCAAGGTACAAAAAACCCTCCTGGGAATAGTTTAGAAATAGGTTTGTGGTTTGTGAATGATTGTGAAGCATGTAGAGATGGCTCATGTGGGCTTGAAGGGACAAATAGTCAGCTCATCCTCCAATTATATCAACATATCATTGATCCAAATAAAGTATAAATATAACAGTTTTAATGTTAGCCTATTCAAATAAACCTTTCCTTTAATGTTTAGGATTATATGGATCTATTTTCATGTGTTGGTGCTGAATATTCAGATTTCAAACTTAATCCCTCAGTGGCGCAGTGGTAGAGTTACTGCCTTACAGCGATCCGAGTGTGATCCTGACTACAGGTGCTGTCTGTACAGAGTTTGTACATTCTCCCTATGACTGTGTGGGTTTTCTCCAGGTGCTCCGGTTTCCTCCAACATTCTAAATACATGCAGGTTTGAAGATTGTGTAGGAAGGAACAGCAGATGCTGGTTTACACCGAAAGTTGCAAAATGCTGGAGTGACTCAGCCGGTCAGGCAGCATCACTGGAGAAAAGGAGTAGGTGATGTTTCAAGTTGAAACCCTTCTTCAGACCTTGAGCCACTCTGAAGAATGTCCCGATCGAAACGTCACCTATTTCTTTTCTCCAGAGATGCTGCCTGGTCCGCTGAGTTACTCCAGCATTTTGTGTCCATCTTGAGGTTTGTCGGTTAATTGGCTTCTGTAAATTGTCCTTAGCTTGTAGGGTAGAACTAGCGTTGGTTGGCTTAGACCCGGTGGGCTGAAGGATCTGCTTCTGTGCTATATCTCCAAACTAAGGTGAATTGCCTACAAGTTGTTGTCTTTGAAGGAAACGTCAGTTAACTCTAACCTTGAGTTTAGTACAAACCCTTTACTCAGGAAAACTTCAGAAGTTGGGATGAGTGCCAACACTGATGTAACATCAAGTGACCCAACTGATGGCATATGTTTCAAAACAGCGTCTTTGTGCAGCTGTCGTGGGCATATTCTCAATATAGAGGTGGAATTTCCAGGTGGGGTAATTGGTGTGGTAGTGGAAATTACATACATTTACGTAATTGACATATTTAGAGCCCAAAATACCTAATTTAGTGGAATATTGCATTTGTATGCCTCAGCTAGAGATTGATGCAATAGGTAACAGCTCATTCAGCACATTTAGGGAATCATAGGAAATAAAATCCTTGCAGTTTGGAAATTTAAAACCAATTTTTTAAAAAACAAGGCAATATGATAATCATGAAAATGGCCAGTAATTGAACCAATTGTATAATTTTCAGATTATTCAATCGTTTTCCATTAAATAAATTTGAAAATTGTAGTATGGTTGTGTGTTGTCGTGTTCTTGTGGAATATGGGTGTTGACAAATGGAGACATCTAATTCAATGACTGGACTGCATTAACCTCATAAATAGAGATTAATTGCAGGAATATGGAAAAACAAAGTCTTTAATTGCCTCGACCCATAGAGCACTACAGAGATCACATGGATGGACTGAGTGGTGGGAGCACAGCATAGACTATACCCAGGCCATGCCTCACACCCAAAAAGTAATACCGCTGTCTTTATGCATCTGTATTAATACCTCTGTATTATTACTCTGTAACACAATAATTAATTGTCAGTAATGATGTATGTATCTCTCTCTCTCTCTGGCATCCGTCCATCTGCGGGAGATGATGGTGCGGCTTGGCGTTGTCCTGCTTGGAGAGGGGGATCTTTTCATCTGTGGTTACATTTCCTTGCGTGACTGACCAGGCCTATCCGTGACAGGCAGATCCTTCCACAGTTTCCACAGGTGAGGTTGACTCTCATGGGGAGTCCGTGGCTGCTGTCTTTGACCATATTGCGGCGTTGGCGCCTGTGCTCCAGGTGAAACCACATGCTGCCGCGATGTTTCATGCCCGCCTGGGGGTCCTTCCTCCACCTGCCACGGTCCACAGCGGCCGCCTCCCTGTTGTCAGTGTGGAAGCTTGTCACATCCCTTTTAATTGTGTCCTTGTAGCGGAACTTTGGTCTTCCTCTTGGTCTCCGAGCATTGGCAACCTCCCCATAAAGCGCGCCCATTGCCAATCCTGTGTGCATGTCCAAGCCAGTGGAGGCACTTCTGCTTGAGGATAGCAGGGATGCTAGGCATGTTGGTTAGAGAGAGGACAGGTTAGTTGGTGATTTTTTCCTGCCAGGATGCGGCGAAGACAGCGAAAATGGAAGTGATTCCATTTACGCTCTTGGTGTTGATAGGTCGTCCAAACTTCACTACTGTAAAGTAGCGTGCTCAATACGCAGGCTTAGTAGACAGTGACCTTGGTTTTGGTTGCGAGTTTCCTTGTTCTTCCATGCCTGCTTGGTTAGTCTCCCAAAGGTGGTTGCTGCCTTTCCTATGCGTGAGTTGATATCCTCATCCAAAGAGAAGAGGAAAGTATAAATATCTATGCATGCACTATCAACATTGGTCTTGGAAAAAAGTAGTTAACTTCGTTAAAAGTTTGTATTGCTACTGCGGGTGACATAGATGTGTATGTGGGAATTCTGTGCCACTACTGGAGTAGTGTGAAAATAAATAGCTTGATGAATGGTTTTGCAAAGACCTTGTACAAAGACATTGAAAGGGACAATGCTCTTCACTACAGAAGTGTGATAGCAATTTATTATCAGGTAATTATTTTAGTTATTTTATCTTTCTTATCATTTAGAACATAAATTGCAGAACAGTACAGGACTGGAAGAGGCCATTTGGCCTAGGAAATCTTCGCCAAACATGATGCTGAATTAAACAAAATCCTTCTGCCTGCATGTGATCCAAATCCCACTATTTCCTACACATTCATGTGCCTATGCAAGAGCCACTGAGATGTTGTATCTGCTTCCACCACCACCACCACTGGCAGCATATTCCAGGCACCTACCACTCGGGGGGGGGGGGGGGGGGGAGGGGGGGGAGGGGGTTGAGGGTCGGGGGAAGAGAAAGTGGGGGGAAGGGGGACAGTGCAGTGCAGGGGAGAGTAGGGGTGGGGAAGAGGAGAATGGGGGGTGGGGATGGGGGGAGGAGAGAGTGGGGGTGTGGGGGAAAGGGGGGGTGGGGAGGAGAGAGTGGGGGGGAGGGGGTGGGGGAGGAGAGAGAGGGGGTGGAGAGGAGGGCAGGGTGGGGAGGAAAGAGTGGGGGTGGGGGAGAGTGGGGGTGGGGAGGAGGGAAGATTGGGGGTGGGGGAGAGTGGGGGTGGGGAAGAGGGAAGATTGGGGGTGGGAGGGGGGGAAATGGGTGGAGGCAGTGGGAGGGGGGAATAGGGGTGGAGAGGGGGAAATGGGTGGAGGCAGGGCTGGGGGGAGTGGGGTTAGGGAAGGGGCAAGTGGGGGAGGAGCAAGTGGGGGTGGGGAAAAGGGAGGGGCAAGTGGGCATGGGTAGGGGGATGCAGTGGGTCAGTGGGGGAGGAGGGGGGGATAGGGGAGATTGAGTGGGGGGGGGGTCGAGGTTGCTGCAATACAGGAGAGGCTTTGGGTCCAGGATCACTCACTCACACCCTCTCCCCTTCCCTGTCCCCCCTCTACGAGGAATGGGCCCAACGGGTCCACTTGGTCTAGTTTCCTTTAAAACTTTCTCCCTCTGACCTTATAGCTACAGTCAATGCTCAATGGTCAATGTGTGCAGTGCAGACGTGCTGTGAAATTCTTTTCTTGCAAACAGTCCAGCAGTGTATTGCCATACCTAAGCAATCCCCAATTAGTAGATTGTTCCGAAATAGTCTACTGATCCCGCATGCAGGAGGCACCGTGTTTTGGCACCATTTTCAAAGTCCAGTCCACGCTCCAGATCTTATGAGCAGTGCACTTTTCAAGCAAGCCCCAGGCTGCTGTGGGGCCTCCAGCTATCGCCTTCTCTTGGGCATGCTGGTCGACCTGTGAACCAATGCCTCTCTGCTCTCTGTCCTTTGTGCCCCAAGGGCAACTCTCGCATCCGACCTTGAGGGCGCGGTAGGCCAGACTCCTCCCCTCCTGGCCTCGCTCCTCGCTGGTCACATCTGTCATAGTCGCCGGCTCCATCCTCCTGGCCTCTGATCATTGGGGGACGAGCAGTGACCGGCTCGGTGGTGACCCCTGTAGGCCATGGCCCACCAGGTATCGCATTCGGCCACGGGGGACCGGATAAACGGTTACCCTTGTAGGCTGTGGTCTGCCAGGTATCGCATTCGGCCACGGGGGACCGAATAAACGGTTACCCTTGTAGGCTGTGGTCCGCCGGGTCTTGCGTTCGGCTGCTATGGTCCTCTAGTATTTGACATTTCTGCCCCGGGCAAAAAGTTCTGACTGTCTACCATTTCTATACTTTTCATAATTTGATAAACTTCTATCAGATCTCCCTTCAGGTTCTGATGCCCCAGAGAAAACAATCCAGGTTTGTCAAATCTCTCCTCGTAGCTAACACCCTCTTATCCAGGCAACCTCTTGGTTATCCTCTCCTCCCCTCTCACCAAAGGCTCCATACCCTTGGATGTAGTATCAGGTAATGAGGTGACGAAATGTGGCTGAACAAAAATGTTATAAAACTCGTGTCATAAGTCATAGGAGCAGAATGAAGCCATTCGACCCATCGAATCTACTCCATCATGGCTGATCTATCTTTCCCTCTCAATCCCATTTTCCTGGCTTCACCCCATAACCTTTGACACCCTTACTAATCATGATACTCAATGACTTGGCCTCCACTGCTGTCTGTGGTAATGAATTCCACATGTACACCACACCACTCTCTGTCTAAAGAAATTCCTCCTCGTCTCCTTTCTAAAGTACGTCCTTTTATTCTGCCACATCGTCTACTCCGCCATTCAATCATGACTCTATCTCTCCCTCATAATCCCGTTGTCCTGGCTTCTCCACGTAACCCCTGACACATGTACTAATCAAGAATCTATCTATGTCTGCCTTAAAAATATACATTGACTTGGCCTCCACCACCTTCTGTGGCTCCTTTCAGGAAGCTGTGCACTTGGACCCCAAGATCCTTCCCTTTCAACTTAATTGCTCATTTATTAATCTTTCATTGTTTCAAGCTTCCTCTGTTCTCGATAACCCGGTGTTCTTTTTCCTCCCCATCGCTGTATGCAGATATACGGAATAATGACCTTGGCAATTTTCATATTGTCATACGTGTTCGGAGACAAAGAGAGCTTTATCTGCCTTAATTCTGTTATTGGAAGGTTTGACATACATTATCTTTTATCACACTATGTTATTACTCATTCTCTTGCAATCTGTGTTCACATCCATGAAAATATCTTGCGTGCTGACAATTATTATTTCCTAGTGATTGTTCATAGTTGGGTCTGAGGTCAGCCACTCATCGGTGCTTTGAAGCAGAGCTGCTCTACAAATTTGCAATGTTTGATCCTTATGGAAGCTGTCCACAATGCATTTTATTAATCATTGCTGAGAGAGGAGGTCCTCTCATCAAATTTGTGATTTCAATGGGAAAGCTGGAGGAGTTATTAAAAAGAGAGACTGGGGAGATTTTAAATGTAATTAAAAAATATTCATGTCCATAGATAGGCACATGGAAGTGTTGGGAATAGGGAGATATAGATCATGTACAGGTAGATGAGATCAGTTGAACAAAGCATCATGTTTGGCACAAAACAATGCGGGCTGAAGGCCATGTTCCTGTGCTGTACATTAGGCAGGAGATGGTGCATGGATAGGACAGGTTTGGAGGGATATCGACCAAGCGCAGGCAAGTGTGACTTGTGTAGCTGGGACATTGTTGGCCGGTGTGAGCAAGTTGGGCCGAAGGGCCTGTTCCCACACTGTATCACTCCATGACTAAGACCCCAAATATTGCCAAAATGTGTAGGAAGGAAATGCAGATACTGGTTTAAATCGAAGATGGACACAAAATGCTGGAGTAACTCAGCGGGACTAGGCAACATCTCTGGAGAGGAATGGGTGACGTTTCGGGTCGAGACCCTTCTTCAGACATCTGAGTCTGAAGAAGGGTCTCGACCTGAAAAGTCACCCATTCCTTCTCTCCAGAGATGCTGCCTGTCCCACTGAGTTACTCCAGCTTTTTGTGTCTATCTTCCAAATATAGCTAATGTAGCGAATGTGCCACCTCCTGTTCTCATAAACCTGCCGTTAGCCCGGGTGCTAACAGCACACTTTAGCGGGATTGAATTTACAATTAATTTTAGATATGAAGAATTTTACTCCAGATTTATAGAGGATTTTGGGGGCAAACATTTTGAAATGACTGACTTTGCTATGTGAATGGTTGCCACGCAAGCTGAGGCACATCTCTGAATTGAATTCCTTCCTTTCCAATTTAGAATTGTAGAGAGTCATAGAGTCATACCTCATGGAAACATGCCCTTCGGCCCAACTTGCCCTCACCAACCAACATGTTCTATTTACACTAATCCCGCCTGCTTGCATTTGGCCCATATCACTCTAAACCTACCTTATCCATATACCTATCTAAATGTTTCTTAAACTTCTTAAAATAACCTGCCCCTCCCCCCCCTCCCCACACAACCCCCACCATTTCCAGAATACCTTTGCTAGAAAGCAAGGTTCTCCACAGAGTTCAGAATTCCAATGTTAATCTCCTTTCCTTTCACTACCTATAGCCTCACTGCATCAATCATAGCAGCTCTGCCTCAAGCAACATTTCTGGATGTTGCTGTGAGGTAAAATCAGAAATAAAAACTGTAGACGGTGAAAAATTTTGAACAAAAACAGAAAGCTCTGGAAATATTCAGCAGGTCAGGCCGCATTTGTGACAGCTAAGATATCTAATGCTGTCAATTACATGGCCAACAACAATGAATGTTGATACTTTCACATCATTGCCAGATGAAGTAGTCAAGTAACTTGAGTGTTATTTTAACTCAGTTTCTTGGAGGCCTGAACTCTGAAACCTTCACCTCAGAGGTTTCAAATGATATAAGTTTTATAATTTTATGCCAGCTGGACTTTATAAACATATGAGGGAGGCAGCTCAAACACTCTACTTGGCCAAGATCAACAAATATCTATGCAACTGAGGCATACGGTGAAGAATCTACAATTAATGGCAAGACTTTTAACACCATCGATGTACAGAGGGAACTTAGGGGCCCATGTCTTTAATTCCCTGTAAGTGGCAATACAGCTAGATAGAGTTATAAAGGAGGCAGAGATATTCTTGCCATCATTAATTGGGGCATTGAGCATAAGAGTCAAGAAGTCATGATGCACTCTATGGAACTTTGGTTCATCCACATTTGGAGTATTGCGTGGAGTTCTAATCGCCCCGTTACAGGAAGGATTTGGCAGCTTTGAAGCAGGTGTACAGGAGCCGGAGACCTGGAGCCCGAGGGAAGGGAGAGGGAAGCAAGCGTCCTGTCTGGGTAGCGGGCGGCGGCGGCGGAGTCGGCCATGGAGTGGGCGCCGCCATCTTACCGCGGGCCTCCGGCGGCTGCCGCCTTCGCCCCGCCGCGCTGCCACGGCCGCCACCCCTCGTACAACGCGGGCGGGCAGGGCCAGGGCCAGGGCCAGGACGACCCTGCCTCCCGGGGGCAGCACGGCAGAGTTGGAGGCGACTGGAGGCCGGGTCTCCCGGGCCGCGACAGAAGCCTCGCCAGCGCCCCGGGGAGACTCGAGCCGGCGGCCTGGGGCCCGTACCCGGGGCCTGAGGAGCAGCAGCAGCCGACGGATGGCACTCTCTGCCCATGGGGCTGCGGACCACCGCCCGGAGAGGACCGCCCCGGTCTCGACCATCCCCCCAAGCCGTGGGATCAGCCGCAGGACTACCCCCACCCCCACGATGTCTCCACTGCCTTGTGCGCATGCCACAAGTGCAGTCGGCAAGTCTTTGGTTCCAGCGGCTTGTGGCTTGTCTACCTAGCATGTGAGGAAACCACCAGAAGGTTCAACGGGCAGAAAGATGATCCTAGCAAAGCGCCGTGGAGCACAAACAGGGCAGAGTGAGATACGTAGCACACCTCTGACCATCCACTGCATCCCGACCTGTCCCCAGCCGTCTCGACTATGTCTTGCTGCTGGAGCCCGATAGGCCAGGACGAGAGAGTGAGGCCGGCGATCTGCGCAACTCCCCCTCACTTAAATCCAAGTCAAGCGCAAGTCATGACTTCAACCTCGGCCAGCATACCGCGGCTGGCGGCGATCCCAATCAGCGGTCGAAATAATAAGATTGAAAGTGAAGTCATGGTCATCTTCGAGCTCGAAGGACGAACAACAACAAGAGGTTTATTAAAATGACGTCTGGATTCGGGGGGTTTTAGTCACAGGGAGATGTTGGACAGACTTGGATTGTTTTCCCTGGGATGCCAGAGCTTGAGGGGAGACCTGATAGAACTATATAAAATTATGAAAGACGTTGATAGAGTAGACAGTCAGAACTTAAAATATCAAAGGTATCAAATGGAAATATCAAATACAAGAGGGCATAGCTTTAAGGTGAAAGGGGCAAAGTTTAAAGGAGTTGTGTGGGATAAGTTTTATACACAAAGGGTGGTAAGTATCTGGAACCTGCTGCTGAGGGTAATGGTGGTGGAGGCTGGTACAATAGTGGCATTTAAGAGACTTTTAGATAGGCACGTGGATATGTAGGGAATATGGGATATGGACAACCTGCAGTCTGTGTCTTTCGTGAGAAAGAAACCCAATAAGCTACGGAAAGGCCTTATGCCATCAGGCAAGAATGAAATGCTCGGAGAAGGAGAGAGAGGTGCAGCGCGCAGGCCTTGAACCTGGTGAGACGCAGGAGGAGCCCGGCCAGGACTCACCCCGCAGAGCCCAGTCCCTCCACGCACCAGAGTCTCTCAACCCCTGCAGAGGAGTTATTAAGAGGGCTGATCCGTGGGCGGTTGCTGCTGGAACGCAAGTCGGGGCCTGATCAACCCTGGCTGGGTCGCCTGGGCAAGGGTGTCTGATGTTGTGAGACCCAAGAGGTTTCCCTGCCCAGGGATCGCTGGGCAGCGCGGACTCGGTGGGCCCAAGGGCCTGTTTCCACGCTGTATCTCTAAGAAAAAAACCCATGACCCCAGGTCACATCACTGAGGATGAGCCCCAGCGCATCCAGATGTATCTCTCACACAGGTAGATAAGAGTTGGGCTTGGCATTTTGTTTGGCACAGACATTGTGGGCAAAGGGGCTGTTCCTGTGCTATACTGTTCTATGTTCTTCTGCTCAATAACTAAAGTGCAGCATGCTGAGAAGTATGGAAAACAAATTGATATCAAAGGGAAAGGTCATACAGCAGGCTTTCAGATCTCACTGGTACCTAGGGAATTAAACTCTGATTTGTCGATGTGAAATATTGGATCGATCCCAGAATTGTAACTGTACTGAAACACGTCAAGTCGAGTTTATTGTCGTATGCACAAGTGCAGTGAGGTACAGTCTCCAAAAACTCTCATAACGCCAAGGTCCTATTTAGCACAATTACCTCTGTCTTATGTCCCGCCCCCAGTACCAGCTTAGTTGGGTCCCCTGCTAAGTGCGAAGAATTCGCTAAATTTTTCACCAGCAAAGTTGAGAACATTAGAATGAACATTTCCCCTCCTACCCGTGACCTAGCTGTCTCACTAGTCTGTTCATCTAAATTGGACTGTTTCCAACCCGTCACTCTATCCTCCCTTGCAAAGCTTGTCTCCGCTATGAAACCTGCAACCTGCCCCCTTGATCCTGCCCCCACTGCCCTTCTGAAGGATGTCATTGCAATAGCCGGTCCCAGAATCCTCTCTATTATCAACAGTTCTCTGGCCACTGGCACTGTTCCAACCTGTTTTAAGCACGCGGTGGTCCACCCCCTACTGAAAAAACCTAACCTAGACCCCACCTTGCCTAGCAACTACAGACCCATTTCCAAACTGCCATTCCTGTCAAAAGTCCTTGAAAAGGCAATTCTAAACCAATTACTGCCCTACCTGATCAGCCATGATCGCATTGAATGGCGGTGCTGGCTCGAAGGGCTGAATGGCCTACTCCTGCACCTATTGTCTATTGTCTATTGTCTATTGTCTACCTACACCAAAACACCATCCTGGAAAGTTTCCAGTCAGGTTTCAGAGCCCACCACAGCACAGAGTCTGCCTTGTTGAAGGTACACAACGACCTGCTTCTCGCCATCGACACCGGCGACTGTGCAATCCTGCTCCTTCTCGACCTCAGCGCAGCGTTCGATACAGTGGACCACACCATCCTTATTGACCGTCTCCGGTACGCGGTTGGCATTGATGGCACTGCCCTGAGCTGGTTCGTTTCCTACCTCAAAGATAGGAGTTTCGCCATCAACATAGGCAGTTATTCCTCTTCTCCAGCTAGCCTCTCCTGCAGAGTTCCACAAGGCTCCATCCTAGGCCCCATTCTCTTCTCTCTATACATGCTCCCCCTTGGCCAAATCATTCAAAGACACGGCATTTCTTTCCACTGCTATGCCGATGACACTCAGCTTTACCTCCCCCTGAAACCCAACAACCAGTCAAATTTAAACAGCCTCTTACACTGCCTTGAGGACATAAAATGTTGGATGGCACAGAACTTCCTCCATTTAAACGAGAGCAAGTCTGAGGTCATCCTATTCGACCCCCCCCGACTCCATCAAATCGATAACAGGCAGTCTTGGAAGCCTATCCTGCCTAGTCAAACCGCATGTCAAAAACCTCGGCGTGATATTTGACTCTGCATTAAAATTTATCAAGCAAGTCAACGCTGTGGTAAAAGCCAGCTTCTTCCAACTTCGTACCATAGCTAAAATCAAACCTTTCCTCCAATTCGACGACACTGAAAAAATCATTCACGCTTTCATTTCCTCCCGCCTAGACTACTGCAACTCCCTATACACTGGGATCAGCCAATCTTCCCTGTCCCGCCTGCAACTGGTCCAAAATGCCGCAGCGAGACTCCTGATGGGTACCCGTAAAAGGGACCACATCACGCCGATTCTGGCCTCTCTCCACTGGCTCCCTGTACGGTACAGAATCAACTTCAAGCTCCTCCTATTCACATATAAAGCCCTAAATGGACATTCCCCCCCCTACATCAAAAATCTTCTAACCCACCTCTCTAACTCCAGGTCCCTCAGGTCGCCCGACTTGGGGCTACTCACTATCCCGCGGTCTAGGCTTAAGCTCAGGGGTGACCGCGCTTTTGCGGTTGCAGCTCCTAGACTGTGGAACAGCATCCCTCTCCCCATCAGAACTGCCCCCTCCATCGACTCCTTTAAGTCCAAGCTCAAAACCTATTTCTACTCCCTAGCGTTTGAGGCTCATTGAGGAGGCGCTGTGAACTGTTTTGTATGTGCTGTTATGTTTGTGTGCTACTGTATGTTTCATTTTTTCCTTAGTACCTAATCAGATGTACAGCACTTTGGTCAACGTGGGTTGTTTTTAAATGTGCTATACAAATAAAATTGACTTGACTTGACTTGACAATGAAAAGCTTGCTTGCAGCAACACTACAGGCACATTGACAACATACAGAACATAAAATTATACATAAATTATGAAAGATGGTGAAAAGAAAGAAAACAAGCAAAACAAGACATCAGTGCAAAAACAAAATTAGAAACATGTCCATGGTAGAAACTTGGTAGACACAAAATGCTGGAGTAACTCAGTGGATCAGGCAGCAACTCTGGAGAAAAGGAATAGGTGACATTTCGGGTCGGAATCCTTCTTCAGACTGCAGCAATCTGATCAAGGGTTCTGACCCGAAACGTCACCTATTCCTTTTCCCCAGAGATACTGTGTGACCTGCTGAATTACTCCAGCATTTTGTGTCTATCTTCGGTGTAAACCAGCACCTGCAGTTCCTTCCTACACATACGTAGAAATGTGGTAGTTTGGCTTGTTGCAGCTAGGTGTGAGGTGGCTTCAATACGGGTCTCGACCCGAAACGTCACCCATTCCTTCTCTCCCGAGATGCTGCCTGACCTGCTGAGTTACTCCAGCATTTTGTGAATAAATGCTTCAATACTATAATTGTGTTGTTATAAAGGTCCACAGCCCTCATGTCCAATGGCCTTAACCATTTCTTGCAATCAAATGGAGTAAATTAAATTGGCTCAAGGCTGGCATTTGTGAGCACGTTTAAAGGAGATGTAGATGGATGATCAATTCTTGCTAGCAAAGCTTGTAATCCATTTTAGTTTGGGGTCTGACGTATTGTTTACAATAAGGCTTAATGTCCACACTTATGATGGAGGCACACAACCAACTACCATTCTTAACTTTGGCGGTGGGCCTGTGAGATGAAATTTAAAGGCATTTTAATGGGGAGGGGGTGTCAGGGAAGAAGGGGATGGGGATTGGTGAGCCAATGAGACAAGTGTTAAAATTTTCTAATAGTTATCTGAAGGACTAGGCTTCCTTTATCTTGCAGACCTCATTTTTGTATCCAATGAATATATTTATTGCCCATCTTGCCACCAAAAGCTTTTTGATATTGATATCTATCTAGCTTATTATTGTTGGATAATTTAGTGGCTAAAGGTTTTGTTAGAATTTCCCAGTTGGGAAAGGGGCAAAGGAGTCAAGACTTTCCTTTGTAGGAACCTGAGCAACAACATGCACCAACAAATTCTTGATTGAAAACCGACCTTTATCAAAAGCAAACTGGAGGTGCAGGGGAGTGGGAAATAATGATAGAATATGCTCAGCAGGCCAGGCTGAATCTGCGAGGATCGAAATAAAGTCAATATTTCAGGTCAATGGACTTCATTGGAGTCCTTTAGTAGCACAAGCAAATCGGTCCTTCAGTCCACCATGTCTGCACCAGTCACAGGTTCCTACCTGTAACAATCCCATTTCCTAGCTTTTGTGTAGTAGTTTTCTTTGCCACGGTGCTTCATGTTCTTGTCTGCAACTACAACGGGTGGCACGGTGGCGCAGCGGTAGAGTTGCTATCTTACAGCGCCAGAGATCCCAGTTCGATCCTGTCTATGGGTGCTGTCTATACAGAATTTATAGGTTCTCCCTGTGACCGCGTGAGTTTTAGACAATAGACAATAGACAATAGACAATAGGTAATAGGTGCAGGAGTAGGCCATTCGGCCCTTCGACCCAGCACCGCCATTCAATGTCATCATGGCTGATCATCCACAATCAGTACCCCGTTCCTGCCCTCTCCCCGTACCCCCTGACTCCGCTATCATTAAGAGCTCTATTTTCTCCGGGTGCTCTGGATTCCTCCCACACTCCAAAGGGAATTGGCTTCGGTAAAACTATAAATTGTCCCTAGGGTGTAGGGATAGTACTAGGGTGCGGGGATCGCTGGTTGGTGCAGATTCGGTGGGCTGAAGGGCCTGTTTCCACACTGTATCTCTAAATGCTAAATTAAACCTCGATCCCATTCCTCAGACTGTCCTCATAAAAGTTTCCTTCCACTAGTTCACACTGACATCTGTACTAACAGTACCACCTACCTTTTAGTTAAACCAAGCTCTTGTTCAACCCTAGTACAGTCTCCTTCTGTTGCGTTCTCAGATGTACCTGATTCAACCTCTGTGCTGCCTTCTACAACATTTCTCTATGTCAGAAATGCTAGATAAATTTGTTGTGGCTGAGGCAAACCACCTGCTTTGAAAAAATTACTGACGTGACCTAGTCACCCACTTCCAGCTTGGAGTTGGTGATTGAAGAATAAAAGTGAAGGAGATGCTGGTTGAAGCGGAGATGGAAAGGGACAAATTGAGAGCATGATTGGGAGAGAATGATAAAAGAGAGAAGAAAGAGAAAGATAAAAGGATAAGAGTTGAGATGGGTCAAACACCAAGGGCAGAAACTTTTATCTATCATCTAAAACACAGCTATAGAATAAAATTCAAGGCATAAAATGTTTGGCCGCCCACAACGGAAACTAACCTTATTCTTATCACTGAGTATCTAGTTATCAGCTCCTAAACATAACCACTGTAAACAATGACTTTACAGTTCATTCAGATGTAGTACTGTGTGGCTTTTGAATATTTTTATTTCATGCTCCAACAGTTGTATAGTATGCATTAGATAAAGTCAATAAAACACACACCTTTCATATCACAGTACTGCAACTTAACGTTGGCACTTTGTGTGCAGTAAAACTATTGAAAGGTGCCCCATTTGGTTTTGTTTGGCCATCTGTTTGATCATCAGTACTGTTAAGCCACGTATGTCATTTTACATTAATTAGAATAATGGATGGTATATGTTTTTCAGAATTTGTTCAGAACGTGTTCTAGAGAATTTTAATCAGTACAGTATGTAGCAAAGGGTAGTGATCTGTGGAATTCTTTGCCACAGAAGGCTATGGAGGGCGTCAATGGATATTTTTAAGGCAGAGATTGATAGGTTCTTGATTGGTAGGGGAGTCAGGGGATATGGGGGAGAAGGCAAGAGAATGGGATTAAGAGGGAAAGATAGATCGTCCATGATTGAATGGCGGAGTAGACTTGATGGGCCGAATGGCCTAAATCTGCTCCTATCACTTGTGAACGTATGAAGGCCAATAAGAGAGGAGCAGAGTAAGAGTGACTAAATTGAGGCAGGTGGAGCACAGGCTTTTAGTTATGCAGAGAATTGTGGAATTGAGGGATATGGATGAGATCTGTTTATCTTGACATAATGTTTGGCACCGTCAAAGGGTCAAGGTTCCTGTGCTGTACCGTTCTATATTCTATGTTCTATAAGAGCGGGCTCTTTTAGAGATAAGGATGGTTGCCTCAAAGTAGAACTGGAAGAGAAATGCGAAATAAATATTTTGCATATATTTTCATAGATAGGGGGATGATATATCATCAGGGTAGAAGAATATAACAGATTGAAGGTAACAGACATAGGGGACAATGCATGGATGTTAGCAAGATTGTTTGACAGAGTTATACATAACAGAAAGATCAGGTACGAAAAAGGTCATGCAATCCACGGGAAAATAGCAAGTTAGACAAAGATCCGTGAGTAGTGGGGTCAGTGGGGCTCATTATAAGCCCCTGAATATCGCTATATTTGTTGATGACTTGGAATTAAGAAGTTTGGTTGATCTTGAGGAAGTAAGTTACCAGTTGTCGGTGGCAAGAAAACTGGGAAGAGGAATTTAAAGCAAACAACGCTGAGGTCATGGATTTGGGGAGGGGAAATCCCCAAAGGAGACGGAAAACACTGAAAAAGGGCCGAGAACCAAGGAGTGCAGAGTGAGAGGATTCCCTTTCAGCATCCATCCTCGTACTCTTGAAGATCAAGGGACTGGTACTGGTAACTAGTTCTGTGCACAGAGCACAGTATACAATGAGCATACCACAGTAAGGAGTGCAGAGTGAGAGGATTCCCTTTCAGCATCCATCCTCATACTCTTGAAGATCAAGGGACTGGTACTGGTAACTAGTTCTGTGCACAGAGCACTGTATACAAAGACCATACCACAGTAAGGAAGAATATGGCAGCACCAGAGGGGATAGAGGGAGGAATGAAAAACATAAGGCTAATGATAAAAAATTTAATAATAATGCAGAGTGACTTTCTAGATTGGGACGTTTCCTTTGAAATGAAAGACTGAAGGGAGAGATTAAAGTATATAACATTAGGAGGGCACTAGAAAGGATACATGGGGAAAAACATCTACTTTGATTTGTTTAGTTTAGTTTAGAGATACTGCGCGGAAATAGGCCCTTTGGCCTACCGAGTCCGCGCCGACCAACGATCCCCGCACACTAACCCTATCCTACACACGCTAGGGACAATTTACAATTTTACCAAGCCAATTAGCCTACAAACCTGTACACGTTTGGAATGTGGGAGGAAACCGGAGCACCCGGAGAAAACCCCACGCAGGTAACGGGGAGAATGTACAAACTGCGTACAGATAGTGCCTGTAATCAGGATTGAACGCAGGTCTCTAGCGCTGTAAGGCAGCAATTCTACCGCTGCACCACCTTGCTGCCCTTCTCTCAGCACAAAGGTTGATAAGTAAATTAATTGGTAAAAGGATCAGAGGAAGTTGAAGAAAATCAAACTTTCTCAAAAACATTAAGAAAAAGTGTGTTGGGATGTTGAATTCTCTTCATGAGACTCCTCAGAAGGCAGTGGAGGGCAATTCTCTGAATGCATTCAAGAGAGAGCTAGATAGAGCTCTTAAGGATAGCGGAGTCAGGGGGTATGGGGAGAAGGCAGGAACGGGGTACTGATTGAGAATGATCAGCCATGATCACATTGAATGGCGGTGCTGGCTCGAAGGGCCGAATGGCCTCCTCTGTAAATGCACGACACCAGGTAATCATGGCAGTCATGCATTGTAGAACCGATAAACAGCCATGTTATCAGAAGAAGGCTTAAATGACCTCTGCGATATAGCACCATTTATCAAATGAAAGAGATTTATACGGCACAATGAGGTTTGAAGAAGGGTCTCGACCCGAAACGTCACCCATTCCTTCCCTCCCGAGATGCTGCCTGACCTGCTGAGTTACTCCAGCATTTTGTGAATAAAAAGAGGTTTTATCATGTCTATGTGGGCCAGTCCATTTTATAAGCCTTTATTCTGCTGAGCATGGAGGCTGAGTAAATGCATTGGAATGCAGTATATTGCCTTTGAAGGTCACAGTCTCGCTCTGCTAAAGGTTAAAAGAATTGGCTGCATGTGCAAAACAGACGAGAATTCATGGTACCACACACCTACTTCAGTAAGTATTAAGTGAAAGGCAGGACAGAGCTTTTGGGAAATACTGTTTTGGCTTGTGATCTTTTTATTTGGAATAAGCCATCAAGAAAGGATCTGACAGATTGAAATTGTTTCTGTTTATGATTAGAGATACAGTGCGGAAACTGGCCCATCGGCCCACTGAGTCCGCGCCGACCAGCGATCCCCACACATTAACACTATCCTACACACACTAGGGACAATTTACACATACATCATGCCAATTCACCTACATACTGTACCTGCACCTCTTTTTGGACTGTGGGAGGAAACCGAAGATCTCAGAGATCGTGGGGAGAACATACAAACTCCGTACAAACAGAACCCGTAGTCAGGATCAAACCCGGGTCTCCGGCGCTGCAAGCACTGTAAGGCAGTAACTCTACCAGTACGCCACCGTGCCGCCCTATAAATTATAAAAGGGTTCAGCGGGATAGACAAAAAGTATAGTGTCACAAGAGACTGCAGATGCAAAGAACAGAGTGGGCCAGGCTGTATTTGCGGAGGGAAATGGAATTCATTCAGTCAGAAAAAGGGTCCCAAATCAACATGTCATCCGTGTATTTCCCTCCACAGATGCTGCCCGCCCTGCTGAGTTCCTCCACCACTTTGATTTTTGTGCTTCAGATTTAAGAAAAACTAATTTATTTGTTGTAAAATTCAAAACTGAGAAATAAATATGAGAAAGTCACTTATATTCAGGAGAGGTTTCCCAGCCAAGTAAATGAGGTTGTGCAACTCACTATCATATGAAGACGTTGAGGAAATAGCAAAGAAGCAATGAAGGGGGAGCAAAGGAGGTACATGCAGGAAGCAGAATATCCCAACGTAGCAAAGTGCTGCCATAGAGTATAAACTGTGGTTGATTGTTTTGGTTTATTGGCCCGTTTCCATGGTGAGAAGTCTATTGCTAGAAAATTTGATTGCATAACACATTTTTTTCTCAGCAGTCAGTGACTCATGACTCTCCAAAGCTTTTGGACCAACTTCAAGACACAATTCAATAGTGTGATGGAAAATACTCAACTTGTCTGGATGAATAAGATTCAAGCAAATCTGAGCGATTTTGAACTAAGCAATTGACTCTGGCAACATAGAACATGAAACATGGACCAGTTTAACACAGGAATAGGCCCTTCATCCCATGATGTCTGTTACGACCATGATAATGAATTGAACTAATCCCATCTGCACATGATTCATATCCCTCCATTCTTTGCACCTGCCTAAATGCCTCTTAAACGTCACCATCTTATCTGCTACCACCACCTCTCCCGGCAGCTTGTTCCAGGCACTTACCACTGCCTTTTTAAAAAAACATTGCCTTGGTAAACTCTTTAAAACTTTTCCCATCTGGCCTTATAGCTATGCCCTCTAGTACTTGACATATTACCCTGGGTAAAATACTCTGACTATCTACCCTTTCTATGCCTCTCATCAGAGACCAGCGTCTCTCCTTGGCCCCTAATGCTTCAGAAAACAAAAACAATCCAAGTTCGTGCAACTTTTCTTTATGGTTGTAAGTACCATATGATTGAGAATGATCAGCCATGGTCACATTGAATGGTGGTGCTGGCTCGAAGGGCCGAATGGCCAACTCCTGCACCTATTGTCTATTGTCTATTGTCTACCCAATCAAGATAAGTTAAAATTATTCAAATCAGTTTAAATAATGAAAAAAAACTTTAAAATATAATATAAACATTAATGTATTTTTTTAAAACAAAAAGCCAAAGTAACATGTTATGAAGGGAATTGATGGGGTAAATGCCCAATGTCTGTTACCTAGGGTAAGGGAATCAAGAACCAGAGGAAATAGGTTAAAAGTGAGAGGCGAAAGATTTACTATGAACCTGAGGGGCAACATTTTCATTCAGATGGTGGTTGGTAAATGGATTGAGGCAGGTACAATAACAACTTTAAAAGGCACTTGGACAGGTACATGGATGGAAAGGTTTACAGGGATAGTAAAACCAAATGTAGGCATTGAGACTAGCTTAGCTGCAGCATCTTGGTCAGCATGGACAAGTTGGGCTGATGGGCCTGCCCCATGCTGTGTGACTCTATGCCTCTATGACTCGAAGTACAAATAATTTGAATTTCTTTTTCCTTTCCTAATCTGGGTATTCAAATATACAAGAATTGCAACCTTATACTAGGTGTGGTGCATGCAGAATAACAAAGGCAAGAGATAATGCCTGGGAATCTCAGTATCGTTGAACCCAGTTATTGGACTCTGCACAGTGTGGAATGGCAACTATTCCATCATTCATTAGTCCTTGATTTAAGACAAAGCCCAGGATGTCCCAGTTGTGCTTACAAGTGAACAGATGATGCCAGTTTGATTTGTCCCATTACATTAACACATATTCATGTTTTGTGAGCAGCTGAGGCGACCATCTGAAGAAGATTTATTGTGGAACTGTAAGTACTCCTTACAATTATATCTGATTAGTCTTTGGAAGTAATATGATAATGGCAGAGAGAAAATTTGAGAAAGTCATGAAAGACAAGAGAGAATACCTTATAATTCACCGCAGTGAGTTTCATCATTTAGAACAATGAACAAAAGATGTACAAATATTAGCACTGTATTAAAATTGGCACATTATCATGTCTTGCACTGCATTCAATTTCAACTAAGTACAGGGATGTTAAGTGATTTATGAGGTGTAATATGTTGCTTTTGCAGGGCTGACATTCATTGAGCTTTCCTTTCTATCATTACATCTACAGCAAAGCTGGGCCACATTGACAAGGTGCTGGTGATTGCCTTTATCTTTCTACTTTCATTCTGCTTCTTGAAATAGCCACATTTCCCGTACAGCAAGCTTAGCACCACAATTTAATGTTTCTAGGAGGAATTCAAAGATTGATTATGAAGCAATCCAATTTGAACCCACTAAATGGCAGATTGAATTAAATTCTGGGTTTGCCACAGTGGGATTTAATAATCACTAATCCTGCACTATACACTTGTATCATTACTAAGGGTAGCTCCACTCTTCAGAAGATAATGCCATTGGCTTGGCAAAGTACTTACTGGCACTAGCATTTTGCAACATTAATGATTGCCTGGCATTTGACAATTGACAGATTTGGTCGGCCTGGAAAATTGGTCGGCTGGTTGTGTTACAAACTATTATTACATCCCTATGAATCGGTGCAGAAAATGCCAACCGGATCTAAATCAGTTGGGAAGGTTGACCGAGGAATGGCGAATGGAATTTAACTCTATTCAGGAAGGAACTGCAGATGTTGGTTTACACCGAAGATAGGCACAAAATGCTAAAGTAACTCAGCGGGACAGGCAGCATCTCTGGAGAAAAGGAATAGGCAATGTTTCAGGACGAGACCCTTCTTCAGACTGAGAGTCGAGGAGAGGGAAATTAGAGGTATGAAAAGGTACAGAACAAATCAGAGCCGGTACCGATGACTCAGGAAAGGCAAGACCCATAATGGTGCTGGAATTTAACTCTGACAAGTAGGTCAAATCAGGGCAGGACTCACACGGCAAATGGTAAAGCCCTGGAGAGTGTTGCAGAATAAAGAGATCTGGGAGTATAGGTGCACGGTTCCCTAAAAGTGGCGAAGCAGGTGGGCAGGGTGGTGAAGGAGGTATTCGGCATGCTTGCCTTCATTGGCAAGAGTATTGAGTGCAAATATTGAGACATAATGAGTATTATAAGAAGATAACTGCAGATGCTGGTACAAATCGAAGGTATTTATTCACAAAATGCTGGAGTAACTCAGCAGGTCAGGCAGCATCTCGGGAGAGAAGGAATGGGTGACATTTCGGGTCGAGACACTTCTTCAGACTGACATAGTGATGCAGCTGTACAATTCTTTGGTGAGACCATACCTGGACTACTGTGTACATTTCTGGTTGCCATCGAAAGGAAGGAAGTTATTACGTTAGAAAGGGTGCAGAAGAGATTCACCAACATGTTACTTGGACTTATGGGCTTGAGCTCAAGGGAGTGGTTAGATAAGCTGAGACATTTTTCTTCAGCATGTAGGAGGCTGAGGGATGACCTTATAGAAATAGTCACAAACCTGAGCACTTGAATAAAGTGAATGCGCACAATCTTTTACCCAGCGTGGAGGATTCTAATACTATCAGGTAGAGATGTAAGGTGAGAGGGGAGAGATTTAAGAGGGACCTCAGAGACTTGTCTATGCCAGAGTTGCCAGAGCAAGCTATAAAAGCAGATATGATTATGACTGTCAAAAGATGTTAGGACAGTATATGGATAGGATGGATTCAGAGGCCCATGGGCCAAATGCAGGCAAATAGGACTAGCCCAGAATGCCAACTTGGTCAGCATGGGTAAGGTGGGCCGAAGGGCCTGTTTCAATGCTATATAACTCTTTGATTGAAACCAAACAATTGCTATGTGCAGATTTAAACTAAACAAATGTTTCTTTGATCATTCATGCATGTTACATTGCAATAGGTACATAGGGATTTAAATATTGTGAATGAAGATTAATTCAGAACTCCACATCGCCATCTATATCTCTCGTTTCCCTTATCCCTAACCAGTCTGAAGAAGGGTCTCGACCTGAAACGTCACCCATTCCTCTCCAGAAATGCTGCCTGTTCTGCTGAGTTACTCCAGATTTTTGGGTCTATCTTCTGTTTGAACCAGCATCTGCAGTTCCTTCCTACACATTAATTCAGCACTGCTCCATTGAATCACCACCAAAATGCAGCTAAGGCAACATTTTTAATGTTAATTCCCAGCTTAATAATAGCATTGTGTACAATCAAGCGATCTTGTTGCACCTGTCTGTTTTTGTGTTTATATTCGACAGATGTCTCCTATTCTATTTATCCTCCCCTGGTCCATCAAAATATCATTCTATTTGCTTTGAGTGACAGTCATACAGCAGGGCAGAAGTCTCTTTGGCCCAACTTGTCCATAAGGTGCTCCATCTGCACCTGCCCACAGTTTGGCCTATATCCCTTTAAACCTTTCTTATCCATGTACCTGTCCAAATGCCTTTTAAGAATTGTTATCATACCTGCCTCAACTACCTGCCTTTCCAATGTATGTGTATCGAGTAATAGAAGCATACATTCATCGAGTTGTACAGCTTGGAAACAGACCCTTCAGCCCATCATGTCCATGCTGATCTTTTTGCCAATCTACAAATACTTTACCAAAGTTAGGTTTCCTTCTGAATGTCCAAATAATTTTACCCCGGCCACTGTTCCACACCCCCAACCTCTCACTCAGTGAAGAGCATTTTCCTGAACCCCATTAGATTAATTAAGTACTTATTTCCTATTTAGGATTCCTAGCTTTGGAATCTCCTCTTTTTAGCACCATGGATGCTGAGCAGATTGTAATGTTATGTTTGATGTGTGATATGACTACATTGCCTGTCAATGGCAAATGGACGAAGGTGTAAGGGCAGGGTTGTGGTGAGGACAGGGATATCAACCAACCATCTAATAAACCAGAAATCATTGCTGGATGAGGAAAATGGACATTTGAGATTGAAGATTGGATTTGAAGATGCTATCATCCTCGATGGTCTCGGTTCCACCACAGGCCACAGGCTTTGTAACAGCCACTTTAATTATGGCTTGCAATCTCTCTTCTGTACAGGTTGGATGATGCAGCAGGGGCTGTAACCTGGAGATTAGCTGCCACTCAGCTATCTTGTCATACAGTCATAGAATCATAGAGTGATACAGTGTGGAAACAGGCCCTTCGGCCCAACTTGCCCTCTCCGACCAAAGTTAGGTTTCCTTCTGAATGTCCAAATAATTTTACCCCAGCCCAACTTGCCCTCTCCGACCAACATGTCCCGACTACACTAGTCCCACCTGCCTGCATTTGGCCCATATCCCTCCAAACCTGTACTATCCTTGTGCCTGTCTAATTGTTTCTCAAACTTTGCAATAGTCCCTGCCTCATCTACCTCCTCTGGCAGCTTGTTCCATACACCCACCACCCTTTGTGTGAAAAGGTTACCACTCAGATTCCTATTAAATCTTTCCCCCTTCACCTTGAAACACAGATTGCAATGTTTTATCTGATGTGTGTCCTGAAACACAGTGGGAGGAGTGCTAGTGACTAGCACACCGCGTTTTTCAATGAAGACTAGATATGAAGATGTTATCACCTTCTGTGGTCTCAGCTCCACCACAGGCGGCAATCTTATTTCAATGTTGCTTCCATTGTGAGACAGCTGTCAGATGCCAGTGTGTGCATGTGAAGCTTGCTACATTGGGTGCATAGGTCTGAGTGTGCAGAGGAGCTTAGTATAAAGGGCCTGTCCCACTTAGGTAATTTTTTAGGCAACTACAGGCAACTAGGCTGTCTCCACATGGTCGCCGGGGTGTCGCCTATGTGGTCATGAGTAGTCTCCAAAGAGGCGTAGTATTTTTCTGGTCGCTGCTGGATTTTGAGATGTTTAAAAAATTTTGGCGACTGTTGGTTTGACGCCAATGATCGTAGCTTGACGTCTCCTGACGTAGGTGCTGTCGTAGGTTGTCGCCAGGTGACGTAGATTGTCGCCAGGTGACGTAGATTGTCACCAGTACTGGCTTCAGTGAACTCCATTGGAGACTACCTACGTCAACCTACGTCGACCGGCGACAGGTACCGGTGTCAAAACCAGAGGCCAAAATGACGTGAATTGTCTTCAGTTGTTGCCGACAGGGTCGTAGCTTGTCGTAGCTTGTCGCGGGTAGACGTAGGTTGACTTCAATTGTCGTAGGTTGTCGCCTGTGTGGTCATAGGTTGTCGTAGGTGGATGTCCTAAGTCGCGACGATTGGGTCGCCGGTGTGTCGGTAGCTTGCCGTAGCTTGATGTCGGCTAGGTGGTAGGGCATTGTAGCTTGTCGTAGACATTGTCGTAGAGGAGGTCCAGTCGCTGTTTCTTTGGCGACCTGCTACGACTATGACAGTCGCCAGCAGTCGCCTAAAAAATCGCCTAAGTGGGACAGGCCCTTAAAGTGTGAGCTCTGACTAAAAGAAGATGAGAGCTGATGGGATGAATTTTTTTTTTTTTTTCAAAAATAAGCTTTATTTAGAATTAAAAATATATACACAACAACTGTGTGGAAAAACTTCAGACATTCACAGCGTCTATACATTCATTACCTATTTTGCTTGGGCAGCTTACAGCCCAGTGGTATGAACATTGACTTCCCTACTTTAGATTGTTCCTCTGTCCCTCTCTTCCCCTCCCCCTTCCCAGTTCTCCCACTGTCTTCCTGTCTCCACCTATATCCTTTCTTTGTCCCGCCCCCCTGACATCAGTCTGAAGAAGGGTCTCGACCCGAAACGTCACCCATTCCTTCTCTCCTAGATGCTGCCTGACCTGCTGAGTTACTCCAGCATTTTGTGATACCTTTGATGTATACATTCATTAGTGTCAGTAGTAGTGTTCGCACCTTTCTTTAACCACTCTTTATCTTTCCAACTAATTCCCTAACATAGGTTGTAAATGGTTGAAGACCACTCCTGATCCTTTGGGCACCCCGTTAGTGAAGCCTATTATTATCCATTTATTCAAAAGTTTTTTTAGTTAGCCAATCCTCTTCCGTGCCATCTAATAGCTTCTGTAAATCCCCCCAAAATTGCAACCTTAAGCTCAACTTTATTTGCCCTCTTATATATCGTCTCAAAAATTCTAATACATTTGTTAAAAACATTTTTCCTTTAACGATAAACTTGTTACTCTGCTTGATTATATAATGATTTTCAAATGATTTTTCATGACGGCCATAATTATAGATTCCAGCATTTTCCCAAGGACTGGTAACAGGCCGATTGATTCCTGCTTTCCATCTCCTTCAACTTGTGAAATGGTGCAATATTTTCTGTTTTTTAAATGTTGGAGGATCACAAGCAATGCATCCATTATCCGTAGGATGTGGGCCGTTTAGTTCAGGAAACTACCAGCCTTTATTCCCATCAATCTTGTTTCTTGTGACTACAGACTGAAGCGATTGTCTCCCTTTTGCCTTCAGATTGTTTTTAACATTATTCGGATGCTTTTATCATGAAGATAGGTGGACAATGTTTCTTCTTCATTGCCATTTTCTTATTTCCAGATATTAATACCCCGTCCAATCTTCTAAGAGACCAATTTTCACCAGAGTTTCACTCTGCCTTTTAGATATTCTGGTAGAAGTTTGATTCCCTGATGTATTCCCTGACCTTGACCATGACCGTGCCAATTTATCTATTAGCAGACGTGCCTCTAGGTCCCATAACGCCGGCCATTACTGCAGGACAGAACGCCACAGGAGATCTTTCTTCCCCGTGGCTATCAAACTGTACAACCCCTCCCCCTTCTGTCGTGGGGTAGACTGAAACTGGCTCCCCTCCCCCTTCCCCCCCACTCCCTCCCCCCCACCCTCCCCAATCTTTGCACATCCCCAACCCTTCCACTCGACACTTTAATTTCATGCTTCATGTATTTTGTGTTTTTATGACTGTTGGCAGGTCAATTTCCCTCCGGGATAAATAAAGTTCTATCGTATCGTATCATATCCCTATGTAGCCCTAAGAGCTATATCTAACTCTCTCTTGAAAACATCCAGTGAATTCCACAGATTCAAAACTCTCTGGGTGAAAATGTTTTTCCTCATCTCAGTCCTAAATGGCCTAGCCCTTACTCATAAACTGTGACCCCTGGTTCTGGACTCCCCCAACATCGGGAACATTTTTCCTGCATCTAGCCTGTCCAATCCCTTAAGAATTTTATATGTTTCTATAAGATCCCCTCTCATCCTAAATTCCGGTGAATATAAGCCCAGTCGATCCATTCTTTCATCATATTTCAGTCCTGCCATCCTGAGAATTAACCTGGTGAACCTATGCTGCATTCCCTCAATAGCATGAATATCCCTCCTCAAATTAGGAGACCAAAACTGCACACAATACTCCAGGAGTGGTTTCACCATGGGCCTGTACAACTGCAGATGAAATTAGATGTATGAGAAGGTACAGAGCAAAGCAGAGCCTGCATTGATGACTCAGGAAAGGTGGAGCCCACAATGGTGGAAAGGTGGTCCATCGTTGGCTGTGGGCGAGGTGATAAGAAAGGGATACAAACGGTGAAATTAACAAGAGGAGTAGCATGGGTCACTTTAAGTTTGAGAAATCAATATTCATGCCGCTGAGTTGTAAGCTGCCCAAATATTGTTCAATTTTGCCTAGTTCAGAAATCAGCTCTTTAAATATTCTATGAATTTAACCAAAAAATGGCAACTTTATTGTAAGGATATGGTACCTTGGAGTGTCTGACCAGAATGATGAAGTTGTTTAATATAATCTTGCTACTGTTGAATTCTAAACATCCAGTAATAATGATTCACCTAAAGCTACTGAGAATCTTATACGGATATTTTGCTTTTATAACTTAATAAAAATCTGATATTAGAAACTATAATTATAATCTAATGCTGCAAGGCAAATAAAGATTGAAATTACAACTGAATCAATTATAGTTGATTCATCTCTAAGCACAGGAAAAACCTGTAATTGGTACTCACAGAACTCCCAAAATAATTATTTTAAAAAAATAGTCGATTAATATTTGCTGTTGATTATAAGGTCATAAGTGATAGGAGAAAAATTAGGCCATTTGGCCCATCAAGTCTACTCTGCATTCAATCATGGCTGATCAAGGCAGTGGAGGCCAATTCACTGGATGTATTCAAGAGAGGGTTAGATATAGCTCTTGGGGCTAACAGAATCAAGGGATATGGAGAAAAAGCAGGAACAGGGTACTGATTCTGGATGATCAGCCATGATCATATTGAATGACAGTGCTGGCTTGAAGGTCCAAATGGACTACTCCTGCACCTATTTTCTATGTCTCTATGTTCTATGTTTCTATGTTTCTATCTATCTCTCCTTCCTAACCCCATTCTCCTGCCTTCTCCCCATAACCTCTGACATCTGTACAAGCACGGTGATCAATTGTAAAGAAAGACAAGTAGTTTCATATGGGCTCATTTCACATTTCTGCTTCTGAGAATGATCATTTTAAAGGCGCACGTGTTAGCCAAGTAAAATAGTTTGACTGTACTCTTAATCATGACCTTGAAAGAAGTATCTGTTAATGCCTTTCAATTCTTCAAAGGATAACAAAGGCAAATCAATGCCTAATTTATTTTTAAAAGGGTAAGAATATTTGACTGCTAAATAACATTAAAAATCGATGGCACTTTCGTGATTGAAGATGAAAGAAAATGATCCAAGAGACGGAATGGGTGTAGCTGCAGACAGAGAGATGCTTGTCCCAAATATCACACCACCCTGTTAGTCATATGCCTTGCAGTTAAATTGCTCAGTGCTGAGTCACTTAACAAACATAAGTGCGAAGGCTAATTATATCAGTCCATCAGAGGGGTAAAACTTTAAACTAGTTTAACAAGTCATCAACTGGTATCCAAAACCTCGGTCTAATTTTTTTCATGCCACCCAATGTGAAGCATGTTAGTATTTATACACTGTACTGCAGATGCAATTTTATACTGAAGATAGACACACTGTGCTGGAGCAACTCAGCGGGTCAGGCAGCATCTGTGGAGGAAAGGAGCAGGTGACATTTTGGGTTGGAGACCTTCTTCAGTAGCTGAAGAAGGATTAAGCCGACCCAAAACATCACCTGTTCCATTTCTCCAGAGAGGTTGCCTGACCTGCTGAGTATTTATACACTGTCAGACTGCCTCTCTTTTGGATACAAGATGACCTGCTTCTACTACAATTTTGTGCGTTCTAATATGGGGAATGAGGTATTGTTGAGAGCCTGACAGGGCAGGTGAGGAGGTAGTTTGTGAGGTGATATGCTCCTTCTGTGCTTACCTGTGGCTTTTTTTGTGCTCCCAATGCAAGGCCTTGAGGTTCTCACTCCCATCACAATTAGGAAACATGTTCCCAATGTTGGGGGAGTACAGAACCAAGGGCTACAGTTTAAGAATAAGGGGGAGGCCATTTAGAACAGAGATGAGGAAAAACTTTTTCAGTCAGAGAGTTGTAAATCTGTGGAATTCACTGCCTCAGAAGGCAGTGGAGGCCAATTCTCTGAATGCATTCAAGAGAGTGCTAGATAAAGGATAGCGGAGTCAGGGGGTATGGGGAGAAGGCAGGAACGGGGCACTGATTGAAAATGATCAGCCATGATCACATTGAATAGTGGTGCTGGCTCGAAGGGCCGAATGGCCTCCTCCGGCACCTATTGTCTATTGCCTATTGTCTATTCCTTCTCCACTCCGTTGTTATGGGCCAGAGATTTCCAGGTCATAGAACAAGACAGCACAGGAAAATACCTTCGAGGCCACAATGGTGCCAAATTAAACAAATCTTCTCTGCCTGCATGTGATCCATGCACCTCCATTCCCTGCATATCTATATGGCCATCTCAAAGCCTCCTAAATGTCACTATCATATCTGCTCCCACCACTATCCTTGCAGTGCATTGCAGGCACCTACCACTCTCGGCGTAAAAAGTTTGCTCTGTACTTCTCGTACACACTATGGTTCTCTCACTGGAAAGCTGTGCCCTCATGTCCTTGAGATATCTATCCTGGGGAAAAAGGTTCTGACTTTGAGACCCACAGACAAGTCTACCCAATCTATGGGTCTCATAGTTTATATACGATCAGGTCTCCTCTCAACCTCAGATGTTCTTCAGTTCATCCCTCAACCTTCAGGTCAGTGGAGATGCTGCACTTTTCTGTGGAAGTATTGACACATCCTTGAATCTTTTACTTTGTCCTCAACAGAACTTTAACAAGAATAGAACTGAACATTCCCCATCAGTTGTGAAGAGTACCTATACTACAACGGGTAACTTGTTGGAGATTGCATGCCGGAATGATTGAGAAAATGTGTGGGAACAATCACCCTTGAACCTCTCCAGACCCTGATTGCCCTGATTCCCCAATCCAACTAACAACTGGATGCCCCAACTCAAAATATAACTCTATCCCCTCAACTGAGGCCTCAATTTTACATGACCAAATCCTCAATGACCCTTGACCTCTGCTAACCCTCTGCCCCTGCAACCACCCTAGAAGAAGCCTGGCTTCTTGACAAGTTCACTGATCACATGATGATACAAATGAGAAGGAGAGTATCTTAATACCTTTCCATTCTGCTTTGGTCTCTGGTAGATTTTAGATTTAGATTTAGAGATACAGCGCAGAAACAGGCCCTTCGGCCCACCGGGTCCGCGCCGCCCAGCGATCCCCGCACATTAACACTATCCTACACCCACTAGGGACAATTTTTACATTTGCCCAGTCAATTAACCTACAAACCTGTACGTCTTAGGAGTGTGGGAGGAAACCGAAGATCTCGGAGAAAACCCCTGCAGGTCACGGGGAGAACGTACAAACTCCGTACAGACGGTGCCCGTAGTCAGGATCGAACCTGAGTCTCCGGCGCTGCATTCGCTGTAAGGCAGCAACTCTACCACTGCGCCACCATGTACTGAATATTGCCACGATGGATCCATACTAAAATGGATGTTGGTTTAGAGTGCCTCTCTCTCTCTCTCTCTCTCTCTCTCTCTCTCTCGGCCAAAGAATTTGCAAGCTTGTATACAGCATTGGCCCAGTGTTGGTTCTTGTCCAGATATTCCAGCATTATCAGTGCTTGGTCATCATAGGGTAGTACCAAGAAGCAGTAGCAGTAAATTACAGAATGGGGTATGAGCATCAGAAACAGGAATGCAAGTAAGTCAAAACTACTCCATCAATCAATAAGATTGTGGCTATTCTTTTATCTCAACTTGTTTCTCAACAGGTCCCAAATCCCCCAATTCCCCTGGTTTCCAAAACTCCATCCATCTTAGTCTAGAATGTACTTAAAGACTGACTATCCAGACCCGTCTGCGTTCGAGAATTCCAAAAATTCGCAGTCCGTTTGGTGATGAAATTCCTCAGCCCCTTATAAGTCCAACCCCTTATTGCGAGACCATAGTTATGGACTTTCCAACAATGGGAAAGAATCTGTCAGCACCCATCATACCAAACCATTTCAATGTTTTACAGGCTTCATTGGGACTTCCTCGCATTGTTCTGACTACTGGAGAATATAGTCACATTCTTCTCAACCTTTCCTCATGGAACAACCCTCTCATCCCAGGAATCGGTCAAGTAAACCTTCGTTGTATCGACCTCAAGCCAAGTAATTACTTTCTGAGATAGGGGAAACGACCTATATGCAATATCCCAGACGTGTCTGACCCCCTCCCATCATGTTTGTCACTGTATCTTGTAACAGGTGACGAGCGTAAATCAATACCAATACCAAGCAAAAAGCCCATTTGCCATCACAGGTTAACCAGAATGGTTGTCATATCAGTCAACCAATATCATTATAAAGTGAAGATAGACGCAAACTGCTGGAGTAACTCAGCGGGTCAGGCAACATCTCTGGAGATAGGTGACGTTTCGGGTCGAGACCCTTCTTCAGAGTCAGAGGAGAGGGAAACTAGAGGCATCTAAAGGTTCAGAACAAATCAGAGACAGCACCAATGACCAAGGGAAGGTGGAGCACACAATGGTTCATTGTTGGCTCTGGAAGAGATGATAATGAAGGGATATATGGATGCAAACAGTGGAACTAACAGGACGACTAGGGTGGAGGAAGGGTGGAGAGAGAGGGAATGCAAGGGTTCCTTGAAATAAGAGAACAGTATTGTAAACTGCTCAAGTGAAATATGAGGTGCTGTTCCTCCAATTTGCTTGTGGCCTCACTCTGACAGGGGAGGAGGCCTTGGCCAGAAAGGTCAGTGTGGGAATGGGAAGGGGAGTTAAAATGTTTGGCAACCATCCCAAAGCGGCCATTAGCCAGGTATAGCAAACACTGCATGCAGAGTTAAGTTCAACTATGTGTCTCACCCCACACCTAATTTAATTATGGCTACTCTTCATGAGATTCTGGGTTGAACATGAAATTAGAATCCATAAACATCACATATTTGTGATTGAAATTGTTCAAATACCAATCAACGAATAATCTTGATTGGTATTGGGCAATTAAAATCAACTTCTTTCTTTCAAATTATTCAAAAACAGATTCTAGCTATGAAGAGTTTGGAATAGATTTTAATTTTGGATGGTTGGCAGCACAGTGGCACAGTGGTAGAGCTGCTGCCTTGCAGCGCCGGAGACCCAGGTTCGATCCTGACTATGGGTGCTGTCTGTACGGAGTTTGTACGTTCTCCCTGTAACCGCGTGGGTTTTCTCCGGGTGCTCCGGTTTCCTCCCACACTCCAAAGAAGTACAGGTTTGTAGATTCATTGGCTTTGGTAAAATTGCATATTGTGCTTAGATTGTAGCATAGTGCTAATGGGTGATCGCTGGCCGGTGCGGGCTGTGTGGGCTAAAGGGCCTGATTCTGCGCTGTATCTCCAAAGTCTAAAGTAAACAGTTACAAAATTATTCCTCTCTACAGTCCTTTTTAAAAATAACACAAGAGCTGGTGAATTAGAAGGGGTACCCTGACTGAATTTAAATGTGATATCGGATGTCCGTAAATGCATGTCTTAAAGTCCGGCCATGAAAGCCTGGGGTGGGGGGGGGGGGGGGGGGACCTGTTTCTTCTTTCCCCACAGATGTACATTTGTCAGGGAGGTAACTCCGGGTGGAATATGCACAGCGCAGTCTCTGCCTATTTCTGCCCTCATGTGGGACTTTGGGAATAGATGCAGGTCATAGGTTCCTAATTTACACGTAAACAAGCCTGCCAACCGAAGCAGGCAAGCACATTAGCTGTTCATCAGCGAGCCAATAGACAATAGACAATAGACAATAGACAATAGGTGCAGGAGTAGGCCATTCAGCCCTTCGAGCCAGCACCGCCATTCAATGCGATCATGGCTGATCACTCTCAATCAGTACCCCGTTCCTGCCTTCTCCCCATACCCCCTCACTCCGCTATCCTTAAGAGCTCTATCCAGCTCTCTCTTGAAAGCATCCAACGAACTGGCCTCCACTGCCTTCTGAGGCAGAGAATTCCACACCTTCACCACCCTCTGACTGAAAAAGTTCTTCCTCATCTCCGTTCTAAATGGCCTACCCCTTATTCTTAAACTGTGGCCCCTTGTTCTGGACTCCCCCAACATTGGGAACATGTTATCTGCCTCTAATGTGTCCAATCCCCTAATTATCTTATATGTTTCAATAAGATCCCCCCTCATCCTTCTAAATTCCAGTGTATACAAGCCCAATTGCTACCAGACTGAGTGTTGGGATTAATGTTGGCAATAACTCCCACCTCATTTTGAGACCATTTCCGCCATGCCGTAGCTGATATCGCCGACTTACTGTATAACCTGCTCAATATAACCTGTCCGAGTCACCGTCCTGCACCGTCACCAATGACTGTGACTTAATATTGCACCGAGCTGTCAGCGATGATAAACAGGACTAAACAAAATTAGGACAAAGTACAAGGCTATATCCTCTCATTGCTTTCTATAAGTGCCATAAAATCGGAAATGAAAGCTAAATGTTTTTGAATGAATTTGCTATTGCAAAAGACTGTAATTGAAAACAGATTTCTGAGCTGAATGGATAACACCTGCAGATCTTCCCTGCTCCCCTCTGTATAATTCTACCCTTATGCACACTATTTCCTGACAGAGCCTTCTGAACCTGGAAACGCTATCATGTGTCTTAGCAAATTGAAGGGTTTGGTGCTTGAAAGCTGATTACAGCCTAAAATATCTTCAACCGAACATAGAAATGAATGGTTTCTTTGGAATCGGATATCAATTGTAAGATCTTCACAAACCAGATTCTCACAGCATGTAGGGGAGTATTAATGTTTGCTTTTGGCAAGCAAACTGAGTGGTGCATTAAATCACTGAATGAAAAAGACCCTTGCTATGGTAATTAAAAATAAGTTAGTTAAATAAATAAAATGAACATGCCTTCAAGGCTTCTGACTGTAGCTTCAATATATACATAACCTTTCAACCCAGCAGCTCTCATTCTCTGGTTAACATCTGCCTATTACACAGGATGGAACTGAACGCCTCAAGGGACGTTCAGAGTTTCAAAAGCATCTGTATTCATTTTTGTCATTATAATTGCTCGTTCTGGCTGCAAACAGTCATCATCAGTGCTACAACCTCCACAGTAAACTGTACTTGTGCTGTGGGTGCTTAGATGTGCAAAACAAATGAGGGCTGGCAGTAAATTAAATAGAAGGAGCTGAAAGTAAGTGAGGTCCAGTGTAGAGAGTGAGCTTTCACCATCAACAGAGTGCCACTCAGGAAGGAACCATGAGTTGGTGGTGGGATCATCGGATTTCTAATGCACCTAAATAGATGTGCTCGATAGGGCGGCACGCTGGCGCCGCGGTAGAGTTGCTGCCTTACTGCGCCAGAGTCCCGGGTTTGATCTTGCCTACGGGTGCCTACGGAGTTTGTATGTTCTCCCCGTGACCTGCGTGGGTTTTCTCACACGCCCCAAAGGTTTGTAGGTTAATTGGCTGGGTATAATTGTAAATTGTCACTGGTGTGTGTAGGATAGCATTACAGTGCAGGGATCTTGGGTCGGCGCGGACTCGGTGGGCCGAAGGGGCGCTGTATCTCTAATCCAAAGTAAACTAATAGTCACTGGAATGGCATGCGGATGGGGAGAGATGCCAACGACAAATATGATTGGGGCTGGCAGAGTGGGGGAGAGTGTCGGCAGCATGATCAGCACGAGGAGTGGGAAGGTGACATGGGCAAGGTCAGAGTGGGTCCAGGGATGGGAATCAGGTCAACGGCTGGGGGTTGTGGAGTTTGCCGGGTGGTAGGGTGGCGGAGGGGGTGGGGTGTGGAAGAGGGAATTAGCGGACCTTGCTGAGAGGAAGGAAAGGAGGGTGATGAGCTCAATGGGTGGGGAAGTGGGTTATTGCCACGTTGTGGCTTTGACAGCTTCTTGAAAGCTCTCTCCTCTTCATCCAAATGAATCTTTTCCCCGTAGTCCTGCAATAACCTTTTTTGAGTAAACATCTGCTTTCACCATCCTTTCAGCCAGTACCTTCCACATTATAACTTGCCAGGCAAAAAAATGTCTCTTCAATTTCCCTTTAGTTACTTACGTTTAAGTTTAGGTTTAGGTTTATTGTTGTCACGTGCACTGGGGTGCAGTGAAAATTTTTGTTTCACTTGCTATCCAATCTGATCAGATATACCGTACATAAATATAATCAAGTCAAACTCAAACTCAAACACATAAATAGAGCAGAGGAGATGATACAGAGTGCGGAATATAGTTCTCAGCATTGTAATGCATGCCATCGCCAATTTTGTCTGTGTAGGAAGGAACTGCAGATGCTGGTTTAAACCGAAGATAGACACAAAAAGCTGGAGTAACTCAGGGGGTCAGGCAGCATCTGAAGAAGGGTCTCAACCCGAAACGTCACCAATTTTATCTCCTGTTTTACCAATCCCCTGCTAGTGGAAACAGTTTCTCAATATTTATTCTATCAAAGCAATTTTGAACTCTTTTTAATCTCCCCTCAATTGTCCCTGCCCTAAAGTGCTTAGCTTTTATCTTTAAGGGAATGAGCAGCGGTACACTTAAACTTGCAAAGTAAAATTCCTGCACAAGTACTTTATGATATGTTTATTCATATAGGCATTGAAATATATTTAAGGTCAGGAGTGAGACCACTTCCATGGAATGCCTAGGCTTCTATACATCAACAGCCTCTCACACAAACATAATTTCTTCATGATTAAATGCAACGAGGGGCCAAAAGTTCCTGACGTAGATTTGCCTGGTGCTGGCCCATGCAACAGTTGTTAGAGCCTTTGATGGGGGAAAACTTTTGTTTCAACATCCTTCCCCTTCCCCTCCACCCACAACAAGGCTAGAGGTATAACAAAGATCATAAGTGATAGGAGTAGAATTAGGCCATTCGGCCCATCAAGTCTACTCCGCCATTCAATCATGGCTGATCTATCTCTACCTCCTAACCCCATTCTCCTGTCTTCTCCTCATAACCTCTGACACCAGTACTAATCAAGAATCCATCCATCTCTGCCATAAAAATGTCCACTGACTTGGCCTCCACAGCCTTCTGTGGCATTCCACAGATTCACCACCCTCTAATTAAATAAATTTCTCCTCATCTCCTTCCTAAAAGAGCATCCTTTAATTCTGAGGCCATGACCTTTGGTCCTAGACTCTCTGACTAGTGGAAACATCCTCTTCACATCCTCTCTAACCAAGCCTTTCACTATTCTGTATGTTTCAATGAGGTCCCCCCTCATTCTTCTAAACTCCAGCGAGTACAGGCCCAGTGCCGACAAACGCTCATCATAGGTTAACCTACTCATTCCTGGGATCATTCTTGTAAACCTCCTCTGAACCTTCTCCAGAGCCAGCACATCCTTCCTCAGATATGGTACCCACAATTGCTCACAATATTCCAAATGCAGCCTTACCAGCTCCTCATAGAGAGAGCCTCAACATTACATCCCTGCTTTTGTATACAAGCCCTCTTGAAATAAATGCCAGCATTGAAATGCTAAAGAGATGAGGCCAGAGGTAGGTCCCAACCTAGAGAACACTCCGCTGAGATGCCGAATGGGACTCCATTTTGTGCTCGTTCTTAAGTGTCTCAAAGAAAATCATATATATATTTTGAAATGTGCCTCATAAACTGGGGCACTGAGAAAACCTCAAAATTCATTTCTGAGTCAGGAAGAACCTCGGCCACTCCCCAGGACACACAGCCTCTGCTGAAACTTGCAGCCAGAGTGACAATGTGGTTGCACCCAGGTGCACTTTTAACGACTTTGCAATCGAGCTGAGAGGCTTCGCCAATGGGTCAGCTGTGCATGTCCCTTATGGTCAGAGCTCAACATTCATTCTGGGTTTATTCCCCTCCACCCTCCACATTCTTTTCTCTTTGGCCTTATTGAGAGTGAAAATTTGTGCAAACAAGCAAATACTTAAACAAACAGACTGCATTTACAAGTATAATTGAAAAAGCGTCTGAATAAAATTAGGGGCGCAAATTATGGTGACGCAGTGGTAGAGTTACTGCCTTACAGTACTTTCAGCACCAGAGACCCGGGTTCAATCCTGATTACGGGTGCTGTCTGTGTGGAGTTTGTACGTTTTCCCCGTGACCACGTGGGTTTTCTCCGAGATGTTCAGTTTCCTCCCACATTCCAAAGACGTACAGGCTTGTAGGTTAATTGGCTTTCTATAAAATGTAAATTGTCCCTAGTGTGTGTAGGATAGCGTTAATAAGCGGGGATCGCTGGTCGACGTGGACTCGGTGTGCCGAAGGGCCTATTTCCACGCCCTTTCTTTGTGGAGTTTGCATGTTCTCCCTGTGACCACGTGGGTTTCCTCTGGGTGATTCAGTTTCTTCCCACATCCCAAAGACTTGCGGGTTTGTAGGTGAATTGACCTCTGTAAATTGCCCCCTGGTGTGTAGGATAGAACTAGTGTACAGGTGATCGTTGGTCGCCTTGGACTCGGTGAGCCGAAGAGGCTGTTTACACGCTGTATCTCCAAACTAAACTAAATTAAAATTACTAATTGATCCAATAATAATCTCATGTTAATCTTTGATAATTCACTCATCTCCACCTTCAATATCTTGAAAATGTCATCAGCTTTGTATAAATGTTATGGCCAGTTGGATTCACGATATTTGAATCTATCAAATGGCATTAATATCTGGATATTAAGATTAAACGTAGTAATTATCATCTCCGCCTTTGATCTTGCACAATCCACACCAATTTAGAAGGCTGGGTCTAATAATTACTTCCAAAGAACGTTTTAGTCCGGAAACATTCTGCCATTCCTCCCATCGCCTTTGAGCAGAGATTAGGTTGGGCCACACCAAAGTGAAACAGATTTTCAAAAGGACGCGCACCCCTTAGTTTATTTTATTTTCAGATACAGCGTGGAAACAGGCCCTAAGGTCACTGAGTCCATGCCGACCGACGATCACCTGTTCACTCGTTCTATCCCACACACTGGGGACAATTTACACAAGCCAATTAACCTACAAACCTGCACGTTTTTGGAATGTGGTAGGAAACTGTGGCACCTGGAGAAAATCTATGTTGTCACAGGGAGAATGTACTAATTCTGTACAGACATCACCCGTAGTCTGGGTCGAATCCATGCTCTGGGCCTGTAAGGCAGCAATTATACCACTGTACTGCTTATGCTTGATTAACTTTTGAAGGGGGCACAGTTCCAGTAGCAATGTACTGGTCATGATGATCTCCCTCTCCAATAATGTACAAAATAACAGTAAACAATACAACCAGTGCAATTGTGTTGCAGACGGCAGCTTAGTATTGCAGTTGATAGAGTTGCTGCCTCACAGCGCCAGGTTCGCTCCCGAACTCAGGCGCTGTCTGCATGGAGTTTGCACAATCTCCCTATGACTGTGTGCTTTTGCCCCGGGTGCTCCGGTTGCCTCCCACATCTCAACGACGTGCGTTGTTTGCAGGTTAATTGGCCTCAGCAAAATGGCCCCAAAATGGTGTGTATGGAGAAAGTAGGATAACATGGAATTAGTGTGAACAGGTGATCAATGGTCGGCATGGACTCAATTGGCTTCAGGGCCTGTTTCCATGCTTTATCTTTCAATCAATTCAATCAAAGCAATATTTGAGCTACATTTAATCAATCATCCACTTTAGAATGCTTAAAATACTTCAGCTGGAACGTTGTTAAGAAATGTCAAATATTTGTAGTTTATGCTCATATTTAGAAATCAGAGGCGTTTTCACTAAAATGCTTGAAAAATGTCTTCATGTCGTGTCTGGGTCTGGAATTTTACTGGACTTCCTCACAGTCTAAGTGGAAGGCAGAATTGCTTATAAAGGTCAACATATACAAGGCATGCATGTTGCAATGAATTGATTCAAACATCTAACTGTATCTTTGCTTCCATAACTAGCTATTACCTGTGGTAATCTCAAGATTTTATATTATTATTATACATGGTTGTAGTGTTCACAGTCCTCCTACCACGTTGCTCTTGTTTAGTTGAGCTAAAAATAGGTCCGATTGTATGTATAAAACCTTTGCAAGCAACATGTCTAGCCTACCACATGTAATGTGTAATGGCACGTTATACAGCTGGATTTCTTTATAAAACTATGCTTTTTCTTTTCCACTTGTGGTTCCAAAACTGCATCTGACTTTGCTTCGATCAGTATTCAATCCTTTCTATTGCTGCTGAGTGGCTAGAAAGCGAAAAAAATATGAACTTTGTGCACACTATATTTATTCCTGCCAACTTCATGCTTTCAACTGTCGATTCCCATAAATTAAGATTAGATTACATATGTTTCCAGGCGAGGCAATTTGTTTTCTTCACAATATCCAGCATGGAATATTCCTGTAATATTTTCAGTTCCTTGCAAGATCTAGGGTGGAGAAAAATGCCATAAATTTTACAATATGTGCAACGCTATGGAATGCATGATGGTGCCCAGACAGGATTAACTACGTTTAGTCAAACGGAAAACTGATCTTGGGGCATTCATTCTGATTAAATGTTTAAATAATTTTCCTGGAATAATTCTCATCTGAAGTTAGAAACTGCTGCTTAGTTAGAAGCCACATGCATTAAGATATCTTACAGATATATTGTGCCTGGCCATTCCCATGGGACGGTGGGATTTGATTACTGATTAATTATGTCTATAAGCTGCTGCCCACCCACCAGGTTAGCCTGCACGGCTCATAAACTGGAAGACAGCATTGAAGAGCCCTCCCCCCTTCCTTTTCTTCCAAAGTTCTTCGGTCCCAAATTATATGTCTGACCAACTCCCTTCTGAAGCCCAACCTATTAATTTGTCTGCCCACCTTTTGCGCATAAAATCACGAGAGGAATAGATCGGGTAGACGCACAGGTTCTCTTGCCCAGAGGAGGGGAATTGAGAGCCAGATGACGTAGGTTTAAGGTGATGGGGGAAAGGTTTAATAGGAACCTGAGAGGTGACCTTTTCACACAGAGGGTGGTGGGTGAATGGAACGAGCTGCTGGAGGAGGTAGTATCGCAATGTTTAAGAAACATTTGGACAGGTACATGGATAGGACAGGTTTGGACGGATATGGACCAAACGCAGGCTGGTGGGACTAGTGTGGATGAGGAATGTTGGTCGGTGTGGGCAAGTTGGGCTGAAGGGCCTGTTTTCACACTGCATCACTCTCTGTCTATGACGTGGTTGATTCCACCATCCTCCCCCATTCCCCAACTCTCATTCAAGTGTCTTAGCATCTGTGACTCCCTGCCTCCCCATCTTACCTCTAAGTAAACCCCCAACCTGACAGTAAATTCTGAGGCTACTGACCCTCCAAAACCCTTGGCTTGAAACAACGGGAGAAATGAATGGTTTGCTTGAACGGTTACAACATTTTCTGTTCTTGTTTTGAATTTACAGCATCTGCTGTCTTTTGCATTAATGACACTGGGAGTTCAACACAGTAATCTTATAAAGCATTGAGTGATGTAATGGTGATGGTAAGATTCTAGCATTAATATGACTTTCATCAGTATGCAATATGACTGTCCCCAGTATTGTAAAAATAGTTTTGTGGTAATATTTAGTTATTATAGAAATTAGAAATTATACTAAATACTAAATATACTAAATATATTATACTAAATATCTGGAACAGTATAATATCAGATGCCCAACACAGTAATGATAAGTATCCGGTACTTCAATTGATGGTGTGTCCAGGATAGTAATAATGTTTAGTATCTTCAACAAATCATCCGATAATATTTAGCCTGTAATACAGGTAAAAAGTTATTCTGCGGTGAGTTGCAAAGATAGTGAACCAGCAGTGGAAAAGGTTTTCAGTAAATGCAATGATGAAATAAATGGAGGAATGATATCAATATTCAAGTTAATAATTTATCTGCTAAAAACTTCATTACTCAGAGAGCTCACTAATTTCACAAAGACAACCAGGGATGGGCCATAATGCTGCCTTACCGCACAACTTTTGTATCTGGAGCATGAATCATTAACGATATGATTGAGTGGGAGGACGTTTGATGACTCACACATCATTGAAAGGGTTCTAAAAGCACATGGACATATTATGGTACAATATCCTTCCAGAGGTGATGAAGGCAATGAGGTTCGGAGACTTGCCCTGATGGGCACTCAAATAATTCCCCCTCCAAAATTACTTACCTGATAATGGATAGTTTAAAGGGCAATTGTTTTCCGTTACTATTCAGTGGGAACAGATGCAATTGGTCCAAGGAGTGTTCACTTCTGATCACAGCAGAAGAAGGATATTTTTAAGGCAGAGATAAAGTTCCTGGTTAGAACGGGCGTCAAGAGTTATGGGGGGGAAGGCAGGAAAATGGGATTAGGAGGCAGAGATCAGCCATGATTGAATGGACTCTATGGTTCGAATGGCCCAATTCTACTCGTATAACTTGTGAACTTGCAAGATGGCTACTTTGTGCCAAATCAAGGATCCTCTGGACGTGGAAGAAACGGCAGTGCAATCAATCTGAGCAAAAATGTCGTGCAGCTGCGGCAATTCAGTAAGAAACTAATTCAGGGAGCATGCCCCGTTTATAAATACCACCTAACTGGCCAACTTTGTACATCTTGCAAACCCGCAAGCAAGGAATGAGTTTGATTCTCAATGTGTGTTGTGGTGTTTTGTGGTACTACAGTCTTTAGTCAGAGGGTGGTGAATCTGTGCAATTCATTGCCACAGAAGGCTATGGAGGCCGTCAATGGATATTTTTAAGGCAGAGATAGATAGATTTCTAATTAGTAAGGGGGTCAAGAATTATGGGGAGAAGGCAGGAAAATGGGATTAGAAGGCAGTGATCAGCCATGATTGAATGGCGGAGTAGACTTGATGGGCCGAATGGCCTAATTCTGCTCCTATCACTTATGAATTTATGACCTTATTCCAACGTTTAAGAAACATTTAGACAGGTACATGGATAGAATAGGTTTAGAGAAATACGGTATCGACCAAACACAGGCAAGTGGGACGAGTGTAGATGGGACACGTTAGTCGAAGTGGGCAAGTGCCTGCTACCAAGCTGGATGACTCTATGACTCCATGTTGCTGATATCCTTATGACACTTTACTGAGTATTTCCAGTGTAATACTGTAAAAGTGCTGGCTAATTCCTGTTTTCCAAATTCCCGTCTCCAAGGTGCAGCACAGGAGCAGGCTCTTTGGCCCACAATATCTGTGCCGAGCATAAGGCCAAATTAAACAAATCTCATTTGCCTGCACGTGATCCATATTCTTCCATTCCCTGCACAATCGTGTGCCTTGTTAAAATCCTCTTAAACACGACTATTCTATCTGCCTCTAACACCACCCACTGTGTAAACAACATGTCCCGCACATCTCCTGGGCTCTCTAGTCTCTGACATTTCCACTCTAGGAAAGAGGTTCTGACTGTCTACCCTATCTATGCCTCTCATAATTAAAAACAACCTATCAAGTCTCCTCCAAACCTCCAGCGTTCCAAAGAAAATGATCCGAGTTTGTTCAACCTCTCCTTGTATCTAATACTCTCTCATTCAGGGAAGCATTCTGTTAAATCTCTTCTGTATGCTCTCCAAAGCCTCCACACCCTTCGTGTAATGGATGGGCCAGAACTGCACACAATACTCCAAAACGCGGCTTAAACAAAGTCATAATGACTTCCTGACCCATACACTCAACACCCTGACCACCCTGACCAATGAGGGCAACCATGCCATATGCTCTCTTTACCACTTAGTGTTGCCACTTTCTGGGAACAATGGACTGAACACAAAGATCCCGCAGCACATCAACGCTGTTGAGGTAGTTCCGATATTAAAGAACATTTTTCCAGTGTAATTCTGTAATGATAAAATCTCCTTGGATCTTAGATGCCAAAGCCAAGTCCTAATGGAGATTTGTGAGGTTCAGCTGAATTGTGTCCATTGCACTTAGGCTGACACCCAAGAACATTTGTCCAACTGAGTCAAAGCCTTTGATTCTTAGCTCTTCTAATTGACTGTTTCAGGAGAAGTACTGAGAATAATGTTGTCAGCTTTCCCAGTGATAATTGAGATTGAAATTCTGCATAATACATCCCTGACCCCCCTATCCCGATGCACTGAATGTCAGTGGCAGATGCTCTGCTTCAATTGCCCTTCCTTCCAAAGTACAGCTGAAGGCCAAAAGGGAAGGATAATTTTTGTTTTTAAACTCTTAGCTCTCATGGGAGATACTCCAACTGAAATAACTCGTGTCGATATGGCATATTTAAAATTGGGTGAATCATCACAAAATGCTTCGCAGGCATGTTGTGATTTTAAGCAACATTTCTAAAACATGAAAGCACAGTCAGGAGAAAGAGATTTAAGGCGTCTGAGGACTGGCTGTAACACCATTAGTAGAGAGACTAAATATGAGGAATTGGAGCAATGCAGGAACCTTGCAGAATAAAAGGGCTAGAAATGGCTGTGGTCATAAAATGGAGACATTTAAAAACAGGGGGGAGAATGTTTAAATTGAGGTTTCGAGTATCATTACTCTAATAAAATCTTGCGACACATTGCAGACCTGTTGAGGCCTTTCAAGGGACTATGTAATGGAACTTCCTACTGAATCCCGGGAAGTCATTTCACCATGACCTCTCGGCTTGAGATGAGTGTTTGGAATATCTACTCAGAATTTAATGGTACACATGCAAATTGGGAAAAATTCCAGGGGAAAAAACAACTTTTATCCTTCTGCATTTTCAGGAATTTTCAGACATGATGTCAGTTAAGAATACAAGTTCATAAGTTCATTATTAATTCAAGTGATAGGAGCAGGATTAGGCCATTAGCCTATCAAGTCTACTCCGCCATTCAATCATGGCTGATCTATCTCTCCCTCCCAACCACATTCTCCTGCCTTTGCCCCATAACCCTTGTCACCCATACTAATCAAGAATCTATCTATATCTGCCTTAAAAATATCCATTGATGGCCTCCACAGACGTCTGTGTATATCATGGAAGGAGGAGATGCAATGATTTGGACTTTGTGGAAGACAGTCTGAAATGGAAGACTAAAACAGAAACAATTCTCATTCCAGAACGTGTAGGTAAAATGAATTTGAAGGAAACTGACAGAATTTTCACATATATCACAGCAACTGCAATGGTGACTGAAAAGTCAGATCATTTAGCATTGAAGTTTGTTTTTAAAATGTTCTACCCTATTCACGGTACACAGCATGGAGTGAAATGCATTCATAACCATCAACGGGTCACTGTGCATCACGGGGAAAATTGGCTGTACTTTCTGATATTACACTTGCATGCCTGGCGCATGATACTTGCATTGGATGTCCACGTTTACTGTCAGGTGGATCTGCAATGCCCAATATGTCTTTGGGTGATTATAGTGTGCGAGGCACAGGATAAATGAAGCCCACATTCCGTCATATATCAACTGTTGTATCTGGCCCACACTGTTTTACACAACGCCAGGCATATGTGACCTCAGAAAATGGCCTAACTGATTTTCATTTCCTGTGAAGTGTGATACATTGAACTATAAGGAGATGGAATGATGGCAAGTCCCGCTTGCCTGACCTAGGGTATTCTGACAAGGTTTTATGTATTTTTTTTAAACTCGGCCTCCTAATTGAACAGGGTCAAGACATTAATCCCTGAAGACTTTTACTGCATCCATCCTCAAACCAACTCTTTACAGCAATCAAACAAAGTTGCCCAGGACTAACCAACATGATAGACACAAAAAGCTGGAGTAACTCAGCGGGTCAGACAGTATCCCTGGAGAAAAGGAATAGGTGACTTTTTGGGTCAAGACCCCTTTTCAGACTCGACCCGAAACATCACCTATTCCTTTCCTCCAGAGACGCCAGCTTTTTGTGTTTACGTTTACTTTAAATCTGCATCTGCAGTTCCTCCCTACACTAACCATCATGAGACAGTCTTAGGAAACTAGGTCTCTAACCACTCTAAGGTAACTCTCATAACTTCTATATTTTGCTGCCACCCTCTGCTGCAGCAGCAGTAGGGCCAACTCTCCACTAACCCCTTTCCACAGCTGCAAATCTTCCCTGCCCCTGTCTTCTGAACAGCCTTGCCTTGCCCCAGGACCTTTTTACTACACTTAGACCTCTCTATATCCCCTCAACACCTCTCACTCTCATCTAGCTAACCCTTGAAGAAATTTAACAAAAACCTCAGAGGCTGGAAATCTAAAGACAGGGCATTTTGCCCTATCTAAATATAGGCGGTTGCTGATGTTAGAGAGAGATCATAGGCCCACCGGAAATTGGAGGAACAGCACCTCATATTTCGCCTGGGCAGTTTGCAGCCCAGTGGTATGAACATCGACTTCTCCAACTTTAGATAGTTCCTCTGTCCCTCCCGTCCCCTCCTCCTTCCCAGATCTCCCTCTATCTTCCTGTCTCCACCTATATCCTTCCTTTGTCCTGCCCCCCTGACATCAGTCTGAAGAAGGGTCTCGACCCGAAACGTCACCCATTCCTTCTCTCCCGAGATGCTGCCTGACCTGCTGAGTTACTCCAGCATTTTGTGAATAAATACCTTAGAGAGAAATAATTTCTTAATAATTATATTATATTATATCGGGGACCGATGTGCTATTCTTTTCAATGATTACCCACCTCCACTAAACTAAAGAAGGTTACAATCAACATTCATTTATTTACATTTTCAGTTGTGATCTCTAGCTGCTGGTTCTTGTGTTCTATTACTTTCCGACTTAACAACAATCATTTTCGTTGTCCCTGCTGCTTATCTCATTCTTCTCATGTTTACATCATTCTCCATAGTCTGAGATGAAAACACAAACATGCAACTTAACATACTACTGCTTAAGTTCGCATATGTCGGTGAATTTTTAAGTAGCACGAGTTTAAACAAAATGTGAAAATTCAAAACATGTTCGGATTCAGTGAAAGTCTTCAGGGGTTAATTTGTTGACCCTGTTCAATTAGGAGGCCAAGTTTAAAAAAATACATAAAACCTTGTCAGGATACCCTAGGTCAAACAAGCGAGACTTGCCATCCTTCCATCTCCTTATAGTTCAATGTATCACACTTCACAGGAAATGAAAATCAGTTAGGCCATTTTTTGAGGTCACAGATGCCTGGCGTTGTGTGAAACAGTGTGGGCCAGATACAACGGTTGATATATGACAGAATGTGGGCTTCATTTATCCTGTGCCTCGCACACTTTAATTACCCAAAGACATATTGGACATTGCAAATCCACCTGACAGTAAACGTGGAAAGTACATTAAACGTCTGCAAAACTGACTTCCTCCCAAAGTAAGACCATTACTGAGTGCCTGCTTAGACTGTGGTTGGCAGAGGCAATCATATTGCTTGGAGCTGACTGAAAGCTAGTTGTCTTTATTTGACCTACAGAGAAAAAAAAAAAAAATCACCCTTCAGTTTGTGGATATTAGCCAGAAGAATGAGGAGAGGCAGGAGGGTGGTAAATTTACTGGGTGATAATCTGAGCATTTGCTCTCGTATTTGAGAGGAATCAATTCTATTCTTGCTCTAGCAAAATGAAATTTAGAATGCAGTTTAAAAAATTGAAATAAAGATGCAGTTGCAATATCTTCATGCTATTTTGTGTTTTTGGTTGCAGAAGACAGTCAGCAAAGCTGAAGGTTTCTACCATTACAAGGTCTGGCTCCGAAGATATACCCGACCATGTTTTCAAAACCTGCACGGACATACCAGCTGGATTTTTCATGGTCACCTCCAAACCCTCACTCCACGGCCTGAGGTCCCCATCTTCTTTAAATGGACACCCATAATATTGGTGCCCAAGAAGAGCAAGGCGACAGACCTGTGCACTCACATTCATTCTGATGACGTGCTTCGAGAGGCTGCTGCTGACACAATGCATCTCCTGCCACAGTAATGACCCGGACCCACTTCCATTCGCCTACTGCTGCCATAGCCTCAGCATAAAAGGACGTACTTTTAGAAAGGAGATGTGGAGGAATTTCTTCAGTCAGAAGGTTGTGAATCTGTGGAATTCACTGCCACAGGCAGCTGTGGAGGTCAATTCATTGGATATTTTGTAAGGCAGAGATTGACAGATTCTTGATTAGTAAGGGTGTTAGGGTTTCATGGGGAGAAGGCAGGAGAATGGGGTTGAAAGGGAAAGATAGATCAGCCATGATTGAACGGCGGAGTGGACTTGATGGGCCGAATGGCCCAACTCTGCTCCTATAACATGAACGTGAAGAGATTGAGAGTGGATACAAAGTCGTTGGCTCTCCAAACTGTGCTGAACTACTTGAACAATAAGAACATATATGTCCAGCTGTGGTTCAACGACATCTTGGTGTTCAACACCATCATCCCTTCCAATTTCATCATCAAACTCAAGGAACGGTCTCTGCTGCTCCCTAGGCAATTGGATCTTGGCTTCTTCACCGGTACACCTCAGTACACCATTACTCCTCACTGACCATCAGCTCAGGGGCACCACAGGGCTGTGGAATCGGTTCCTGCTCTACTTTCTCTATATCCACGACTGTGCAGCCAAACACAGATCCAATCTCCAATGCCATCTTTAAATTCAATAACAATATCACAATCTTTGGACGATTAACAGGTCATAGAGTCATAGGGTGATACAGTGTGGAAACAGGCCCTTCAGCCCATCTTGCCCACACCGGCCAACAATGTCCCAGCTACACTATTTCCACCTGCCTGCACTTGGACCATATCCCTCCAAACCTGTCCTATCCATGTACCTGTCTAGCTGTTTCTTAAACGATGGGAAAGTCCCAGCCTCAACTACCTCCTCCGGCAGCCTGTTCCATACACCCACCACCCTTTATGTGAAAAAGTTACCCCTCGGATTCCTATTAAATCTTTTCCCCTTCACCTTGAACCTATGTCCTCTGGTCCTCGATTCCCCTACTCTGGGCAAGAGACTGTGCATCTACCCCATCTATTCCTCTCATGATTTTGTATATCTCTATAGGATCACCCCTCATTCTCCTGCACTCGACGAGGTCACAAGGAGTTAGAGTACAGAAGGAGGGTTAATAATCTGGTTCAGTGGTGCCCGAACAACAATCTTTCTCTGAACGTTAGCAAGACCATGGAGCTGATAGTTGAGTTCAGGAAAGGAAAGCCAAAGCACTATGCACCTCTATTCATTGGTGGGATGGTGGTGCAGAGAGTCAACAGCTTTGGGTTCCTGGGAGTACACATCTCTGATGTCCTGGGCCCCATGCATTGATGCAATCAGAAAGAAAGCTCACCATTGCCTCTGCTTCCTCAGAAGTCTGAGGAGATTCATCAAGTCATCTAATAGTCTAATGAACTTCTGCAAGTGTACAGTGGAGAGGATGCTGACCAACTGCATCATGGCCTGGTCCAGAAATTTGAACGCTCAAGAGCAATGGAGGCTGCAGAAAGTGGTGGACATTGTCAAGTCCATTACGGGTACTAACCTCTCCACCCTCGAATTGGTCTGCAGGAAGTGCTGCCTCAAGAGGGTAGCTAATATCATCAAAGTCCAGCACTACCCCGGCCAAGCTCTCATCTCGCTGCCACCACCAGGAAGAAGGTATAAAAGCCTGAGACCCATTACCTCTAGATTTAAGAATGATTTCCTCCCATCAACCTTCAGATTCTTTAACCACCCTGCACAATCCTAACCACAACCCTACCTCAACACTAAACTACTACAGACTTTGTACTACTTTGTTTGCTCTGTATACTTTGGTTGCTGCATTATCATGGCCTAGTTCATTAGTCTAATCATTGATTACTAAGGGTGTCAGGGGTTATGGGGAGAAGGCAGGAGAATGGAGTTAAGATGGAAAGATAGATCAGCCATGATTGAATAGCAGAGTAGATTTAACAGCCTAATTCTGCTCCTAGAATTTATTAACCTATGAACTAGTTACTTAGAAAAACTGATAATTTTGTTGCATATTTACTTTTTGTTGCTGTGTCAAATATGCCTGTAAGGCTGCAGCAAGTAAGAATATTATTTTTTCCTGTTCATATTTGGTGCATATGACAAATAAACTTGACTCTTGGCTCTTGACTCTTGATTATAAGAACATGTTTTATTGAAGGCAGTGGTTGTCAAAAAGTGTCAGTTTCTGGTACAATTATACATCAAAGCCAAACAATTCTTAAAAATACACTTACTCTCTTAAGCGCAAATGCATACACGCGCACACACGAGCAAACACACACACACACACACGCGCACACACGAGCAAACACACACACACACACACACACACACACACGCACACACGCACACACGCGCACACACGCGCACACACACGCACACACACACACACACGCACACACACACACACACACACACACACACACACACACACACACACACACACACACACACACATCTATGCACAAAACCACTGCAGGGGTATTATTGACAATGACCACAAAGCTTTTGATTCTGGTAAATGAACAAGCATCTGATTTATTAAATATAAATATGGGGGTTGTAACCTAAGGTGCTTACCCTGTCTTTCCAGCAAGTGACTGAAGCCCCCCATGGTAATGTGGTTAACTCATAACTGCCTTCTAAACTGATCTGACAATAGGCTCCTTCATATCAAGGTGTTAGGTGCGCTGTGCCACACTGGAATGCCAAGGCTACACAGGAAACCCCCAGGTTATGACAGGGTTGCACTCCCGTGAACTGTTCATAAACCAAACTCTCAGCTGGAAATAAACAGAAGCAGTTTGTGGATCACAGACGCAGTCGTGACGGGAGAATAGTGTGCACGGTGGGTGTATGGAACGAGCTGCCAGAGGAGGTGGCTGAGACAGATACTATCATAACATTTAAGAAACATTTAGCTAGGTACATGGATTGGGCTGGGTTAGAGGGATATGGGCCAAATGCAGGCATGTGGGACTAGTGTAGATGGGGCATGTTGGTCAGTGTGGGCAAGTTGAGCTGAAGGGCCTGTTTCCACGCTTGTAAGGCTCTATGGTTCTATCTAGTAAGAGTGGCCGCCAGCCGGCCTCACTGGCTCAGTGAGTGAGCAAGTGTGTCCGCTCAGCCCTCCCAGCTCTGCTCGGCTCCACCTAGTTCCTTCTTGTTATGGATCTGGAGGGTGGGTTTGGGTGGATGGCGGAGGGGAGGCATGAGGAAATGCACCGCCCCAACACAGCAGAAGATGTCTCCTTGCCCAGCAATCCATCCCATCCACTCCCAAACGCTCGCTTGTATGTATGGGGTGTGCACAAGTTGGACGTTCATAAACTGGGAGGACTTGTGTGGAGCCTTTTATTTCAGCTGATCTGTGCAATACAAAGCTGGCACAGTGCGAACAATTTAATTTGTTCACACTTTTCGGGTTTGTATTCTATCTAATTTAAGACAAGAGTTTTACCAGCTTGAGTTTTTGGCCTAGTGTCTCTTGTTGCACACCTTTGGCTAGGTACCAGGCTCTAGTTTGCCCACCCTCGTTTGTTTGTTTGTTTGTTTGTTTGTTTGTTTGTTTGTTCCTGAACTACAGCCAAAAAGGTACGCGATAGCGTGACAATTTTAGGCCCACCTTACTCACTGTCGTCCCGTGGAAGAGGTTTTATTGAAATCGGTGTTATATTTTTAAAGTTATTCACATTTTAAAGTTTAAATCTATCTCTATGGGAGGGAGGGGGGAGGATAAGGGGGGGTTGAGGGGGGTGGAATGGGGGGGAGGGGGACGGAAGGGAGGAGGGAGGGGGACGGAAGGGAGGAGGGAGGGGGAGGAGGGAGGGGAGGAGGGAGGGGAGGAGGGAGGGGAGGGTGGAGTGGGGAGGGGAGGAGGGAAGGAGGAGGGGAGGGGAAGGGGGAGGGGGAGGGGGAGGAGAGGGGGGGAGGGGGAGGAGAGGGGGGGAGGGGAGGGGGGATTGGGGGAGGAGAGGGTGCTGCACCAATGCAGGAGATGTTTGGGCCCAACAGGTCCACGAGAGTGATCAGCCATGATCGCATTGAATGGCGGTGCTGGCTCGAAGGACTGAATGGCCTACTCCTGCACCTATTGTCTATTGTCTATTGTCTATTGGTCTAGTAGTTATTAAATGTTAGCCTCTCTACTGCATGTCAAGATTAGCCTGCATTGGAAATTACAAGAAAGTGGTAACACTCCTTTAAATCAGAATGCAGCAGAATTAAACTTTCTTGTGTAATTCTCATGCAGACTAATCTTGCCGAGTTATGCTGACTAATGGCCTGTGGGATGCATAAGGAACATCTAACTGCTTTACGAGAAACAACTGAAGTCTGTCCCCTTGAGCCTCCCCCATTTGACCTTACTTTGTTTGCCTTCAGTAACTGGACTTAGCCTTTATTTACAGCCTGACTACAATAATCCTTGTTAGGAAGTTTGGGGATTTGAAGTGGATAAAATATCACTGAGAATTCTTTCACTGACAGCTATGACAAAGCAAACTGGAATGGCACATTGTGTAGGAAGGAACTGCAGATGCTGGTTTACATCGAAGATAGACACACAAAATGCTGGAGAAACTCAACGGGTCAGGCAGCATCTCTGGAGAAAAGGAATAGGTGACGTTTCTGGTCGAGATCCTTCTTCAGACTGAAAGAACTGACATATTGGAGTCAATATAAGACATGTTGGGAATGTTCACAGTTGACTTGAGGAAATTGCTACTCTCTCCCAAATTATTGAATAGTCTACTCCTAATTGCAATGAATGCCAAGAATCCCATTGTCCCAATCATCAAAATAGTGCAAAACATTGCAGTGAAAACCTAGTTGAAATTGTTAAATAAACATGACTCTGGGCATTGGGAGACTTTTTCCCCAGAAAGAGAGATGGAGGAAGGTTGGTATTTTCTCATTAACGTTTAGAAGATTGAGAGGTGATTTCAAAACAACACAGAAGGCACTGAAGGGGTTAACGGGATGGATGGTGAGTGTACACCTTTTCTTTCTGGGGAGTCTAGAACCACAAGGCATTGTCTCAGAAGAAGGTGCAACCAGTTAGGATAGAGATGAGAGATAATCTCTTATTCAAGGGCTTTTAGATTCTTTGCACAGAGGCTAAAAATGTTCAGTCCTTAACGACGATCAGGACTGATATTGATGTTGATGCTGAGGCTCGGATAGAGTGGATGTGGAGAGGATGTTTCCTCTGGTGGGAGAGTCTAGGATTAGAGGTCACAGCCTCAGAATTAAAGGACGTTCTTTTAGGAAGGAGATGAGGCAGATTTTCTTTAGTCAGGGGGTGGTGATTCTGTGGAGTTCTTTCCCACAAAAGGCTGTGGAAACAAAGTCAGTGGATATATTTAAGGCAGAGATAGATAGATCTTTGATTAGTACAGGTGTCAGAGGTTTTGAGGAGAAGGCAGGAGAATGGGGTTGGGAGGGACAGATAGATCAGCCATGATTGAATGGCAGAGTAGACCAATGCAGGAGAGGTTTGAGCCCAACGGGTCCACTTGGTCTAGTGTGGACTATTACTGATCTTATGCCTTATATTCTCTTAAGCAGAAAGTGTACTCAAGAAGTCTCTGTACAAGTGAGGCTCCTTCTTTTCAAAGCACTTCATCAGCCTCCAATAAGATGACCTATATTAGTTGCCTATGTTATCACTTCTCACACCTATTTAATCTTCAATGGCATTCGGCTTCCATTTTCTACCCACTGCATCACCTTCTCATTTAATCATCTACTCACGTCAATGTGATTTGGATGCATTTGGCAGAAAAATCATGGGCTAATTGGCTTGATTAAAAATTGTAAATTGCCCCTCGTGTGTGTGGGATAGTGCTACTGTGTGGGGATTGCTGGTCGGCGCGGACTCAGTGGACCAAAGGGCCTATTTAAACGCTGTCTCGAAATTGAACTAAACTATGAATGGTTGATGGTTGGCCGGTGGGCCTAAGGGTCTGCTTCTGGTGCCAGCAGTAGGCATTGTGGCTCCATTGTAAATGACGTATCACAGATACTGGCTGGAATAGGCTTTATCAGCGTTAAGATGCTTACTAGTTTTATATTTTTAGGATTTTACAATCAGCCTTGCCAAAGATCAGCAGGTTGCAGAGTGATTGCAGTCTGATGACAAAATGCTGACATGGTATTAATCTAGCTCTGGGCAAATTGTGAAGGCATTCCTCAGAAGTCAATGGAGTGGGTCGGAATCTGTGATCTCAGCTTAATTGAACCAATTAATTTTGCTTTGTGGGTTTAGTATCTCCGGCCTCCGCTGTGGCAGTGATGTGCAGCATTTGCATTTATAGTTGGGTGGGGTGGGGGGGGGGTGGGGATGTGCGTGTGGAATTTGATGCTGTTCAGGATGAATGGTGCTTGCAGGGTAAGGGGAGGTGGGGAATGTAAATGGGGGATAGTGTGTGTGGGCAGCACCTTGGTTCAATGGCACTTCACTTGAATTACAGCTGTATGCAGTCAGGAGGAGGGGGGATGCACCGTTCCCCATTATATGAGGACAGAATCTGTTGCTCTGACCTATGCTTGGTCAGGGGTAACTGAGACAGTCAGCACAGGAGCTTTGGGGATCTTTGATTACCTAATCCAGGGTGAGGGATGTGAGAGCAGGGGAAAGTAAAAATATTTGCCAAACCTGTGTGTCTTACATCATTTTCTCCCCTGCTTTCTAAGTGTTCTTCATCACATCACTTCTCGCACCAGTTTCATCTTCAATAGCATTCAGCTTCCAATTTCTACCCACCACATCACCTTGTCATTCCTTCGTCCACTTGGGAAAGTTTGCAGTGACTGATTAACCTACCATCCTTCATGCTTTTGGGATGTGGGGAGAAACAGGGGCACTCCGAAGAAACCCGCACTGTCGCAGGGAGAACATGCAGACTCCACACAAGCAGTTGCGGAGGTCATGATTGAAGCGGAGTCTCTGGAACTCTATTAGCTGCGTCAATGTGCAGCCACAGAGTCATAGAGTCGCAGAGTGATACAGAGTGGAAGCAGGCCCTTTGGCCCAACTTGCCCACGCTGACCAACACGTCCCATCTACACTAGTCCCACCTGCCTGCATTTGGTCCATATCCCTCTAAACCTATTCTATCCTTGTACCTGTCTAAATGTTTCTTAATGTTGCGATAGTATCTGCCTCAACTACCACCTCCAGCAGCTCGTTCCATACACCCACTACCTTTTGTGTAAAGAAGATACCCCTCAGATTCCTATTAAATCTTCCCCCGCCCCTCACTTTAGCCCTGCTGTGTTATGTTGACATAGGATAGGGATGATGGTGAATGGGGATGTAAAGCAGAAGCTCCACTTAAAAATGCTCCCTCTTTCACCCAGTGCTCACTTCTCAAGTAATACGTTAACACGCTTTTCCTCAGTTGGGGCAATAGATTGAATACCCAAACTGGGCACAACTTTCTGTTTCCCAGTGTCTAAAGCCCTAGGGAAAGCATTCTGCTCTTGTTTAACTTGAAGAAAAATTAAAGCCATTATTGCATCCTGAAAACGTTAATTGAATCACCAATTAGGCTTTTTGCCTGTGAGTTTTAAATCCCTGACTTCAGTGAACAGGAATCCTGCCGGCATGGAAATGTGCTGCTGTTAAACTTGAAAGTGGGAGCATTAAGGCGGGGTTGTCGGCCCGATCAAGATTTCATTAATTTTCACCCTCGACTGGGCTGCTTCCGCTGCAAACAGTCCTGTGCAGCCAAAACTCATAGGCCATTCATTTACCACCCAGAGTCAATGCTAGCCCCCCCCCCATCACACAGAATTCTGATGCTGCATCACCAAAGTCATATTTTTGCTTTGCACGGTTGTGCTAATTCAGAAGTTCACATTGAGATGAACTGAAATTCCTTCTGGAAATGGTGCTGGCTCAGTGAAGGCGAACCTTTACCACGAGATTTATGTTCGTTTACTTCCTTCAACTCTGATGAAAGACTTTTTGTCAGATTTGATAGTTCCCACCAATGGCAGAGTTTCGTCCCTCACAAGTGAACCACTGGAGTTTTGTTTCATTTATTGCCAGGACATCAAGAATAGTGCCTAAAGTACAGACTAATGATGTGGGAGTCTTGAAAACTGTTTGAGGTGGAGGCTGCAGGGCGCTGCCCAATCCGTCTGTGTAATGGCTTCCATGTTTATGCTGACAAGATGTTTCTTTCAATAATTCTGCTGGTTGCTTTACGAGCTTCATTAAAATAAACCAGCAGCGAAAGACTGTAAAAACAATAAATGCTGGAAACACATCACAGCTAAGTCACAGCGTGTGTAAAGAAAAAGGATGGGTTACAGTTTTCAGGCTGAGCTCGTCTGCAGAAGTGAAATGAAAAGCAAAAAGTGTTTCATTTGAATCAAAGAGCTGGGGAAGAGAAAGGAAAGCTGCAGACACAGCCACGCTGAAAGGGGAAGTTGATGACTCATTTACACGATCCATGCTCGACACAAAAGCAGGAGGTTATGAAATGACTCGAAGAATGCCCTCAGGCATAAAAGGCAACAGTGAAGAAACTATATAATGCTCAAATCGCCAGATTAGTGCGAGGCGCAATTTGCAGCAAGGTAAAATACTGGCAGGGAATTAAAAACAAAATAAGAGGGAGCAAGCCCAGAATCTAGTGGTGAAGTATGAATTGGTGATCGGAGAAGAAAACTGCAAAGGACTGCTGAAATAAAGTGAAATTTCTAGACATTCACCAGGTATAGCACCATCCACAGAGAGAGACATGATGTTGACATTTCAAGAGAGAGTTAGATTTAGCTCTTCGGGCTAAGGGAATCAAGGGGTATGGGGAAAACGCCAGAACGGGGTACTGATTTTGGTTGATCAGCCATGATCATATTGAATGGCGGTGCTGGCTTGAAGGGCCGAATGGCCTACACCTGCACCTATTTTCGATGTTTCTATGTTTTCTATGTTTCATCATTAAGAGATGAAAATGAGTGGGTTAGGAATTTGGATGGTTGCAGATGCTAAATTCATAATAGGTCGGATCTGCACTTGGAACTTCATTGTGGATACTTGATTCTGGAATCAAATTTCAGGAGTAGAGTTCAAGGTGCATTTGTTGCCAAGTCGCCAGTTAATGAATGTGACCAAAAATATAAGGACATAAGAGCATTACAATAGGAACTGGATGAGGCCACTTGGATTGTCACGCCTGTACGCCATTTAGCAAAATCATGGCCGATCTTCCACTTCAACACCATGTACACCAAGTTACTATTTTCTTGTTCGAGTTCCCCCACCTCATCCTCCGCACCCCACTGCCAAAGCCCTTGATTCCTCAGATATCCAGAAAGAAATCTGTCAAACTCTGTTTTGAATAGAGTCAAAGACTGAGCCTGCACAAATCTCTGATACAGAGAATTCCAAGAACTTCCCACAGTGGCCTCAATTCAGTGTCCCAACCACTTATTTGAGACTCTGACCCCTGGTTCTAGTCTCATCAGCAAAAGGAAATACCCTCGCTGTGCCTACCCTTTGTATCTGCTGAAACTTTCTAAACTATTGAGGATAGAGTAGAGGCCTAAGCTACTCAATCTCTTATCACATAAGTGCCACAACATCCAAAGAACCAGTCCAATAAATTATCGTTGCACTTTCTTTGTAGTAAGTATATTCTTTTTTAGGAAGGAGACCAAAATTACGCACAGTGCTGTAAATATGGGTCGCTGTATAACTCGTTTGTATAGTTTCCTTTATTTAGTAGATACTGGTAGGATAGGTGGTGAGAGCAGGTGTTGAGGTAGGTGTTTCTAGGACGCCAGAACTAACTGTTGAGCCTTCCCGAGGTGTCGTGGGCCTAACTCAACGAAACACCAATGAAGGGAGGTGCTCACCAGGGCCGTTTTTACAGCATTATGGGCCCCCGGGCAAAGCAGTGTACTGGGGCCCCTACAGTTACTCTCCCCCACCCCCCTTTCCCTACCAGCCCCCCCCCCCCTGTCGTGCCGGCGAAAAGCACTTACCGAAAAGCACTTAGCGATGGACTTAGGGTGCTACATTGTTGCAAAAAGCACTTACAGATCGCTGTGAGAAACACTTAGTGACCGAAAATGTTGCGAAAAAAGCACTTATTGAACCTACATTTTTAAAGTAGTGTTTATTTATTGCAAGTCACTTAACATACACAGATCAGCATGGGGCCCCTATGCTCGTGGGGCCCTGGGCAAGTGCCCATCAGGCCCATGCGTTAAGACGGCCCTGGTGCTCACATGATAACCCCAATGACACACTTGCATCTACATGATCAGTTTTTTTACATGCTTGTTGACATGTAGGTAGCTGATTATTGTATATACAGTTAGTTATTGTCCTTAGCATAAGTTTGTATAATCAGCTGAAATAATATTTTGGCTTTGGGCTTGGTTTTCTTGATTGAGCACTTATCCTGGTCTTTGTCTTCTTGCGTTTGAGGCAGCAGAAGTTATGAAGCTGCTTCTGCTTCTGCTGTCTCTGTTTGTTGTCGTTCACCTGACTGAGGTCAGTTGACAGGGCTCACCACGGGGAGGTCAACAACACGAGCCCCCACTTATCCTGATGTTATAGCACAAGTATTTTGTGTTTTAATTGTAAGTTAACCCAGTATAATTGCAGTGGGATATCTTAGCTGCTATATTCAATTTTTTTTGCAATAAAATCCGACGTATCATTTTTTAATGAAAGAAAGGAAATATGCAGACGGTAGAAACAGGAAGTGATGGAATTAGTCAGCAGATCAGGCAACATCTGTGGGGAGAATTGATGCTGTTTACTTTGCAAAGTATTACCAACACTTTCTTTTTTATATAACTTGCCTTCCTAGTTACTCGCTCATGATGTATGTACAGGGTTATGTAGGGACTAGGGGAGTCGAGAACCAGAGGACAAAGGTTTAAGGTGAAGAGGAAGGGTCTTATAGGAATCTGAGGGGTAACTTTTGCACACTAAGGTGTGGTGGGTGTGTGGAACAAGCTGCCGAAGGAGGGACTTGAGGCAGGGACTATCGCAAAGTTTAAGAAGCAATTAGACAGGTGCATAGATAGGACACTATATGGCTCTATGACTATTATTATTTGAACATCAGAATTTACCAGCCTCTTATTATTTGAAAGATACCCAGCATTTTTGATTTTCCTATTCAAGTGGATAACCTCACATTTTTCCATATTCCATTTCTTCTGCGATGATGCTGCCCACTCTGCTTTTTCACATTTACCCTCATCACCACTCACATCGTCACTTGGTTTTGTGGCGTGGAAATATAATATTTGGGCCCTGTCAGTCAAATTGTTGACATAGATTGTGTATAGTTGGAACCCAAGTACCAATCACTTCAGTGTCCCACTTGTTAACAACTGCTATCTTAAGAATGATTTGCAGATTCCTTCACTTGGTTTCCATCTGTTAATCAACTCTTAAACCATTCCCGCAGGGACTATCGCAACGTTTAAGAAACATTTAGACAGATACATGGACAGGATAGGTTTAGAGTGGTATGGGCCAAATGCAGTCAGGTGGGACTAGTGTAGATTGGGTATGTTGGTTGGCGTGGGCAAGTTGGGCCGAAGGGCCTGTTTTCACATTGTATGACTCTATGACTTTAAGACTAGATTGTATTCCCCAATTGTATGTGGATGAATCTTGATCGTCAACCTTCTGTATGGGACCTTCTCAAAAGCCAGGGGAAAAAAATAAAATACACCACTCATCTACTCTTCCATGGAACTCTAATAGATTAATTAAATATCATTTTGTCTCTCAGAATTTCATTTATTTTCTTCTCCATCAGATGATTAATTTCTGTTTTGGCAACGTCTTTTCTCGTTGATTCCAACATTTTTCCAACTTCTAATGTCAGAGCAACAAGCTGCTATTCCCTAATTTCTCCCTCTTCCTTTCTTAAATAGTAGGCTAACAACTGTTACTTTCCAATTTGCAGGAGCCATTCCGTAGCTACCTTTTTCAAAATTCAGGGATTTCATTTATCGGACCCTTTGGATTTATCAGTTTTCAGGCCGATTAACTTCTCTGGTAGTATTTCTCTTCACCAGTATTACTATCTTTAACTATCTCTTTTCACCGGACTCCTCATTCTCCAATATCATGAGGGATTTTGTTTTAAGACATGCAAAATGTTAATGTTTAAGTCTTTGCAATTTCCCTATTCACCATTACTACTTTTCCCGTCTCTATTTGAAAAGAATTGCAGTTTTTTTGCTTTCTATGTACCTACAGAAGCATTTGCAATCTATTTTTTTGTTTCCTACTACTTACCAGCTGAACATCTATCTTGCTTGTGTCGATTTCTTAGTCATACTTCATTGAATTATAGAACAATTCCAATCCTCAGGATTACTATTTTATTTTTCTGACAACTTTTTAAACCTTGTCTTTACTTTTAAACCACCTTTAGTTCATCCTGTAATTAATAACTGAAACATTTGTATCCTTGTGCTTCAAAAGAATGTATATTTGTTGCATGTGTCTTGTTGTTTTTAAATGGGAGCAATTGCCCGTCCATTGTCATAGACTTTAGTCGCCAATCCAACACAGCTAATCAACCCATGATACCTTCACAGCTTATTTTACTTAGATTGAAAAAGCTGGTTATAGATTGAACTACCTCATTTCTGAACAATGTAAAATTCCATCATTTTCACACTCACACTTTCCCTCACAACAAGGTATTTCACCTGGGCAGTTTGTAGCCCAGTGGTATGAACATCGGCTTCTCCAACTTTAGATAGTTCCTCTGTCCCTCCCGTCCCCTCCTCCTTCCCAGATCTCCCTCTATCTTCCTGTCTCCACCTATATCCTTCCTTTGTCCCGCCCCCCTGACATCAGTCTGAAGAAGGGTCTCGACCCGAAACGTCACCCATTCCTTCTGTACCGAGATGCTGCCTGACCCGCTGAGTTACTCCAGCATTTTGTGAATAAAAACCGAAGGTTGATAATTATTACTTTATGCTGTATTTTACTCTCTGGAAAACAGTCTCTTTGCAAGATGGTTCCTGAAACCTGTAGATCTAAAAATCCACCCTATACACATTTGCAGGGATATTTCCTCTATAATGGTCGTTCTAATTTGATTTGTTCTACCTATGTGTAGATTACACATGTCAGGGGTCAAGGGTTATGGGGCAAAGGCAGGAGAATGGGGTTGAGAGGAAATGGCAGATCAGCCATGATTGAATGGCTGTAGACTTGATGGGCCAAATGGCCTAATTCTGCTCCTAGAACTTATGAGCTCATGAACATATGAGCTGACAAAGTCACATCATTGCAAATTATCACTGGTGCATGCACCTCAAAACTTCTCATTTATACCATGGCCTGTTCATAATTACTTTTCGGGTCCCTTTAAAAACAGGTTTCTGCAGATTCTCACACTTGCAATGAATTTATTTTGAACGTTGCTCAGGGCCAGTGGTGAAGAGTTTACAGTGAGGGTTGCGACAGAGGAAGAAACACATGGAGGAAGCCAAAGGCAAAGAGGACAGTGGAGTCCAATCATCTCTAATCTGTGGTCAGTATCGTTGACGTGGAGGAGAGTAACTAGACATTATTATGAGACTCGTCAGTGCAATTGTCTACTTGCCCTTTATAACAAATTATATAAACTTTGGTGAGTAATCTCTGCATGGTCTATTTTTCGCTGCGGTTACTGATTTTATAATTGGTGAGAAACAACAGTGCTCACCATTGGATCAAGCAGGGATGGCTCAAGATCCTTGTCATATCTACAATGTGGTCTTGGGCCTTTCTCAACATCTGTTGCAAGCAGAGGCCCTGTCAAGGGGCTCAGCAATCATGACATCCTCAGATTGGTGGGTAGCCAATCACATTAAAATATTCTCCCAGGCGCAAATCCAGGCAAGAAAGAACACAATTGCTAATTAACAATATTAATAAGACTTTTTGCAACTCCTGAAATGTATTTTGAAACCTACAGACATAACTAGAAGTAGAAGTTATTATAAGTGAACTTTGCAAAAATGAAAACAACATATTTGTTTTTATGGTAAAACCCATCATGTTAAGGAATTTGCAGCCAACGTACATAAAATTGGATTTCAAGAGCCAGAGACTTTACTGAGCATTAATATGTCTTGGCACTGCATTAAGACTCTCTTAAAACTTATGTTACCAAACATAAAAGTTTCATGGTATTTTGCAGTGAGACTGGTTTGTAATTGGTTGAAATTCACATCATTCCCAGTGATTTCTCCACATCTACTTTCTTCATTTCTTTTAACCCATATTTTTAGTTTTACCGACACTAGTATTCATATTCTCAGGCCGCAAAGTTCCATTTAAACACTTATTTTTGAAGGACTATGTGGCCTCCATATTCTTCCTGTTGACATGCAATATTTCACACTTATCTATACCGAAGTTTGTGAGAGTAACTTCTGAAAACTTTGTAATTCTACTTCAGATTTCTTACTCAAATTATTATTTGAAATCATCATAAGCCAATAGGGTTGCATTGTTAAGGAAGGAACTGCAAGCGCTGGCTTATACCGAAGGCAGACACAAAATGCTGGAGTGACTCTGCGGGTCAGGCAGCATCTCTGAAGAAAAAAGAAATAGGTGGCACTTTGGGTCGGAACCCTTCCTCGGACTGAAATTATTCATTCTATAATTGCTTTTCTTTTCATCATTTTTACTGTGCTCACAAGTTTTGAAAAATGCTAACAATGGAATGCAAACTGCAGAACAGTAATGGAAGTAGCAATGTCAGCTGATCGCAGTGGAAAACTGAAAAACATTAAAGCCTCATTAAAGCATCCTTTATTCCGCTAACATCGAGCTGTTTGTTCTTGAGAAAGTCAGGTCAGAGAAAAGCTGCGAGGACGAATATTTTTCTAATTTATTTACGGTCCATCCCTAGTTGTCCTTAAGAAAGTGGTGGTGATCTTCTTGCATTGCTTCCTTCTGACTGGTTACGGCCGGGTGACTTGCTAACTCATTTGAAAGGGTAGTTATGAATCAGCCACATCGCTGTGGCTCTGGAATCACACAGTTTAGACATAGTAAAGCTGGAAAAATATGGTTCCCAACTTGTTGATATTAACCACATCAAAAAAGAATCTGTTTTATGCTTACCGTTCATGATATTCCTGAATTATTGAATGGATCTTAAACTCCTCATGGTGTTTAAATTCATGTGCACACATTATTAATCCAGGCCACTTGGTCGCCAACCCCTTCCAGGTCAACTGATAGTGCACTGAATTCATGAGTAGTAGGGCCGAATCGCACTAGAAAAACGGTTCTCAGAAAGGTACACCCAGGTAACCGACTAAGACCTACCTAAGGGGGAACAACCTACTTCTTACCCAGAGGAACAGGTTGTCCTATCAAGAGTCACTTGTTTTCCAATCAAGAGAGGCTAGACAGTTTGGGTCTGCATTCCTTGGAGTTCGGAAGAATGAGAGGCAACTTTATTCAAACATATAAGATCCTAAAGGGGCTTGACAGAGTCAATGCTGAAATGTTTTCATGAGTGAGAGAGTCGCAAACAAGGGGACATCATTTAAAACTGAAGTTTGTAGAAATTTCTTCTCTCGGATGGTAGTGAATCACTGAAGTTTATCCCTCCAAGAGTGGCCGAGGTCAAGTCATTGGAAATATAAATGGTAGAGATGGATAAATATTTGAAAGATTGAGGAATAGAAAGTCTTGAGGAACTGTCACAGTAATTGGACTGACACTACCATGGATCAGCAATGATCATCGCATTGAAAAGCGGATTGACACAAAATGCTGGAGTAACTCAAAGGGACAGGCAGCATCTCTGGAGAGAAGGAATGGGTGATGTTTCGGGTCTGAAGAAGGGTCTCGACCTGAAACGTCATCCATTCCTTCTCACCAGAGATGCTGCCTGTCTTACTGAGTTACTCCAGCATTATGCCTTCGGTTTAAACCAGCATCTGCAGTTCCTTTCTACATATTGAAAGGCGGGGCGGGCTTGAGGGGCCTTGTGCTTTACTCCTCCTCCTATTTTCTTGCATTCTTGCATTTGAGTTGAGCCTAGTCGACAGAAAAAGCCATAAGTGATGGCACTTCCAAATACGTGCAAGTTAATCTGGGGACATTTATCTACCTCTCTTACCTCTCTGCTTGCATTTAATTTGTTTTAATCTATCGATGATTTTTTTGGTTTATTTGCCATTCTTCCTCCCTCTCTCCAGAGGCCCTCATCTATTTATCAGTCATGCATCCGTCTTTTCATCGCTGTCACTTTTTCCGCCAATTTTTGTCACCTGGCATACTCCTTGTTCCCCTGCTACTCCCCTTCGCTCAAGCAGTTACATAATCTTTTCATACCTCTAGTTTTCCCTCTCCCCTGACTCTAAGTCTGAACATTGTCTTTAGATTTAATACCACCTTTATTTCATCCTGTAATTAAAAACTGGACCATTTGTTTTTGTATTCTTGTGCTTCAAAAGAATGTATATTTGTTGCATGTGGCTTGTTTTTTTTAAATGGGAGCTATTGCCTGTCCATTCTCATAGACTTTAGTCACCAATCCAACACAGCCAATCACCCCATTATACAGCTTATTTTACTTAGATTGAAAAAGCTGGTTATAGATTGAACTACCTCACTTCTGAACAATGTAAAATTCCATCATTTTACACTCACGCTTTCCCTCACAACAAGGTTAATAATTATTACTTTATGCTGCATAACCAAACGCAGGCAGGTGGGATTAGTGCAGCTGGGACATTGTTGGCCGGTGTGGGCAAATTGGGCCGAAGGGCCTGTTTCCACACTGTATCACTCTATGACTCTATTACTCTCTGGAAAACAGCCTCTTCGCAAGATGGTTCCTCAACCTGTAGATCTAAAAATCTACCCTATACACATTCGCAGGGATATTTCCTCTATATTGGTCGTTCTAATTTGATTTGTTCTATCTATGTGTGGATTACACATGTCAGGGGTCAGGGGTTATGGGGCGAAGGCAGGAAAATGGGGTTGAGAGGGAATGGCAGATCAGCCATGATTGAATGGCTGTAGACTTGATGGGCCAAATGGCCTAATTCTGCTCCTAGAACATGAGCTTATGAACATATGAGCTGATAAAGTCACATCATTGCAATATTATCACTGGTACATGCACCTCAAAACTTCTCATTTGTACCATGCCCTGTTCATAATGACTTTTCGGGTTCCTTTAAAAACAGGTTTCTGCAGATTCTCACACTTGCAATGAATTTATTTTGAAAGTTGCTCAGGGCTAGTGGTGAAGAGTTTACAGTTGCGACAGAGGAAGAAACACATGGAGGAAGCCAAAGGCAAAGAGGACAGTGGAGTCCGATCGTCTCTAATCTGTGGTCAGTATCGTTGACGTTTAGGAGAGTAACTAGATATTATTATGAGACTCGTCAGTGCAATTGTCTACTTGCCCTCGGTTGTAAAAACAAACAAATCATATAAACTTTGGTGAGTAATCTCTGCGTGGTCTATTTTTCGCTGCGGCTACTGATTTTATAATTGGTGAGAAATCAAAAGGGTTTCAGCCCGAAACATCACTTATTCCTTTTCTCCAGAGATACTGCCTGACCCGCTGAGCTACGATAGCATTTTGTGTCTATCTTTGGTGTAAACCAGCATCTGTAGTTCCTTCCTACGCATAATCTTTAATTGTTTTATTTAAACACTCAATTAAATGACGTGCGATTAGTCAGAAGCGTATTTTTGGATCAAAAAGGATGAGGCAAACTTGGGTGTTGCTGTGACAAACTGAGAGAAGGGGCCATTGAGAGAAGAATGGGGCCAGGGCTTGGACTGGAACTGATTCAAAACCTGGGGCCTGGGAGGAACCTGGGCTGGGACTCTGGGGATTAATAGCCCTGGGGTGTTGGTTCTGAGCAAATTTGAGGAAATGACTGAAACTGTGATTTAAAAAAAATAGAATTACGGTTATCTAAGGCAAAGACAGAATAAGAGAAACTCAAAATATGAAACAAACCAGTGAAGTCTGTCATAGTTTAGAACCTGCAACATCGCAACGGCATGTAGATGAACTACAAGTTTCCAGGTAGGAATTTCAAGCCAAAGCACTTTTCTTTAAAGGCAAAGAGAGACACAAACTGCTGGAGTAACTCAGCGGGTCAGGCAGCATCTCTGGAGAAAAGGAATAGGTGACATTTCGGGTCGGAACCATTTTTCAAACTGGAGGTCCTTAAAGGTAATGGTCCACTAATTGTTTCATTATCCATTGGTTTCATGGCTAACAAATGATCATCTGTACAGTTGGACATGGTCAAAATTCACTGTTTCATGGCCCTGTTGGTTGGGTCGCAATCATGACTGGAGTTAAGGAATTCTTATCATTGTTTAGTTTCGTTTCATTATTGTCACGTGAACTGAGGTACAGTGAAAATCTTTCTTTGCGTGCCATCCAGTCAAAGAAGAATATACATGAATACAATCAAGTCATCCACAGTGCACAGATAAAGGATAAATGGTACAACATTTAGCTCAAGATATAACAGTGAGGTCCAATAAAGTTAGAAGATTGTAGTTCCCAATTCTGTTTAAAGATTTCAGAAGAAATCATTCCACAAGGGCTTTAGTGAGTCCTATATTTTGGATGGGGCATTAATCTATGTGCTCAGATGGTGTAAAGGAATCAGCAATAAGTAATTGATCCCTGATCTTGCCAAAATCTGCCCATCTCCGTACATTACTGTATAAATATTAACACATTGCTTTTTTGTTTGGAAGTTTGCTGTGAACAAAATGATTGCTAGATTTCCTGCACTACAGGAGTGACACTTCAAGCAGCCATTTATTGGGTGTAGGGAAGTTCAGAATGTCCTAATTCAAATGGTGCCGTAAAGCGTATAATGTCGGCCTGCTTGCTGTTAAGTGCTTCTCTTGATTTTTCTTCTATTTTTGTTTCTACTGAAACCCACAAAAGGTGTTTAACAGGCCAAGCTGACAATAAAATTGATTGAAGTTTTGACCAACATTTTCAGTACAGGTTCCCTGTACCTGGCAAACAGAAACCAAATTTTATGATAGCAAACACTTATTGGGAAATTAAGAATCAGGCCAAGAGGGAAAGCATATTCTTACAAAAATGCTGCAGAGTATGGTCTGTTGGATCTTAAAAGAGTGAAGGAAATAGAACTGCCATGTGTTGCAGACATGGAAGAAAGGAGAGAGAATTTATACACTAATTAGCAGCCAAATCTCATACACTATTGGGTTACTAAAACTGAGTGTTCGGACACTGAAACTAATTGGCAAACTGATCCTCACCGGGATTAGACAGATGATGGAACACACCTGGTGTCTCAGTTAGTGACCTTGGAGACAATTCATACCTTCAGCGTGCCATGATCTGCAAAGGCTTGTTTATTTTGACCTTACTTTTCTGTAATATGTCAATACTGGACAGCAGAGTGCCGATTGAAAAAAGAACTTGGCAACATATGTATCGCATTAAGGAAGGGTTTGGGACGCATAACGGCAACCAAAAAAAAATTCTACAGAGACTTCGGGGCAATAAGGTAAATTCAATGTCACGGGAAGACATGGACAAGGAAGGCAAGAAGTAAATTTCTCCATATTGGCCAATTGCCTTGTGCTTCGCAATGGTAGATTCAAATGCTTTTATCTTTAACATTTTGTCATAAAACTATTACAGACTGTTAATAGTCCTTTGGAGTGTTTAAGCAAAAATTCCCTTCGACATCTGCAGTGGCGCCAAACAAGGCTGCGTCCTTGTTCCCACACTCTTTGGGATTTTCTTCGCTCTGCTCCTGAAACATGCCTTAGGCACCGCAACAGAGGAGATCTACCTGCGTACTAGATCAGACGGCAAGCTCTTCAACCTCACCCGCCTCCAAGCCAAGACAAAAGTATGTGAAGCTCATATCAGCGACATGTTGTTCGCCGATGACGCAGCAGTTGTGTCCCACACCCAGCAAGAACTACAGTCATTGATGGACCGCTTCTATCGGGCTTGCAAGGACTTTGGGCTGACCATCAGCGTGAAGAAGACGAACGTCCTGGGACAGGATACAGCCTGTCATCACCATCGACGACTACGAACAATGTCGTCTATCAGTTCATGTACCTCGGCTCCACCATCACCGACAACTCTCCTTGGACACAGAGATTGACAAGAGGATCGGGAAGGCAGCTACAACTCTCGCTCGCCTCACAACTCGAGTGTGGACCAATCCAAAGCTGAAAATGAAGACAAAGATAACAGTCTACAACGCCTGTGTCAACAGCACTCTGCTGTACGGCAGTGAGACATGGACTACGTATGCCAGACTGGAGAGAAGACTCAACACCTTGCACCTTAGAAGCATCCGCCGTATCCTGGGTATATCCTGGCAAGACAGAGTGTCCAACGCCGAGATTCTGTCTCGCGCTGGCCTTCCGAGTATGTACACTCTACTCAGGCATCGCAGGCTGCGGTGGCTGGGCCATGTCCACCGCATGGAGGATGGCCGTATTCCAAAAGACATCCTCTATGGAGAGCTAACATCTGGGAGGAGAACCATTGGCCGCCCCCAGCTACGTAACAAGGATGTCTGCAAGAGAGATTTGAAGGCGCTCGACATCGATGTGGAGTCATGGGAGAGCCTTGCAGGTGACCATAGGAGGTGGAGAGGTACCCTGAACCAACGTCTCAAAACGGGGGAAGAGAAACTGATGACTGCAGCGGCAGAAAAGCGGGCACGCAGAAAGGAGCGCAGCAACTTCAACAGGCCAGAGACCACACACAAATGTGACCTTTGCGACAGAGACTGTCACTCCCGCATTGGTCTCTTCAGCCGCAAGCGACGCTGCTCTAGCCGAGGTGTGGAGCAAGCAGCCAATAACTAGGATGCATCACCCATGGTCAGCCATGACCGAGGGGGTCGAAGAGGCTAAGAGGTATCTTTAACATTTTGTCATAAAACTATTACAGACTGTTAATAGTCCTTTGGAGTGTTTAAGCGAAAAACATGAGACTGTAGGAGGTCATTGCCTTAACTATTCGAATGCTAAATACAATTATATTACAAAATACATTATTCAGCCCGTTTCAAGTGGAATGAATTGTAGAATAATAATGGGAGTGTATAGTCTCCTTCTTCTAATCCTCTCTGTTTTAATTATATTCTTGCATGCAGGTGTCAATGTTACACTTGAGCTGACCACTGGAAAATGCATAGGAGTAGCCTTGAGGTAATTCTGAATGAATGAATACTTTATTGTCACATGTGACAAGTCACAGTGAAATTCTTTGCTTGTATACCCAAGGTATGCAAATAGTCGCCACGTAAAGAGCGCTGACAAAGTTACAAAGTACCCTGCGCCAGGTCTACCCTGGGTCATTCCCCTCGGCACTGAGTGGACAGGGGGGATTAGGCCACTCCCTGGGTCATTCCCCTCGGCACTGAGTGGACAGGGCTGTAGGGGTCTGGTGCTACGGGGTTTGCCTGAAGGGGCTTGTGTTCACTCGTGCGGGAGACTGAAGAGAGTGGATGTTCTGGTGCTGCATTAAAGTTATTGTTAATCCTTACCTGGCGTCTTGCCTGATTCCTGCCGCGTCCAGACCCACTACAATATAATTATGAAGGCATAGCAATATTTCTCCAAGTGAGGGTGGTGTGTGACTTGGAGGGAAACCTGCAAGTTGGGCCCTCACAGGCATCTGCTGCCTTTCTCCATGGTAGTACAGGGAGGGGTTTAGGAGGTGCCCTCCAAGTAGTCTAGGTGAAGCATTTTGTAGACGATACACATTTCAATCTAGTTTCTTTTAACTGCCTTAACCTCTGGAAACCCCTCTAAAACCCCTCTATTCACAAAATGTGTCTCTTCCTTGAAACACTCTTTAAAAGCTTAACACTATGTGCTGGGGGAACTCAGCTGGTCTGGCAGCATCTGTGGAGGGAATGGACAGGTAATGTTTTGGGACTTTTCAGCACCTTGTCATTGTTCAAGATTCCTTCATTTGTAGTGCCTCATGTCTTCACTCTTTAAAAGCTGACACTTTGACTCATATTTTGGCTCCTCTCTACAAATTTCAGATTTGTTTCAAATTTAGTTTGTCGGTAAACGCCCTGGGACATTTTGCTTCATTAAAGACATGAAATTGCAAGATGCTGTGGTTATTGGTGATTTGAGAATGGCTGATTGATGCAAAGCATTGGAGTCACAGTATAATGGAATGATGTTCCTCCTCCATCACAGTGGCACAAATCGAGCATACACTGCAGTACTGTAACCAACAATGAAGGGTGGATCCAGACAAATTCCTGAGGTGTTTATCATCGACATGCCCCTGCCTTCACCTTGCTGCAGAAATCTTCCTGGATTAAACAAGCTTAAAGTAGACAATCTGAATGCTGTTGTTAACCTGGAGAGGCCCAGAATAATGCTGATGGCTGCAAGGTTTGGGATTGTGTGGGCTGAACGATGGATGTTGTAAGATATCTTCGCTGTGAGCAGAGGTCTGAATGAGCAGTGTGAAATTTAGGGCTTTGCTGCTGAAACTCCCTTGCCCCTTTTCAGTTGCCCCCTTTTCAGTTTCTTCCCCTCTGAAGATACACCTTCAATGCAAAAACTAGTTAGGCCATGCACCAGGCAGAAATCCAGGAAAATGTTTGCGTAGATTACACCACACATTTTTTCTTCTGTTTGTACCAGACGCCCAACGTGAGCATTAACCAGCCCATTCTTCCATTGAACTGGAAGGATACAGATCTACCCCGCTGATTTTACACTTAGAGTTGTTCACATTTCAGCTAAGCTCTTTGTAGGCTAGTCACCTAGGGGTAGCTCAGAAGTCTGACTGCACCGGAAGGATAGGCTGGCATTTAATGTTAGAATATACCATGGTCATTTCAGTGTGGAGATTCATCTACAGGTCTGGCAGGAGAGTCCAAGGTACCTGAGAATTATTGACATCATGTCCAGGTTTCCAATAATTGCCCATTAAAGATGAAGCTGATGAACAAGAGAGCCTCCACAGAAATCTACTTCCACTATTTTACATTCCTGAAATCTAGGTCTGAATAATAATATATTCCTTTATTTGTCCCACACCGGGGAAATTTGCAGTGTTACAGCAGCAAAGTGGATAGCAAGAGACATTCATTATAAATAAAAATAAAGATAAGGATGATTGTCATCATTTACTGTGTTTTTTTAAACTGTTACTGTTAACTGGTCTGTTGACTGGGAGTAGCGCTGGTTGTGCAGTCTCACAGCAATGGGAAGGAAGGGTGAAGGAGTCTGACACTGAAGGAGCTGCTCAGTGCAGTGACAGTGTCCTGCATGGGGTGGGAGTCGTTGTCCAGCAGCGATGTTATCTTTGCCATCATCCTCCTCTCTCCCACCGCCTGTACTGAGTCGAGGGGGCAACCCAGGACAGAGCTGGCCTTCCTGATCAGCTTGTCAAGTCTCTTCCCCCCCCCCGCCGCTGAGATGCTGCTACTCCAGCAGACCACTCCATAGAAAATGGCCGATGCCACCACAGTGTTGTAGAAGGTCCTTAGGAGTGCCCCCTGCACTCCAAAGAACCTGAGTCTCCTCAGCAGGTAAAGTCTGAATCCTACCAAAGATACTTTTATAAAAATTAAAAGACATTTGGATAGGTACATAGATAGGAAAGGTTTAGAGGCATATGGGCCTAACGTGGGCAGGTGAGACTAAAATAGATGGGGCATCTTGTTTGGGATGTTTGTCAAGTTGAGCCAAAGAGCCTTTTTTCTATGCTGTATGTGCCTTCTTATTCACCACATAAGTGTGAAGGGACCAGTTTAGGTTGCTGGTGACATGGACGCCTAGGAATCTGGATCTGATGACCTTCCCCACAGCAGCTCCATTTATGGAGGACACGGTTGCGTTCACAACACCACCATCAACCGCCCCCCTGCCAACTTACCCTCCTCCTCCTCCCCCCCCCCCCCCCTCACATCCATAGGTCAACAACCAAACAACCAATTGTTCCAGCTTCCTTGCATTAAGGGCAAGGTTGTTATTTTGATACCATGATACATGGTTCCCCAACTCTTTCCTGTACTCCGTCCTGTCAAAGTTGTTGATCTTGCCAACAACAGTGATATTATCAGTGAACTGAAAGATCGAATTGGAGAGATCCGAATATGTTTGAAACCTCTGTGCTACCTTTATAATTTGGCATGGATTGGTACTTTCATTCAGGGACGTAATGGGAGTGAAAATCTCAGCCCATTCAGAGGGATCCTCTTGTGAGACGCAAGGAACTGCAGATGCTGGAATCTTGAGCAAAGCACAAAGCTGCTGGAAGAACTTAGCGGGCCAGGAATCATCTGTGGAGGGAATGGATAGGCGACGTTCAGGGTTGGGACCTTTCCTCAGACCGAATCCTCTTGTGAGGTTGGATTGAAGCCATGTACTTCTGGCAGAGCAATATGAGGTTTCCTGTGCCATTTAATTTAAACTGGGTCTCATACATGATACTGATACTGGATGGAAAATAGTGGAAAATGTTCGTTCTCATTAAAACAAAAATGATGAATCGGAGAAATATAAAGGCATATATTGCATGCAAAGCAATACAGACACACCACACAGGCAACATTTTTACAGCACATGGGAAATTTGCATATGTTTTAATTTAAGAAGGATACTGCCTTTTATAGGTTCAAATCAGTTGAATGGAAATTAGAAACATCTTAGACCCACATCTGTTTTGGTTGGAACATATGCTTCCTCTTTGATTAAAGCTCATAGACGAAATAATACCTTATTTACAATATTATACAAAAGGAAGAGAATGCAGCTTCAACAGGAAACCATTGAGTGGTTTATCATGTTACAAAGTTGTGTTTTGGAATTTTTACAGGTTTAAAAATAATAATGACTTTTATTATTATTCTGCCTCCAAGCCTGAGCGAGCACAAGGCTGAGGTCTGAAGACATTTCTCGGCCCTATCTGGATGTAATTCTGCAGCGGTGACTCATTGCCGTGTTTTTCTTGTTCTTGGCACGAGTTCTCATGTGAACAGAACTGTTTGCATTTTATCTCCACATTCTTTAGCTTCTTTAATGCCTCTGTGGCTATTTCTGCCAACTGTTCGGTGGCGTGCAGTACCCACAATGCGGAGTGCCATGCCTTGCAGGCTGTGCATTAAGCTGAAGGAAGAGGAGACTGGTAAGTACTTTTTAATATTTAGTTTAGTCGCCGAAGTCCAGAAGACGTTGAAATTTTTACGCTGTGATTTTCAATGGTTGGCAGTCAGTTATTCCGCAGGATCACCCAAAAGTTTAAGATGAAACTGGGGCTGGTAATATTTGAAATGCAAACGGTACCATTTTTCAGTTTACGTTAGTGAACTATTTTGAGATATCACTTGTGTTTGTTTATTATGAGTCAGTGCATATTTTAGTGTGGCTCACGTGCATCTTCTGATCCTGAACAGTCATAAAAAACATTTAAAATCCATAGGAATGATGCAATTTTCTGAGAACTGGGCACGTAGGATCAGGAATTAACTTGTTTAATAGCCCCGCTAAATGAAGTGATCGTTAACTGTGGCACATCTCCCACGTGATATATGTGTGAAGCATGATTATTACAACAGTGTGTCAGCTTTTAAACTTTGTACAAAGTAAGGTGAATGAAGAGAACATAAATATTAATTACATACTATGCTGTTAGTGTAGGACTGAGCAAATTAAATGTAGGGTGCAGTCTCCTGAAACCCACGTGAAATGGACCTCAAATTTACTAGTGACAGACAGAAAGTGCTGGAGTGATTCCGTTGGTCAGGCAGCATCTCTGGAGAAAAAGGATAAGTGATGTTTCGGGTCGGGGCCCTTCTTCAGACAGGGTCCAAACCCGAAACATCACCCATCCTTTTTCTCCTTGAATTACTCCAGCAGTTTGTGCCCATCTTTGGTATAAACCAGCAGCTGCAGTTGTCTGTTTAAATTTACTGGTGTGTGGCTTGCTGGATAGCCATTGAAAGCCCAGTTTCCAGTAATCCATTTGCTGCATGTGGAGTACATTAGGAAGTTCCACCTGTTTTATCCAACATGGATAGTTATTTGTCACACCCATTCTCTTCCCAATCCCTTCCTCAAAACTCCCACTCCTAACTGAACCATCATCTTGCTTGCTCTGATTATGCTGCAGGAATTCCCATGTGGGTTCTATCCTGAGCCTTGACTGTAAATGTTAGAAAGCTTTTCATAACTATTCCAGAGACTGATTCATGCACTGCACCCCCACATTCACTTGAAGCAGATGTTGGCAGATACTACCAGGTACTTTGCTTATCTCACCACTAGCCTAACTCAGGCAAGCGGAGGCCACTGTGTTACCACTCTTGCTGCTGCCTTGGCTTCAACCAGTACAGACCAGGAACTTCTCTGGTCTTCATGGCTCAGTATTCATTGGATTTACTCAGATAATCAAACACCACTCACACCCTGGTCATTCCCTCTTCTCCCCTCTCCCATTGGGCAGAAGATACAAAAGCTTTATACACGTATAACTGGATTCAATAACATCTTTTTCCCCCCGATTATTAGACTCTTGGTCGGATCGCTCATGAGCTAAAGATGAATTTCTATTCTTAGAGCATAGAACAATACCAGCACAGGAACAGAGCCTTAAGCCCATAGTCTGTGCCAAATATAGTGACAAGACCAACTCATCTGCCTGCGCATAATCCAAATCTCACGATGCCCTGCATATCCATGTACCCAATCCAAAAGCTACTTAATTGCCACTATCATATCTGCTCTCACCACCACCCCTAGCAGTGTATTCCAGTCACCCATCACCCTCCATATAAAAAAACTTGCCTCACACATTTCCTTTTAACTTTGCCCCTCTCACCTTAAAGCTATGCCTTCTAATATTTTTCCATCCTGGGATAAATGTTCTGACAGTCTACCCTATCTATGCCTCTCATAATTTTATATACTTCTATCAGGTCTCCCCTCAACCTCCGGCATTCCAGAGAGATCAACCCAACTCTATCTGACCTCTCCTTGTAGCTAATACTCTCTAGTCCAGGCATCATTCTGGTAAACCTCTTTTGCACCCTTTACAAAGCCTCCGCACACTTCCTGCATTGGGGTGACCAGAGCTGCATGCAATACTCCAAATGCGGTCTTACCAAAGTCCTATGAAGGTGCATCATGTCTTCCAACCTACCTGGTCACGGTCCTTGCACTTTTTTGTAACTGTACTTAACTGTGCCATTATTCTCCATTTGCTTCCTTTCACTTTTTGCGCCACTTGTTGAATGGTTTGATTAGAAACATAGAAAATAGGTGCAGGAGAAGGCCATTCGGCCCTACGATCCAGCACCGCCATTTATTGTGATCATGGCTGATCGTCCACAATCAATAACCCGCGCCTGCCTTCTCCCCATATCCCTTGATTCCACTAGCCCCGAGAGCTCTATCTAACTCTCTCTTAAATCCATCCAGTGATTTGGCCTCCACTTCCCTCTGTGGCAGAGAATTCCACAAATTTACAACTCTCTGGGTGAAAAAAGTTCCTTCTCACCTCAGATTGAAATCATGTATGGATGATTCACCTGAAAAGCATGCAAAACAAAATGTTTCACTGTATGTCAAAACACGTGACAATCATGAACCAATACTAATACCAATATCAAGCTAATAAGGAATTAATGGTAGGTAAAGGGGTCATTTGAAACAAATACTTTTACTCCGATCTATGTGAAAGAGAAAGACCAATCCAACCGACCATTCCAAGTCAGCTTTTCCCAGTGCAATTCCTCACTTGCCAGAACAGAAAATAATAAAATAAACTGACATCACAGAACTCCTTCCCGATCCATTAATTGGAACCTGAACAACCGAACTCAAATTAAAAATAATTGTTAACTAATATCTTAAGTAAAACTTGAGATCATTTAGATAATTTCATAATCACAATCACAATAATACTTTATTAGCCAAGTATGTATTGCAACATACGAGAAACTTCAGTTGACATACAGTCATAACAATAAAAAGCAACAGGACACACAAAATACATTTTAACATGAACATCCACCACAGTGACTCCTCCACATTCCTCACTGTGATGGAAGGCGAAAAAAAAGTTCAATCTCGCCCTTCTTTGTCCTTCAGCGGTCGGGGGCCTCTAACCTTCCGTTGACGGGACGATCTTGACTCTCGTAGATGGCGGCAGGCCTTTCTCATCGGGGCGATCCAGTTCCTGCACCGGGGGGGGGTTCCCAGCTCCCACGCACCGGGCAATCTACCCCGGGTCGGGACCAGTGGAACTTCGTGCGACTTTTGGAGCTCCCGACCAGTCTCAACCCGAGACTACGAGCTCCGCAATGTTAAAGTCCGCAGGCCGCAGTTGGAGCGTCGATCCCAGGCAAGGGATCGCACGCTCAGATGGTAAGTCCACGGCCCCGCGATGAGGCTCAGAGTCAGTCCCAGGCAAGGCCTCCAGCTCCACGATGTTAGGCCGCAGAGCGACTGGAGATACGAGCCGCAAAACAATCGCATCTCCGGCAAGGTAAGAGATTGAAAAAAAGTTTCCCCCGACCCCATCCCCCACCCCCCACATAAAGCAAACCAGAGAACATTAACACAAACTTTTAAAACTTACCAAAATAACAAAAAAAGTTCGAAAAGGCCAGACAGACTGTAGGCGAGGCAGCCATCGTTCTTATTCCTTAAGAACATTCCTGTCAATTATGTGCAAGTGAGATTGTTGTATTTCCTATCCATTGAGATGGAGATGAATATTATTTCCTTGAAGATAGACACAAAATGCTGGAGTAACTCATCGGGTTAGGCAGCATCTGAAGAAACGGAAAATATGAACAGGTTACGTTTTGGGTCAAGACCCTTCTTCAGACTGAGAGTGGAGTCTCAGTCTGGAGAAGGGTCTTGACCCAAAACGTAACCGATTCTCCAGAGATGCTGCCTGACCCAATGAGTTACTCCAACATTTTGTGTCTATCTTCGGTGTAAACCAGCATCTGCAGTTCCTTCCTATACATGTGCTTCCTTGAACTGAGTCAGAAAGTGGACCAACAATTTCAGGGTTAACATGGATTTATATGGTGGCTGCATGAACCTAAGTTCTCAGGAGCACACTAGTACTCATTTTGATGGGTGCAGGGATTCTCCTGGATAAGGAAGCAGATCACATAGTTCAGATTTAGTTTAGAGATACAACACAGAAACAGGCCCTTCGGCCCACCGGGTCTGTGCCGACCAGCAATCCCTGCACATCAACGCTATCCCACTAAGGACAATTTTTAAAAACATTTACCAAGCCAATTAACCTACAAACCTGTACATCTTTGAAGTGTGGGAGGAAACCGAAGATCCCGGAGAAAACCCACACACAAACTCCGTACAGACAGCACCCATAGTCGGGATCGGACCCAGGTCTCCGGCGCTGCATTCGCTGTAAGGCAGCAATTCTACCGCTGCGCCACTGTGACCACCCCTGGATAGGCCTCTTATCTATGGTCCCCAATCTTTCCATTACCTCCGTGATATAACGTCCAATATTCTCTCTGTTCAAAGAATAATGGGTAGATGGTCCTATCCAATACACAAGTGCTGCCTTTTGCTACTTTCATTCTCCAGTTGGAAACAGAAAGCAATCACATGCCATTAGGAAGTAGGAGATGAGCAGAAAGTCAGATGCTATTGCATCTATCCTCCTGCATCGTAGCTGGAATCCTTTTGCATGCAGTGGGCAGAGTGCTGATGCTTTGAAATCAGTGCAGGTGGCCAGGTGATGAAGGGGGACACATTCATGTGGAGACGGGATCTGGGATGATCTGATCCATTGACACGTTTTTTTATAGCTGCTCTAGTAAACACAGAGGTACTTTTTTCCCCTTGTTTCCCCACATATATATGTAGGCCAAAGTAGATCAGCACACTCTTTTTCCTGAATCCAGATGCTCACTGGCACATTCTTCATTGTAATGTTGCCCTTACATTCAGTGTCTTCTCCACAGGTCTCCAATGTGAAAGGTACCATTCATTTGTCACTTAAAATGGGGAAGACTCTTTCATGAGCCATTGGCAGCCTTTCAGGGGTTACTGGTATTGGCAATGTCACCACTACCACCCATCTAATCATGGCTGGTGTAGTAGGAATGTAAGGAACGTTGCTAGTGGAGGTACATTGGCGCAGCGGTAGAGTTGTTGTCTTACAGCGCCAGAGACCTAGGTTCGATCCTGACTATGGGTGCTGTCTGTACGGAGTTTCTTTGTTCTCCCTGTGACCGCATGGGTTTTCTCTCCGGGTGCTCCATTTTCCTCCCACACTCCAAAGATTTGCAGGTTTTTACGTTAATTAGCTTTGGTAAAAAAAAATTAAATTGTTCCTAGTGTGTAGGATAGTCGTAGTGATTGCTGGTCACCACGGACTCTGTGAGCCGAAGAGCCTGTTGCCACACTGTATCTCTAAAGTATAAAGTCTAGTGGGACTAGAAAAATATAAGAGGAATAATTTTTAAACCTGACTGATGAATGGAGCTGGTGACTCTGGGATGTGTATAATGAAAATGTTAAGAACTTGAGAAGGACATTCAGATCTTCTTGGTTGCTCTGCGGTTTAATAACATCATGATGGATGTGCCTTAACTTGGCTGCACTAACACAATATTCCTTGTTTCCCTTGAAAGACAAAAACCTATCCATTTTGACCTTGAATATGCACAGTGAAAGAACCTCTACATGCATCTTGTGTGGACAATTCCAAAGATCACCATCCGCTCAGTGAAGAAACTTCTCTTCTCTGTCCTAAGTTACCAATCACCTGCTTGGAGACCATGATTCCCAGCCAGTGGAAACTGCAACTGCATCTCTTCCGTCAAACCACATAAAACTTTGCATTTTTAAATGAGATCACCTCTCCTTCTTCTAAACTCTGGAGTGTACAGTTCCTACTTCTTAAGCTCTCCTTGTTGGATAAACCCACCATCCGAGTAATTGATCTGGGTAAATGTCATTGCACCGCCTCTATCGGAAATATTGACCTCCACACGTAAGTGACCAAGACTATACACAATATTCCAAATGTGGCCTTACTGGGGCCATATATAATTGCAGTACATGCTTTTATCCCTGTATTAAAATCTTTTTACAATAAATGTCTCACACCATTTGCCTTCAGAATTGCTTGCCCAACCATCTATTTAACTTTCACAGATCTGTATACCTCAACACCAAGGTCCTTTTGACCGTCTCCTGATTAAATATCACACTTCATCTTTCCACTTTTTCTTCCAGTAATGACCTCAGTTTTTTAAAGATTATATTCCATCTGCCATGACCTAGCCATCATTTAACCTGCCTCTTTTCATCCTTCTCTCAGCTCAAACCTTGCATCTTCAGCTAACTTGGATGGATTGCACTTGATCCCCTTATCCGAGTCATTGGCACTGTCCAGTTAGGGCACCACCACCAATGCCAACAGCACCCCATGGGCCAAAGCTTTCCAGTCTGAAAATCACCCATGTAGTTCTACTTGTTGTTTTCCATCCATGAATCAATCCTCAATACACACCAGGAAACCATGTGCTCTGTTTTTTTAGAATATCTACAGTGGCCCCTTATCAAAGGTCTCCTGAAAGTCAAAATACACCACATCAACTGGTTTGGGCCTCATCCATCCAGTCAACCACAAGCTTTAAAATCACTAACAGATTTATTAAACTCGGTTTCCATGTCATAAATCTACATTGATACTGCCCAATCTGATTGTTTTCCAAGTGACAGCTTAACATTTCCTTAATATTAGATTTCAGCATTTTCCCTGCTGCTGATGTCAGACCCAACGGCCCTGTTTTCCTTTCTTGTTCTCCATTCTTACACAGCGACATTACATTTTCTAACTCCCAATCTGTGGGAATGGTTCTAGAATCTGTTGGTTTGGGGAAAATTACAACCAGTACAAATCCTTAACTATCCTCGAATTCTGGGCATCAGGTTCAGGAGATTAATTAGATTTCACTCCCATTAATTTCTCTGAGGCTTTTTTCAACCAATGTTGATCCTCTCATTTACCCTTTGACCTGCAGTTCTCTGCTCTTTCCAGGACTCTTTCTGTGTTATTTTTTCTTGAAGTCAAACACAAAACATTTGTTTCATTTCACTGCCATTTCCTTCTTCCCCATCTCAATATCTCCTGCCTCAGTTTCCAAGAGACATTCATTAACTTTTACTAATCTTTTCCTTTTTTGTATCTCTAAAGAAGTTTTTACAATCTGTTTTGATGTTTCTTGCTAGCATCCTCTTGTATTCCACTTCCACTTTCCTTATCAATGTCTTGATCGTCCTTTCCTAAATTCCAAAATCTTCCCAATCCTCAGGCTCACTGTTTTTATTGGCAACAGTATAAACCTTGTTCCTTTGATCTGGGACGATCTTTTAAGTTCTCTCGATAGCATGTCAGATCAAATTTGACGAATCGTTTGGAATATTTTGAGGTCATAACTAGCAGATTAAAAAAGGTGAACCAGGAGCTCGTAGCAAACTTTACTTCTAAGGGAAGGTTCCTTCCTGGTCCGGACAGCACAAGCATTTATTTAGTTAAGAAATAGCATAGTTCCTTGGCTATCTGTTTTGTGCAGCAAAAGTAATGAAATGACAGGTTGCGGGTTGTCGGGCGGATGTGCTGTCCCGAAGCCTGTGCTTAAACAGAATGTACCCGCTTCCAGGTATCCAGACCAGTTAAGATGGCGGTGGCATGTTTTGCCATGCTACTGCCTGTTCCACATGCTGCCTCTGCTCTGCACTAGTTGATGCTATGAGGAGTTCCCCGAGGGCAGTGTGAACCTCAGCAGAATTCCCAACGGAGTAAATGGGAGAAAGTTTAGGTCAGTTTAAAGATACAGAGTGGAAACAGGCCCTTTGGCCCACCGAGTCCATGCCGACCATTGATCATCTGTGCACTACCTCCATGTTATCCCACTTTCGCATCCTGCGCACTAGTGCAATTTACAGGAACCAATTAACGTACAATCTTGCGCGTCTTCGGAATGTGGGAGGAAACCAGAGTGCCCGGAGAAAACCCACACGGTCACAGGGAGAACGCACAAACTTCACACAGGCAGCGACCTGTAGTCAGGATCAAACCTGGGTCTCTGTCGCTGTAAAGCAGCAGCTCTACTCCTGACAATCAGGGGAACAATGAAGTTGGAGATGTTCAGGTGTCATGCAGCACCCGTGGGGAAAGAAACAGCTGGCAATTCAAATCAGTGAACTTTAATCTGAACATCCCCACAAATGGACTTTGCTGCCAACATTATTCAGCGACTGGTACAGCGGTAAAATATAAGTATTAAGGATAACAATTGTGTAACGTGCATATTTTCTGCTTATTCAGCTGATCAAGGGTTAAAGTCTTTATGGCAGCATTTGTGTTACCACATCAAATTTCTGTTTACTCAGCGGGGCAAGGGTTAAAGCACCACTTTCAGCAATTCATGCTCACCATATGCAGTTCCTGTTTATCCAGGAGTGCAGGAGTAGCTGCGACTATGCTGGTAGCAATAACCGTGTCGCATTTTTCACAACCCCGGGCAGATCATCCACGATCATATTGAATGAGGGGCCTGGTGACTTACCCCTGCTCCTATTTTGGTGTGAGTTCAGATACGGATTAACTCACCACTATCAAAGTGTCAGGGAGCATTTTTGAAAAGACACACGTTTAAAAAAAAAAAAATCCTGTGGCGAAGATACAATCAAAGGTGGACTTCACTCCCACTTGAATCCAGAAATAATCTCAATGCGTAAAACTTAAAAAATGCAGAACTCGAAGTTTCCAAGAAAAGTCAGTTCCTTCCTTTAAATCCCTTTCATAAAATTGACCTGTTGTGAAATATTTCCGAACAGCAGCTAACATGTATACAGATAGAGTCATAGAGTCATAGAGTCCTACAGCACAGAAAGAGGCCCTTCGGCCCATCGTGTCCGCGCCGCCCATTACCAAACACAGTCTGATTTTAATCCCATTTTCCCGCATTTGGACCGTAGCCCTGAATGTTGTAGCATTTCAAGTGCCCATCCAAATGCCTCTTAAACGTTGTGAGTGTTCCCGCCTCCACCACCACCCCAGGCAGTGAGTTCCAGACTCCAACCACCCTCTGGGTGAAAAAGTTCTTTCTCACATCCCCCCGAAACCTCCCTCCCCTTACCCTGTATCTATGTCCCCTCGTTGTTGAACCTTCCACCAGTGGAAGAAGTTCCCCGCCATCTACCTTATCTATGCCCCTCATGATCTTGTACACCTCGATCATGTCCCCTCTCAGCCTTCTCTGCTCCAGGGAAAACAACCCCAGTCTGCTCAGTCTCTCCTCATAGCCGAGGCCCTTCATCCCTGGCAGCATCCTGGTGAATCTCCTCTGCACCCTCTCCAAAGCTATCACATCCTTTCTATAATGTGGTGACCAGAACTGTACACAATACTCCAGCTGTGGCCTCACCAGTGTTCTGTACAATTCCATCATTACCCCCCTACTTTTATATTCGATGCCCCGGCTAATGAAGGCCAGTAACCCATATGCCTTTTTAACCACCCTGTCCACCTGTCCTGCTGCCTTCAAGGACTTGTGTACCAGTACTCCAAGGTCCCTCTGTACCCCTGTCTTCACTAGGGTCTTTCCATTCATGGTGTACTCCCTCTCCAAATTATTTCTGCCAAAGTGCATCACCTCGCACTTTTCAGGATTAAATTCCATCTGCCACTGCTCCGCCCATCTGACCATCTCATCTATATCTTCCTGCAGCTTGCAGATCCCTTCCTCGCTATTCACCACACCCCCTACCTTTGTGTCATCTGCAAACTTGCTGATCATGCCCTGTACGTTGACATCCAGATCATTTATGTAGATTACAAACAGTAAGGGACCCAACACCGATCCCTGTGGCACCCCACTGGACACCGGCCTCCAGTCACAGAAGCACCCTTCTACCATCACCCTCTGCCTTCTGTCACTAAGCCAGTTTTTTATCCATTTTGCCAAGGTGCCCTGGATCCCATGGGCTCTTACCTTCTTGACTAGTCTCCTGTGTGGGACCTTGTCAAAAGCCTTACTGAAATCCATGTATACCACATCCACTGCACTACCCCCATCTACCTCCTTGGTCACCCCTTCAAAAAATTCAATCAAGTTAGTCAGACACGACCTTCCCTTAACAAAGCCATGTTGACTATCCTTAATTAACCCTCGATCCTCCAAGTGAAGACTGATTCTGTCCCTCAGAATCTTTTCTAGCAGCTTCCCCACCACCGATGTCAGACTCACCGGCCTGTAGTTCCCAGGTTTATCCCTACTGCCCTTTTTAAATAATGGCATCACATTAGCTATCCTCCAGTCCTCCGGTACATCCCCTGTTGCAAGAGAGGCTCTGAAAATTTGTGCCAGAGCCCCCGCAATCTCATCCCTTGCCTCTCTCAGCATCCTGGGATACATCTCGTCAGGGCCCGGAGACTTATCCACTTTTAAGCCTGCCAGAGCCTCCAGCACCGCCTCCCTGTCAATAGCAATATGCTCAAGAACATCACAACCCTCCTGCTCCATTTCTAAGTCACGTTGGTGGTTAATTCCGTACCATGCATGATCAATCCACTGATAGCAGGGAGCTCCATCTTTCCCCTGGAAATCCTGCCCAAAACAGCACTAGAGTTAAGCTGTACATTGTCATAGGGGGCACCATCTTCATCTCTACTCAGTGGGGGAGAAATTCCCCTGAGTGCGGTTGTGAGGGCAAAATGGGGGTCATGGCTGATCACACGTGGGATGATGAGGCCAAATTCATGGTATTAATTCATCAGAATATAATGTGGGGGCTCTGGCAATTACAACGACAATGGTATCCCGTCTCCCCACTGTGTGCAGGTTTGTTATAGTGCTCTTGGTCCTTCAGTCTGAACACTCTCAGCATAGGCCCGGCTGTAGGTTGAGAAAGGCACCAACTGGAACTGTACGCTTCTGCATTGGGAATGTGGGTACTAGGAACAATTCTCATTCTCATTCTCCTTCCTTCTCCCCATAACCCTTGACACCAGTACTAATCAAGAATCTATCTATCTCTGCCTAAAAATATCCATTGACTTGGCCTCCGCAGCCTTCTGTGGCAAAGAATTCCACAGATTCACCGCCCTCTGACTAAAGAAATTCCTCCTCATCTTCTTCCTAAAGGAACGTCCTTTAATTCTGAGGCCAAGACCTTTAGTCTGAGACTCTCCCACTAGTGGAAACATCCTCTCCACATCCACTCTATCCAAGCCTTTCACTATTCAGTAAGTTTCAATGAGGTCCCCATCATTCTTCTAAACTCCAGCGAGTGCAGGCCAAGTGCCAACGCTCATCATATGTTAACCCACTCATTCCTGGGATTATTCTTGTAAACCTCCTCCGGACCCTCTCCAGGGCCAGCACATCCTTCGTCAGAGATAGTGCCCAAAATTGCTCACAATATTGTTAATTCATTAGTATTGTAAAAATAGGAATGAAAATTAAAAACAAACACAAATATCGGCATCTGAAATAGAAACAAAACTTGCCAGAAATACTCAGCATGTCCAGCAGCATCTGAAGAGAGAAATGTGGTAGACGTTTCAAGTCAGAGATTTGTTGAAGTTGGCTTTTTCAATGGTTGTTGCAATAAAATGGTAGGGTTTTTTTTTCTTTTATCTTTTCTATCTTCCACTTGCAGTCAGGATATAATTTTAAATGCGATAAAATAGTGGAGGTTCATTGTTCAACTATTAAATTAAATTTATTTTACACACAGGAAATATTTAAATAGTTTATTCATAGACTTGTTTAAAAATAACAAGAGCAGCTCGAGGCTTGGACCTGATTTGACTGGACTAATTCTCTCAGTGGCTTTACTGAGTTAGCCTGTTGCTTCAATAAGATAAAATTGATTCGAGCATTGCGAGACTTTACAGCATGAAATGAACACTTCCAGTTTATATACTTTTTAAGTTTCTTGCATGTTCATAATCTATGTTTTACGGGGATTCGCAATTTTAATTGTCGACTAATGATAATTTTGCCAAGGACTTTTGTCAAACCTAAGGCAGCAGCAGAAACGAGGAGATATCATACACCTTCATTTGTTTATCCCCTCCCCAGATGCTGCCTGACCCGATGAGTTTCGCCAACAATTTGTGTTTTGAGTTAGGAACGAACAGTTGGTTTAAAATTGGATTATTGTTTACTTATATTATTTTTTTTCGAATGCAGGAAGAAGCAGTTCCTTCAATATTATTTTAATCTCAGTTTGTAAGTGTTCATTTCCTTCAGTGCCATATTTTTTTTATTTTGCTTGCAACAAATTCCATTTAAATGACAAAAATGTTAAGCACACTGCTTTTTACTTCCATCTGGATGGTGTCATTTTTCTGATATTGTATTTCTGTCCATTCTCCAGTTTTCAAATGATGCATATTACGCTTTTTGCATGGTTTCTACAAAGCTGAATATGCACCGCTTTCTTCCACTTTTGGCCAATTTCAAAGGTGTCATTTATTTTGCTGCCAAAATGAATAGTTTTATTGAACTGATATTCAGAACAATATCTAGTAATAAATCTCACACAGGAGAAATGTTTCATTTCCCTTTCCGATCCCTCACCAGGTAGACAGACCCTTAGTCTGGATAGGAGGGCAGATTATTATCTGAATGGTGTCAAGTTAGGAAAAGGGGACGTACAACGAGATCTGGGTGTCCTAGTGCATCAGTCACTGAAAGGAAGCATGCAGATGTACTCCCTGTACACACATGACTGTGGGGCCAGGTTCAGCTCAAACTCCATCATCAAGTTTGCTGATGACACTGTGGTGGTGGGCCGGATCTCCAACAACGATGAGAAGGCCTACCGGGAGGAGGTGGCTGATCTGGCACTCTGGTGTCAGGACAATAGCCTCCTCTTGAATGTCACTAAAACAAAGGAGCTGATTGTGGACTTCAGAAGGGCTAAACATCCAAGGACGTACACGCCACTGGAGATAAATGGGTCGATTGTGGATAGGGTGAGCAGTTTTAAATACTTGGGAGTCCGCATCGCAGAGGATCTGACGTGGGCAACGCACATTGCCGCACTGGTGGGTAAGGCTAAGCAGCGCCTTTACCACCTTAGACAACTGAGGAAATTCAGAGTGTCTCTGAAGATCCTTCATTGCTTCTACTCTGGGGCTGTAGAGAGCATCCTGTCCGGCAACATTACAGTCTGGTTTGGGAACAGCTCTGCCCAGGACAGGATGGCCCTGCAGAGAGTAGTGCGTTCGGCAGAACGCACCATGGGAACTACACTCATCCCCCTGCAGGACCTATACATCAGGAGGTGCAGATCCAGAGCAAGTAAGATCATGAGGGACCCCTGCCACCCCAGTAATGGACTGTTCCAGATGCTACGATCAGGCAAACGCCTCCGCTGTCACGCTGTGAAAACGGAGAGGATGAGACGGAGCTTCTTCCCACAGGCCATCAGGACTGTCAACTTTTATAACCCCAGAGACTAAATTTTTGTCGACACTAATAATAACTTATTAACTTTATTTATATGCTGTAACTGTAATTCTTTTTGTGCACAACCCGCAGGCATTGCCACTCATTTCACTGCACATCATGTATGTGTATGTGACAAATAAATTTGACTTGACTTGACTTGAGATACAGCAGGCAGTGAAGAAAGCCAAAGGAATGTTGGCCTTCATAACAAGAGGAATTGAGTATAGGAGCAAGAAGTCCTGCAGTTGTACAGGGCCCTAGTGAGACCGCACCTGGAGTACTGTGTGCAGTTTTGGTCTCCAAATTTGAGGAAGGATATTCTTGCTATTGAGAGTGTGCGGCGTAGGTTCACTAAGTTAATTCCCGGAATTGCAGGACTGTCGTATTTTGAAAGACTAGAGCAACTAGGCTTGTATACACTGGAATTTAGAAGGATGAGAGGGGATCTTATTGAAACATATAAGATTATTAAGGGATTGGATACGTTAGAGGCAGGAAACATGTTCCCAATGTGGGGGGGGGGGGGGGTCCAGAACCAGGGGCCACAGTTTAAGAATAAGGGGTAGGCCAATTAGAACGGAGATGAGGAAAAACCTTTTCAGTTAGAGAGTTGTAAATCTGTGGAATTCTCTGCCTCAGAAGGCAGTGGAGGCCAATTCTCTGGATGCTTTCAAGAGAGAGCTAGATAGAGCTCTTAAAGATAGCAGAGTCAGGGGGTATGGGGAGAAGGCAGGAACGGGGTACTGATAGTGAATGATCAGCCATGATCACATTGAATGGCAGTGCTGGCTCGAAGGGCCGAATGGCCTCCTCCTGCACCTATTGTCTATTGTTTATTGTCAAAGTCTCACTAAATCAGAAGCTTTTTACCCTTATCTGGTTACCTTTTGGCAAGAAGCATGGGTGTATGTATATCGGGCAGTTATGGTGGTAAGAGTTTGTCACGGGTGGGGTTAGGGGAAGTTAGTGGAACAATGATGAGCGTTTGACGTCACTGGGCCTGTACTCACTGGAGTTTGGAAGGATGGGGGTGGGGGGGGGGGAGTGGATGTGGAGAGGATGTTTCCACTAGTAGGAGAGACCAGGACCAGAGGCCATAGCCTCAAAATAAAAGGACGTACCTTTAGAAAGGGCATGAAGAGGAATTTCTTTAGTCAGAGGGTGGTGAATCGGTGGAATTCTTTGCCACAAAAGGCTGTGGAGGCCATCAATGGATATTTTTAAGGCAGAGATTGATAGATCCTGATTAGTATGGGCGTCACAGACTGTTGGGAGAAGGCAGGAGAATGAGAATGAGAAGTGTTCCTCGTACCCACGTTCCCAATACAGATGCCTACAGTTCCAGTTGTTGCCTTTCTCAACACACAGCCGGGCTTGTGCTGAGAGTCTTCAGACTGAAGGACCAAGAGCACTATAACAAACCTGCACACAGTGGGGAGACAGGAAATATTATAGTACCTGCTTCAATTATGTCCTCTGACAGCTCGTTCCACAAACCCACCACCTCTGTGTGAAGAAGTTGCCCCTCAGGTTCCTATTACATTTTTCCCCTCTCACCTTAAACCTATGTCTGGTTTGTGATTCTTTGACTTTGGGTAAAAGACTCTGTGCATTCATCCTGTCCCACCGATGACTTTATACACCTCCATAAGATCACCCATCAGCCTCCTGTGCTCCAAGGAAAAAAGTCCTAGCCTCCGAACTTCTCCCTATAGTTGTCCTTATGTCTTAGCAATATTCCTGTAAATCCTCTCTGCACTCCTTCCAACCTAATGACATCCTTCCTATAGCAGGGTGAACATAACTGAATGCAATACGCCAAATGCGGCCTCAACAACATCTTGTACAACTGTAACATGACATCCCAACTGTTGTATTCAATACCCTGATTGGTGAAGCCCGATTCTCCTGAACATCCAATGGTACTCTAAAATAGAAACACAAGGAACTGCAGATGCTAAAATCTTGAGCAAAACACAAAGTGCCGGATGAACTCAGCGGGTCAGGCTGCATCTGTGGAGGGAATGGACAGACAACGTATTGTGTCAAGACCCTTCTTCAGACTGGAGGCTTCCTTTCTTCGTGACCTGAAACGTCCATTCCCTCCAAAGATGCAGCCTGACCTATTAAGGTCATAAGTCATAAGGTCATGAATGATTGAAACAGATTTAGGCCATTAGGCCCATCAAGTGTTTTGAGCAGTCCAAGACTTCTGCTGATTATCAGGAATGATTAATCGATCCTGACCTTGAGTGCTGTCCGTGTGGAGTTTGCACATTCTCCCTTCGGCTTCCTCACACATCCAAAAAATGTGCGGATTTGTAGGTGAACTGGCCTCTGTAAATTGCTCCCTGTGTGTAAGGAGTGGATGAGAAAGTGGGATAATATAGAACGAGTGTGAACAGGTGGTCGTCATGGATTTGGTGGTTTAAAGGGGTGGTTTCCATGATGTATCTCCAAAATAAACTAAACTATCTGAGGATGTAACACTGTCATCTAGCTGAGATTAGCTGTTTCTCTCCCAGATGATTTTCTGATACATAAGTGAGAATATAACTCAGACAATCAAACAATCCATGGCAGTGAACTCGAAGGAAACTAAAATCACATGGAAGTTATAATAGGCAATAACCAATGTATTACCCACTTTAACTCACTGCTGAATCTTAAAGTCACAAACCATATTTTTAATTTAAACTATTATGCTGAAGAAAAGATTTTGGACTGAACTTTCCTCAAGAGTATCTTACACTCCATGACCGGAAGACTGGAATCATAAATATAAAACCCTCAAACAATGATTCCATTTTATAGTAGGTTATCTACTCAGAATGAACTTTGTGTAACCAAATAAAAATTTATGTTAGTTCATAAGTTCATAAGTGATAGAAGCAGAATTAGGCCATTTGGCCCATCAAGTCTACTCAGCCATTCATTCATGGCTGATCTGTCTCTCCCTCCAAACCCCATTCCCTTGCCTTCTCCCCATAACCCCTGACACCTGTACTAATCAAGAATGCGTTTGTATGAGTAAATTACTACTTTAATACCCATGTTTACAATGAGAGAAAACAGCATCCATATTGTTTTGTAGGAAGTGTGGAGAACTATATACTTATGGAGTCATAGATTGATACTGTGTGGAAACAGGCCCCTCAGCCCAACTTTCCCACACCGGCCAACATGTCCCAACTACACTACTCCCACCTGCCCACGTTTGGTCCATATCCCTCCAAACATAGAACCATAGGAGTAGGCCATTCAGCCCTTCGAGCCAGCACCACCATTCAATATGATTATGGCTGATCATATAAAATCAGTACCCCGTTCCTGCATTTTCCCCATATCCCTTGATTCCTTTAGCCCTAAGAGCTAAATCTAACACTCTCTTGAAAATATCCAGTGAATTGGCCTCCACTGCCTTCTGTGGCAGAGAATGCCACAGAATCACAACCCTCTGGGTGAAGATGTTTTTCTTCATCTCAGTCCTAAATGGCCTACGCCTTATTCTTAAACTGTGACCCCTGGTTCTGGACTCCCCCAACATCTGAAACATTTTTCCTGCATCTAGCCTGTCCAGTCCTTTAAGAATTTTATATGTTTCTATAAGATCCCCTCTCATCCTAAATTCAAGTGAATACAAGTCCCGCGACCTATTCTTTCATCATATGTCCGTCCCGCCATCCCGGGAATTAACCTGGTGAACCTACGCTGCACTCCCTCAATAGCAATAATGTCTTTCTTCAAATTAGGAGACCAAAATTGCACACAATACTCCAGGTACGGTCTCACCAGGGCCCTATACAACTGCAGTAGGACCTCCTTGCACCTAAATTCAAATGCTCTCGCAAACAAGGAGAACATGCCATTAGCTTTCTTCACTGCCTGCTCTACCTGCATGCTTACTTTCAGTGACTGATGTACAAGCACACCCAGGTTTCGTTGCACCTCCCCTTTTCCTAATCTGACATCACTCAGATAATACAAAGGTAGACACAAAATGCTGGAGTAACTCAGTGGGACCGGCAGCATCGCTGGTGAGAAGGAATGGGTGACGTTTCAGGTTGAGACCCTTCTTCAGAATCTTTCCTAACCATTCAGATAATAATCTGCCTTCCTGTTCTTGCCACCAAAGTGGATAACCACACATTTATCCACATTATACTGCATCTGCCATGCATCTGCCCACTCACCCAACCTATCCAAGTCACCCTGCAGCTTCATAGCATCCTCATCACAGCTCACACTGCCAGCCAGCTTTGTGTCATCCGTCACATTTAATTCCCTCATCTAAATTGTTAATATATATTGTAAATAACAGGGATCCCAACACCGAGCCTTGCAGCACCCCATTAGTCACTGCTAAACGTGTCCTATCCATGTACCTGTCTAACTGTTTCTTAAATGTTGGGATAGTCTCTGCCTCAATACCTCCTCTGGAAGCTTGTCCATGCACCCACCATCCTTCCTGTGAAAAAGTTACCCCTCAGATTCCTATTAAATCTTATCCCCTTCACCTTAAACCTATGTCCTCTGGTCCTCGATTCACCTTCTCTGGGCAAGAGACTGTGCATCTACTTGATCTATTCCTCTCACTTGCCCTGTATTGCTTAAGTAGCAAACAACTTATCAGAAACTTAGCCTGTTATCCCTAATGAGATGCATGTGAGACATTTCAGTAACTGGAATGCATGATGAATATTGTCTGTTGCAATCTCTAAAGAATGCCAGATTTTAAAAAGATGCAACGTCTTTCTATGGGACACTCTGAATTAGTTAGAAACAGAAATATATATTTTTAAATGTTGAGGTCTAATACATGCCAACTGTTCACATGAGAAAAGTTAAATTAGTGTTAACATCATGTGAAATGTCAAATCGCACCTTGAGCTATTCAGTAATAATTGGCAATTTTACATGGATTGGGTCAGTACTATGCAATGGCCTGCCTGGAGTAATGGCTAGGAGAGTAATTTGACCATGTCAGGGCTTAGAAAACCCTTCCAGAATTATTTTCTCCACTTCTTCTTCTACATAGAACATTACCAATCCGCCCTTAAATTAACTCAGCAAAGTAGAGAAATGTTTCCTAATCTGAGTTGTCAATTGCCAAATGGGACTTCCACAGATTCAAAGAAAGTTGTAACACTAAAGAGAACACTGTATCCTGTACCTCCTCTCGTTCCAGATACTCATGTCTAAGGACTCAAAGTCCATGCTTTCAGCATCTTCCAGCTTCTGGTTTGTTTCAAGGAGGTAACCCCTTCTTTTCTTCATCATAGAATCATTCTCCATGCCTGGTCTCATTCTTATGAATCTCCATTACAATATTTTTAAGATAAATATATTCTTCCTTTGGTACATTGACACACACACACTCCCTGAGAAGATTACGGAGATTCGGTATGTCAAAGAAGATTCTCTTGAACTTCTACAGGTTTAGAGAGCATATTGACTGGTTGCATCACGGCCTGGTTCGGCAACTTGAACGTCCAGGAACCGAAAAGACAGCAAAAAGTAGTGAACACGGCCCAATCCATCACCGGCTCTGACCTCCCCACCATCGAAGGGATTTATCGGAGTCGCTGCCTCAAGAAGGCAGCCAACATCATCATAGACTCGCACCATCCTGGCCACACACTCATTTCACCCCAGCCATTGGGAAGAAGGTACAGGAGCCTGAAAACTAACGTCCAGGTTCAGGAACAGCTTCTTCCCTACCGTCATCAGGCTATTAAACACTACAACCTCAAATAAGCTCTGAACTACACTAGACTATTATTATTATTATTATTATTATTATTATTATTATTATTATTATTATTATTATTATTATTATTATTATTATTATTATTATTATTATTATTATTATTATTATTATTATTATTATTATTATTATTATTATTATTATTATTATTATTATTATTATTATTATTATTATTATTATTATTATTATTATTATTATTATTATTATTCTGCTATTGTTTGTCTTTTGAGTATGTGTGTACATTGAGTATATGTGAGTATATATATGTGTGTGTGTTTGTGATTGTGTGTGTGTACTTGTGAGTATGTTTTTATATATATACACTGATTTTTTTTTTCTCTCTCGTTTATTATATTGTTTACAGTGTACTATGTTTGGCTATGTTTACATATTCTGTTGTGCTGCAGCAAGAATTTCATTGTTCTATCTGGGACATATGACAATAAAACATTCTTGACTAAAGTTCGGTACTATTTCATCATAACACATTGCATAGTCAAACCCCTTTCCAATAAAGACCTACATAATATTTGTTCACACACCCTAATTGTTCTCTCTATCTTTGTGCAGATTCTTTCTGTGCCATGAAGCAATACACAAAAACTCATCCACACACCAACATTTATCTGCTTCAACAAAAAAATTGCGTACTTCATCTCACATTTACAGACAGCGTGCTCCATCTGGCATCTTTTGCCTACCTTCAATTTAATCCATCATCTCCTTCCAGTCTATTCACCTCCATTCTCTGCTTTCTCTCCCTTTACCACTTTTTTTTATCCAGGCTTACATTGTCCACTTAACTTCACGGACAATAACTTCTGTTTCAAATCTATTTTGTGGTGATTTTAATGTAGAATTTTTTCCACTTTATTGCCTTTGAAATTATCTCCATTGGTATTGTTATGTTTGCTGTGTCACGATCACTGTGATTGTTTTAAAGGAAGGGAAATAAGAATATTTTCCTCAAATGAGTAATCAATATTGTGCCGTACAAGAAGGGTCTCAACCCGAAACATCACCCTTTCCTTCTCTCCAGAGATGCTGCCTGTCCCGCTGAGTTACTCCAGCTTTTTGTGTCTAATCAATATTGTGCCAATTGGCTGAGATTAAAAAATATTATGAAGCTAGGTGATAGACGTTAAGTGAAGGGAAGGAAGACTTTGCAGTGATTTACTTTTCCCGAGGAAGGCATATAAAGATGAGGGAACAAGGGATTTAGATTTGGTTTAGTTCAGTTTTAAGATACAGTGCAGAAAAGGGCCCTTTGGCCCATCAAGTCCGCGCCAACCAGCAATCCCCATACATTAGCACTAGGGACAATTAAAGTTTTTTACCGAAAACAACTTGCAAACATGTATGTCTTTGTAGTGTGGGAGGAAACCAGAGCACCCAGGGAAAACCCACGTGGTCACAGGGTGAACACACAAACTCCATACCGATAGCACCTGTAGTCAGGATTGAACCTGAAGCTCTGGTACTGTAAGGCAGCGACTCTACCACTGCACCACTCTGCCGCCCTTATGATTGATATATTAATTGATTGAAAGATACAGCATGGAAACAGGACCTTCGGACCAATGAGTCCACATCGACCATCGATCACCCATTCATACTAGTTCTATGTAGTCCCACTTTCTCATCCACCCCCTACACACTAGGGACAATTTACAGATGCCAATTAACCTGCAAACCCACACCTTTGGGATGTGGGAAGAAACCGGAGGCTCCGGAGGAAACCCAATGGTCACAGGAAGAACATACAAACTCCACACGGAATTTAATTGCTTGAAGTATATCACCCAAGCCTAAAGTCACAATATAAATTTTAAAAACTGTGGATCTTGGAAATCTGAAATTCTCTTTTAGAAAAGTGGTGAGGAGGAACTTCTTTAGTCAGATGGTAGTTAATCTGTGGAACTCATTGTCACAGAGGGCTGTGGAGGCCAAGTCAGTGGATATTTTTAAGGCAGAGATAGACAAATTCTTGATTATAACGGGTGTCAAGGGTTATGGGGAAAAGGCAGAAAAATGGAATTAAGAGGCAGAGATCAGCCATGATTGAATGGAGGAGTAGACATGATGGGCCGAAAGGCCTAATTCTACTCCTATAACATGAACTTGTGAAAAACAAAAATTGCTGAAAAAAACTCAGCAGGTCAGGCAGTATCTAAATGTTCTCAGCCTGAAATATAATCTCAGTTTTGTTGCATTTCCAGTAATGTTGCATGACTTTGTCGAGTGTTTCCGCCATTTTAATTGTTTTAAATTGTAAATCATCATGAGTCTGCTCTGTATTTATTTATTTACATACTTATTTACTTATTTACTTATTCATTTATTTATTATTTATCGATGTAAATAACCGTGACGATTCCCAGGCGATTTAAAAGTGACAAAGAGAGACCAACATTGATTTACGTTTTTACAGCGCACTGAACTTCTTCAAATAAAGAATGTTTCCTAAGTCCTAAAATCCTTGTCTGTACAGGTCATTAAAAGATAGACATTTGTCGGTTTAGTGCTTGCAGCTTTGAGCATGAATGGCAGTTCAGCCGCCTGCATTGGGTGGAGTCCCTCCCGCTGACTCATAAGCATTATCATCGATAAGAGCTCTCCACACACATTCACAGCAGGTGAAAGTTACAAAGCCTGGTGTACTTCACAGACCAGTCACCCAGTTCAAGAGCAAGGTGGGAGTTTGCAGACTTTGTTTGTGATCCTGTCTCGGAGAAAGTATTTATTGTTAGCAATCAATTCTCCGCTTCCACCTTCCCTCTCAGTTCTTATCCTCTGATTAATCCGCGCCAGGGTGGAGTTCTGACTTTCTTTCTTAAACAAAAACCGCGTGAATGATCTGAGAAGGTTTATTCTTTCTAGCCACTAACCATGTCCCTGCCCTAAAAGGGAGGAGGGAGGAGTTTTGGGAGGCTGCCCTTTTTAAAACAGTCTTTTTTTTTCCTTTCAGAAGTTGAAAGCAGTTGACCACCAGATGGGATGTTGTAGCTATGAAGTAATGATGTTGAAATATGTTTCTGTTGAGCACGAGTCGGCTGGAGGGGAAGACCAGTTTGATTGTGAGTAACAATTCAAAACTCTTCTAAAACTCTGCCTGCATAGAAATCATTTTAGCCTAAACCACCCTGTTTTGAGACAGATGTGTTCAAGGTCAGGTTTACTATGCCTATCAGCATGTTATCTCTGAGAAACGTTTGTTAAAAAGGCGTCTGCTGCGAGCTATAATTTTGCCTTTGACTCATTTTAAAAGGACGTGGACAACCGTGCAAATAGATTTCTGCTCACTGCTACTAATTTTTTTTTTCCGAAAATTTATTTCTGACAGGTCAATTGATCAAAGATCCCCTTATCACAATGTAGTCATTGAATGGTCCATTCTTGCATGTCAGAGAACGGGGAAGTAAAGGCAGCAGTACATTTGATCCAAACGAGACGTAGACGTGTCTGATGGTGGCCTCAATGTGTGTAAAGAAACTATCTTTTGTCTCCTCAAATATGGCTGAAGCAGGCGTCAGGGATTTCCGAGAGGAAATTTGTTTGAATATATAGTGTATATGGAACAAAGTTTTGTCTTTTTAATTTTTTTAAACTCTTTCCGTGCCTTGTCCGAGTTGTACAGATGCCCTCATGACACAATCAATGCCTCAAATTATCAGTCTCTCACCCGTCAAATGTTGTTTTTGACTATTGAAAGTTTATACCCCTGTTAAAAGCAATCAAGTGCGCAGACAAAAAGTAAAGTGTTTGGTGTAGATAATTTTGCACATTTAAAGCTACTTGAATCTGGACAACATTCTGCCTCGGATTACTGCATAGACCTGTTCATCATCCCTACCCTTCTTGAATAGATCAAAACTCCTCTTCTTGATTTAAACCCTTTCAAATCATATTTACCTGTGGCTATCGATGGTATTCAACGCTTATGACCCCGTGATATTTTTTGAGATATCGTCATGCACATTTAGGGTATTGCATTAACACAAGTCTACCGTGGAGCAATGATAAAAGGGTGACTTCTTATTGCGCCAGTTTTGTTCTCTTGAATAAGATGCTGGAAATCGAAGTGCAGTGAAACTAATTCCATCTATTCACTTCTATCAGCTTTCTGAATGAATGTCTCAAAGTTGCTCTCTATCAGGTGATGATTTTGCTCCTTTTGTTGGAATTCACGGTGCAACCTCATTGTTAGAAGTTTACGAGAATGGCAAAAAGCAGCATGTTCCCAGAGAAGGAATTGGTTTGATAACCTCCTAGTTATAATGGAGTTTCAGCACAGATCGTGGAAACAGGATGTTATAATGAGAGGTTTGTTGTAACAAGGTTTTCGCTGTAACTTGATTACATCTGTTTTATTTGCTTCTAACCTATGTAGCAAAAGAGATGGAGGGGGGGGGGGGGGGGAGGGAGAGAGAGGGGGGTTGGTGGTGGGGAGAAAAAAAGAGAGAGGAAACAAACAGGAAAACCGACAGTATGTAGGAATAAGTGTTTTTATTATTAAGAACAAAGCAAAAGAGAATTCTGCCACAGAAATCGTCTTTGGAAAAAAGTACAGATAATAATGAAATTATTAGTAAACATGAAATACAGTTCATATTTCATGTTTATTAGGCACTAAATGTGGACTCTGTTTTCCCCCTTCAAAGAACTTCCTGTTTGATAAAGCCTCTTTCCATATTTGTAAATGAAGTTTCATTATGGCCACACATTTTTTCATGATTAATGCTCAGGATGTAAAGATTCGAAGATATAAATTCACATGTCGATTACCATAACATATTTTCACCCCAATTTTTTTTTTCTTACTCCGCCACCCTCTTCTATCATTGCCAATCTTCCCACCCCACCAACTCCATTTCCCATTTTATTCTTAAGTGTTGATGGAAAATAATTGGCCCTGACTTGTGACGAGCTCCTAAATTTAAATCTCAAGCTTGCATTTATTTTTCACTGAAAGTGGATGGTTTGAAGACTTCTGCTGGAATAAACCAAATGTAACCTGCTGGGCCTGGGTTAGGAGCAGAACGCTTCCACTCCTGCATGCAGTCAGGAAGAAAATGTTATCTGGATTTTTTAAACATGCTTGTCATGAGTCTTTGCTTTTTTGCAGATTTGTATATATGTGGACTGACAGGTTTATGTGAGTGAAGAGCTATGTTCGCTCCACTGACCTCCTGAAAGATACAGACCCAGATGTTAATTAAGCTGTTCACTCATTCTCCTATGGAAGCAGTGAAATGGCATCCTTGTGGCATTCCAAATGTGCTGGGTTAGTTGCGAGCAAGGCTTAGTGGTGTCAATAGAGTGAAGGGTACTACGGAAGGTCTATTTGGGTGGAAGCACTTACTGAAAATGTAATGTCTGTCTAGGCTGTCAAATTCACTTACAGTTTTATAAATAAAGGGAGACTTAGAATGGAGTCTGAAATTTCCTGTCCATATAAAAAAATATTGAGCAAACACTGCCGACGCTGAAAGGCAGCGCGGAGTGCTTATTAAATGGTGTATCCCGAAAGATAACTTTATTTCTTTTAGCCTTGGGGCCAGCATATTATATTCTCTCTTCAGAAACCCATTCGGGTGAAGGGCCCAATCCTTCATTCACAAATATTAATTTGCTGTAAACATTTTATTCTGCTTTTGCATGACATTTTATTCCTCAATATTGGAATAAAAAAAAAAAAAATTAATCCTACTTGCTGCTTTTGCTTGTAGACTTTGCTCTTACTTTTCAAGTATACTTTTTTTTTACAAAATCGGTTTACAAATCAAGTATACTTTTATTTTCTGGAGGATTTTTTTTCTTTCTCACTTCACGAGGGAAAATGTCTTACTCAAAAGAACTCCGAACTTCTGAGATTCCAAATCCACCGCTTCATCAAAGGAGTTGCTCTTTTATGTTGCTTTTTCTTGACAATCAACCCAATAAACCCATTGCCCTCCTCAAGTAAACACATGAATCACACATAAGCGCCTGAGACAGCCATTGTGTTTTTAAAAAAATATGCATGAAAATCTGAAAAACGTTTTAGCAAATCACTAAAGTGAAAAATTCTGAAATAGATTAGGGAAATACAAAGAGGATGTCTCAGCTGGTAATATTTTGTTTCATTGCAAAACTTTCGGAAATTGTTTGCCTTTGGTGAAGAAAAGCTTTTGCAGCGTTTGACAGAGCTAATCCCCCCAAAAAGACTCTTCATTAGTTGATTTGAATTTTTTTTCCATTTCCTTCCTTTGCCTGATCAGCGTGAGAGCCGTGAGCTTATACTCCATCTTGTTTGAGTGATTTTTATCTGGATCCTTACTGGGGCCTTTGTTGAACTGCGCTAAGCCTAACCAACAGGCTTGGTGAAATGCGGCACTTGTGTGCTAATGCACTTGTGCGGCAGGGTAGTAGAGTCAGCCGTCTTCCCACCATGATTCCCTGTAAGGTCCATCTCAAATTCAGCCCGGTCCGCGTGAGATGGCGGAGGTTTAGCGGCTTCAGGCCCCTCCCTGCCGTTGACCAGTGGACCGATTTACACAGTCACAGGAATGGGCTTCCTTGCTGACATTCAAACTGCCATGGGCGTGCAACAAGAATGGGTGGAGGAAGCCCTTTATGCAAGTAAATCGGCTGCGTAAGAGACGCAATGTTTCGACATGTTGGTGCTCATTTACTCACTGGCTGATAGAACCAATTAACTATATGCTCGGTTTGAATGAGCCTGCACGGATCACTGATCGGAGGATTCGGAATGTGCGTAATTGGCTTTAACTCGGTGAAAAGATCACAGTGCAAGGAAAATGCAGCTGTAATTGTTCTAGTAAAGGAAGCAGACACCCATATCCCATGAGGCTGTAAAATGGCTCCAGCAGAGGTGGAATGAAGGGAGGCAAAATTTAGATAAAGCCCGACAAGACGGTGACATTTTCAGCATCCGCCTTCCATCTTGTCCATAAATAGCAACATCTGCAACAGGTTTATACTAGGTTTTAAAATTTAATTGTGGCCACGCTTCCAGAGGCCACACGACCGCCTGAGATACTGTAAAATAATCAGTCCTGAATCCGCACTCTTCACATTCAGCTTCGTTCTGTTGCAGCAACTAGTTGCTCCCAAAATGGCGACAGGAAATGGAATTTTACTCCACGTCAATGCTATCAAATGAGGTCTTGTAAATCCGATCTCAAAAATTATAATTTGGCTTCTGCGTGTTCCTATTCTGTCACCAGTGTGAAATCTCCTCTGTACACATCTAGTTTTGTGGAACATTTTTGTATCTCCCGGCCATATGCTGGATGTAATTCAAATCCGGCGATTATTAAAATATTTGGGTTAATGTACACTGTCCTCTGCTGTGCGTACATCCAGTGGTGATCTGTACAACAGTACTTCCCACACATAAACTGCATTCACTTTCTATGTTCTGCAAATAATCTGTCCTATTGCCCACAGCTGATCTGCACTCATACTCACACATGGAGTTAATTCTGAGTTGGTGCAATAGTGTAAAGTGAATGACAGTGAAATGGCATCGCATTTTACATCCCTGTAAATCTTTGTTTCCATTGCAACTTGTTAAAAGGATACTGAAATCCAATCTATGTTAAAAAGAAAGACGCGTGGATACGTACAAAAAGCTGACAACACGTTGTCAAATGGTTGGAAAGTTGAGAGGACTCCGTGGCTTTGTTCGGGGAAGGGCAAAACCTTCACCTGGTTTCAAAGTCAAGGTGACGCCAGTGTTAAACTAATTGTAAAAGTCAAAGGTGCATTCAACCTGGGGCTCTTTATCAGAGAGTTGGCGGTAGAAGAGAATTAATTTCAACTTCCCCTTCCAGACCTATAATAAATAGTCGTTCCTTTCATGAGTTAGCGGTAATACTCGTGACAAAATCACAATAAACCTTCAGTTTAAATTGTAAAGAAAATATATCTTTGATTTGATATGCAGTTCATTTTAGGCTATCATGTTGCAATAGTCCCGTAAGCAAAAGCAAATGATTTTTTTTTATGACTTTCATTTTATGCTCTCCATTTTTGGGAAAGCAGAGGCAGGTTTTTAACTGGTGGCGGGAAGCTGGCGGGAGTGGGTGGCAATCATGTGCTGGAATGTGACTTGGAGGCCCACTGGGTTTTAGTAACTACGCCTCTTTTGAATGGTCATTTGTTTGGCTGTTTCCAAGGCTCTGACCAGAAACCCCACCTTACAGTCCCTCGGATACAGACCAGACAATCTTCACCGCAGTGTCTTGCCTCTCGCCTCCCTAAATTAAATCTCTTAACACATACAACTTGCAAACTTTGACATTCAGGTAAGATGCTATTTCGTTAGTGTTTGTATAGCCAAAACGTGCAGGACGTATTTAGGAGAATCAACAATTCAGTGCGTGTACATTGAACAAAATGCTACAAGAAGCAGAATTCTAAAAGGATAATTATACAAAATTATTATAATTGACTGAACGATCATGTAAAGTGATATTAGGATGTCGTAAGAACTTTTAAAGGTTGACTACCTTTTTAAAAGAGCATCACGTGATTTGAATTAAACTGCAGACGATTATCAAGAAAAGTGCCAGTAAAATGAGAGTTTAAAATTAAAATTGCAGTTTATGTTGTTTACTTTCCATTTGTCAGTACTTGTGAGTTTGACAGTTTTACATTTGGATGCCGATCCTTGCATTATGTCCAATAAATTTATTGTATTTTCTAACGTATATCGTAATAGACACCAGGCTGAACTTAATGCAATTTGATACAAAGCTCAAGCAATCCATGCTGTCTCCCTGATATGGGTGCCACCCACCTTTAAAACAGGATTCGAGTACTCCGCTTACTACAAAAACTGCAATTTCTTCAAATCATCATTCTGTTGTATTTTCATTGATTCTTTAAGATTGCAGCTTGAGTGATTATTCACATTTGCAAGATATCTCCTTATATTCCTGGTTGTCCTGTCACTTTTAAAAACAGTCAGTTCAAGCCTTTCCAGTTGCATTCTGTATTCATATGGCAATTTCCTGTCATTTTTCCTCATATAAACATTTTAAGCTGATAATTCTTTTGCCGTCAAATCGGGTTTGGTAACCTTATCTTGCATGCCAGTGCTTCTTGGAAACTTTATGAATTGGACAGGTACATAGAGTCTGCACAAACAAGAAAAATGTAATATGATGATATCGGCAGGGGACTTGGAGGATACAGGACCAGACAGACGAAAAGACTAGGAGACGTGAAAGAAAGGCTGCAGATGCTGGAATCTGGAGCAGAAAAACAAACTGCTGGAGGAACTCAGTGATTCAGGCAACATCTGTGGGGACGAAGAACTTGTTGACGTTTTGGGTTGTGAACCTGCATCGGGACTGAGAGTAGAGAGAGAAAATCAGAAAATCAGAGAGAGGTAAGGCAGGGTCCGGTAGGCGATGAGTGAGTGAGGAAGGCAGGAATCGAATTGGGAGATAGGTGGGTGAAAGAAAACCAGCAAAATCGAGTCAGGTGGGACAGGAGGGTGAAGGTGGAGGCAGAGGCCGGAGGGTGATAAGCGGTAACACAAATACTGGAATCTGATAAGTTAGGAAGGTGATAAGGGGATCCATTTAAAGGAGCCTGTGCTTGCTCCAGTTGATGTAGAGTTCACAAATGGAGCACTGGATGCAGTAGACGAGGTTGGAGGAAGTGCATGTGAATCTTTGCCTCACCTGGAAGGGTTGTTTAGGTACTTTGATGGTAGCGAGGGAGGAGATGTGGGAACAAGTGTGGCATCTCCTCTGGTTACAGGGGACATTGTCAGGGAGTAGATGAGGGAGGAGTGGGAGGGGTAAGCGGACCAGGGAATAATGGAGAGGGTGGCCCTTGTGGAAGATAAGAAAGGGGTTGGGAGGAGAAGGTGTGGCAAGTGGGGGGGAATTCTGTTGCAGCTGGTGGATACTTCCAATCGCTGGAGAGTCCAGAAGAAGAGATTACAATCATTTAGGTCATAAGATCAGAATTAGGCCATTCGGCCCATCAAGTCTACTCCGCCATTTAATCATAGCTGATCTATCTTTCCCTCTGAACCCCATTCTCCTGCCTTCTCCCCATAACCGCTGACACCCGTACTAATCAAGAATCTATCTATCCCTAAAAATACTCATTGACTTGGCCTCCACAGCCTTCGGTGGCAATGAATTCCATTTAGAGTGAAGATCAAGAGAAATTTCATCACTCAGTGGATTAGACCAGGAATCCTCTACCCATGGAAGGCATGGGAGATCTAGACATTAAATGTGCACAAGATAAATTTGAAAGGGATAAAGGAATATGGGGAGAAAGCTTATAATACTGAAGTGGATGATCAACTATGAACAGATCCAAAGGGCTGAATGGCCTACTCCTGCTACTGTTCTATATCTCTATACTCTGAAAAAAAAACAGTGCATTAATGGCCTTTTGGTAACAGAATCCATACATATGTGAAACAAAATTTGATACCGGAAGGCCAAATTATCTTGTCTGCTAATAACAGTCCCACATAACCTACTTTAATTTTAATGTTACCATTTTGCAATAAAATGTTTGAAAGCAGCAATTAAAAATGCTGTACCTTGAAATATCTCAAGCATATATAATTTACTTTAGTTTACTTTGGAGATACAGCATGGAAACATGCCCCTCACCCCTCAGAGTCCGCACCGACCAGCGATCACCCCGTACACTAGCGCTATCCTACACACTAGGGACAATTTACAATTCACAGAAGCCAATTAACCTACAAACCTGTACGTCTTGGGATCGAGGGAGGAACCCGGACAAAGCCCGTGTGGTCACATGGAGAACGTACAAACTCCATACAGACAGCACCTGTAGTCAGGATCGAACCCGGGTCTCTGATGCTGTAAAGCAGTAACAACTCTATCGCTGCGCCACTGTGCCGCCACACTATCTGAAGTCTTCTCTGCAAATGTCTCACTAGCTGATCTGGTTACAGACCAATGAAGCTTTTCACCGATAAATTAGTTCTTCATTAGAAAAAATATTAAAACCTTCCTCAATCGAAAAAGTGCAAGTGATATGACTATTGACAACAAGCATAATTAAGAAGTGGTCACAGAGAAACCAAATGTTCTTGTGGAATGTAAGAAGTAATGCCCTTTTTGTAATACATCAACCACACCAAAGTGGCAGATGCTATGTACTTGCAGGTGATAACAACATTTACCGAACAGCTGAAAATTCACCCCTGTCTAGTAAATTCCAGCTCACAGATGCTTTATCCTAGTATTTACAAGCTGTGAGGCATTCTTATTGCATGATAGGCGCCAGTAAAAAATGTCAAATGGGCAAAGAATTTGGAAAGTGCATTGCAAGTTCCAAACATTTGGGAGCGCTGGACTGATGAGTTAATCTTACGTGTAATTCAAGTGATCGTGCAAAAAATAGAATGTAATTTATGATCTGGGCAGTGCTTCTTTTTTGTGATGATACACATTTGTACAGCAAACCGGCACCTTTAGAAAGTTAAACGTCATTATTTCATTTGTCGACCATGTGACATGTATGTTTATTAAAGGTGTGTACCGGCACATTTATGTCCACACAGAAAAGCACTGGGTCTGAGGGACTTCTGCACAATGATCTAGTTCCTACCAACAGATATTGTAACACCCCTGACAGTTCACAAAAATATGTTCATTAAATTAAAACCATATCATAGAAATCAAATAACCTTAACTTCAGTTTGTACATCTATATACTAAAGCTCTCGTTTGTTTGTTTGTTTGTTCCTGAACTACAGCCAAAATGGTACACGATAGCACGACAATTTTAGGCCCACCTTACTCACCGTCGTCCCTTTGGTGGTGATGGAAGAAGTTTCATTGAAATCGGGGTTATATTTTTAAAGATTCACATTTTAAAGTTTAAATCTATCTCCTAGGGAGGGAGGGGGAGGAAGGGAGGGAGGGGGGTGAATGGAGGGGACGGAGAGAGGGAGGGGAGAGGAAGGAGGATAAGGGGGATTGAGGGGGGTGGAGTGGGGAGGAGGGGAAGGGGGGAGGGGGGGTGAGGGGAGAGGGGAGGAGAGGGTGCTACACCAATGCAGGAGAGGTTTGTGCCCAACGGGTCCACTTGGTCTAGTTAATAAAAATCATTATTTTAGCAAGAAAGGTAATTGAATTATGCAGGGCATATAATGTATAATATTCCAAAGCTTTATCCATTTGAAGAGTAAACAAAACGGAGTCTTGAAATAATGCATGGAGGTAGAGTTAAACAAAAGTGAAAATGAACACAAAACATTGGCATATCATGAGAATGGTACACATGAATTGAATGCTAGCCAGTGGCATCAGAGAGGAGTTTAAGAAGTAGGTAGGGCTATGCATAGTCAGTTGCCCTTTTGATTCTAAGGTTTTAGGATTTTTTTCTTGATTCAGGCATGTAAACACAATGCAGATGATATGATATTTAAAAATAATTACATTATTAACCATAATACCAATGCAAAAAAGCATAATCCTTAGTGCAACCGAAGACAGTCCGTAGATGAGGTTAGAACTGTGTAGTGTTCGAGAGCTTAGTAGTTGCTGGGAAGAAGCTATTCGTGAACCTGATTTTCAGATTCCTGTACCTTCTTCCCAAAGGGAGGAGTGAAATGAGACCCTGCCCAGGGTAATGTGGGTCTTTGATGATATTGGCAGCCTTTTTGAGGCAGTGCCTCCGACAGATCCCTTCGATGATGGTTTCTAGTATTTTCTGTTTTCATTTCTGATTTCCGGCGTGTGTGGCATTTTGCTTTTTCTGGGAAATCATGCCACTCTCTAATCACAGCCTCGAGCAGCTCCACACATTCCTGTCCCCCTTGCTTTAAACTGTAAGTTGGTTCCAAATGTGAAGTATGTACCAGACACTAGTCTGCCTTTAGCATTGTAAGCTTATGTTCCCTAGCTTCATATTACCAACTGAGGTTGCTGTGCCAGGGTTATCCTCTGAGTACTGTGGTAATTCAATAAATAGTAAGGGCAACAAATATCATCTCCTTGGATTTTTAAGTCAAAAGAGATTACTTTTGTTAAAGGCTGACATCAAAGCTTCCCAATTTTATATTCTTCCCAATGTCTTCAATCTGAAAATTGTCCTCCTGCTGGGAACTCTTTGATGGGGAGTGCACCAGGAATCTGGTGGCTTCTTCATCTTGCCTGGCTAAATGTTGGAGAATCAAGACAGGGAGGCAAAGGGAAATTATTGAACAGGAAATTATTGAACACCTAGAAGAGGCATTCATGCTCCTCCATGTTCAACAGTAAGGATTAAAATAGCAGGGTTGGCACAGTGGTGCATCTGGTAGTACTACTGCCCCACAGCACCAGAGACCCTGGTTCGATCCTAACCTCGGGTGCCATCTGCATGGAGTTTGCATTCTCTCTGTGACTGTGTGGGCTTCCTCCAGTGCACCCTGTGACGATGTGGATTTCTTCCCTCAAGCCAAAGACAGGCGGGTTTGGAATTAATTGGTTTCTGTAAATTACACCTTGTGTGTAGGGAGTGGAAGCGAGAGTGCGGTAACATAGAAGTAGTGTGAACAGATGATCGATGGTCGGCATGGACTCAGCGGGCAGAAAGGCCTGTTTCCATGATGTATCTTTCAATCAATCAAACCATAGGTACAGTTTCTTACATATGATGTTGATTTCTTGAAGGCCCATTGGATAGTCCAGTTTAGATATATCACTATTGAGAAAACAATGCCTAACACTGGTTCCTGAAAATGGCTCTAGAGTCTTATGTATGGCACAAGATGAGAGGGAATAGATTACAGGAAAATCGGGGAATGGGATTGCAGCAGAAAGTCAACGTGCAAGGCGACCTCCTTTTGTACGATTAGAGAATATAAATATAGGCATCTTCACAGGCTAATAAGAGAGCTGCTGGAAAGAGGTGCCATCTAACTGTACTTTGGAAGTGGAGGTAGTGCTGAATAAAGATAGAACAGGTAGGAAGGTTCATGTTGAGGTTTTTAAGAGTAGAACTAACCCACATCTGTCTGATGGAGGCAATAAAGCAAAACCTCGGATTTCTCAACTCTTTCCACCGATTCTATTCCCAGCAAAGCTGCATTGCGTAATCTAAAGAGGTGACCAGATGGTTTACAGACACGGCACAGTAGAGGAAAATTGGGAATAATTGCAAGGTGATTATTTAATCGAGCAGCTTTGCTGATAGTTCTCATGGTCCTCAGCTGTCATCAGAACATAGATTGGGTTTTTACGTTTGAAAACCAATTTTGGCCATTGACATTATGCAGTGATTTACCATTTGTTCTTCACACATTGATTCCAGGGCTGGGATTTTTTTTTGTGCCGGCAACAACCCATCTGTATGGATCTGGTTCAGCACACTTCCATCATCCTGGATCATGGTAGTATTTGCACAAAAGGATTAGTTGTCATAATGCACTTTCAATTACTTCATCCAGAAGTGGCACAGTTGATTGCTGGGATGACGTGCAAGTAGAGTGGGTTTATAGACGAACAACAGTGTCTATGGTATAGATATCATTTATATAATTTATGGGCGGCACAATGGTGGAGCTGGTAGAGCTGCTGCCTCAGAGACCCGATTTCGATCCTGACTTTGGGTGCTTTCTGTGTGGAGTTTGCACATTCTCCCTATGAACGTGTGCATTTCCTCCAGGTGCTCCTGTTTCCCCCCACATCCCAAATGACATGCGGGTTTGCAGGTTAATTAGCCTCTGTAAATATTACCCGAAATGTGTGGGGAGTGGATGAGGAAGTGGGATAACATCAAGCTAACATGAACGGATTATCAATGGTCAGTGTGGACTCAGTGGGCTGAAGGGCTTGTTTCCATGTTGTGTCTCTAAAAAGGTAATATCACTGCCTTTCTACTCCATGGCACCTGCGGAACGTTTGGGGAATTATAGGAGTTCTCTGGGAGGGCTCTCAAATGGAAAAGGTGAAACAACTGCCTGCTGTATAGCTTAGTTGGTAATGCTTTCATGGATTTGAATCTAGTACGGTTCATAATGGGTGGCCAATCCACATTCCACTTCCTTCATCCTTTGCAGATGTTAACGTTTGCTGCCTATACATGTCGAGAAAGTCAATCATTTTGATTGGGTAAATGGAAATGGGGCCACGTTGACACAATCATTAACAAATATCTTCGTATTCACAGATGAAATCTCGTTATAAGAGGTAAACCCTTCCATTGTCAAAGAAACCTATTTTCCACTACCTTAATTTAGTTTAATATTTTTTAATAGTTTTAATTAATTTTCCATATCCAAAGTGAGGAATTTATATTAAAAAGGCACAGGCAGCGATGTATGTTTAAAAAAAACAGCAAGTCTGTGAAAAAGAATTAATATTATTAATATTATTTTCGGTTAGGTGAAGTTTTATCGAACTACATATAGTTTATTGACCTTGAAATTATGAAATCCAGTTCATTCATATGCAAATAGAGCTTACTGAACTTGCTTGAAAATGCTTTTTGTATTCCTTGCAAAATGCTTGCAAAATAAATAATGTTGTGTCTCTATTAGAAAAGTGGAAAAGAGAATTTCAGCCAAACAGTTAAACATTTATATATTGGTATCCAAAAGTATACCTCCCAGTTTTTAGAAAGGATTTAACTGACAATATTTGGCAGGCCGCATTTCCCTTAAACTGCTCTTGCTTTATTTTACTCCTTCCAGTGGTATTAGTCATGTCCTATGAATTCTTTGATGCTCCATGCCAGTTTTAAGTTTTAATTTTTCATTGAATTCTGGTTGATTTCTAAAAAGGAGTTTTGTGTTAAGGAGGTTCCGTTTGACTAGATTGCTGATAAAGAATGAATGTTCTTCCCGTGAAAGAAACATCTTGATAGTGGAACAATTTCTTGTTAAAGAATTCAATTTAGAGTGTTTCTCTCTTTAAAAGTTTTCTTGAGACAATATTTTGTATTTAATATCTCCATTGAGATGTTAATAGACACCTGGGCTGTAATAAACCCCTTGTAAGTGCCGTTTCACAGCACATTACGATTGCATTAATAAAACCTCAAATGAAGAAAGCCCTAAAAAGGGGTAATAAACATTTAAAAGTAGCACGATAATTGTGGAAAAGCTGGATTGCATTAATGTGGAAACTGTTTGATCACTGCAAGTTAATTCTGAACAGAGTCTATGTGTCTCCCTTTTGATTTCAATGCCTAATCCTAAATTCCTGATACCAAAAATCAATTAACTTGACTCATTTACACATTATGCACCTTCAAAAGCACTTACAAGAATTTTTGTTACAGATGAACTTTTCTGAAGATGCACCATTAGTATCCTTTAATCCTTTGTTGATCAATGGAAATGTTTCTTTGACTCCTGCGTGCTTTTTGCTGTGCTCAATAACTGATCAATATCTCTCACTTAGTGCATGTAAAATAAAAAAAAGGAAGATTCAATTGGTTGCAAACTTGCTTCTGAGTTAAGAGTTCCCATGTTCAACTTGTGCTTCATATACTAGAAAACAAAAGTGGTATGCTAGGCTAAAGTACAGCATCTCTAAAGCATTGCACTTTCGTGCAATGCTTTCAGGATGCTGTACTTTAGTCGAGACCTTAAACTGATTCCTCGTCCACCTCCAAGATGAAATATCCCATATGAATTTTTGAACAAGAGTGAGAGGTATTATCCTTTTTGTCCCAGGTAATATTTATTCCCCAAACCAACATCATAAAACCAGATTATATAGTTATTATTGTAATGCTGTTTATGGGAGTGTACTGTGCACAAATTGGTTACTGTAGAGCCGACATTACATGCCAAAAATATTGAATGGGTCTCAAGAACTTGAATTGAATTGAATAGATTTTATTAGCCAAGTATGTATAAATACAAGGAATTTGCCTTGGTTACTTGCGAGCTAAGCACCAAGGCAAATTCTTTATATGTATACATACTTGGCTAATAAAATCTATTCAATTCAATTCAATTCAATTCAATTCAATTCAATTCAATTCAACTCAGGAAGGTCCAGAAAGGGCTACCATGAGTGTATACCACGTAAATCCAAGCCTGTCTATCTTAATACTGCAAAGGTCTTCTCACCAGTCATTATTTAAGTGAGAACCATTGAGCTTTCGTATCCTCCGTCTTGTTCAGAGCTGATCTCAGTTGCAGCCCAAATTATTCTCAAGCATCTCCCATTGATGCTGCTGTGTCTCCTCACAACTACCTGACATCTGACTCCCCGTTTCTCTTCCATGCTCCTGCTAGCAAGGATGGCATTAATCGAGTCCAGATTGATTAAAACTGGAAGATCCTTGCGCAAAATTTGGCTTATTACATCAATAATATGTTTTTTACTAGATATATGGAAAACCAAAATAGAATTCACAATAAACTTGGGTTTATGGAATATGAATCTCTAGTTCTAGATTACTAATGCAGCAACATCATTCCTGCCCCACCATCCATCAGTTCATTATGAAATAAATAATGATAATGGAAATGTGTCAGTCTTATTTATAAGAAAACTGACAAGACAACATTACCTTGATGTTTTGCAGCCTCTTTTTGTTTAACTAACAGGAATAATCCCGCCTCCCCAACTCCCCTTAGAAGCCCAGGTGATACAGTGTATAATCTCTATTTGAATCTTTTGATTTGCTGGAGGATCTTTGTAACATCTAGAACTGCTAAGTTTGAAGAATGTTTTAATTTCTTTCTGGTTTCTCACTTTTCTCTATTCATGGTTATCGTGGATACTGATAACTGATTGTACAGTATTGTAGGTTCTATACCAGTGAAGATCTCTTTCATCACTTAGACACGGAGCATTAAAGAAATACAACTATTAGCTTTTAGATTAGTTTAGGGATACAGCGCGTAAACAGACCCTTCGGCCCACTGAGTCCACACCGAACAGGGAACCCCATACATCATCTCTATCCTATACACGAGGGACATTTTATACTGAAGCCAATTAACCTACAAACCTGTATGTCTTTGGAATGTGGGAGGAAACCGGAGGACCCGGGGTAAACCAACGCGGTCACTGGGAGAACATACAAATTCCGTATAGACAGCACCCGTAGTCAGGATCAAACCCAGGTCTCTAGCGCTGTAAGGCAGCAGGCGTTGTGAGGCAACAAATATACCACTACGCCACCATGCCACCCATCTACTCCACTTGGCAATCAGGTCTTTACTGTAAGCTGAAGAATGGTAAATATACTATCACGACAGGTAACCACATGACGTATTCTCTTAAGGTAAGAGCAACTCACCAACTTTAAAGTGGCATTTATTCACAAAATGCTGGAGTAACTCAGCAGGTCAGGCAGCATCTCAGGAGAGAAGGAATGGGCGACGTTTCGGGTCGAGACCCTTCTTCAGACTCAGACTTTAAAATGGCAGTCACATTTCGCATCTTAGGCTGATGCACCACACCGGTTATCTTTTTTTTGTTGTTGTTGGTATGCAATTAAATCAACATTAATGATTGTGATAATGATGTGATAAACAATGAAAGCAATGATTATGACAGTGATTGCAAGTTTAACATGTAAAGATCTAACAGATTTCCATCGTTACAAAGTTACTATGTAAATCGCGTATAAGCAAAGGATTCAGAAGACCAAAATAAATCAATGCATCCTAGATAACCTCATATAAATAGAATCAGTGAGGGGAATGCAGTATGAAGGGAAAAGGGCTTAATTGCTGTTGAAGGTTGAAGCCTCTTCCCAACTGAGGGTAGTTGGGAGATATCTGGCATTATTTCTAATGATACACTGCTTGCAGAAGTCACATCATGGTGCAGCTACTCGGTGGCACTCTGTTTGATTGTGAAAATGAATGTCGCATAGCATCATGTCTTATCTTTTTGAAATGTAATAACTTTTAAAATAAAATCTCAAAACATAATTTCAGTATTAGAAATGCATTTTGAGATTTTTCTCAAGCCTAATATAAACCATTCGTATCTTTACCACTCACTCCTTACTAATATTGTCACCTGCACTCAACACCTTCAATACACTTCTTAGCCAATTTCTCAAATACAAATTACAACTCACCTTAAGTTTCACTGCCTACATTCTATCCAATACTAAGTCATTCTTATTTTTGTTCTTGATGTCAGTGAAACCCACTTACACATTTGGCCAGAGTTTACTCCAGATGTCAGTTTTGATTGTGAGTACTGTTGTGAATCCAGGAAATCTGGAATAGGGAATTGTGGTGTTCCATTTGATCATCGTTATGCCATGACCAAAGGCAGATGAGAACTCTAGCTACAGAGAGGTGGGTTCCGATTGATGAGGGAAGCGATTCACAATGAATCTGATGGAAAAGAGGGACTTCTGAATGCAGGAGTGTGAGCTGTTACAGTCATGGGTGCGTGGTAGTGATCAGGTGTGGGGTCTAGTAGTGATCAGCTGTGAGGTCTAGTAGTGATCAGGTGTGGAGTCTAGTCGTGATCAGGTGTGGGGTCTAGTAGTGATCAGCTGTGAGCTCTAGTCATGATCAGGTGTGGGGTCTAGAGTGATCAGGTGTGGGGTCTAGAGTGATCAGGTGTGGGGTCTAGTAGTGATCAGCTGTGAGGTCTAATCGTAATCAGGTGTGGGGTCTAGTAGTGATCAGCTGTGGAGTCTAGTCGTGATCAGGTGTGGGGTCTAGAGTGATCAGGTGTGAGGTCTAGTCATGATCAGGTGTGGAGTTTAGACGTGATCAGGTGTGGGGTCTAGTCGTGATCAGGTGTGGGGTCTAGAGTGATCAGGTGTGAGGTCTAGTAGTGATCAGATGTGGGGTCTAGTAGTGTTCAGGTGTGGGGTCTAGTAGCTGAGATGGATAAACCAGCTGTCAGGAGTGACCCTGATGCAGCCTCCCTCTTTGTGTCTTGTGTGGAGCAGAGGATTTGACAGATTTACTAAATTCTGCTTAGCTTATTGGGCTTCTCTTCGTTCATAAGAACTGTGATTGATTTAACCTCTCACACGGTTGTCAAGATAGGAAAATTCTGGTTTGTGACATTAAATATGTTTTAAATAAAGGCAAGCAACTATGCTATAATGCCCAAATCAACTAAGTGAGTAGACAGGTGACTTTGACCTTTGTCATTCTTCCCAACACAAGTTTGAGGTCGATTTGGTTCCTTTTACAGTTTTCTTGAATTATAGATTCTGACATCACCCCAACTCACGCAATTTTCTGACTTAACATTTGGCACATTGGCATTAAATTCTTAGTATCACTTTCATATTCCTTCTTGTGCCATGGCTAACTTTATCATCTTCTCCCGTTCTAAGAGCCAACTCCTTAGAAGTGGGTTGTGATGTCTTATATACAAATTATGGATAGATCGCATGGAGGGCTAGCTCATTGGTTCATATAATTGGCTTGATGGTAGGAAGCAAGGATGGTAGTGGAAGATTGTTTCTTGGACTGGAGATCTGTAACTAGTGGTGCCATAGGGATTGGTGATGGCCCCATTGCTGTTTGTCATTCATATAAATGATTAGTATGATAACATATCAAATGTGATTAGTAAGTTTGTAGATGACATTAAAATAGGTGGTATTGTTGATAGTGAAGAAAGTTATTGATAGTTACCGTGGGACTTTGATCACTAGGTAAGTGGACCAGGGGATGGCAAATGGAGTTCAATTCAGATAAGTGCGATGTGTTCTATTTTGAGCAGTCAAATCAAGGTAGGACTTTCACAGTGAACAATAATGTAGAGCAGAGGGGCCTCAGAGTACAAGTACATAGTTCCCTGAAGGTGGTGTCACAGATAGACAGGGTAGTGAAGAAGACATTTAGCACGCTGGCTTTCATCATTTAGGGAACTGAATGTAGGAGTTGGGATTTTATGTTGCAGTTGTGCAAGACGTCGATGAGTCTGAAATTAGAGTTCTGTGTTCAGTTTTAGCTACCATGCTGAAGGACAGACATCATTAACCTGGAAAGAGTGCAAAGAAGATTCAAAAAGAAGTTTGCCAGGACTCAAGGGTTGAAATTATAGGAGAGGCTGGGGAGGTTAGGACAATTCCTTGGTGTGTAGGAGACTGAGGGGTTATCTTATGGAGGTGTATAATATCATGAGAGACATAGATAAGGTGAATGCACACAGCCTGCTTCCCAGGGAAAGGGAATCAAAACCTAGAGGGCATGGGTTTAGGGTGAGAGGGGAGAGATTTAAAATGGACCTGAGGGCAACTTCTTCACACAGTGGGAGTACATAAATGGAATGAGCTACCAGAAAAGGTAGTTGAGACGGGTACAATAACAACATTTAAAAGGCAGTTGAAAGTTGAAAGGTCAAAACAACTTTCATCTTTGATGAAACAAAATCAGATCTTTGAGTAACTTACCATTTCCAAATTCTGTTTCAGTGTCTTTTTTCTATGTTCATGTCTCATGCCAAGAAAATTGCCGAGCAATGCAATATAAAAGTACATATTATCGTAGAAAATAGGTGCAGGAGGAGACCATTTGGCCCTTCGAGCCAGCACTGTCATTCATTGTGATCATGGCTGATTATCCACAATCAGTAACCTGTGCCTGCCTTCTCCCCATATCCCTTGATTCCACTAGACCCTAGAGCTCTATCTAACTCTCTTTTAAATTCATCCAGTGAATTGGCCACTGCCTTCTGTGGCAGAGAATTCCACAAATTCACAACTCTCTGGGTGAAAAAGTTTCTTCTTATCTCAGTTTTAAATGGCCTCCCTTTTATTCTTAGACTGTGACCCCTGGTTCTGGACTCCCCCGACATTGGGAACATTTTTCCTGCATCTAGCTTGTTCAGTCCTTTTTTAAATTTTATACGTCTCTTTATACGTCCCTCTCATCCTTCTAAACTCCAGTCTATCCAATCTTTCCTCATATGACAGTCCCTCCATAGCAGGGATTAACCTTGTGAACCTATGCTGTACTGCCTCAATAGCAAGGACATCCTTCCTCAAATTAGGAGACAAAAACTACACACAATACTCCAGATGTGGTCTCACCAGGGCCCTGTACAACTGCAGAAGGACCTCCTTGTTCCTATACTCAAATCCTCTCATTATGAAGGCCAACATGCCATTAGCTTTCTTCACTGCCTGATGTACCTGCACGCTTACTTTCAGTGACTGGTGTACAAGGACACCAAGGTCTCGTTGCACTTCCCCTTTACCTAATCTGACACCATTGAGATAATAATCAGCCTCCTTGTTTTTGCCGCCAAAGTGGGTAACCTCACATTTATCTACATTATACTGCATCTGCCACGCATCTGCCCACTCACTCAACCTGCCCAAGTCACTGTGCAACCTCCTAATATCCTCTTCGCAGTTCACACTGCCACCCAGCTTTGTGTCATCTTAAAACTTGCTAGTGTTACTTCTAATTCCATCATCCAAATCATTAATATAATTTGCGGCCCCAGCACTGAGCCTTGCGGCACTCCACTCGCCACTGCCTGCCATTCTGAAAAGGACCCGTTTACTCCAACTCTTTGCTTCCTGTCTGTCAACCAATTCTCTATCCATGGCAATTCCCTACCCCCAATACCATGTGCTCTAATTTTGCTCACCAACTTCCCGTGTGGGACCTTATCAAAGGCTTTCTGAAAGTCCAGATACACGACATCCACTGGCTCTCCTTCATCCATTTTACGTGTCATATCCTCAAAAAATTCCAGAAGATTAGTCAAGCAGGATTTCCCTTTCATAAATCCATGCTGACTCGGATCAATCCTTTTACTTCTACCCAAATGCGCCGTTATTACCTCTTTAATAATTGACTCCAGCATCTTCCCCACCACCGATGTCAGGCTAACTGGTCTGTAATTCCCCGTTTTCTCTCTCGCTCCTTTCTTGAAAAGTCGGATAACATTAGCTACCCTCCAATCCACAGGAACTGATCCTGAACCTATTGAACATTGGGAAATGATCACAAATGTGTCCACGATTACTAGAGTCCATTAAATAAATAGATGGAATTGTTTCTGGTCAAAGTCTGTGAACTAAATTTACTGATAGCAGAGGATTATATTATTATCGTCTCAGTCAATTAATAGGATCTTTTTTACATGGATTTGAAAGTTTTCCTCATGCTTAGTAATCTGTAATCTGGTAGTTAAGTAAAAAGTCAGGAAAGCTAGCACACAGTGTTAATTGGGGCTTTAATTTTGACTTTTTTAATATTGTTAAAGATTTGTTGGTTATCCACTAAAAAAGGCTACAAATGTTAATTGCAATGGAAGACTAAGACCCGGTGTTAGGTAAGCAATAGATATCACGCCCAAATCAATTTATTGCTCAATAAACAGGGACATTGTACTGCAGGCATAGTCTTGTCTCGATTCTTTCAGCTTAAATGGCGACTTTATGTTTGTAATATTGATAATTATTGAAATTGCACTTTAATCCTTTCTTATGAGTTCAGGAAGCTTGTCGAATTTCAACATCAATCTAGTGAGGCCTGAATACTCCAAATTAAATTAAGCAACATTATCACAATAACTGGCATGGTAGCTGGAGATCATTTAAAAAACATGGTGAATGTTAAATTCATCTTACTGCCTATGTCTTATGAATTTATGAAGTTAATTTTCAGGCTTAGTTTTCAACTATCACCCACAACTTTCAATATGAAGTGAGCAGCACTGGATTGGAAACAAAACCAACATTGTGCCAATTCTGCCCTTGAGGCCTACACAAAGAGATTATTGAGCAAGCTTCATTTCAGAAGGCCGATGCACTTTCCTAAAATGGGCATCTGTCAATAAAATATATGATCCAGGATTCTTACATGTGTTTACATCCCCAGTACAGTTTTGGCCTTCCAAGAATAAAGCTCTCCACCCAGAGATCACCACTGCCTGGTCAATGCAACCATGATTAAATGGACTGTTGTAAGCCTTTCCAAATTAGGGTAGAATAGCAAAATGTTTATTTATCCACTGAAAACGGGACGATTAAAGGAATTACATCCAAGAATGTGTTATGTAATGCGGTGAAGTAAACAGAGCTCAGATACTAAAAAGGCTTGAAAATTAATGGTAAAACAATTGTTGGTGTGGGAAATGTGAAATAAACACAGTGAATGCTGGAAATACTCAACAGGCCAGGAAGCTTGAGTTCTAGTGAAAGGTCATCGATCTGAAACCTTAATTCTATCACCTTCTCTGCAAAATGTTGCCCTGCTGAGCATTCCCAGCATTTCTGTTGTCTATCAATGAAAATAATATTTTACTATCTTGAACCCGGCTGTTTTCATCAGCATAATTATTACAATAGGGGACCTGTTTCAGTACTAATGACTTCAGCCTCCCCCTGAAGCAATCTAAACATTTTACTTTTGCGAAGCTGAATCACACTGGCAACTATTTCACAGTCACGGTCAGTTGCTCGTGCATAGCCTTCTTCAGTTTCACTGAAAGGGATTGTTTATTATTGGTTTGCTGGTTTTTGGGATGGCCCCCATTTATTGTCCTTGGCAAGGCAGTGGTCTTGGACAACACTTCGCTGAGATGGCAGAAAGTGTACACGAAAAGTCACAGGACTATGACCAAGTAAAGGCACGGCAATATCCAGGACAGTGTACGACTTGCAAGGCAATTTGGAGATAATGATATTCCAACACACCTTTTGACTTTTATCTGTCCTGTGGGTAGCAATTGCTACTATTAAAGGACCCTTGGTGAGGTCGAGCCATTGCCACAAAGCTGCTGCCAAAAACCTGGGTTTGATTCTGACCTTGGATGCTGTTTATGTGGAGTTTGCATGTTCTCACTGTGACTGCCTGGGTTTCTTCTGGGTGCTCCAGTTTCCTCCCACATCCCAAAGACGTGCAAGCTTGTAGGTTAATTGGCCTCTGTAAATTGCCCCTAGTGTGTAGGAAGCAGTTGAGAAAGTGGGATAACATGGAACTATTGTGAGCAGATGAGTGTGGACTCGTGGGCCGAAGGGCCTCTTTCAGTGCAGTGTCTCTAAACTCTGTGAGATGATCTTTGGCTTCAGACACTAAGCTTTTCATTTCCAAGTAGAGTGAGAGAATCAGAGCAATGGGAATGATTAATGTTCCTTATTTTTGTTCACAACTTATATTCACATAGTATTACCAAATAAAGAATATATCCATAGTGTTGGGTTGGTCACTTGGCATAAGTGGAATTAGTGCTCTGCAAGCTGAGCTGCAGCCTCGGCTTTACTTTGAATGGACATAGGTGGAAATGCAGAGAACACACTGCATCTCCCAGAAGAACAAAGCTCTGCAACGTAGAAACATGGAAACATAGAAAATAGGTGCAGGATTAGGCCATTCGGCTCTTCGAGCCAGCACCGCCATTTAATATGATCGTGGCTGATCATCCAAAATGCTTTTTCCCCATATCCCTTGATTCCATTAGTCCAAAGAGCTAAATCTAACTCTCTCTTGAAAACATCTATTGAATTGGCCTCCACCTCCTTCTGTGGCAGAGAATTCCACAGATTCACAACTCTCTGGGTGAAAATGTTTTTCCTCATCTCAGTTTTAAATGGCCTACCCCTTATTCTTAAACTGCGACCCTTGGTTCTTTACTTCCCCAACATGGGGAACATATTTCCTGCATTTAGCCTGTCCAATCCCTTAGGAATTTTATACGTCTCTATAAGATCCCCACTCATCCTCCTAAATTCCAGCGAATACAAGCCCAGTCAACCCATTCTTTCATCATATGCCAGTCCCACCAACTTCACTCCAGAATCCCTCTGTAAAGCCTTAGATGTGGTGAAAGAACCATCTTCCATAGCTAAAATGTCGAACTGTATTAACAGCAGAACCAGCTAGGATGAGGCATCCTGGTCGGCATGGATGCGTTGGGCTGAAGGGCCTGTTTCCGAGCTGTATGACTCGACCCTAAGAACTTTTTGAACTGATGTATATAGGCTGTGTTTGCAGCAGCTTTACTTTATTACATTTTGCAGTTCCCATCAAAGCTCTACAATTTCTACCATGCCTTGTAAGGGTGAAAAAGACGGCGCCAGGTTCTTTGGCTGCAACTTTAATTAAATTCTTCTGACACTCCCACTGCAAAGAACTGGTTGCACTTCATCACTGGGAAAAGCAGCAGCCCTGTGATACTGTTTACGCTGGGCAGTCTGATAACCACAGAGCTAACAGATTGATACCCACTAGTTTCAGAAGGCTGTCCAACTTTCTGGTGAAACACCGTTAACACGGTAACGATATCCGCACTTAGTCTTCAAACAGCCTTCACTTTAGAGCACGCAGGGATGTGAAATAAGTAGGAAAGAACTGCAGATGCTGGTTTAAATCGAAGATAGACACAAAATGCTGGAGTAACTCAGCGGGACAGGCAGCATCGCTGGAGAGAAGGAACGGGTGATGTTTTGGGTCGAGACCCTTCTTCAGACCCTGTCTGAAACGTCACCCATTCCTTCTCTCCAGAGATGCTGCCTGTACCGCTGAGTTACTACAGCATTTTGTGTCCACCTTCGATGTGAACTAAGTATTCATTTTGTGCTATTGTGCACCAAGGGGCATCTCTGAAAGGCTCACTTTTAATATGTTGCTTGGGAAAACAGGATTTTTGAGGTTTGTTTGAGTGCAAGTGTCACCACATCTTTCGGCAAGTCTCTGTTGGAGGTTAACTAACGAAGGAAAACATTTCTAAAATTAGTTGTGATCATTTTTACCATAAAACCAGCTTCATGAATTAAGAACTCACGCTAATTTAATAGCAATATATTGTGGAATTTAGAGATTAGAAATAAACAGAAAATGCTGAAAATACTCAGTTGGACAGACAGCAACTATGGAGAGCGAGAGTTAATGTTTCAGGTCGCTGACCTTTCATCAGAATATCCTGTGGATAACTTACATTAATATTTTACTTATTAATAACTTGAAAGCATCATCAAGAGAATCAATTGGCTTTTTTTTATAATTAGTTGCCTGCTCATTTCATATTAAGGATCTATAAATATGGCATTGATGCCATGTGGAGAATTATCCAAAACAAAGCAGGCCAGATCAGACTTCAAAAATTCATATCAGTAAGCCTCTTATTGTTGAACATATGGAAGAGGAGGAGTTCTACAAACTACAGAGAAAAACAGATATGTCCCAGTCCACAAGAAAGAACCACAGGAACCAAAACCATCAGAGAGAATGTGTTTGCCACCAGTGGCCAAGTCACTTTGACCTAATTAAGTACATTTTCGGGGAACCCACATGTGGTTCGTGTTCTATCATCTAGTTTTGGGCTTGCAAATGACCAACCAAAGTACAACTTCATGCCCCCACGACAAGGATCAGCAGATTAACACTCAATTTTGTTGGCGTGGGAGAACCAGCATTTTGAGAACTAGAGGACATAGGTTTAAAGTGAGGGGGTTGGGGGGGGGGGGGGGGATTTAATAGGAACCTGAGGGGTGACCTTTTTACATAAAGGGTGGAGAGTGTATTGAACGAGCTGCCAGAGGAGATAGTTGAGGCATGTAGTATCGCAACATTTACGAAACATTTGGACAGGTACATGGATAGGATAGGTTTCGAGGGATGTGGGTAAAACGCAGGCAGGTTGAACTGGCGTAGACGGGATTGGTTGGTCGGTGTGGGCAAGTTGGGCTAATGGCCCTGTTTCTATGCTGTATGACTTTATGATCCTCAATGACTCTAGGGATTTTTAAAATAGGCACACATTTGGCAAAAATCAGTTTGAAGTCTATAACCAAATAATGTGGTGCCTGCATTGCATAGGAATGTGGTGTTAAAATTATGCAGTACAGTGTCTGCAAAACAGACTAATTCTACACTTGGTGGGTAGAGGCATCAATGACTAAATGGACAAACAACTTCAGTTCCTTACCACGTGATGAAAATCCAAATAGTCGGCAAACACCCCCAAATGCTGATTCAAATGAATAAGTAGTATAAGACAATGACTGCAGATGCTGGTACAAATCGAAGGTATTTATTCACAAAATGCTGGAGTAACTCAGCAGGTCATGCAGCATCTCGGGAGAGAAGGAATGGGTGACGTTTCGGGTCGAAACCCTTCTTCAGTCTTGACCCGAAACGTCACCCATTCCTTCTCTCCCGAGATGCTGCCTGACCTGTTGAGTTACTCCAGCATTTTGTGAATAAATACCTTCAAATGAATAAGTAAGTCGTCTTTGGGGAGCATCAATGCTGCCTATAATAAAAAAGGAATCATCAATCAGTACCTCGAATGATCCAGGAGAAAAGGCAACTTGAATGGCTGGTTGTTCAAAAACTGAGGGTTAATCTCTCAAAGCATGGTGTGTGGCACAGCTAAGAAATCTCCATGTTACACGGCAGAAACTCCACAATGGAAAACATTATAGAAACAAGAATATCATGGAGCAAACATCTGATATGCTGAAACAATGCGTGAGCTGTTTAGATCTCTGTGGGTGCTCTAAACTATGCCCCTGAGAGAGCTGGCAGAGTGCTGGTGGTTTACTGGATACTGCACAATATAGCCATTAAAAAGCCACTTGAGTGTTTGTTTCCTCTTCTCTCCATCTTTCAATGGTCACACCCAAGTGCTAACATTTTGTTCCCCGAAACCATTCCAGTGCATTTGCGTGCGACTTCCAGCATTCGTTGGTTGTTTTCTAATTCCTCAATAGTACTGTTGAAATCTAAACTATTAATTTTAAAATTAGTTTTTGACTGTAAGACAACATGTGAACATGTGAATCAAGTGATTACTGGAAATTGTAGTGCAATTATTTTCTGCATTAAACATGATGAAAGATTTATATTTATTTGCAAATCTTTGCACTCTAAATGTGTCCCAGAGCACTTTACTGCACTTTGAAATATGAAAAGAATGGCAGCTGATTTGTGCCCGTCAAGTTCTCACTTGCAGCAATGTGATAATGAGCAGGTAATCCGTTTGTGTGATGCTGATTGAGAAATAAATGTTGGCTAGAATAATTTGCCCGCTTTTCTTTGACATATTCCCCCTGTGGCTTTTCTCCGGGTGCTCCGGTTTCATTTCACGCTCCAAAGACGTGCAAGTTTGGAGGTTAATTGGCTTCGGTTAAAAAAAATTGTAAATTGTCCCTAGTGTGTAGGATAGAGCTCGTGTACAGGGTGTCACTAATGTACAGGCACGGACTCAGTGGGCCAAATGGCCTGTTTCCACGCTGCAAATCGAAAATCTAAATTCTAAAGATGAGACCTCGTTTAACATTTCATCCAAAAAGTAGTACTTCTATGTGTATGGGACCCCATTAGTGCTATCTTAGATTTCTACGCTCGACTTGCCAGGAGTGTAACATCAACCCTTTCTGACTCAGAGGGATGGTTGCCACCAATTGAATCATGACTCACACTAAGGTGACTCAACGCACGTCTCTCTGCGGGCCATATTCTGACTCCATTTCCCTTGCCCCTGCCCTGTTAGATGTGCAAAGTCTTCCTGTGAGGTTTACCGTGAATCGGCTTGTCATGACTTCTGAGTGCCAGCAGATCCGGATGGTCCTACTTCATTGCCAGGAACTCCCTGCCCCGTCTTACCCGAGGGAATCCACGTGCATGCAGTTGCTTTTCTTGTTAATTGCCTCAAACTGCAGGCAAAGGAATCCCAGTGAGTTGAGAAACATTAGCCTAGTTCAGTATTTCTAGGCATCAATTTCTGGCCAGCCATCTCCCTGCAGAGCCAAGCCTCTGCACATTGTGTGACTATGCTCTGGATATTGACACTAACCACAGTACACATTTATAGAACATAGAGCAGTACAGCACAGGAAGGGGCCCTTCAGCCCACAATGTTTGTGCTGAACATAATGCCAAGTTAAACCGATCTCATCTGCCTGATCCATATTTCTCTATTCCTTGCATTTCCATGTGCCTATTTAAAAGCCTCTTAAACACCACTATTGTGTCTGACCCCACTACCACCCCTGGAAATACATTCCAGGCCCCCAGCACTATCTTTGTAAAAAAACTTGCCCCACATATCTCCATTAAACCTATCCCCTCAGTTATGCCCTCTGAGTGTTTAACATTTCTACCCTACGAAAAAGGTTCTGACTGTCTACCCTATCTATGCCTCTTATAATTTTATATACTTCTACCAAGTCTCCCCTCAGCCTCCGACGTTTCAGAGAAATCTGACAAATTTACGTTCAAAAGTTCATAAATGATGGGAGCAGAATTTGCCCATTCGGCCCATCAAGTCTACTCCGCCATTCAATCATGGCTGGTCTATCTCTTCCTCTCTACCCCATTCTCCTGCCTTCTCCCCATAAGCCCTGACACCCGTACTAATCAAGAATCTATCTATCTCTACCTTAAAAATATCCATAGACTTGACCTCCACATCCTTCTGTGGCAATGAATTCCACGGATTCGCCACCCTCTGACTAAAGAAATTCCTCTTCATCTCCTTCCTAAAGGAGGTGTTTTCAAAATGTATCCACATCACTGGTGATAAAGTAATGCTGGACAAAAGCATGGCAAAGGCTTATTGCACCCAATATTCCAGATGAGAAAGAGGATATGGGAATTTAAAATTGAAAGGGAACCTACAGGGAATCAGTTCAACACAGGACAATAATTTGGACCATCATTCCCAGTGAACTGGTCCGTAATTTCCCACATCCATCTTTTAACTCCCCGGCACCGCCATTGTGTAGAGGCTGGAGATCATGCGACAGTCAGCACTGAGTACAATTGCATTGACTTCATGCCAGCTTTTCTACAGCAGGAAACAAAAGTTAACATAAGGGCGACACGGTGGTGCAGCGACAGAGTTGCTGCCTTACAGCACTTGCAGCCCCGCAGACCCGGGTTCTATCCCGACTGCGGGCGCTGTCTGTACGGAGTTTGTACGTTCTCCCCGTGACCTGCGTGGGTTTTCTCCGAGATCTTCGGTTTCCTCCCACACTCCAAAGACGTACAGGTATGTAGGTTAATTGGCTTGGTAAATGTAAAAATTGTCCCTTGTGTGTGTAGGATAGTGTTAATATGCGGGGATCGCTGGGCGGCGCGGACCCGGTGGGCCGAAGGGCCTGTTTCCACGCTGTATCGCTAAACTAAACTAAACTAATACAAAGTTGGCGGTCTTGTTGCCTTGTTGTCAGATTTATGTTCCCTTCCCTGCACGCAGAAAGTGACTGTTGCTGGAATATGGTTTAAGGTCACTCACCATCCTGATACACTGTCATCCCAGTGAGTGCTACCTTGGGCTGGGTCTCACCAAGCTAACGTAGCCCTTACTGTGGTGACAGTGTAAACAGGATGGTGGGAAAGGTGGAAAGGTGTCTGGTGTGTCTGGTTCAAGTTCAGCAAACAATTGTCAAATGCAAATTATCATGTCCATGGAACCTCTCAAAACAAAAAGATCCAGATGAATTTTGCGTTTGAGTTTAGTTTATCGGCACGTGTACTGGGGGTGCAGTGAAAAGCTTTTGTTGCGTGCTAGCCAGTCAGTGAAAAGATGATACATGATTACAATCGAGCCATCCACAGTGTACGGACACATTATAATGGGAACAACGTGAATAACGTTTAGTGCAAGATAAAGTCTAGTAACGTCCGATCATAGATAGTCCAAGGGTGTCCAATGTAGATGGTAGCTCAGAACTCCAGTTGGTGGTAGGATGGTGAAGTTGTCTGATAACAGGTGGGAAGAAACTGTCCCTGAATCTGAAGGTCTGTGTTTTCGCACTTCTGTCCCCTTTGCCTGATGGGAGAGGTGGAGAAGGGGAAGTGGCCGGGGGGCAACTCGTCCTTGATTTAGTAGCTTTGCAAGTGAAGGTTAACAGCAGTGCACTGCCTGATGACATTGTCCCCAGCTCATGACTCACCTGCGGAGGCCCACCCAGGGATCACCCTCTCCAGCGGTCTCCACTTAGGAGCTGAAGCATTTCCCCCTAGGCCCCTGCCCCCTGACATCCCAGGATCCCCAGGTCAATGATCTGGGAGATGGAGTTTGCCAGCTGCATGCCGAAGAGACCTGGTCCTCAACACACTCCTGAACTGACTTGCCCACATAAAGTTGTGATCTTCAGCTACATGTGCAAATCAGTATAATCAGCCTTCAGTGCTTTTCAGCTGCACCAAGCTAACCTTTCATTATTTCCCCGATTCTGCATTGCCGAAACTTAAATTCATAACTCAATCATTTACATGCGAGATAATCCTAAATTCGCCTGACTTCCATGAGATGGTATCCGCGCGTACATATGCACCAAAGATCATGTCACATTCAGCTCGTAATCATCCTCCATCTGCAAATCGAGTAGGTGGTCAGCAATTGGTACGTTCACCTAAAGCTGACTCTGAGGAAACTGTGAGAAGATGATCCATTCACCTGGTCAAAAAAATCCAAGCCAGCTTCGGTGGCAGGGGTGTGGGTGCACGGAAGATTCTAGAGGACTGTTGGAGGAGAGATCAACTCTCTAATGTTTCCCATGCTCAATTTTAGAGGGTCCAATGACACCGTCTTTCTGAAAAGAGGGACACAAGGAGCTAGAATAACTCAGCGGGTCAGGCAGCATTGCTGGAGAAAGACCATGGACGTTTTGGGTCAGTTCATAATGATTGTAGGTGGTGGTACGGGAGAAGAAAGTTGGAAGAGAGGACATCATCTACTTTGAAGTTTTCTGAAAAGAGAGTTTAAACCTGGGACAAAAGATGTGTCGAAAGGAACTGCAGATGCCGGTTTACACCAAAGATAGACACAAAATATTTTCACTAGTAGGAGAGTCTAGGACCAGTGGTCATAGCCTCAGAATTAAAGGACGTCCTTTTAGGAAGGAGATGAGGAGGAATTTCTTTGGTCAGAGGGTGATGAATCTGTGGAATTCAAGTCAGTGGATATATTTAAGGCAGTGATAGATAGATTCTTGATTACTGCAGGTGTCAGAGGTTATGGGGAGAAGGCAGGAGAATGGGGTTTGGAGGGAGAGATAGATCAGCCATGATTGAATGGCAGAGTAGACTTGCTGGAGCGAATGGCCTAATTCTGCTCCTATCATTTATGATCTTATAATCTTATGAAGATGCTCGAGCAACTCGGTGGGTCAAAAGGAATAGGTGACGTTTCGGGTCATGGCCCTTCTTCCTGAGACCCGTCTGAAAAAAGGTCTCGACCCGAAACATCACCTATTCCTTTTCTCCAGAGATGCTGCCTGACCGGCTGAGTTACTCAAGCATTTTGTGTCTATGCTTGGGACGAAAGATATTTCAGTTATACTTCAAATTACATTTTGTTACATTTTATTCCAGGTATTGCTAGATAGTCGGTTATTTTAATGCATTTGTTTGTATTCCCAATTTGTTCCTCTATCATCTTTTCTCCATTGCAAGCATTTATCATTATGTAGGAAGAAAGCCCATGATTTAGATAGAAAGGTTAGCAATGACATCTGGCCTTTTTGCTAGCATGTTATCCTAATCCAAGCCCTCCATCCAGTGAGGCCCATGTCAGAGGAGACTAGCATTCACCACTTCCTCACAAGGCTGGCTCCCATAGAATTGTATCATATGCTGCGTGCACTTAACATCTGGAACAGAAACATTTCTTTCCAATACCGCAGCTTGAAGCTTTCATATTCCTGGTTTGTTCCAAGATACCCCAGGGAACATCTGCTACCTCCGGAAGTTCGGAGTCTGTATCCAGCAGTGCTCAAAAGGCAATGCAAGAGATCATCTTCACTGCTGTTCCCCAACAAGCTGCCCTTCCAAGTCATATGCCATCCTGATTTAGAAATATATCATTGTTCCTTCATTTTTTTCTGGACCCAAATAACCCTGGCATTCCCCATCCAACAACACGACAGGACCGCCTTCCCCACAAGGACTGCAGAGGTTCAACAAGATGGCCCAAGGGCAATTGGGGATGGCCAATAAATCCTGGCCTTGTCAGAAAGGCCCATGGAGCAAAAATGCATAAAAGGGAATCTCTCATTCTGAAAAAGACATGTCGGTACGGGAGGGCACACAAAGTTCTCCCATTTGTAAATCATCAGTGAAGCCATAAATGTCACAGGTATTTTTTGCATCTGAGCTGCTATCCTTTCTGCAAATAAATGCATATTCCAGCTTTCGCGCAATAAATGAGTAGTGGTGTTTTTATACGGTATATCTCAAACAGATGTAGCCACAAGTGATATTTATAGATCTATACGAAATATAAATGAACTTGTAGCTAAGATTACCTGTCCAGCTATATTACATCATTGCCAATTCTGTAGTAGTCTTCCACGCTTCTAACACAGCCAGAGCTATTTACTTCAATGCTCTTCTGGCCAATTTCCCATCTTCCAACCTCCATGGACTTCATTTAACAAACCTTGCTGTCTGTGTTATTTCCTAAACTATGTCCTGTTTGCATTTCTGCCATATTTTTTATGATCTGCATTCACTGGTTATCCCAAGTGCAAAATTTCTTATCCTCGTCTTGAAATCCTGCCTGAGTGCTCTCTCCAATTCTTTACACGTTCTCTATCAATGACACAATCCTTTCCATCCCAACCATGGCCTTGAATGCTGCTTCACTTCTTCCCTATTTAGTTTAGTTTAGTGGTTAGAGATACAGCACGGAAACAGGTCCTTCGGTCCACCATGTCCATGCCCACCAGCGATCCCCACACACTAACACTATCTGAGACACACGAGGGACAATTTACAACTTTACCAAGCCAATCAACCTACAAATCCATACATCTTTGGGCCGAGCACTTCAACTCCCCCTCCCATTCCCAGTCTGACCTTTCTGTCATGGGCCTCCTCCAGTGCCATAGTGAGGCCCACCGGAAACTGGAGGAACAGCACCTCATATTTCGCCTGGGCAGCTTGCAGCCCAGTGGTATGAACATCGACTTCTCCAACTTTAGATAGTTCCTCTGTCCCTCTCTTCCCCTCCTCCTTCCCAGATCTCCCTCTATCTTCCTGTCTCCACCTATATCCTTCCTTTGTCCCGCCCCCCTGACATCAGTCTGAAGAAGGGTCTCGACCCAAAACGTCACCCATTCCTTCTCTCCGGAGATGCTGCCTGACCTGCTGAGTTACTCCAGCATTTTGTGAATACATACATCTTTGGAGTGTGGAAGGAGACCGGAGCTCCCGGAGAAAACCCACACAGGTCACGGCGAGAATGTACAATCCCTGTTCAGACAGCACCCATGGTCAGGATTGAAGTCGGGTCTTTAGCACTGTAAGGCAGCAGCTCCGTGCTGTGCCACTGCGCCACCCCTTACAAATAACCAAAACTTCAACAGTCGAAGAAGGGCACGCTAATATTTCACCCCAGTCCCCTATGACTTGGCATCAAGTTGTACCCCTACATTTGTGTGCATGAACTAGACTTTGTTGCATCACTGGTTCTCTATAATTGTTGTTGTAAAAATTCCAAGTCTGCCACTTTTGGTGCAACCTGTTGAACGGACCATGCAACACTGGTTTTGTCTTCTTTTTATTACAGCTTGAAGTGCAGACAAAGCCATAATGTACAGGCCGTAAAAAAAAATCACACAGCTGCACACATACAAACAGAGCACCAGAGGTAACAATTTGCATTTATACTGGATAGCACTCGACACACAAAGAAATGGCCCCAAACACTTTAGGACAGAGCCTGAGCTGGGAAATGAGGAGCTTTAATATGGACTTTCAGATGTTTCTTGTACTTCAAAATTGTTAGCAGACAGAGGGGAATAAATAAAAAATACTGAGAAAAGCGATGAAATAAGGAATATGATTTCAATTTTTGATATTACTTGCAGATCTACTTTGCTGACATGGCCTGAAATAAAAATAGTGAAGTAATTGAAAGAAACGTTGACACGCAATTAAAATTAAACCTGGTGGAGTTTTGATAGGTTACTGCTTGCCTAAATGCTCGGAAATATTCTTCCTTGCCTGGTAAATATTACATATGTACTGTATAAAGTTAATACATTCTGTTTGAGGATATATCTTGAGGTACTTTGTTTCACTGTGAAAGATCTGTAAAGTGTGTTAACTACCAGATGCTAACAGGCAGAAAAAGATGTGCTTTGCATTCATCTGGAGCATTGTAGAAGTCAGCACGCTCGTAAATTGTCGAGAGACAGGAAATAGCTCTCTTTTTTTTCCCCCTCAAAGAGAACTTGAAACTTCTTCTCCCTTCCTGCACTTGCTTGCTAATAGCATGAATAAAACTTTTAATTAGTGAGGATCGTTGAAAAGCTCAGCCTCGGTGACAAATGATTTAAAGGAACCCTTTATTCGGTAGCTGACAGGGACAGAATTTACAGGCAGCTTTATTACCAAAGAAGCTCCGGGCGACTTGAAGGTGAGAAAACTAACCCTCCCTTGGGCTGCCCCGCTTCTCTCTTCTGAAGAGGCGAGGGCTGCAATTATCATTTGGCATTTGGTGATAAACTGGCAAGAATGAACATATCATTTACTTTGCGTGACAACAGAAGAGCTGCCCCCTTTGAAACCCATAGTCACTGAAACCATATTGCCACAGGCAACCTGTGAAGGATTAATTCTGCCATGATTATATACCCACGCAGGGTGCAGGAGGGATGAGAACATTCCTCCACAAGCACTTAACCGGCAAACAATTAAACCTTGTCTCCCACTCGTCGTGCTCAGTGACTTCCGACATTGGAAATGGCAAGGTCCTGAAACGGGAGGGACAGATTTCCATGAACTTCAAAAGTAATGAAAAGAATAAACTTGAACCCGGAAATGTTTATTTTAGGTGGATCACCATACCATTGAGACAGCACAGAATGATTGAGACATCTTATCATTTAAGTATTCTTAGGTTGTTTCTTGGAAAGTCATTTTAGCACCTAAATTACCAGCAGCAATTTGCATTTTGGTTGGTGTTATCTCTCCTTCTACTGCAGTGTACAGCAGGCGTAGCATGCCATCAGCATTCCTATATGTGTAGGAAGGAACTGCTGGCTTAAACTGAAGATAGACACAAAAAAACTGGAGTAACCCAGCAGGTCAGACAGCGTCTCTGGAGAAAAGGAATAGGTGACATTTCGAATCGAAAATCCTCTTCAAAATGAGAGTCAGGGGAAACATGTCCATGATAGAGGTGTCACGCTGGAGTCCTCTACAATAATTTTAATTCAATGCAACCACAGAACTTCTGTTAAAATGTTGCTTTGACTGGAAATAGAACAGAGTATTCCTGAGCTTTCCCATCAATTCAGAAACTACTAATGGAAAAAGAAGATTGCACGAACATTGTAGGCCGAAGGGCCTGTTCCTGTGCTGCGCTGTTCTAGATGGAAGGTGTCGGATTATTTGCATCATAAGAACATATCATGAAATGAGTCAAGTTAAACATTTAAAATAACAAATTTAATCTTTCTCCTTTCAGTTTTTCCACTTAACCAAGTTTTATCGCAGAATTAAATGGCAGAATTAGAGTTGGTAACAAATGCAGTGGTAATTTTGTGTCGTGGGGATGTGTACAATGGTGATTTTAGCCAATGATGTTTCAAACTCAATGAATGTCCAATCCTCACGGAACACGTTCTAAATGTGGACTGAACTCTAGTTCTCAGGTGTGGTAGAAGCGAATTTCAACCCACTGACAAGCTCAGTCAATTAAGCCTCAATGCTTGATGTCTGTTAGTGATTTGGTGTGGTCTCTTGATTTGGTGTGCAGCCTTTCTTCAGAAATGGCCAATACTTCCCCTCAATTATAATTTTATCACTAACTCATTGGCGACATAGGTGGGTAAAAGCCTGAATGATTAGCCCTGCACTCATCTCAGCTTGATTCCACCCTCTCATCAACAAATGGCAGACACTCGCTGGTCATTATCTTCTGCTCTTCCTGTTTCCATCAAATAATCAAAATATGATATCAAAATAAATAATGATCCATCTTTCCTGATGACAGATAGAGCAGAACAGTGGTGCAGCGGTAGAGTTGCTGTCTTACAGAGCCAGGGACCTGGGTTTGATCCTGACTACAGGGTTCTGTCTGTACGGAGTTTGTACATTCTCCCTGTGACTGTGTGGACTTTCTCCGGGTGCTCTGGCTTCCTCCCACATTCCAAAGACGTGCAGGTTTGTAGGTTAATTGGCTTCTGTAAATTGCCCCTGGTGTGTAAGATAGAGCTAGTACATGAACTACTGTAGTTCATATATAGTATATGGGTGATTGCTGCTTAGCACAGTCTCCATGCGTCAAAGGGCCTATTTCCACACTGTATTTCTAAACTGAACTAAACTAAGATATTTTCTTTATACTTGTATGCTATCTCCCACCTCATCAATCTATTGTGTTACATATTGTCAATCCGGATATAAGGAATATCATAAGATGACTATAAGGCTGAGGTCTAGCGGTGAAACGTCAAAGACAACAAAACTGGCTGAACTTCAATGTTGATAACATCCACAAAGAACGTAGTTCTCCTAACTGATCTCAAAGTTGCTAAATTCATATTAGAGAAGCACAGAAATGTTGAATAAAAGTAAACTTCTGCTTTGTAGAATTGGAAAACTGGAGAGCTCTTTAGTTCTTTAGCAGAACTCGTGTCAATGGTACACCTCGAATATGGATCAACTGGCTGGCTGAGTAAAATGAAAGGAAGCAGAAAGCAATGTAATATATGAAGGGTCTCCTAATAAAAAAATAATGACAAATTGGCCTGTGCTAATGCATAGTTGGGTTTCACAGCCTACATCCCTTCCAATTCTATCATGCAAAGCAACATTCAGATTTAAGCCATATTAAAAAACCTGTCCTAAGAATTAGCGACAACTTTATGAATAGGAAGGAACTGCTGGTGGTGGTTTAAATCGAAGATAGACCCGAAAAGCTGGATTAACTCAGCGGGTCAGGCAGCATCTCCGGAGAAAAGGAATAGGTGACGTTTTGGGTCGGGACCCTTCTTCAGACTTTATGAATAACTGAAAAAACAAGATTTATATCAGAGCATATTGTAATTGATACTCAGTACTTTGTTGGCCGATCGGCTGCTTGGTGGGGTCGGTTGACTAGCATAAATCATCAAGCTTTTCGGTCTGGGTTTGATGTCACTTAAATCCGCCTGGATCAATACTTTATTAATTATTTATGTGCTCAATTGCCTCAGTTTAAAGCTTTGACTCAAGTAGAAGCACTGCTGTTAATTTAGTTTTGTGTTTGTTGCATTTTATGCCACACTGCGAAATTTAACTAGTCTGAGAAAAACAAAAAACCCCATCAGATCCATGTGCTTATGGTTACATTTTTCCCAACATTTGTTTGGAAGTTTGGACATGCAGGGCGAAGCTGTCAGTAAAACACTGGTTGAGCTCATTGGTTCTAATTGATGGAGGTGGGGATGAATAATGATCCATTTACAGAGCTGGCACAGCGAGGAGGAGTTAAGAAATAGCACTGCATCTTAGAATATTACTGACCCGATTGCCTTTTACTTTGCAGCCTGTCAATGCGGTGAGCAGAGGATTTCTCAAAATATGATTGCCACCTGATTGAATTTGGAGAAACTCCCTCTTCAAGGCAGAAAGTATTGTATAGCAGTCCGGCTGACTACAACGCACTTAATGGTAAGTACCTCTTTTACAATTAAGTTTTGTTAAAATCCGATAATGGGCGATATTTTTCGAGTTCCTAACCATGATTCAGGGTTATTGGAAAGCTGCTTCCTCAATGAGGTATGAAGGCTTACTTCTTTAATGACTTGTATTAAACATGTTGACTTGGCAAGGCCTCCATCACAATCAAGGATGAGTCTCACCTCGGCCGCTCCCTTTTCTCCCCTCTCCTATCAGTCAAGGCGTACAGAAGTATGAAGACGCACACTTCCAGATTCAGGGGCAGTTTCTTCCCAGCGGTTATCAAGCAACTGAACCACCCTATCACCAACTAGAAAGCAGCCCTGACCTAACCTCATTGGAGACTGCCAGACGATCTCTGATCAGATTTTACAGGATTTTATCTTGCACTAAATGGTATTCCCTTTCTCCTGCATCTCTACACTGTGGAGAGGATTTTAATCATGTACAGTTTTTTCATTGACTGGATAGCATGTAACAAAAACGCTTTTCACTGCACCTTGGTACATGTGACAATAATAAACTAAATTAAACGTAGTAGTAGGTAAAGCTGTCAATGAACATTGATAATCATTGTAGGATCAAACCCACTCTAGGGCATTCACACTGGAATGGCCAGTAAAAGTAATGCCCAGGGACATTATTTGAGATTGCTTTTGCTTCAGATGAAGTGACATTCTTATCGTGTCTTGTCACCTTGAACGTAGAACATAAAACAATACAGCACAGGTACACACTCTATGTTATTGGCAAACAAGTTAAACTAATCTCCTCTGCCTGCATGTGATGCATCTCCCTTCATTCATTGCATATCCATGTGCCTGCCTAAAAGCCTCTTCAATGACACTATCGTATCTGCCTCCTCCACCACAACCCTCGGCATCATGATAAAAGATCAAACGGTGCTAATCAGAGCAGATAATTCTTGTATGTTTCTGGCTAATAGTTTAGTTTAGGTTAGCGATAGAGGGTGGATAAACAGGCCCTTCGGCCCACCAAGTACGCACCGAGCATTGATCACCCATTCACTAGTTCTATGTTATTTAACTTTGCTTATCCTACACACCAGGGGGCAATTTACAGTGTACAATTAATCTACAAACCTGCACATCTTTGAAATGTGGGAGGAAACCGGAGCACCCGGAGACAACCCACGCAGTCACAGGGAGAATGTACAAAGTCCGCACAGACAGCACCTGTAGTCAGGATTGAACCCGGGTCTCTGGCGCTGGGAGGCAGCAACTCTACCGCTGTGCCACTGCGCTACCTTTTTACTCTTCGTGCAAACAGCTGATTTACCACTTATTCAGTTCAATCATTGACAATAAGACTTGCTGTGTGCAAATTACTACTTTATTGGATGACAAAACAACAGTTCCTATGCTTCTAAAGTAATTTGTGTCGCAAAGAAAGGCGGTGAGCGTTTGATGAGAAGGGAAATATGTGCAAATTCCTTCCCCTGCTCGACTGATTCTTTCCCAGATTAAAGACTACTAATAAAATAAAAAAAGATGGAAAGACAGGATAGGCGAACTATAGGAACAGAAGCAGCTTTTATAATCACTGGTTGGATCTCAGAGAACAACCTTAGAATACTGCTCGCCCTTATTTGCATGTGAATAGCCCAGACTGTCTCAAAATAAGTCATCCTGAAGCCCCCGGGATTCCAGCGTGTAGCACAGAGATACACAGATTGGTCTGTGTACTAAGTTCCAACATTATGGTCCCAATGTTTATGAGAAGGTGGGAAAAGAGGGTGGGGGTGGGGAGTGAGTGAGAAAAGGCTAAACAAAGTGCAGACCCATTTTTCATGGCAGGTGGCCTCACTAACACACTACTGTCATGTTTTCAACATGGAAACGTCCGAAAGGACATCCTGTTTTGGCTAGAATGAACATTAATAGCAGGCAGCTGCACATTTTGTCTCTTGTGGAACTTGGAGGGGGAATGTTCAAGAGTTCAGGGCTGGGGTGAGAGGGAAGCTGATGACTAGGGCTGTGGCAAGACTATGATGGAGACAGAGATAGGGAGGGGAGCAGGTAAAAGCCTGCTATCAGCTGTGATGTTCACCCTGTGATTATGTGAAGAAGCAACCAGTGATTAGGTGGGGTGAGGGGGGTGGGGGGGGTGTGGGGGGGTGGGGGGGGGGTGGTCTGGGATCAAGGGGAAGAGAGGTTGGTGGGCAGATCTTGTTTAAAACCCTTCTGTTCCTCCATGCTTCCATGCAGAGCTGAAGCAGTCACTTCCCTTGGGGGGTGGCGGCAGCCCCTGACTTCTTTTCACTGCTGTGTTCTGAGACCCATGGATAACCCATGCAGTAAGTTTCAGACCAACATTTCTGGGGCACCACACCCTCCACTCCACAGTACGGCAATCAGACGGAATATTCACCATCCTAAAACACATGCAGAAACGATTAGGAGTACGTGCAGGCCACCTCCTCCACCATTCAATAAAACGATGACTGCTCTGATTGTAACCGCAATGTCACATTCCCGCCTACTCCAGGTAATCTTTCACTCCCTTGCTTCTCAAAGGTCTAATTCGGCCTTAAAAATACGTGAAGTCTCTTTTCCCACTGCCCTTTAAGGAACAGAGTTCCGAACATTCGTGTTGAATTGAGAGGAAGACATTATGTTTTTAGGGGGTGACCCATAATTTTTAAACAACATTATCAACTTCTAGATTTTTGCTTCTAGATATTTGATTATCTCCGGTTCACTTGTCAGCCACCCTCAATTCGCACCCTCTGGTCATCAACTCTGCTGCCACTGGGAGCAAGACGTCCTTGTTTCTGTATGTTTCTTTTTTTCCTAGTCAGATGTGCAGCACTTTGGTCAACGTGGGTTGTTTTTAAATGTGCTATACAAATAAATTGACTTGACTTGACTTGACTTGTTTCTTCAATCAACCCATTCAGGACTTTTGAATTCCTTTCGCAAATCCCTTTCCTTAACCTAACATGGTCCAAGAGTTGCAAGCCAGTTTCTCCACATAACTGGTTCTCTACCCATAGTACCCATTAATCAATCTCTCAGCACATTCCCCGAGGCCATCCAAACTTCACTGTTCCAAACTGAACATGATTGTCCAACTTAATGTTTTGTAACATTCATTACAATGTCCTACTTTGTTTCATCGAGCCATCTGCTTTTTTATGCAACCACCATCATAGCTTGTTGTGGCGCCTTCAGAAATGTCTAACTCCTTTTTTTCTGGAACTTCTTTTAGTTTAGAGATAGTGGGGAAATGGGCCCTTTTCGTCCTCACCAAGCACCGATCACCCTGTATCCATCAGCACTATCCTACACACCAGGGACAATTTACAATTAACCTACTGACCTGTACATATTTGGAGTGTGGGAGGAAACCAGAGCGCCCAGGGAAAACCCACGCAGTCACGAGGAGAATGTACAAATTCTGTACAGACAGCACCCGTGGTCAGGATCGAACCCTGGTCTCTAGCGCTGTAAGGCAGCAACTCTACCGCCATGCCACCGTGCTGCCACAATTTCTTTAAATCATGTCATTTCATTCACAATGTCTCTCCGTATTCTTCCTGCAAAAGTCATGCTTCAAAATTCTCCTTGTTACATTTCATTTATCAGGAATCTGGTCTTTTCACTGTTCAGCTTCTTTGTATTACTGTCCTCCTTTATTGCTTGGTCATATTTCTGAGTTTTGTGCTATGTTTAGACTTTAAAATGATGCCTGATTTCCGCACGTAGATCATTTGCGGATGCCCAAATGAAAACAGTGCTTCCTTGTTGCTCTTCAGAGCAGCCCTCCGCAAGTTCATTAGACAGGATAGAAACACAGGAAATAGGTGCAGGAGTAGGCCATTTGGCCCTTCGAGCCAGCACCGCCATTCAATGTGATCATGGCTGATCATCCAAAATCAGTACCCTGTTCCTGCTTTCTCCCCATATCCCATGTTTCTGTTAGCTCTAAGAGCTACAGTATATCTAACTCTCTCTTGAAAACATCCAGTGAATTGGCCTCCACTGCCTTCTGTGGCACAGAATTCCACAGATTCACAACTCTCTGGGTAAAAAGTTTTTCCTCATCTCAGTCCGAAATGGTCTACCCCTTATTCTACCCCTTAGACAGGATCACGGCAGGGAACGAGGAAAGAGTATTTGACGGCAGAGGGCCTGTACTCACTAGAGCTTAGCTGGATGAGGGGGGACCTCATTGACACTTACCGAATAGTGAAAGACCTGGATAGAGTGGATGTGGAGTGAATGTTTCCACCAGTGGGAGAGTCTAGAACCAGAGGCCATAGCCTCAGAATAAAAGGACGTACCTTGAGAAAGATGAGGAGGAATTTCTTTAGTCAGAGGCTGGTGAATCTGTGAAATTCATTGCCACAGAATGTTGTGGAGGCCAAGTCAATGGATACTTTTAAGGCGGAGATTGATAGGTTCTTGATTAGTATGGGTGTTCGGGGTTATGGGGGGAAAGGCAAGAGAGTGGGTTGAGAGGGAAAGAAAAATCAACCATGATTGAATGGCGGAGTAGACTTGATGGGCTAAATGACCTAAATCTGCTCCTACAATTTATGTACTTATGAGCTTATAAATAAGGTTAAATTAAATTGTATGTATTTCAATGCTGCAGTCCTGACAGGTAAGGCACATGAACTCAGGGTACAGATGGGTACGTACGAACACAGTCTTAGTACTCAGACACGTTACAGACATAGTGGAAAACTGGCTAACGGCAGGACTGGACTGGTAGCTCAATGATCCAGGGTATAGGTTCTACAGGTGGGATAGAGGTGGAGTAAAAGAGGAGGGAGAGTTGCTTTATTGATTAAGGAGAACATCACAGCAGTAGCCTGAGATGACGTTACTGAAGGATCACCCAACTCTATGGGTAGGACTGTAATAAAAAGGAGATGATCACCTTATTGAGATTATACTATAGGTCCCCAAATATTCAACGGGATTTAAAGGAACAAATATCATCATAAGTGATAGGAGCAGAATTCGAACATTCGGCCCATCAAGTCCACTCCGCCATTCAATCATGCAGATCTATCTCTCTCTCCTAACCCCATTCTCCTGCCTTCTCCCCATAACCTCTGGCACCTGTCCTGTACTAATCAAGAAATATGCTGGGAGATTGCAAACAATAGGGTTGGCAAAGTAGGGGATTTTAACATTCACAACATAGAATGGGACTGCCATCAAGCCAAGGATTTAGATGGGGTGGGATTTGTCGTGTGTGTGTTCAGGATGGTTTCCTTGGGTAATAGGGTAGGGAAAGTGAATGAGTTGTCAGTGGGTGAGTCTTTTGCAGCTAGCAACCCCAGCTTCAAAATGGTAATGGATAAAGGCTGATCAACAAGTTAAAGTTCTAAATTGGGGCAAGGCCAACTTTGATAGTATTAATCAGGAACTTGCAAGAGTTGATTGGAATAAGTTATGTGCAGGCAAAGGCATGTCCAGAAGTGGAACGATTTTAAAATGGTCGTAGTAAAATTTAAATGTATGCGTGTCCCTGTTAGAGTGAAGGGAAAGGCAGGTAGGAATAAAGAACTCTGAATGAAGAGGGACATTGAGACTCTGGTCATGAAAAAATAAGGAGGCAGCTGAGGTCAAATGTATCCCTGGAAGAGTTTGGGGATTTGAGGAACATACTGAAGAAGGAAATCAGGAGGGCATGAGATAGCTCTGGCAGAAAAGATTGAGGAGAATAAAGTATCATCATCATCGTCATCAGAATACAAAGACATTTTTATAGTATA